>NC_134398.1:111597512-112833804 GCF_050003625.1 Haematobia irritans | reverse complement strand
GACCGAACACCAAAAAGTTTTTTCAGCGGTGGATTATCCCACCTCAGTAATGCTGGTGACATTTCTGAGGGTTTCAAAGCTTCTCTAAGTGGTTTCACTGCAATGTGGAACGCCGTTCGGACTCGGCTATAAAAAGGAGGTCCCTTGTCATTGAGCTTAACATGGAATCGGCAGCACTCAGTGATAAGAGAGAAGTTCACCAATGTGGTATCACAATGGACTGAATAGTCTAAGTGAGCCTGATACATCGGGCTGCCACCTAACCTAACCTATTTTGAGAAAGTTTTACAAACAACGAAAATTTTTAATTTTTTGTTGATTTGTAATGAAAAACTACAAATAAAGAACATCACAGGAAGTAAGAATGTCGTGCCCTGATGTCATATCAGATTTGTATCACAAACATTCGAATAGACGTTTCGATGCATCCTGTCCGATGGCGTTCGTGGCTGAGTGTGCTAAAGCGTTCTGTTATGGTGCCCACAGAACCAGGTTCAACCCCCGGTGGAAGCGAAGAAATTTTTCAATTTGTAAAACTTAAATAAATGTGTAACAAAAAATGCTGATAAAAATAAAAAGTTAATTTGAAGAAAAAATTTTTTTTTTTTTAGTTTCTTAAATTTCTTCGTCCACATTACTGTGAAACCACTTAGATTACACTAGCCAACAGCCATTTTGTGAATTGTTTCTAGTATATTTTTTCTTATTGATTATGACCTACTAAACACGAAAATGATTTTTAAAAAATTTTCTGTCGATTGTTTTCGAGATACAATTTTTTTTTTAAATTTTTGGAGGTACACTTCCAATTTTGAGCATATCTTTCGTTTTCTTTAACCTTTTTGATCTTAATACTACTCAAATTAAAGAAAAGTTTTTCTTTTATTAGAGTTTTTTTGAATTGCTTCGAAAATTTTAAACTTTCATTACCAAAAAAAATCGATATATATATATATATATATATATATATATATATATATATATATATATATATATATATATATATATATATATATATATATATATATATATATTATATATATATATATATATATATATATATATATATATATATATATATATATATATATATATATATATATATATATATATATATATATATATATATATACATATATATATATATATATATATATATATATATATATATATATATATATATATAATATATATATATATATATATATATATATATATATATATATATATATATATATATATATATATATATATATATATATATATATATATATATATATATATATATATTAGAAGCGTGTATACGACAAGTATTGACATATCATTAAAATGCAAATAAAAAGAAATTAAGTGCAGGAAATAAATATTCAAGGGAAATGTAATTTTTTTTTTGTTTCCTAAAATTTAACATTGTTTCATTAAAATTAAGTTTTTCATTAAAAAATAAAACGAAAAACAAATAAAACAAATTACAAACATGTATGGAACTAACACTGTCAATGCAACATTTGGTGTGACGCATGCCAATTTCCCATCTTCCTACGTGTATTGTCTTTGGTATTTACCAGCCCTGCATGTCTCTCGGGGTGTCTCTTCTGGCATCTGGCCGTTATGTTTATGCCAGCGCCTGTGTCATGGGTTGCATTCGGACAACCGGAAATTCAATTGTTACCAACATAATTACTTCGACAAATACCTACACATATATCAACCTTATGTTAAGATATATGTGGGTGTTGTGTCTGATGTTTGCGCATGTGCAAATTGGGAAGATCCCAGCAGCGGGAAATCGCTCTTCATAAGGCCTTTTAAAAAGCATTTATTTGCAGACACAAGGCATTGACTTCCCATTACATATTCATTGATTTTTTACACAGGGTGTCATAGCCGAACAAGGGCTCCGACTTCAACTTATAGCATAAGGGGAAATAAAAGGTCATTATTTTAAGGCCTTTTAGGAATTGCCTCCAATAAGTTCTTTATAATGTGTGGTAAAATAAGGCCTTTTAAAATGTATGTTATACATCAAAAGGCTTTATGAAGCCTATATAAATAGAGGCCTCTTAATAGTAGTTTATAATAATGCCAATTTAATGCCTTTTTATGAAGGCTGTTTAAAAAGCCTTGTTTACATGCCTTCCCAGCAAAAAAAAAATTGGAAGTTGTTCCACAAACATTTTTTAAAGCCCATCCCAGAATTCCCCATCGAGTTTTTTCAACTTCCGATGCAGTCCTTTTGGACAAGTCCACAAACATTTCTTCTAAAGCGCATCGTGGGATCCCCCAATAATTTTTTTCCACTTCCGATGCAGTCCTTTTGGACAAGTGCACAAACATTTCTTCTAAAGCACATCTTGGGATCCCCAATGATTTTTTTCTACTTCCGATGCAGTCCTTGTGGACAAGTATTAAAAAGAAAGCAATCAGGCTATTTTAAGTGCAAATTTTGTACAATTAATTAATTTACAAAAAAAAAAAAAAATAGAAAACTAATAAAAAAACTAAAAAAAGAAATTAATAAAAAAAGGAAAAAAAAAATATATTTATACGAAAATATATGCCGAAAATAAAAAATAAAAACGATGCATGACATAAAAAAATAATTTTTTAGAAAAATATTTGATAAAAAAATTGCCACTGGTGAGATTTGAACCTGCGTTTCTTATTTTTTCGTTCATACTAATAAAGAACATCTCGAGAAGCAATTAGAATGTTATTCCTTGGTGTCGTATTAAATACGATCATATCACAAACATTTGAATTGACCTTTCGACGCTTTATGTTCAATGACGTTTGTGGCTGAGTGTGCTAAGGCGTTCTGGGTGCCCAGGTTAAACCCCTGGTCGGAGCGAATAAGTTTTTCAAATTGTAAAAATTAGATAATAGGAAAATAATTGTATAATAAAACAACATATGGATGAAAAAAACTGAAATTGGTTGAAAAAAATTGTTTTTTTCGCTATTTAAATTTCTTCATTCAAATTAACTTCCAGGGCACAACTTCTAAAGCAATGCAAAGGATCCAAAAAGGGAGTACTTCCGTCCTATGACAAGGCCACGTAAAATTCATTGGAGATGATCCAAGTTTGTACTACTTCCGGATCACAGATTGGGGATCCAAACTACTTTTTTGGAAGCTCTTTTTTTGCTGGGAATTATTATGACCTACTCCACGTATAAATAAGAAACCCAAAATTTGTGCGGAATTCTTTTTATTTTATTTTGTACTATATAACATTGTACTATAAAAAAATACATCGCCTTCTTAATAGGAACTGATTTCGTATTGGACGTCTGATTTCCACATATTGAACAGAACATTGGGCCTCATGGCAGAAGTTGCCGCTAAATAAATAAGTAAAATTATTATTATTACAATGTAATTTAATATAGTATAATATTCCTCAAAAAGTATATACTTACCGCATATTTGACACTTCAGCTACTTAAAAACACATACTCTGCGACTTGTTCCAACGAAATCACAAACCTGAATGAAAACACAGATGTTGCTCTACATTGTGCAATTTTTTTTTATTCGTAACTCACGGTTACTTATTAACTTACGGCATAAGGGCTTATCAAAGGTCTCTTAGATTAAAGAAGAGTGCATGTGAGAACATGACTTGTTTTTTATACCCTTCACCACTACTTTGGTACAGGGTATAATAAGTTTGTGCATTTGTATGTAACGCCAAAAAATAATTGTCGCAGATCCATCTTTTAGTATACCGATAGGCTTAGAGTTAAATTCTGAGTCGATTTAGCGATGTCCGTCTGTCTGTCTGTCCGTCCGTCTGTATATGTAATTTTGTGTACAAAGTCCAGTTTAAGTCCGATCGTCCTTAAATTTGGGATAACGTCTTTCTTCGGGTCGAAGACAATCGCTATTGATTTTGGAAAAAATCGGTTCAGACTTAGATATAGCTGCCATATATATTTATCACCGATTTGATCATAATTCACGTATTTATAAACCGATGTTCTTCAAATTTCGTATATCTGAATGTTTTGACAGTCCCGTAAAATATGCAAAATAGCTAAATCGGTTCAGATTTAGATATAGCTCCCATATATATCTTTCGTCCGATTTGGACTTATATGGCCTCAAAAGCCAGAGTTTTGCCCTGATTTGCTTGAAATTTTGCACAAGAAATACGTTTTATAGTATCGTTCATTGTGCCAAATTTAGTTGAAAACGGTTCAGATTTAGATATAGCTCCCACATATTTCATTCGCCCGATTTGGACTAATATGACCACGGAGGTAAAAGTGTTACTCTGATTTACGTGAAATTTTGCAGAGGGAATTGAATTGAACTTCAAACTTTGCACAAGAAGTAGAATTAAGGTTCTGCATATGTGTGCTAATTTATCTTTCCATATATATCTTAGCTCCCATATATATCATTCCCATATATATCTTTCCGATTTTCCGTCATATGACCACAGAGGTCAAAGTTGTAATCTGATTTACGTGAAATTTTGCACAGGGAGTAGATTCAACATAGTAACTATGCATGTGAAATTTCATTGAAATCGGTTAAGATTTCGATATAGATTCCATATATATGTTTTTCCTATTTAGGCAAAACTGGCCGAAATATCCACATTTTCCTTATCAAATCGCCACTGCTAAGTCGAAAACTTATCAAAATTACTAAACTTTTTATATTACTCTAATACACCTCTATCGACCGATAAATCATAAATACTCTTTTACGAAGTTGCCTCAAAATTGGTTCATATTTAAATGGTTCCTATATTTTTTTACTATGGGTACATATAGCATCCACACGTATGGGTGCATATAGCATCCACAACATTGCACGGATTTGATATGATATCGAATACGTGGATTTACAAAGTGGTGAACGGTATAATATAGTCGGCCCGCCCGACTTTAGACTTTCCTTACTTGTTTTTTTTTTAGCCGTTATATTTTTTGTGACTCGTTGTCGAAAAACTTATAAACTGGCTTATGACATAGGTTAGGTTAAAGTGGCAGCCCGATTAAGATTCAGGCTCACTGAGACTATTCAGTCCATTGTGATACCACATTAACTACAAGTACCTATTACATATGGGCACTTCTAGTTTTAACCGCTGAACTTTCTCTATTATTTTTCTTTGTTGAACCAACCAGATTGTTCCAAAAACATTAGCAGACTGCTTAAGTTAACGTTTTCCAGATCCGCCAGTAATCTGAAGCTATATGCTCCTAAAAGTTGCTTGCGCTTTACAAAAAATGCATGACACTCACACAAGAGGTGTTTAATTGATTCCTTTTCCTCCGCATCATGACAGCTCATACAATAGTCATTATACTTCGCGCCTATAGTTTTTGCAAAATCGCCTATCAGGCAGCGACCCGTTATAGCAGATATAAGGAGTGATATCTGACATCTCGAGAACACTAGCATATCTAGTGTGCGGTTTAAGTTTAAATTGGACCATATTTGCTTGGTGTCGTTACAGCCCTTGCAATTCTCCCATCGAACATTTGCCATCATAACAGCCTTCTCACGCAGCATGAGCTTGCAGGTAGCCAGGGGCATACCAACCGATTCTAGTTCCCGTGGAATAAGTAAGGTAGTCCCTAGCTTTGCCAACTCATCCGCTTCGCAGTTCCCCGGTATGTTCCTATGGCCAGGCACTCATATTAGGTGAATATTGTACTGTTCAGCCATCTCATTGAGAGATTTGCGGCAGTCGATGGCCGTTTTTGAGTTGAGGAACACAGAGTCCAAGGATTTTATTGCAGATTGACTGTCTGAGTATATATTAATGCCCACATTTTTTGGAACATTACTTCTCAGCCAATTCGCCACCTCTCTTATAGCTAATATTTCAGCCTGAAAAACACTACAGTGATTAAGTAAAAAGATCGAAAAGATCGCTATTCGAAGTTACAGATCATTAGAATATACTCCGAAACCCAATTGGAGCCATCAGTGTAGTAATCTATATATTCTTTATTCCCCGGGGTCTGTGTGCGCCACGCCTCATTGTTGGGGATTAGAGTCTCAAACTTTTTGTCGAAAAGTGGACTCGCCAAAGTGTAATCCACTACGTTAGGCACATCTGGCATTATTGTGAGAACCGAACTGTGACCGTAACTTTTTTCCGACCATAGCGATAGCTCGCGCAACCGCACAGCCGTTGTTGCAGCTGACTGTTTGGCCAAAATGTCTAAAGGCAATAGATGCAGCTTGCTGAATGCGTCTGAGATACACAAACACGCCATACGCTGAACTACAACACCATATAGCATTATAGATCTAACCACTGCCTGTATAGCCAATGCACAATTTTTGGTTTTAGTCCCCACTTTTTTCCTATTGCCTTTTTGCACGAGTACAAAGCTACCGTTGCTTTTCTCGCCTTTTCTTCAATATTAAGCTTAAAGTTCAGCTTCCTGTCCAAAATAATGCCAAGGTATTTTGCACACTCACTAAAGGGAATTTCAATACCCCCTAAGTAAATGGGCCTAACCGTGGGATTTTCGCGACATTTGCAGTACATGACTAGTTATGTCTTTGCAGGATTTACCCCAAGACCATTGTCTTTCGCCCATTTCTCAGTCATTCGGAGAGCTCTCTGTATAATATCTCTGATTGTGGATGGGAATTTTCCCCTGACTGCTAGAGCCACATCATCTGCGTATGCAACCACTTTTATACTTTCTTTTTCTAGGGTAAACAGAAGGTTATATATAGCAACATTCCAAAGAAGAGGTGATAGAACTCCTCCTTGGGGAGTGCCTCTGTTCACATACCTTTGTATGTTTGCGTGTCCTAGTGTGGCTGAAATACGTCTCTTCATTAGAAGTTCGTCTAATAGCCTAAGTATACATGGATCAACATTCAGAGTTGTCAGTCAATTTAATATCGAGCTCGGATGGACATTATTGAACGCCCCTTCGATGTCTAGAAACGCCACGATTGTGTATTCTTTGACAGATAGTGAGCTCTCAATAAAGCAGAGTAGTTCATGTAATGCGGTCTCCGTAGACCTGCCCTTCGAGTATGCATGCTGTCGTTTCGAGAACAAACTTGAATTGATGCTAGTTCTAAGATAAATATCTATCATCTTCTCCAGAGTCTTAAGTAGGAATGAGGATAAGCTGATTGGTCGATGTTTTAATGAACCCTGGAGCGGAGTTGGTGGATGCGAGAACCTTCCGTAGTCTGGAAGCCTCGGACGTATTCTCAATACTGCTGCAGTAATCATTCCAAGAGTTATGCTGAGCATTTCTCAGTTCTCCCTTGTATCCTCTCAGATTCTTTTTGTAAGCGTCCCAATCCTCAGGGGCTCTAGTGGACTTTGCCTTGTTAAAGAGCTTCCTGCAGGAGTTCCTCATATTACAATTCCGTAGACCACCATGGTGGTCGATTTTTTCCCCTTGGATTCCCTCTAGGGAATGCAGCTTTCAGTGAGATGTTGAAGGCCTTAGTAATCCGCTCCACTGCGTGTTCGATATCTTGCACATTTCTCATATTTGTGTCTGTTATTTCCGGTATCATCATATTGAACGATTCCCTATACCTATTCCAGTCAGCTTTCCTAACATTTGGCGGAAATATGATCTTGGTGGTATGAACATCAAATTTTAAACTGATGTAGCAATGATCTGAGAATCTGTGTTCGCTTAAAACCTGCCACTCAGATATCATTTCATTCAGTTCTTGCGAGGCCAAGGTGATGTCCAAAACTTCTTGCCTGTTTGTAGTGACAAAGGATGGGGTATCTCCCTTGTTGCAAACTACCAGATTAGTACGCAAAATAAACTCTATTAGCGACTCTCCCCTTGTATTAGTATCACTACTTCCCCATATACTATGATGCGCATTCGCATCGCATCCCATATTGAGTTTCGTCTTTGTTTTCAGTGACTCCTCAACTAAGGTGTTAACGGCACATGGAGGCATCTCTCTGTCATGTCCCGTGTAGACCGAAGATACCAATATTTGCATTTGGCTATTTCTAAATACATGTTAAGCTCGTTTTTAGCAATTATACAGGCTCGATTTACATCATTACCAGTATACTGCAATATTTTGAACCCCGGAGTAGTTAATTCGCATATGTTGTTTCTATAAACATATGGTTCTTGAATAAGAACTATATCTATGTCCCCTTTCATCAGGAGAACTTTTAAGGCAGCACATGCAGCCTTACAATGATGAAGATTTATCAGGAGGATCCGTAGGACCATCGAGATTTTCAACAACCGTCACATCAGCCGCTTCAATCGAGTCATCAAGAATGTCCTCTTCAGAGATCTCGGTGACTCTCGCAATAACCATAGGTTCAACTTTGGTGAGTTCTGAGGCAGTGGACACCTCCTCACGCATACGGTATCTATCCATGTCTTCAACTTTGGTATCTCCCTCGACTTCGCAAGAGGATCCGCTTACTTCTGATTCAGGCAGAGGCTTGTCCATTTCTGAATCCTTTAGCTGATCGCTTTTATATACCTTCATTTGGATATAATGAAAGCCATAACATACACGGCCCTGAGACTTTGCTAGATGTGGCAAAGACTGAGTAAACACTGCTTGCCGTCTTGGTCCATCCACTTCATTCAAACGGCCAACCTTCCAATCAGCTGTTGGAAGATGTGGATTGTATCATTTCAGCCTATTTAAAATAGATTCAGGGTCAGAAGGGTTTGCAGGTATCCACGCATGTGCTCTAGGTCTAGCCGGTATGTCTTTCTTCTCGACTTACTCTAGAGCAGCTCCTTCCCAAACTTCACCAATTAGTATCAGAGCAGCTTTAAAACATTCTATAGACCTCTGGTCCTGAAATACGACTAGCTTAAATCGTCCTTGATACCAACCAGCCTCTTGTCGAGGATCTGGGCCGGGAAACTTTTCCAGCACCTGTGAGTAGACGACAGACAGAGCATTCTCAATTTCCCGTCCAATGCTCTTTTATTATTGATAGCCATCACAAGGCTGTCTTTAGCAACTGAGGCAAACGATCTTTGATCCCTTTTGGTGGATGGCAGCCCATCCGGTGATCGTTCATTTTTTCCAGTCTCAAGAATTCCTTGAGCCCATTTTAAGGTATCGCTTTGTTTAGCTGACAGCGTGCTTTGGTCGACTGATCCTAACTTCTTTAGGATAAACAAAGTATTTCTGCGTTCTTTAAATCTCTTTCGTGAGGGATTACCTCCTTTTGATGTCGTTACCTTAGAAAAAGTTCGACTTGTCAGAGTGTCGCCAGCTGTCGGGCCTAACTCTTGGTCATTGCCCAAATTTATAACTCCAGTCGATACCCATCCACTGGGCCCTGAAGTTAGCAACCCAGTGGATGACTTTGAATTTCGGTGCATGGTGGCTTAATATCCAACCACACTTGAAATACCTATTATGGCTTATGACATAAGGGCTTTTCAAAGGTCTCGTAAATTATAAGAACTTGCAGTGAGAATATGAGTTGCTTTTTAAAAATCGTTTTATTTTGCTTCGTTGCAAGAACACATTGTAATTCACAATACCAAACAAGGTCTATTAGGAGTTCTTTAAAAATGTGTCTTTAAACACATGTCCCTGATATGCCATTTCAAAAGGCCTCGAGGAGTATGTTAAGATTCAAGGCCTGGTTTGTGCAATGAATGATGAATGAGTATCAACTTTTTTTGTAAAGAAGAAAGAGGTCTTACAAAAGGGTTTATTTTATAAGACCTAATCGTATGAGTATTGCCTCTAAAATAAGGGCTTTAAATCGAAAGTGCGCTCGATTTACGCCGCTGGGATATTGTATGGACATAGGCGTATGGTAGTGCCAGTATTGAAATCGTCATGCACACCTTGCAACACTTGTTTCATGCTTCACTGCGGGAGAATGTCAATGGAAATAGTGAAGTTTTAGACCGCCGTCTATGCCCATTCACTCTGGCTGTTCTTTCGCAAGTTTTTGGCATTGGTAATTTTGTTATTGCTTTTCTCGCAAATAATTTGTATCTATTGACCTTTGCATAACCCAGGGTTATATTTCTAAGTTGTTCCAGTTCGCGCTCACCATATACCTCTGCATGAAACATCTAAATATTATCCCTTTTCAACGAGTATAAACGCCACAGTTCTCGATGAAGCATGAAATTGTCTCGTTGTGTATTGTTATTTTTTAGTTCGCTGGTTTCGGTGTTAAGTGTTATGGTTCGAAGTACAAGTAGGGTACCAACGTATATCCGTCCCAAGGAAGCAATGTCCCTTTGATAGGTGTCATTTTGTTTAAATAAGTTTAATTTCCTATTAACACTTCAGCAATTAAAGAATGTAATTACCCAGCAAAAAAAGCGTCGCCAAAAAAGTAATGAAAATGTTCTTTTCGGATCCGGAAGTGGTGCAAAATTGACGCAGAAGGGATGAATTTAACATGGGGTTGTCATAGGACGGAAGTCCTCCATTTCAACAGCCGTTGCACTGAATTTGCATCACTTTTTTAGGTGTGATCCGAATTCAATGTGTTGGATGTTAATTAAAAAATTCTGTAATATTTTATCAAATAAATAATTTTTATAATTTTTAAGGATTCTAACGCTTGTCGGAAACGTTTGACTTCAAATATTTTCATAAATTCACAATTTTTTCAGATTGGATTTAGCACTTTTTTCGACAAAATTTAAATGATTTGTACCATTTTAAGAATTCTTACTCTGTTTTTAACCTATTTGAAACAAAAAAAGTTAAAATTACCCATTAAAACTATGAAAAAACCAAGTTATAAATAATTGTAGTAAAAGAACTTCCTGGGTAGTTAAAATAAAGAACATCATTGGGAGTGCATCTCCTGGAAGTGTTTTTAAAGTTGTGCCTTTGGAAGAACTTCCAAATTTTTTTGCTGGGTACATATGTCGCATTGACGGAGATACGAACCCCGCCACACCCTTGAAATTTTCAAAATTTTCAAATGATTACATGTACCTAACCCTTAAATACACAAGATCACCAATTCCTCCGAAAAATATATAATATGCAAAATGGTAAAAAAAAATTCTGCATTTTTTAAATTTTATGTGTTTTTTTTTAATAGTGGTTGTATCTTAAAAATCCAGTGCGCATTAAACTATGTTTTTATTTACAAATAAACAATTTGATTTAAGTAGAAACATATTTTTTTAAAAATAGCGTTATGATGTTTTAAATGCAATATACTTGATTTCATAGAAATAGATCAACATTTTAAGACTTAAGATTGTTTTTTGCTTGTATGGAAATAATGTGTGAATAAATTAAGAAGAAAAAAATTGTACTTTAATGAACAAATGTTAGACCCATTTTGGAAGTTGAACACTCTGCCCTAGAACAGCGAATTGCATTAGAATAGCATTCGTTTAAAATATACATATCAATTCCGCCGATTTAAATAAGTTGTTCTTCTCTATATTTTTTATTACTGCATGCAGAAAGGGAATATGATAACTTCAACCATGTTTTAAGCAAAATGTTATTTTGGAACGGTGAACATGTAACATGTTTGTCATAATCATGTTATTTTCTCGATAATTATGTATCTGATTTCGGTAACCATGTCTATGACTGCCGAGAAAACAAAATTGCTTTATCTCCTAAAGTTAACAAAATTCTTGATATGATTCCATTTTAATCGAATTATAGATTTTCCATATATACATTCTTGATCAGAACGATGTTATAAGATGATATAGGTACGTTCGAGAAGTTAAGTCTGTAATTTGAAATATATATTTATTTAATATTTAATGTAGAGGACGTACTTACCATTGCTCCACAGTGTCCTACTAAACGTATGTTTCTGTTAAATAAAGTTTGTTTAATAGGTTCGTGGGCGCTGCAAACTAACATATGCTATATAAATGTAACATATAACCATAATTGTCTATTGATGGCAATAACAGCTACGTAGCCCAGTGGATAGTGTGTTGGCTTAAAAATTTTATGGTCCGCGGTTTGATTCTCCGTCCAGGAGAAAGGTAAAATAAAAAAATATATAAAATCGAATAATTTCTTCTACATTGTTTATATTACAGAAAAAGATGCTAAGAACTAAAAACCTCGTGGAAGTGAGAAATATTACAAAAAGTATATACATGCAAGTGAGAAACGATCTTTGTTTGACTACAATTTCATTTGGGAGGAAAGAATTATTTTTTGCGAGTAGTTAATTAATCAACGACAATCATTCACCCGAATTATTTTTAAATTTTAAACAGCAAGTTTTTCAAACCACACATAAATTTGTTGAGGAGATAAATTTTGATTGCATACAAAATTAGTCGTGTTTGGCAGCAAGAATAGATGAAACATATCTGAATTTGACAATGCCCAATTTCAAGAGCTTTGGTCATTTATTATAAAAAAAATGTTTTTGAAATGTGTATATTTCAAACATTACTATTCTTATATAAAGATATTTTTTTGTTGGAATTTCTTAGCCGAGAAAAACTTGGATGCAAAATCATTTAAATGGTCTTGAAATACGGCATGTTTTATTATTTAAATTACAACATTTGAAATTATTACATGGTCAGGAAAATCATGTAAATGTTTAATGTGACCATTAAATTTTTTGACTTTTTTTGCGGCAAAAACGGGGTAGATATGTCTAGTACCATTACAAGGTCATAAGACCATGCAATTTTTTGTGATCATTTAACTTTTCAACTTTTGTATCATTTATTTTTATTTGCAGTTACATGATGTGTGCTTTCGAGCATTTGATGAGGGCAAGCTTACTTATAGTTGAGATTGAACCAAGTGTTTGCGTTCAAAACATAATACCATAAAAACAAATAAACAAGGAATCAATTGAAAAGTAAATTACATTTGTGTTTTCTTTACTCAAATGACGTCCTTTTTCGCCGACTAGGTCATAACATTTTAGATTATGACCATCTTCTTTTAATTGAGAAAAACTATTTTCTAGCATATAATAATATTTTTTATGGTATCCATATTCTTTCAACTGGGAGAAAACATACTCCCTTCATGCTACTAAATCTTCTTAGAAAGTGGTGTCGAGATTCACTCGTTTTGTTAACAAATAATGAAAGCCTTCCCGGGAACGGAAAAATTCAGAGAAAAAAATTTGGTTGTGTTCCTTAACTTAACTATTGGTAAAAGTAGTAAATAAGAGAAATTTAAAGAATCCGCTCAAAGTACAAAAATTGGCTAAAAGTATGGTAAAAATAGTAGATGCTAAATAATATAATGTATAATGGAAAATGTAAATAAAACTTTAAATTTAATTTATCTGTAAATATTAAATATTGTCATTTGAATATTTATTTTTTAATGAACGCACATTGTTTTGGTTTTATTTTCAATTATTTTAGTGAATATCAAACATAAACAAAACATCTACAACTTGTGCTACGACAAATTTGTAAGTAAAACCTAGGAAAAGATAGTTCCATTTCGACAATGCTCTCTTAAATACGCAAAACTATTTTCCTTTGGATAGAAATTTTTGGGGAAAATTTCTATAATAAACCCAGCCAACTGCACTCAAATCGCTGATTTGAAATTGGCAAAGGAAAAGAGAGATGTTTGTAGAAAGATTTATTTCGGCAAAAGCCGACTATCATAAACCTTTTTTCGGAAGGTTCAAGTGTGGTTCACTTTAGTGAACTACACCAATTTATTCTGATAATTGGTTGATAGTTTTGCTGCAAGTATAGGATGCTGATGAGGAATGTGGTAATTCCGAAACGTGCGTCCATCCAACAATCTTGCAGTCTATAGGGCTTTGCCCAAATAAATTTGACAAATATTCTTTTCCTCTGTTGGTTAAGCTATGGTTTACAGCTGAGATCAAAATATCAAATATTTTGGATCAAATTTAAAATTCTTCCTTCAGTGTAGGAAGTAGTACAGAAACACAACTATTGTTTAAAAATAGTTAAATTATACACAGAAAAAAGTGTTTTGTAAATTTAAGGACCATTTTAACTTCACCCAGAGAAATGGTTGGTTGTAATTCGATAATTACAATGAGGAAATTATGTCAGTAACTTATTTTTTTTTACAAGAACAATGTTTTGATTATTTTCCCCATTATACATCCAACACGACCATAAAAAAAGTTCACAGGATCAAAACGAAATTCCCATAACCATTCAATTGATTACAATAACCAATGCCGATAAATTTGGTTTTATACTGCATGAAATTGAGAGACCTACATCATGGGAATCAACAAATGGCTGGTACAACCAAAAGTTGAGTATACTAATAGAATCTTAGTTCAATTATAGGACGGGCGTAAGGTAGTTGTTGCAACAAATAAATATTTATATCAACATCGACATGGTAAATGGTATGACGCTACAAAATTTGCAAAAAGGGGAACAGCATTTACTTGATAATAGTACGCAATACATTGAATAAAGTTTATCCCATAGAAAAGAAGTTGCCTTCAGGTAAGTATCGCACCGATTTATAAAAAAGGAATATTACAAAAGTTTCCACAAAAATTGCAGGCTTCATACACCAACAAACACAAATACTTTTTACGGCAAGCTAGCTTTTTTATTGCATTAAGAATACAGGACGAGTCTAAGTCGATTTGTATTTATATCTAGAGGCTTAAGGAAGAAATTTCTGGCAAGTATATATTGAATTAGGTTCTGTAGTTCGACCACATAATTGGAACCTAATAACCATCTGTCATTGGTATACAAACATTAAAGGGTGATACGGTCAAAATTTGGTCAAGGGAAAACGCGTGTAAATCGGTGAAATCGTTTATTTTAAAAATCAAATTAAATTTCTTTTTCAAGTTCAATTAGTATAAAATTCAGGAAAAATATTCAGTTAGGCTTTCGCTTTTCCAAATCCGAATTGCCGGGCCTCCCACCTTGTCCACCTTCTTCGCCGCAGAAAGCCAGTTTGCCTTGAACTGCTGCTCGTTCTTAGCAGTTTTTTGGTCTTCTTTAGGTTCCGCTTGACAATAGCCCAGTATTTCTCAATTGGGCGGAGCTCTGGCGTGTTGGGAGGGTTCTTGTCCTTGGGAACCACCTGCACGTTGCTGGCGGCATACCACTCCATGGCCTTTTTACCGTAATGGCAAGATGCCAAATCCGGCCAAAACAGTACGAAACAACCGTGTTTCTTCAGGAAAGGCAGCAAACGTTTATTCAAACACTCTTTCACGTAAATTTCTTGGCAGACAGTCCCGGAAGATATGAAAATGCTGCTTTTCCAGCCACAGGTACAGGTGGGCTTGCCAAACCAGATATTTCTTTGCGAACTTTGACAGTTTTATGTGCTTGAAAATATCTGCTACCTTTCCCCTTCCTTTTGCCGTATAAAACTCCTGTCCCGGGAGCTGCTTGTAGTCGGCTTTGACGTAGGTTTCGTCGTCCATTACCACGCAGTCAAACTTCGTCAGCATCGTCGTGTACAGCCTCTGGGATCGCGCTTTGGCCGTCGTATTTTGTTTATCATTGCGATTTGGAGTCACTACCTTCTTGTAAGTCGATAGTCCGGCTCGTTTTTTTGGCTCGATGCACGGTTGTAGACGATACACCCAGCTTATTTGCGGCATCTCGGAGAGAGAGGTTAGGGGTTCGCTTGAAACTACCGGCAACTCTCTTTGTCGTCTCAGCGGCTTCCGGTTTTCGATTTCCCCCCGATCCAGACTTCCTGGCTGTCGACAAACGTTCCCCATACACTTTAATTACATTTATAACGGTTGATTTGGCAACCAGGGACCCGGAGCGGAGCGGAGCAAGCCCTTTTTTTGCCGGAGCGGGAGCGGCATTTCTAAAATCCGGAGCGGAGCGGTTTCCAAATGAAAAACCGCTCCGCTCCGAATAAAATATTACTTGAATGAAATGTGTAAATTTGAAATTACTTAGTACTTATCGTAGAGTGAGTAAACGTTTAAAATGTACGATATGTATTTTTGTACGTACGTACATTGGGGAAAACACAAAGTGTTTTTTTAGTAATTGTTTTCAAAAACGGCAAATGTCAAAACATATCTCTAGTATGTGTTGTAAAAGTAACAACAGTACTTTCGATCAATTTCATCCCGTATTACTACAAAGATGTTTGTAATGAACGCCAAATAAATGCAATTAAACGATCTTATTTATATTTAATTTTTTAGTTTTCTACACTGAAAAAAATATTGTCGTGAAGTCAAAGATTTCATGTCCTTAGAATAAGAATACAAATTTTGCTTAACATGGAAGACGCATTTCTCTAAAATAAAGTTTTTTTCCTTGTCCAAAAGTCAATAAACTTTTGAATGAAGTTGTAATGTTCTTATAATAAAGTGATTTTACTTAAAAATGTGTATCATAACATGAAAGATAAAATTTTTGAGGTAAGGTCAACGTGACTTTAATAATTAAGAAAAATTCTTTAATATTAATAAAATTGTATTTAAATTTGTTTCCTTTTTGCATCTTGCCTACAAAGCAAAAAATCGTTAAAAAATAAGACAAGTTTTTCAACACTTTATATTAAAGACGCTTGTTACTTGAAACATAGCATAATTTCTACTGGAAGTCGAGTCTTAATATGGAAAATAAAATTGTCGTTAACTCGTTTTTAAAGAATTTTGATAACAACTGACGAAAAAAATCTAAAAAAAAATAAAAATTAGCATTTGCTTCCTAGCTGTTCGAAAATGTATTTTTACAATAAAGAGGAAAAAAGCGAAATTAGGTAACACTAGATCTGAGTAAGAATATTCGTAGGTATACAAACATACACTGAAAAAAAGCATACTCGGTTCCAAAGATTTTGTCTTTACTTTAAAAAATTTGGTATTGATTCCGAGCCAAAGAAGCGGAGAATACAAGCAAGGACACTTTTAAAACACAATTCTCTTTTAAATTTAGGTTTTGTGTACTTGCTTCTAGGAAGCAAATTTTAATTTTTCGCTTTCTCAGCTTTTTTTCTTCATATGCTATCAAAGTCCTTTAAAAACGAGTTAACGGCAACTTTATTTTCCAAATTAGGACTCGACTTCCAGTAGAAATTGTGCTATGTTTCAAGTAAAAAACTTCTTTAAAATAAAGTTTTGAAAAACATGTCCTATATTTGAACGATTTTTTGCTTTGTAGTCAATATGCAAAAAGACAACAAATTTAAAGACAATTTCATTAAATTTAAAGAATTTTTCTGAATTATTAAAGTCAAATTGACCTTAGCCTATAAATTTTTTGTTTCATGGTAAGATACCCATTTTTAAGTCAAATCATCAAATATTACAAAACCTTTTCTCTACGTCTGTTGCAAAACAAAAAAAAAAAACTTTCGGAGAGTAGTTACTTCTACTCTGTGTATAGACTTTCAATTCCAATCAGCGTTGCCGTTTTGTTCCGATCGGACCAAAATTGGTCCAAAAGATTTCTAATTTTTAAATTTGGTCCATTTTGGTCCATTTTCATAAATTTGGTTTCTATCACATATTAAATAGTAGATGGTGCACCGCAAAGAATATTGTCGGGAGGACAAATATTTCACATGCTTAAAATACGAATACGAATTTTGCTTAGAATAGAAGACGTATTTCTCTGATATAAAGTTGTTTCCTTGTCTAAAAGTCTCTAAACTTTTCAATGAAGTCAGTTTGTCCTTATAGCTAAGTGATTCGACATAAAAATGTGTATCCTAACATGAATGAAAATGTCGTTTTAATGAAGTCAAAATGGATTTAATATTTCTGAAAAAAATCTTCAAAATTAATAAAATGTTTCAACACATTGTTTTAAAGTCATTATACCCTAAACCACATAGTGGTTAGGGTATAATAAATTTGATCTGCCAAAAAATGTGCCTACCAGAAATATTGATTTTAGACCCCATAAAATATATACCGATCGACTCAGAATCACCTCCTGAGTCGATCTAGCGCTTGGTGTCCGTCCGTCCGTCCGTCTGTCCATGTATTTTGTTGTTCACAGGATTCCGGTGGCAATTATTAACCGATTTTGATGAAATTTGGTACAGGGAGTTTTTGGGCACAACGACGAACGCTACTGAATTTGGAAGAAATCGGATCAAATTTAGATATAGCTCCCATATATATGTATCGCCCGATTTCGACAAATGGGGTCACGCTGTGTTTTTTTTCAAACGGATCGTCGCCAAATTTGGCAAAAGGTAATCTTTTTCATCGCCCTTCAAGTCTGCAAAATTTCATCTAAATCGGTTCAGATTTAGATATAGCTCTCATATATATGTATCGCCCGATTTTCCCAGATTTAGCTATAGCTCCCATATATATGTACCGCCCGATTTTTCTCGAAGAGGAGCGGAGCGATTTTTTTTTCTCGGAGCGGAGCGGTTTTTTTTCTTCTCCGGAGCGGGAGCGGAGCGGAGCGAAAAAAATGGACCGCTCCGGATCCCTGTTGGCAACTTTTAGCGATTTTGCCAGCTTTGCGTGCGAGTTGCTCGGATTTTCGCGATACGCGAGCATAATTTTGATACGCTGCTCTTCTTGCTTGGACGGCATTTTGATAACTGAAGAGTGAATTCCAAAATCAAAATAGGAGCAACATTCTACACATACACACCTTTAAAATGAGGGGTTCAGTTTTTTTAAATGCAAAATTGAAAGAAATACTTCAAGTTTATATTGACCAAATCTTGACCGTATCACCCTTTACCTATAAAAAATTGTAAATTGTAATGTAAATTGATCTCACATATATGTAGACCAAAAGCCTTTGTTGTTAGCACCTTTTGTATTTATTTTCGTAGTTTATTATGGTTTTAAATCTTGTGATAAATTAATAAAATCTCAATATAATCTGCCCTTTCATTTGATATTGGAATTTGTTTACTACAATAGTAAAGAAAATCGAGGGCGGTTGCACCAACAAACAAAACAATTAATATGAAATTGCGACAACCAATGCAAAGTTGATCCAACATACTACCATGTAGTTACAATTGCCAAATGTTAGTTGTGCTGACAGATATCATTGATAGTTGATGTAACCACCTGCTTTCGGTTGGCAAATAATTCGGTTGAGGCAACGAATTTGTTTTCTGGGTGTTCCATATAGTTCAAAAAATTTACTGTTATATGGTTCATTTTTCGTAACCACAACGAAAACTTATAAAATTTCAGTACTCGTAATGTTTTTTAGTTCACTAACATTTCGTAGTTAGTGTTAGGGAAGTATTTTTCCTTAAATAAATTTCCAACATAGTAGTTAATGCATCATTGATTGTATGATAAAAATACATAGGCAATATAAAAATTTGCTACGAAATGTGGACAATTTACTAAGAGAAATTTTTGTATGGAAAAAAACGTTTGTAGTAAAATTTAACTTAACAATACTACCGATTCGTATGATGACTTCCTACAGCTTATTCCCCTTTTTTATATATTTTACCTTACACTGTAGATAGAATTCCAACTAAAGGTGACTATTAAGTTCGAGTTTAGCCGCTAAAATCGTCATTTTTCACTAAAGTGAAAACTAAATCAGTAAAAAAGGCATACAATTATACATATAACTTGATGGGGAATGGCCCAAAGAACATTTTCACAAAATTTGTATTCCTTAAAATGGATTATAAAAGAAAAGTAATCGTTAAAAAATGACGATTTTAGCGGCTAAACTCAAACTTAATACCCACCTTAATCAATAAATGTGCTACTAGAAAATTATTGCATCATGTGAGGGGGTGTGTAGAGACATTTTGTGTCTATCTTGTTTGCGTTAGTTAATGCGTGTTTTATGCTGTTGTTGGTTGTTTTGAACCTAGAGATGTGCGGATGAATTTCTGGAATGTTCCTTGTGTTTTTTTGGTATCTTTTGTGGTGATAGTTGTTTTGCTGCAAAACGAGATCAAAAAGGGATCGTGTATGTGGAGTTGTTATATTTCTTGCTGCTTCTGTTTTTCTATACGTCCTTTTATGACTATTTGTGTCTTCGAGTTTTATTGCTGCAGTCAGTACTGTTGATGGAGTGCACACGTGGTTCTTATTGAAAACAAAAAATTTTATTGGTGTTCGTTAATGAAATACATTTATTTCGAAAAGTTTTAGAAACTGAGCATGAGCGTGAAAAATTGAGACTTTAGCGGCTAAAATCGAACTTAATACCTTACACCCAGAAAAAAGTGCCTTCGAAACTAAAGGAAAAAATTTTCATCAATATAGTTTATCCATTTTATTTCCATTAAGGTAAATTTTTGTGAAAAATAATAAAATTTACTCATTTCAGTAAAAAAATCCTAAACTGTAAGCAGTTAGGAATAGTTCATTAACTAGAATAAGGCATGGAATTTTACTCATACTATTTTCTTCGCTGGGTATAAGAATTTACTAATGAAAAAGAAAATTTTATTCACCGATAACAAAGCATTCGTAAAAATAAACAAAAACCGAACTAAAACCAAGTTTCCTCAAAATTAGTAAAATTTCTTATAAAATGATAATTGCGACTTCCTTTATAATAGAAAGTTTTTCATACATACGAACAACATACATACATACGAAAAATATTTTAGTTCATTCGTACTAAGAAGTATGCAATCCTTTCAAAACTTAAGGAAACACACTTGTTAGAATATAGGAAATTTTCCTAAATTTCTATTGTCTACCTGTAATCGATACCTGTCATCGTAATCGATGTGTTTGCGCGTGGGTGTAATCGATATGTTTGCGCGTCGGTTGTTTTTTTAGTCGGAATCGCGTTGTTTTGGTATACGGAGAGATTGTTAAAAAATAATATGGTAAAATAATATAATAAATAACAAATAAAATATATAAAATATTTGTTATTTATAAAGAAAGAAAACACCAGCAGAATAACAACCCTTTCATTTGTCTTCATTTTGGTATCTTCAATTATCAGGTAATATTCAGTGACGCTAACCTTTTGCAACAAAAATGTTTTATGATTTTTTATATTTGTAGGTATTGAAATTGTAAAAGGAGTACAAAATCGTTAGGCAGCAACTTATTAAAAGTGAAAAGTACAAGAAGAAGAAAAAGTGCGTTTTACAGTTGATAATATCACACGGAAATTGGAAATAGTGGAATAATAAACTAATATTTCAAAGAGATTCGATGCTGTTGATTCTTAATAAATATATTCAATATATTAATAAAACATGTCTTTTATTGAAGATAAAATTGCTTATAGAAATAAATAAAATTGTATTTAAAAACGAAGGTAAGCAGTTCTAATTATGAAGTAAAAGTTTTACCACAAATGTGTAAGATTTGTCGAAATGAATGAAAAAATTTCAATAAAATCATTCCATATATGAATTCAAATTAGTTAAATTTTTTCATTCTGTAGTATAGTGGTATATAAATATAGGAAAATGTTAACTAATATATGGAATGCATTATTCCTAATTTCTACGAAAATCACATCGTTCAAACAAATAAAAATGTCTTTGGCGCTATACGAAGTTCAACTTTCTTCACAATGAGTTCATTTTAACTTAAAGAAGGGGTCACTTTTTTCTGGGTGTACCTTACATACAAAATGATACACTGGCAAGTGTAAATTATGTCTAATTTTGCAATATGCTTAATTTCAAATATATTGAGAATAATTCCAAAAATGTCCCATTAGTCCATGGATACGATTCCAAAAATGTACATACTAGACTGATTTTTCAATGTGGTAAGTTTTTCAATTTACTAAAACTAATTATTTTCGCTTGCAGGTAGACAGGCCTTCTAATGGTAGTTTTTGGAATATTCTTACTATTTAATACTAACTAAGCTGATATCTTTATTGGCTCTAGGAAATACTCTTGAAAAGTAAAAATCAATATGTACGATAGAATTTGATAATATATTTTTTTTACATTTTGTTAACTTTGCAATTTCAGATGCTTATAAGGCAAATCCTCACAACAAAATTTAGCGAAATCGATGAAATTGGACAACAATTCAATGAATATAGCAACTTATGCCACATATATATCTCTCATATGGATAGAAAACATGGAAATTTAAATTAATTAGTTTAGTCCTACTAACATAGAATATTACTCTCTTGAAGAAGCAATTACTAACTACCGACAAGTAACTACATCCAAAATAAAGTTATAGAAATTTACTTGTTTCGTACGAAAAATTTCTTAGTTGTATACAGGTTTGTTGTACCTTTGATTCCTCAATTTCTCTATTTTTTTGAAAACTATACTAACAAACAGTTTATTTAAAACCAATTTCTTAATATAGGTTTCCCAAAAGATTGTTCATTTTTCCGGATTGCAAGAATATTTTGAATGAGTGTAAGTACATTCTTCCCGCAGCGTAGTAATAATAAACTAAAATACGATGCAATACATGAACTAATTTATAAGAAAATCATGAACTTATCTAGATGAAAAAAATCTTTGGCGCCAAATCATGGTCATTCTTACTATGGGATAGTTCATTTTTCGTAAACAATAGTAATCTTTTTTTCGGTGTACATAAATCTGTTCCGTCCTGTTATGAATTCTAAAACTGTTAATACAAATTATTTTACCAAATATTTTATATAGCACAAGAAATAACAAAGTTATTCAGAGGTGTTGGAACTTTACCGCAGTCTAATGGTCATATCCACTAAAAATATAGTCCACTTGAACCAAGTCTGTCAATTTGATTAGAAACAGATTATCCATTTCTGTGCCATAGCTTCATGGATTGTTCTTAAATCAAACTCGATTGATTTTCATTAAATATTTAATTGAAATGGGCTTATCTCTTTCCATTGATAGGCGAATGTTTTTGGAAATGTAGTACATAAGCTTGCACTGGAAGAAATGTACCTAAAATTTAGGTATAGATAGAAAGGTATTTTTTCATATGTTTCGGTGTTAACAAAATGTGTTACGGGCTGAATTTTTTTTTTTTTCAAATATATAATGTTCGTAAATTAGCATAAAATGTTTGGGATACATATGTTAATATGTTACAATATATTATGTTTGGGACATCAATTTTTCATAACAATAATATATGTGGATGTAATTTAGAAATCTAGAGAAACATATAAGTATCAATAGTTTGTTAAGCATAAGATCTTAAGCTTAACAAACTATTGATATTTATTTGAAAGAGAAAAGATCTAGTAAAAAACCAAACAAAAAACACATGTAAACATATTATTATTCAAAGTACAAGAAAGCGAGAGGGTGTAACAAGAAAGAAGCATAGATAATAGACTCATATATATGATTCGTCCCTACCAAACGCTGGTTACCAGTTCCTAATATTAAGAAGTTTTCCAATTTTACACAAAATTTTAACATTTATGATGCAGCAAACGATTTACAGTGCACACGCAGAGAAGGAATATGATCACCTCAAACATGTTTCAAGAGCAAAATGTTATTTTTGTATGGTGACCATGTAATATGTTTGTCACTAAAATGTTATTTTCTCGTCAAATATAACCTACTTGCCGAAATCAGATACATGATTTCCGAGAAAATAACAAGGTTGCGAAAACCATGTTACATGGTCACCACCCAAAAATAACATTTTGCTCTTAAAACATGTTTGAGGTGATCATATTCCTTCTCTGGGTGCACTCGCGGTAACTTGAACAAATTAAAACCAAGAGAGTTCAAGTTAGCGAAATTTAGCGAACAAAACATAACCATATTTGGGAGTTTTACACGTTCTAGCGTGATAGTCGTTTATTTTTATTACTAGTAATATTAAAAACTTAATTTAATTTCATGAACAAATTAAAAAAAGAGAACGGAAAAATATCAGTGGGTATGTAGTTACTTTATATTAATAGTTAATATTCACGTAAAAAGCCAAACTAGATCATTAAAAAATTTCGTTGTTGTATTTGAAATTGTATTTGGCATTGTGAATATGCCTTTAACGTCAAATTTCATGTTTTTCAGCGTTACGGAGTAGTCAGTGTAAGAAACACCGTGTTCACGTTATGCGGTGTTCACGTTACCGCTAGTGCACTGTATAAATAAATTAAAAACTTCAAAGTCCAGATGTGCACAAAAAATTGTGATATGCAGCCAGCAACCTTTTATTTATTCTAAATAAACTTACATATATAAAAACATGTATTTCGAAGTTTTTAAAAATTACCAGAAATAATATCCAAATGAAATTTATTTAATCATCGAATTAAATTTGATTAAAATTTAATATTATGGTACAACTTGTTCAAGTAGTACCTAATTCAAGAAAGTGTAGTATGGGTGTTGCTATAAGCATTCGTTTTGTTTCACTATTTTGAAGGTAAGTTTTGTGTACAGTGTAGTTATACAAAAGTCGAAAATCGACTTTTCGGCCGTTGAACTTTTTACGATAAAAGTCGAATTCAACATTTGTAAAATTTCAAATTCAACCTTTCAGTTTTTGAAAATCGAATCAAATCGATTGATATACTTTTGATGTTGGTCACAGTTGACAGTTGGCCACAATGGGAAACTCTACATTTTCAAATTTTGAAGAAGTTGAATGGTCGAAAAATCAACCTTTACAAAACTCGGATACTTTTACTCGATCGACTTCAAAGCAAAGAAAAAGGCGCTAGTTAATACAGCTAATAAAATGAGAGGATTAATACCAGAGGAAACTTTGTATATTAACACTTCTGACAACAACGCTCTAGTATCATCCATGTTAACAGACTTATAATCAATTTATAATGGCCAGTAATCGATATTTTAAATATTGCAATAACAACAGAATTGAATTTGAAAATGGCTAGACTTCCAGTTAATCGCAATTTTACAAATTTTCTAGCAAACCAATATCAAAAATAGCTATATCTAGCTAAAAATAGCTAAATTGGTGCTTGCTGTAGCGACAAAGACATTTGGAAAGAAATGAGAGGAGCAAGTCCAAATGTTGCATAAAGGGAAGTAAATAAATTGGAATTGATAAATGCAACAAATGTCCAAAGGGATCTTCATAAAAAATATCGAAAGGGCATTCTACTCTTTTTAGAAGTTAAAGCAATAGTGAATACACCCTCCTCGTTTAAGTGCCAGTCATTTGAATTTCATACTGTGTGTGTGTTGTTTTTTTTCATTTAATTAATTTATTTATTTAGTAAATCTTCCTAGTACATCAATACATACATATGTTTTATAACTTTGCACTAAAATCAATTTTGTTACATATTGTATATTAAAACAAGTATAATAAAAATAGAAAAATTTAATTATTACAATTACAATATCAAACATTTCTAAAACATAAAATTTATAAAATTTAAGCTTTTAAATATGAATAAATATAAAATATTAATGCAGGAAGTGCAGGAAAATTAATTAAATGACATTTACATTTTCCAGTGTTGTGGATGGTTTGGATACCATTAGGTATTTGGATCCAGAGATGAATTGCACGTATTATAAATTGTCTTTCTGCTATCAGTTATCTGTGGGAAATCTGTCATATATTTCTGCCTCTGTTAGATTTGCAAAATGTATGTTAAAACGCTTATAGATATGGGTAGGTTCATTGTTATCAAATATTTGCCAAATGACATTGTGTATATGTTGAACCAAACCGTTTCAGGCCAAAAACATAACGAGTTATAATATTAAATGTCGTTTTCAATTTCCTAAAATCCTGATCATCACACCCAGAAAAAAGTGACCCCTTCTTTAAGTTAAAATGAACTCATTGTGAAGAAAGTTGAACTTCGTATAGCGCCAAAGACATTTTTATTTGTTTGAACGATGTGATTTTCGTAGAAATTAGGAATAATGCATTCCATATATTAGTTAACATTTTCCTATATTTATATACCACTATACTACAGAATGAAAAAATTTAACTAATTTGAATTCATATATGGAATGATTTTATTGAAATTTTTTCATTCATTTCGACAAATCTTACACATTTGTGGTAAAACTTTTACTTCATAATTAGAACTGCTTACCTTCGTTTTTAAATACAATTTTATTTATTTCTATAAGCAATTTTATCTTCAATAAAATACATGTTTTATTAATATATTGAATATATTTATTAAGAATCAACAGCATCGAATCTCTTTGAAATATTAGTTTATTATTCCACTATTTCCAATTTCCGTGTGATATTATCAACTGTAAAACGCACTTTTTCTTCTTCTTGTACTTTTCACTTTTAATAAGTTGCTGCCTAACGATTTTGTCCTCCTTTTACAATTTCAATACCTACAAATATAAAAAATCATAAAACATTTTTGTTGCAAAAGGTTAGCGTCACTGAATATTACCTGATAATTGAAGATTCCAAAATGAAGACAAATGAAAGGGTTGTTATTCTGCTGGTGTTTTCTTTCTTTATACACTATCACGAACATTGATAGATTTATTTAAAAAAACGAAATTTTTCTCACTAATTTAAAATAACAAATATTTTATATATTTTATTTGTTATTTATTATATTATTTTACCATATTATTTTTTAACAATCTTTCCGTATACCAAAACAACGCGATTCCAACTAAAAAAACAACCGACGCGCAAATATATCGATTACACCCACGCGCAAACACATCGATTACGATGACAGGTATCGATTACAGGTAGACAATAGCAATTTAGGAAAATTTCCTATATTCTAACAAGTGTGTTTCCTTAAGTTTTGAAAGGATTGCATACTTCTTAGTACGAATGAACTAAAATATTTTTCTATGCCAAGTGTTGTTCGTATGTATGAAAAACTTTCTATTATAAAGGAAGTCGCAATTATCATTTTATAAGAAATTTTACTAATTTTGAGGAAACTTGGTTTTAGTTCGGTTTTTGTTTATTTTTACGAATGCTTTGTTATCGGTGAATAAAATTTTCTTTTTCAGTAGTAAATTCTTATACCCAGCGAAGAAAATAGTATGAGTAAAATTCCATGCCTTATTCTAGTTAATGAACTATTCCTAACTGCTTACAGTTTAGGATTTTTTTTTACTGAAATGAGTAAATTTTATTATTTTTCACAAAAATTTACCTTAATGGAAATAAAATGGATAAACTATATTGATGAAAATTTTTTCCTTTAGTTTCGAAGGCACTTTTTTCTGGGTGAACCAGCAAAAACTTAACAGCCATATAATAGGATTGGTATTAGGTATGATTTGGCCAAAAGTATTGTAATAATAATAAATGGGTAAGCCAGAGAATACGAAGGATTCCATATATTTAACAATCCAAAAAATCATTAAATATTATTCCAAGATTTGCATTATTGACTAATTCAATCCTTTCCCCTGCCAAGGGAAGATTAAACTCCCGAAACTGCTATGTTGATGTCTTTCGTTATCTATCTCCGTCACCATCTTCTTCTTTTTCCTCTATTATCTCTCACTCTATCTGAAGTTTCTAAACATATATGTATATGTTTATACGAAATTTCTAAATTATATATTTGCATAATAATTGGTAAGCAATTTATATGTTGTTAATGAATTATCAATAAAATCTTTTCTAATATAATCTATTTGCATACAAAGACATTATATTTAAGAAAAAGATGTCCCAAACATAATATGTTCTAACATATATGTCAAAAACATGTTATACTACTTTATGAATATTATATTCATAGTGAAAGTTCACCACAACCATGTTTCCTTTATGACTATTGCGGGTATTTCAAAAAAATTAAGAAGCCCTGCAAAACAGATTTCAGAATTTTAGAAATTGTCCAAACTTAGCTTGGATGTATTTTCTCTATGTACAGATATTGTTGGTGTGTGTACAAATCTATATTGATTTTTGACTGTGTTCAAATGGTTTTCGTTGTTCGTAAATTGTATGTATGTACAAATGACCATAATTGTTGTTTGATGATGATTATGACAGTGCAATCATTTTGACGGACACATGTTCATACATGCCTCTAATAGTGTTAGGGCCCGTGATATGTTCTACGGGAGCTATCAAACAAATCGATCTATTCAAAGCCAAAATTGTTTTGATTTTAAAATTAATTTTCTTCATTTGTGTCCTCATTTTTATGTGATTCTGCCTAGCGATAACCATATTTTTAATGAGAAATTACAGTATCGGTTCAAACAACAAACACAAAAATGTCGAATGTCCAAATTCTGAAACCAAATGATATCAATACCACATAAACGAACATTTTTAATTGCGGGCACGTGGCCATATTTTCACATTCAATTTAAGTTGGTGAAACCAAGTCCAAACTATAAGTACATATTTAATATCAAGCTGCTAAGATTTTCCGATATTGATTTGATTTATGCTTACAAAAGAGTAAAATAGTACAATAAATAAATAAAAAATAATAAAATAAATAAAAAAGAAATGTTGCAAAAATCAATTTATTTTGCTAACCAAAAGGTTTTTTTTTAAATAAAATGTTTTGCTCATTCTAGACGTTTGGAACAATCAAAAATAGATGGTATCAGCATACTAAACTATTCTCTTATAATCGAGCAATGGTGAGCATGTCGCTTTGCATACAAACGACCTGGACTCAATCCCAAACAAAGAATACAAATCGGTAGAAACGACCGACGTATTTACCGACCTAGATTTACCACTTGTGGCAACCATCTGTTGAAAATAGGTCTGTTCGTGTACTTCTCCAGTAAAAACTAGAAAGAGGGTACGAGTGCTGATTGTTTGTTACCAACAACCAGTTGACAACGTATGCTATGGTTTGCTAGAATTTACTGGGGAAAAAATCTCTAGCAAAAACTTGCACTTTCTCTATCTGATAACTCGCGACCTTAGAATGACAAGGTTCTAAGTGAATAGAGTATAGTTCTTGGCAAATTGATGTGAAATTTTATACAGACCATTACATTTTCATTATTTATATGAAGCTTGATTAACAGCCTATTTCTGATATCCGAACGAAAGCAATTGCGAACGAACGCAGTCACTCACTTTCGTCTAGATTTGGGTTTCTCTTACTTCCTTTCGTTCGTTCGCATGGATTCCGTTACTGTCATATGCTAATATTACCACATCTCAATTATTTCAATTACTTGAAAGAGGCCCATACATTTTAAAAATTATTTTCCATAAAATTCAATTTGGCATCGCCGTTTATTTTGCAAATTTTTCTCATTGTTCATATTTGGTTTAGCTCAATATTTTTTTAAAAAAATTAGCCCTCGTAGAGAGATATGTATTTGTATTTCTATATATCTGCAATAATTAGGTTTTGGTTTTTCTTTTAATGAGTGTTTCATTCCAAATGTATGCGTTTGTTCGTTTTAAAATTTCCTTTAAACGGTTTATATGGCGGTTATAAAGAGAAATTGATCGATATAAACCACTTTTATCATATATTTGCGCCAAAAAGCGTTAATCACTTTATCAATTATTAAGTTTTTCTCTATTTATGAATGCCATTTTCCACAAAACGAAAGGTTTTGCAAAGTGGGTGGATTTGACATTTCTGTTCTACAAAATGCTAACGAATGGAGTTAGAGAACCCCTATTTTAGTGGTAACGTTACGTTTTCGTTCGCATTGATTTTCGTCTCACTTTTCGTTTAGATAGAGCTTAGAGAGACCGAAATCAGCTGATTTTCGTTTTGTATGCGAACGAAGAGCAGAATTCGGATGTCAGAAATAG
Source organism: Haematobia irritans (assembly GCF_050003625.1). NCBI lineage: Eukaryota > Metazoa > Arthropoda > Insecta > Diptera > Muscidae > Haematobia > Haematobia irritans. The sequence goes on along the minus strand of NC_134398.1, from coordinate 112,804,285 downwards.
GCTGTAAAAAATTAGATTTTGATTAGGCACTCCGAGTTACAGCAGTTAACAATATTCAACAAATATTCAATTATCTGGTTCTAAGGTATGTTAGAACCATTTCATTCCGAATAAAAACATTTTCTTAATGGAAAATTTATTTAGAAACAAATAAAACTGACTCACGAAGTAAAATCTGGGGATCACATGGTTGCTAGATACCATATACTAATGTACAAAATTTCAACCGAATCGGATGAAATTTGCTCCTCCAAGAGGCTCCGGAGGTCAAGTCTGAGGATCGATTTATATGGGGGCCATATATATTTGTGGATCATTGCATGGGTATTGGAGGCCATATACTACCACCACGTTCCAAATTTCAAAGGGATTGACTCCACAAGCCAAATCTGGGGGTCGGTTTATATGGGGGCTATATGTAAACGTGGTCTGATTTGTCCCATTTGCAATACCATCCGACCTACATCAATATCAACTGCCTGTGCAAAGTTCAAGAAAAAAAAATCAGTTTGGCCCTTGGTGTCCATCCGCATGACCATGTATTTGTTGTTCGCAGTATTCAGGTCACTATTATTAACCGATTTTGATGTAATTTGGTACAGTGTTAATGGAAGAATGGGGAAGAATGGAACAAAAAAATAGTCCATTCATTGTCTAGACTGCTTGATGCTGTTATCAAACCAAAAATAATGCCCAAAAAGTATGAAATGTTCCAAAACACTAATTTATACCTGAATTAAAAAATAATCGAGATTTGCCAATGAAATCAATTAATTTTTTATGCCCAATTTCAATTAAAAAATTAATTGGATCAATTAATTTCGTGACTAAACCAGAAAAAATGTGTGTGTAGTCATGATGTGGTTACAATTTTTATAAAACAAAGTAATTGTACATGGTTGTTGTTATAAAAACATGCTGTCGTGCAAGGGGAGAGCTGAACAAATTGCATTATTTGTTATTGACAAGGTTCTATAAAACAAATTTGTGTTATTTTGATGTAACAAGGTTCCAAATATAAAACATAGAACCTTGTTTGGTCAATGATAACAGAAATTTGGTACGACAGAACTTTGCTATTAAAAAAACTGCCTAAAATACACTTAAACAGCTCATATTGAGTTTTATTCGATACTACTTTCCTAGCACAGTTTCTAGAGTAGTTTCAGCATTCGGTTGTTTAACCTAAAATTAAATTCTGTTGCTGCAAAATAAGTGTTTTTATTTAAAAGCCTCAGTCGTTTTATTCTTATTGTAATTCTATTGAACTTTAAATAAAATTTTTGGATACGATTTGGTAGGAGATAAATTTGTCAACTCGAATTTATGACAAAAGTCTCTATATTGCACCAGACCCCCATAGTTTCTCAAAAACTCGCCGTAATGGCTTACTTGAAAATTTGATGGCTACCTCAAAATCTGTTCAAATGGTACGCTTCTCGAAGTTAAAGTTAAATTTACATACATCAGATTCTGCATTTATAAGAACCATTTTAGTTTTATTTGCCTCTGGACCCAAATAATCCACAAATAGGAGAACATAAAATGTGGTACCATAATGGGATAGCATATGGTTGTAGAAAAATTATCTAACTCCAAAATTAAGTTTTTTAAAGCTATTGACTTAATAGTTCTATAGTTCCCAAGATTGCCGTAGTAGCCCCAACAAAGTTGAACTTAGTTATTATTTCATAAGCATATTTGTAAAATATATACAAATTGAAGAATCTATATCACATTGATTTCTCTGTATATGAAATTATTCAAAAATAGATAGAACACACACCCTCAAAAAAATCGCTTCTGTAACATATACTCCCAAACACATTTTGCTTCAAGCACATAAATTTTTGGGTATTTCCCAAACATTTATATATTTAATTTCTTCCAATATATAATATGTTTGAAAGCATATTGGCCTAAACAATATAATATGTTCGGGTAGTCTAAGTTCAAAACATTATGTATTTTTCCATCCAAATTCAATAATGTTGTCTTCCAAAAAACTATATGCTATTATGTGAACATATAATATGTTTGGAAACATTTTGAACCCACAAATATTATATGCTTAGAAGAATTTTCTCCCAAAGAAGATTGTGCTCAAATTTTTTTTCTGCCTAATTGTATATTCCCTCACATTTTTCTCACTTCCATGAGTTTTTTAGTTCTTAGCACCTTTTTCTGTAATACAATTGTAGAAGAAATTATTAAATTTTATAATATTTTTAAATTTTACCTTTTGCCGGACGGGGATTCGAACAGCGGACCACACAGTTTGTAAGCCAGCACACTAACCACTGGGCTACGTAGCTGTTATGGTCATCAAGAGATAATTATCGTTATAAGTCATATTTATATAGCATAGCTTGCGGCGCCCACGAGCCGATGCAAACATAACATTGTTTAACAACATAACATTGTTAAACATACATTTGTTGGCGACGTGGAGTAGTGGTTGGTACGTCCGCCTTGCATGCCAAGGATCCTGGTTTCGATATTGAAATGGACTGATTTCAAATCATATATTATTTTTTATTGCAAAAATAAAAAATTTGTAACAAAAAAGGGTTTTGTACACAAGTTTGAAGTTTTCGAAGAAATTCAAAAAACGAGTAATATATAAATATTTTTCCATCGAATACTAAAGTTAAGGATAACCATTCAAAAGCACATTATATTTAAATTCGAAACAATAATTTTACAACCAACACATAAATTTATTTAGGTGTGAACAATTGTTTGCTTTCTTTAATAATTTATTCTAAAGAAAATAAACTTATTCAATTGTTACTTTGGATCATTCCCCACCAAGTTATAATACAATTTGCCTAAAAGAGTTATAATGTTATTCTGGTTTTACCGATGCGAGTTTTGCCGTTAAAATGAGAAATAATTTTAGTGGCAAAACTCAAACTCAATGTCCGCTTTTATTTTCGAAAGTATCTGTCAACACCTCTTGGACTACTTATTAATAAAGAGGAACTAAATTTTTTTTATAGATCTTACTGTTTAATTTTTCACTGTTTCCCAATGTTTTCATTTTACTGTAACAACTGTAAAAAGAGTACACTGAAAAAAATATTGTCGTGTGGCCAAAGATTTCATGTCCTTAAAATAAGGATACAAATTTTGCTTAGCTTACACGACACATTTCTCTAATATAAAGTTTTTTCCATGTTCAAAAGTCGATAAACTTTTCAATGAAGTCGTGTTGTCCTTATAATTAAGTGATTTGACTTGAAAATGGGTACCATAACATGAAAGAAAAAATTTTGAACTAAGGTCAACTTGACTTTAATAATTCAGAAAAAAATCTTTAAAACTAATGAAATTGTCTTTAAATTTGTTGCATTTTTGTATCTTGACTACAAAGCAAAAATCGTTAAAAAATAGGACAGGTTTTTCAAACACTTTATTTTAAAGACGTTTTTGCTTGAAACATAGTACAATTTCTACTGTCTTGTTTTTAACGGACTTTTGATAGCATATGAAAAAAGTTGAAAAAGCGAAAAAATAAAATTTGCTTCATAGAGTCAAATACACAAAACCCACATTTAAAAGAGAATTCTGTCTTAAAAGTATGCCTTCTTGAATTCTCGGCTTCATTGGCTCGGAATCTATACCAAAATTTTTAAAATAGAGACACAATCTTTAGGCGTGAACAGTTTTTTTTACTAGCATTTAACACCATCGCTCTAAAATGTCTTTTATTTTGCTTTAATAATTAATTTTAAAGAAAATAAACTTTTTAAGTTGTTTTAGCTGCAAAACTCGAACTTAATGCCCGCTTTTATATTTCCGTCCGTCAACTCCTCGTGGACTACTTATTAATAAAGTGGAACTAAACTTTGTTTTTATACATTTTACTGTGTAATTTTTCACTATTTCCTCCTTATTTTATTTTACTGTCCCAACTCTAAAAGGAGTATAGTGCCCTTTCGTTATTTTTATGAATACCCTTGATTCCTTTTAACGAACGAAGAAACAATTGTGCCCATAATGCCAAAATGATAAACAAAACACGTGTCCACACATACATAAAATGCTGCTCTCAAGGCGAAAACATATGCTGTTTGTTTTTCAAATGTCTATTCTCTTGGTTCCGAATGTCTATTCTCTTTATTCAAATTAAATAATATTTAGACTTAAGCATATCAAATTTTTGGCCTTATCATAAAACAGTTTTCCGAATCAAAATACAAGCGGTTTCACAGAAATTGTTCTCTTTTGATTCTGTCGCTGTGTTATGTTGATATCTTTTGTCAACTCCCCCGGTTTCCATCTCTATTTCTTTCTCTATACTCTCACTGTCGCTTTGATTCAAATATCACAACATATGTATGTTTAGTCGAAATTTGTAAATTTATATATGTTTGCATTCACACATGATTTTTATGAAACATTCATGCCCCAAACATAATATATTCTAACATATTAACATAGATGTCCCAAACATTTAGTGTTAGTTTAGGAACATTACATGTTTGCACTTAAATATATTGTTTGTTAAAATTGTGCCCGAAGCACATTTTGTTTATATCGGAACATATGAAAAACATATTTTTCTAACAGTGCAACTGGTTTTCAGATTCATTAATATATACGGTGACGATGTCCATTCTCCCGCTTTTATTTCTTGAGCATGTAAAACCGCAATTATACCTAATTTACCGGGAATTAAAATCTTATATTATTTCAATTCTAATATCGAGTCCATCTTTTTTTAGCCATATACAGGCAAAAACTAATTCTTTCCTACTTAATTTTAGATAAACGAACATTGGTTGTCATTTTCATTTCGTTGAAAAAGGTTTGATTGGAAGTTAAGTATGTTATGTTGAATAATAAAAACGAATTTTGACAAAACAAATAAGTAAAGTCTAAAGTCGGGCGGGGCCGACTATATTATACGCTTCACCATTATGTAGACCAAAATTTGTGTTACCATATCAACTTCTTCAAATTTGTTGGGAGTTATTATCAAAATTTATATTCCTATATACAAATATTTATATCTGAAACTATTTGGAGACAATTTTTTGTACTTCTACAAAATCGCTAGAATTAAAAATTAAATCGGCTAACACCCTGGGATGAAACATATACATATGTATTCGAGATATAGGACAATATGTAAAATTTTTGCTACTCAGCAGTGGCGATTTTACAATGATATTGGTCAAATCACGCCAAGATAACAGGTTGGCTGGTACGTCCCCGGTCTAACAAAGAAAAACACATTTTTTTGTCAAAATTCGTTTTTATTATTCAACATAGTTCCCTTCAAGAGCGATACAACGATTATAACGACCTTCCAATTTTTTGATACAATTTTGGTGGTACTCCTTCGGTTCAAAATAGGCCTCAGTTTCGGCGATCACCTCTTCATTGCAGCCAAATTTTTTCCCTGCGAGCATCCTTTTGAGGTCTGAGAACAAGAAAAAGTCGCTGGGGGCCAGATCTGGAGAATACGGTGGGTGGGGAAGCAATTCGAAGCCCAAATCATGAATTTTTGCAATCGTTCTCAATGACTTGTGGCACGATGCGTTGTCTTGGTGGAACAACACTTTTTTCTTCTTCATACGGGGCCGTTTTGCCGCGATTTCGACCTTCAAACGCTCCAATAACGCCATATAATAGTCACTGTTGATGGTTTTTCCGTTCTCAAGATAATCGATTAAAATTATTCAATGCGCATCCCAAAAAACAGAGGCCATTACTTTGCTAGCGGACTTTTGAGTCTTTCCACGCTTCGCAGACGGTTCACCGGTCGCTGTCCACTCAGCCGACTGTCGATTGGGCTCAGGAGTGTAGTGATGGAGCCATGTTTCATCCATTGTCACATATCGACGGATAAACTCGGGTGTATTACGAGTTAACAGCTGCAAATACAGATCAGAATCATCAGCACGTTGTTGTTTTTGGTCAAATGTGAGCTCGCGTGGCACCCATTTTGCACAGAGCTTCCGCATATCCAAATATTGATGAATGATATGACCAACACGTTCCTTTGATATCTTTAAGGCCTCTGCGATCTCGATCAACTTCATTTTACGGTCATTCAAAATCATTTTGTGGATTTTTTTGATGTTTTCGTCGGTAACCACCTCTTTCGGGCGTCCACTGCGTTCGCCGTCCTCCGTGCTCATTTCATCACACTTGAATTTTGCATACAATCAATTATTGTAGATTTTCCTGGGGCAGAGTCCGGAAACTCATTATCAAGCCAAGTTTCCATTTTTTCCCTTCAGAAAACAGTATTTTATCAAAATACGAAATTCCTTTTTTCCATTTTTTTCACAATAACAAAAGTTGCTTCACAAAAGACGCTCTATATCACAAACTAATTGACTTACAGACGTCAAATTTTGACACGAATTATTTGAAGGTTGGTACTATATAAAAATAATATGCATTTAATATTAGCGACGCCATCTATGCGTCAGACCGGGGACTTGTCAGGCAACCTGTTAAGTTGTAAATTGTGGGTTGTGTTATATTATTTGGCCAATTCGGGTGATATTTCCACAAGTCGGAGCTTTATTTAAAATTCGACCATTCTGTGAAAAGTTTGGCATTGCAGTGTGTAGAATATGACTACGATATGGGAAAATCGTCACAGATGTGGGTATTTTGCCCATATTAGATTAAGATGACACATTTAAATAGCATATTAAATGTATTCTCTGTGCAAACTATCGAGTCAGTTGGAGGAAACTCCCATTGAAAATGGGTCTAAAATATGAAACATTCTACCATATTTCCCCTACCAAATTTGACATGCATAGTTAGAATAATAATCCTGCTATCTCAGCAAAAAACGTAAATGGGAGAATAATTTTGGCCTACGTGATCATATGGGTGTAAATCGGGCGAAAGATATATATGGGAGCTATATCTAAATCTGAACCGATTGCAACCAAATTTGGCACACTTATCGATACTATTAAACGTACTCCTTATGCAAAATTTGAAGCAAATCAGAATAAAACTCTGGCTTTTTGCCGTATAGGTAAAAATCAAACAAAAAATATATATGGGAGCTATATCTAAATCTGAACTGATTTCAACGAAATTTGGTATACCTAATGATGCTACTAAACGTACTCCTTGTGCAAAATTTGAAGCAAATCAGAATAAAACTCTGGCTTTTGAAGCCATATAAGTTCAAATCGGACGAAAGATATATATGGGAGCTATATCTAAATCTGAACCGATTTGGCTGATATTTTGCACATCTTACGAAAGCCCCAAAATATTTGGCTGGCCGAAATATTGAGAAAATGCGTTGATAAATACGTCAATTATGAGCAGATCGGTGATAAATATATATGGCAGCTATATCTAAATCTGAACCGATTTTTTCCAAAATCAATAGCGATTGTCTTTGAGCCAACGTAAAACTCAGTGCCAAATTTGAGGACGATCGGACTTAAACTGCGAGCTGTTCTTTGCACACAAAATTACATATACAGACAGACGGACGGACAGACAGACAGACGGACATCGCTAAATCGACTCAGAATTTAAATCTAAGACGATCGGTATACTAAACGATGGGTCCCAGACTTTTCCTTCTTGGCGTTACATACAAATGCACAAACTTATTATACCCTGTACCACAGTAGTGGTGAAGGGTATAAAAATGTGTTTTTCTTTGTTAGACCGGGGACTTATCAGCCAACCTGTTATGTTGTTGTAACAGTTTATTGTAATTTCATCAATTTTGATGTTATGCGCTTTGGTACTTCAGTTTGTATCAAGGAACTCTGCGACTAAGGTGGGATGTGTCCAGAGTGATCTGGACACATCAATCTCTGATAAATACACTGAAAAAACAGTGAACCCTTTTCCATTGAAAAATTAACTAAACTGTAGTAAAATTGACCATGATTTAGCCCTTAAAATTTTTTACTGCTTGTCTAGTTTATAATTCTCTTAAATTTTAGTTCATCTAGCATTGTATTTTAGTTCAATTTTACCACATCATAAGATGTATATACCCCTACCAAGTTAAAAAGTCAGTACTATTTTGCTTAAATTGATTATTTTTTAGGAGCCCCAATAATAAAATTTGGTTAACAGTCTCTTTAAAATGTCGAAGACTGAACTATTTTTAAATCAATCATTCCACAGTACAGAGAAATTAAATTTTACAACATCATAAGATGTATATACCCCTACCAAGTTAAAAAGTCAGTACTATTTTGCTTAAATTGATTATTTTTTAGGAGCCCCAATAATAAAATTTGGTTAACAGTCTCTTTAAAATGTCGAAGACTGAACTATTTTTAAATCAATCATCCCACAGTACAGAGAAATTAAATATTTAAAGGAACAACAAACCGTTGTTCCATTATTAAAATGATCATTCATTAAAAGTAAACTTTCTTTAAACAAAACTATTATAAAAACTTATGATGAAAGTTCTTAATACAATGTTTTTTTTTTTTGTGAATAAAAAGTAGAAAGTAGTTCATTTAAACTCGCTGTTTGGACATTTTAAGAATATGTTAATGTTGTTTATTCATCGTAAGTATATTTCTCACATATCTTGCTGAAGAAATTGAAGTAATAATGAAAATTGTTAAAAATTAACACCATGTAATAAAATATAAGTTTTTAATTCTTTATATTATCTTGTAACTTACCATATTTGGGGACATTTTATAAAATGGTGTAAGGAATTCAACTTAAACGTATCTCATAAAATTTGTACCTGAAACATTTAGAGGAATAATGAAGAAAGTTATTTTGACTCATAAATCTGTGTTGTTATCGATGTGAAGGACATAATGAAATAAATATTCTAGTTAAAAAGCCAAAGTTTTAATATAAAACTTACCATTTCTCTATTAAATTGTACAGGTCTGCGCAAATCTGACAAACTCCTACGGTTCACCTTTGCTTAATTTCGATGCTGTCGAAATCTCAACCAATCACACAATCGTTATATACATCAAACTCTATTTTTTTGCTGCCAGATAGAGTTCCATACTTGAGTCTTTGGTATCTTTCTCCCTTCCTTTCTATCTCAAATGGAGCATATATAAAAAAGTGTTAAATAAATCTGATTAGGGGAATTCCAGATTAGCATTTAATCACTGTGAGATTTGTTGGTATTGTGCGATTGTGGTATTTTTTCAAATTTATTAATTTTATTTATATTTACATATTTATATGTGTACAATCTGATATATACATTTATGCTAATCATTTAATGTCTTTAGTACTTCATCCGCCCCTCCATCCTGATGTTATTTCAATTTTTAATTTAGTATTCATACAGGGTGTATAAAATTATCATTTATTTAAATTAAATTTGGCCACACCTACCAATTCATTTTGGACGACTAAGTCTTATTGTGATAACAGCAGTCGTTCTTTCATACCACACATAACCGAAGAATACTACGAGTATTTCCCCTGCAGATTGAGCAGTTCTTCAGCATAATTTTTTATCACATTCTAAAGTAAAATTGTGCATTCAGCAAGAAATCATAATTGACTGTCGAAGTTGATATTGCCTATTTCCAATTCCACAATGCACAATATTTTTAACATTTTTCCGGTATTTATTTGCAAAGCATATCATATCTCTTTAATAGTGGAGGTAAGAGCTATGTATTTCAATATTTACAAAGACTAATAAGTTTTGGAGTTGGTATAATTATAGCATTAGTAAAATCTTGGCGTTATTGTAAAATTTGCAAATTATTCTCGTCAATCACTCTTCTGTTACATTTCGAATAATAGATACTGTTCCATTTGTATTTATACTGCAATATTCAATAGAACATACTCTAAGTTTAATTATTTTGTGGCTACAAAGGAAGCCCTGCTTTCTTCAAAGATCTTAATTTTCGTGTTAGGTCAACTTTATTGTCCTTTGATACATCACTCATAAAGCGCTGGGAAGTTTATAGAGCGCTGCACAAACCAAATTGCATAGGGTGAATTTGAACAACCCAAATGGCGTGGTGATGTTGTTTTCGGAATATCTTTCTCGTCGACTGGAACTTTAAAATATCATTTAACCAAATCAACATTTGAAAGTAATTTTTTCCATGTAAATTTCCTACAAAATGATGGATAAAGGGCACGGATATCGGTCACTTTGTTCACTTCCCTATAGTCTCCATAAGGATCCATTCGTTGTTCGCCTTCCAAGCTTAAGCATATACACGATCTCCTTTTTTGAAAGTTTTAACTTTGACAATCTTCTAGCCTTGTTATAAACGGGCGGAATTTTATTATATGTGTTAATGAATGGTTAATATGAGGCATTTGATTCGACAGTCTTGCTACATCTCTGAATTGCGGTATGAAGCGGATAATTGTGCGGAAGTATTTATATTGCAAGTGACTGCAGATATATGATTTGTGTTTTTATTAATGGGGCAAGGTCTGTTTGCGTTAGCAAGAAAATCGAAATTCTCTAAAAGATCAGAACCAATGATAGGCTGGATTATATCGGCTATAACAAACGGCCTTGCCACTATGAATAAATAGTCAGTGTCAATTGTAAAAGAGAAGTTAAGATCAAAATTCATTAGTTTGGAAAATATATAAGAATAATTCATTTGATTAATTCATGAATTAGATAAAAAAGACAATTGTAAACCTGGATTGTAGTTCGAATGCTTCTACTTCTTTTCCTTCATTTCGATATAAAGAAGTTGGATTAACTGATCAGCCCCAGAGTCCATTAAAAACTGTTACTTGGAAGACTGATCCACTAACATGAGGCGACATATCATCTGTTCTCCTTCATCCACCACGAAAGGCGAAAGAGATTTTAGTTTTCTGGTCTATTATTTTAGCGAGACAGACACTTCTTTGGCTTTATCACCAAATTTAAAATGATGTCAACACTTCCATCAATCATTTGTTTCACATTGGGACCGAGTCTTACTTGCTCTACGTTTGTTGTTAGCAGCTCGTCTACTTTCTGTACATGCAGAGAATATTCGAAGAACAAAATTATAGGATCTAGTTTTTCGGCGACGATGTAACATTTTTACCTGCAACCATGTTGGCTCAGTGAATATTGTACTAAGAAAAATGTAATTGTCCTCATCTACAACCACGTGCCACTTATGAATAAATAAATTAACACAAAACACAGTAATTCCGTATTCTCCGTCCATTCCAAGCAATCAACACTCAACTGACGCGCAAAATGAAAATCGTCTGTACATGCTCAAAGTTTTTTTATGGGGCCCTAAGCCCGCACAGAAAAAAAACTGAAGCAAAATAATAATCAATTATTGGCATAATTTACTGAAAAAAATTATATCAAATACGATTTTTATTAAGTCAAATATGAAAATAATTGGTTGAATGAAAAACTGGCAAAAATATCAAAATTCCCTGGTAATTGAATTCACAATACATCAATTACTATGTTCAATTGGACCAAGTGTAAATGTTATTGATTTAAGTATAATGTGTAATTGCCTTATAAAACTGTTTATGACGTTGCTACGTAACGAAAAATAAATAAATAGAAACAATAAAATGTCATTTATTTTTATTATTAAGAAATTCGTAAGTACATGGTCGAATTTACCCGCAAATAAACCGTGGTATCGGTACCGCGAATCGAAATGATTACATTAACAAAATTTTTGGCGCATCATATTTTATTTTCTCACAGGTAAGTACCTTTATCTAAATACTAGTGTTCTTGGTCAAACGGATTTTTTTTTTGTGGAAAGTACACCCAAAGAATTATCTTAGTAAAAATGAACATTTTCATTGTGGGTCTAACGTGTGACGTGTTGGAGGAACTCTTTCTCTCTCTCAAGCATATTTACGAAATACTGATGTACGTTCACGCAAACAGAACTTTTAAAGACGGTTAACGATTCACAGAAATTTTTAGACTCACGAGAGTTCTCGTGACTTCGATTATTAGTCGAAATCACGACGAATCACGAATGTTTCACAGCACTAACTTTTTACGATGGAAAGTTAATATAATATGTTTAGAATATATTTCGTATATTCGTAAAAAGTCGCAAAATTCGCAGAAAACTTTAATAAAATATCTAATTATATTTATATCTGTCCATAAAGCTCGAAAAATAATTGTATAATTAGATATAATGCATTTGGACGTCAATTGCCTGTTTCGGTATCAGGCTAACATGAAATATAACTTTAGTAAAATATGTAAATAAATTCTTTCGTTGTATAAACTTACATACATCCTGAGTTGGACCATTCTAAAACTTGGGAAAAAGCTTTGGAATATACATATAATTACTTTCATTCTATTTATACCCTTCACCACTACTGTGGTACAGGGTATAATAAGTTTGTGCATTTGTATGTAACGCCAAGAAGGAAAAGTCTGAGACCTATCGTTTAGTTGAATTAAATTCTGAGTCGATTTATCGATGTCCCTCTGTCTGTCTGTATATGTAATTTTGTGTGCGAAGTACAGCTCGTAGTTTAAGTTCGATCATCCTAAAATTTGGCACAGAGTTGTACTTTGGCTCAAAGACAATCGCTATTAATTTTAGAAAAAATCGGTTCAGATTTAGATATAGCTGCCATATATATTTATCACCGATGTGGTCATAATTGACGTATTTATCAACTTATTTTCTTAAAACTTCGGACAGCCACGTGTTTTGGAACTCTCATAAAATATGCAAAATATTAGCCAAATCGGTTCAGATTTAGATATAGCTCCCATATATATCTTTCGTCCGATTTGCACTTATATGATTATTAATAAATTTATATTTATTTTTATCTTCAGATTGATATTGATTTTGCTTTAAAATTTCCTTTGGCAAAAGATATTAAAATTTCGTGGACATCTTTGGAAAATAAATTGTTCACATTTTTAAAAACCAAATTGCCGAACTCTACTTTACTTAAGAAATTCGATGACGGGGATACATCTTCAAATCAAGGTTTGTATTTTTTATAGTCGATACTTAAGTAAATAAGCAATCTTATGATTTCAGAATCGGAACAATTTACAATATTCTTGACTTTGCATCAAGTGTTCCCTACCCCACAAAGGGTAAACTCTGATGAAAATGGGTCCAAAATAAGAAAGACATTTAGTATTTTAGACTCGCAAGAATCTTTTGCATTTACAAGAAGTACGAAGGAAGAAATAGCAGCAAAATTAAACTTAGCAAAGCTCCAAAATCGGTGTATACAACCAAAGTTACTAGTTGTCGGCGAACTAATATCAAGTCCATTGTTCTATATTTCGATGGTATTGAAGATCCGTTTTTAACAATTCTTGATGCTGTAGATATTTTATTTAAACTATTTTATGTGTTTAATTTACAATATCCCGAAGAATTAGATATTTTTTATAACTTCATCCAAGACTTTTTTATGACATGCCTAAAAAGAAAAAATACGAAAAAGTTTCCGTTATAAAAAATGAAATTTTAACATTTGACTTATAATTGTTTAACTTAAATTGTTTCATTTACCAACACATTATCTGAAACCATTTCAATCTTTAACTGCTATATGAAATATACGTATTTCATATCTATACAAAAATTTTTTACAAAAAACTATGTTTTATTCTGAATTATCATTTATAAGTTTATTTTTTTTTTATTTTTAGTGTTATAGATTTAACACAATTATTTATATTGCTTTTTTCTCCAACTCGTCCATATTTTATATAAATTTGTATTATTTTATATTATCCATTTCACTTATATATGTTTGTTAAATAAAACTTAATCTTAATAAAAACCAACAAAAAAACATTTTTCAGTGTATTTATTCATATACTTAAAAATCATAGTAATTGAATGAAATGGGAACACCAATTACTTTGTCATTTGAACTCAATACAGAAGTAATTGGCTTACAGTACTAAATTGATTATCATCGTATTAAACATAATTACGATATTAATTGATTACGGCACAACATTTAATAAACATTTAACTCGGTTCAATTACGACCGTAATTGAAAAGCAGCATATGATTCAAGTACAAATGTATTTAGATTGATAACTATCTCCTTTGAATGGCATGCCAAATTCCAATTACGTTTCTACTCAATACAATGAAAATAGTTTTACAACGAAATTACAATTTGGGTAATTGGATTTACAATTTTCCTCATAAGCTGAAAATCAAATACAAAAATAATTGAATTCACAATTTTTGTATTTGTATCAGATATTCACTTTTTTCGGTGCGAATGCTGAATACCTCTGAAAAAATCATACCAACTAAATAACAAAAAGAAGTATATATGGGCGTAAGTTCGACCAGGCCGAATCTTATGTACCCTACTCCGTAGATTGCGTAGAAATTTCTACTACAAACACAGAAAAAAGTGAATATTTGAATCAAATAAAAAAATTGTGAATTCAATTATTTTTGTATTTGATTTTCAGCTTATGACGAAAATTGTAAATCCAATTACCCAAATTGTAATTTCGTTGTAAAATTATTTTATTTTGTATAGATATGAAATACGTATAATTCATATAGCAGTTAAACATTGAAATGGTTTCAGATAATGTGTTGATAAATGAAACAATTTAAGTTAAACAATTATAAGTCAAATGTTAAAATTTCATTTTTTATAACGGAAACTTTTTCGTATTTTTTTTTTCTTTTTAGGCATGTTCTTTTTAGGGAGCCACCGTGGTGCAATGGTTAGCATGCCCGCCTTGCACACACAAGGTCGTGGGTTCAATTCCTGCTTCGACCGAACACCAAAAAGTTTTTCAGCGGTGGATTATCCCACCTCAGTAATGCTGGTGACATTTCTGAGGGTTTCAAAGCTTCTCTAAGTGGTTTCACTGCAATGTGGTCCCTTGTCATTGAGCTTAACATGGAATCGGGCAGCACTCAGTGATAAGAGAGAAGTTCACCAATGTGGTATCACAATGGACTGAATAGTCTAAGTGAGCCTGATACATCGGGCTGCCACCTAACCTAACCTAACCTAGGCATGTCATAAAAAAGTCTTGGATGAAGTTATAAAAAATATCTAATTCTTCGGGATATTGTAAATGAAAGACATAAAATATTTTAAATAAAATATCAACAGCAACAAGAATTGTTAAAAACGGATATTTAATACCATCGAAATATAGAACAATGGACTTGATATTAGTTGTATACACCGATTTTGGAGCTGTGCTAAGTTTAATTTTGCTGCCATTTCTTCCTTCGTACATCCTATAAATGCAAAAGATTCTTGCGAGTCTAAAATACTAAATGTGGGGGAGGGAACACTTGATGCAATGTCCAGAATCTTGAAAATTGTTTCGATTCTGAAATCATAAGAGTGCTTATTTACATAAGTATCGACTATAAAAAATACAAACCCTGATTTGAAGATGTATCCCCGTCATCGAATTTCTTAAGTAAAGTAGAGTTCGGCAATTTGGTTTTTAAAAATGTGAACAATTTATTTTCCAAAGATGTCCATGCAATTTTAATATCTTTTGCCAAATGAAATTTTAAAGCAAAATCAATACCAATCTGAAGATAAAAATAAATATAAATTGCTTAATAATCATATAAGTAAAAATCGGACGAAAGATATATATGGGAGCTATATCTAAATCTGAACCGATTTGGCTAATAATTTGTATATTTTACGAGAGTCCCAAAACACGTGGCTGTCCCATGAAATAGCTAAGGTGGAGATTTGCAAAATCTTCAAAAGCACAATCATATATTTCCAGTTGTTGTTGTAGTACCATATTATCATCATTGGAAGCGTCCCATAGCAAATGAATAACATAGATTTTCCCAACTTCCGCCAATACTCACGCCCATACATTAACTTTGTTAGTTCGACCACTCACAATCACGTGATCAATTTTCAGTGTGACTTGGGATTCAATCAGGCTCATGAAATTTTTCTTATATATCGGCAGCAGGGGAATGTTGAGATTTTGAGACCGATGATGAGGCAGACAAACCAAATATTTACCTTTCCCAACCTCGGTAATGGTCACATTTGCTAAGATATCTCTACATATTTTATGGAAATTAAGAGAAATGGTGAAGAGTGAGTTGCAATTTGATGTTTATCTTACTTACTTGCGAACGAAAATCTTTGGCTTTTCATCATTACCCATGACACAAACACCTCCTCAATGAAAAATTTGATGAACAGTTCAACCTCCTCAATGAAAAATTTGATGAACAGCCTTTAAAACGCCTTCAAAATCCGAATCAAGTTAGCGCCCATAACCCACCGTAGTATGCTTTACGGTCCAAAAACTAAACTTGATTTCCTCAGGCCGCATTTGATGATTTCATTGATCCCTGAAATTCGAAATTTTATTTTGTGTCCTTAAGCATAAACAGTTCAGCTACAAACCATTGTTTGTTATTCGGTTTCAGTCCATTGCGAGCTTTTGAAGATAATACCTTGTATGCGGCCCATGGAGGTTTTACATCTTGGCAGTATTTTCCACCATATGTACTGGTTTTGAATTGAAATCCATGTTCACATGTTATGGATTTAATAAAACAAAATATAATGAATTTAACAATGATGACATTGACATTTGAAAAATTATTCAAATCGAATTCGGCTGTGGTTACCAAATGTGAGTGATGATTACTAAATAACAGTTGAGAAATTTCTTTACGGTAGGTCGAATGTACCGATGTCAGGAAATATTTTTCATAGAAGAGACATTTGGTTGCCACAACTATTTATCTTGCAACACACAAGAAAACTTATTGGAATTTTCACCAAATGGTTGTAGGGGACAAAAAATATTCTACAATACTGGGAAACTCTTGAGACAACTTATATTATGTTCTGAGTGTCGAATATTAATTACTGCAAACGTTTTCCAACCAATCTGTTTTCTGTGTGTACTTAATATATTATATTAACTTTCCATCGTAAAAAGTTAGTGCTGTGAAACAATCGTGATTGGTCGTGATCTCGACTAATAATCAAAGTCACGAGAGCTCTCGTGAGTCTAAAAATTGTTGTGAATCGTTAACCGCCTTTAAAAGTTCTGTTTGCGTGAACGTACATCAGTATTTCGTAAATATGCTTGAGAGAGAGGAAGAGTTCCTAACACGTCACACGTCAGACTCACAATGAAAATGTTCATTTATACTAAGAGAAATCTTTGAGTGTACTTTCCAAAAAAAAATGCGTTTGACCAAAAACATTAGTATTTAGATAAAAAATGTTGCTAATGTAATCATTCCGACTCGCGGTACCGATACCAGGATTTATTTACGGGTAAATTCGACCATGTACTTACGAAGTTTCTTAATAATAAAAATAAATGACATTTTATTGTTTCTATTTATTTATTTTTCGTTACGTAGCAACGTCATAAACAGTTTTATCTGTCAATTACAAATTATACTTAAATCAATAACATTTACACTTGGTCCACTTGAACATAGTAATTGGTGTGTTGTGAATTCAATTACCAGGGAATTTTGATATTTTTGCCAGTTTTTCATTCAACCAATTATTTTCATATTTGACTTAATAAAAATCGTATTTGATATAATTTTTTCAGTCAATTATGCCAATAATTGATTTTTATTTTGCTTCAGTTTTTTCTGCGAACTGGGTGGTTGTAACACTTGTCTTAGTCCATATGGAGGCATATTAAATGCCCATATAAGCAGCGTTGCCAGAATTGTTTCACCAAAAACCACTAGATTTGTCCAAAAAACTAGCCAAAAAAAGCTAAAAAATGTTAAAAAAAATAGCTAGAAAAAAACGCTAATTTTTTTTTGTATCAAAAGTCACATTTTTGATTGAAATTTAACAAACTTAAATGCTTTATTTCACTTAAATGCATATTATTTTAATTGTATTCATTTTATTTCCATTTCTGTGAGACTGTAAGAAAATCTATGTCATATTAGCTCTGTTTGCGTACTCGATACATTTTGATTACTATCACAAATTTTTACTGGAAGTCCTTCATTTATATTTCCTAGTAAAAACTTTTTTCCCGGTAAACTTGCAATTATCAGCTGGTTAATCATCAACAAGTCCAATGTCACATAGAACTGCATTAGAAAATATCAATATATTTCGTTTTAACTGAATTAATGATAAATTCGTGAACGTGTACACTTCTCCTAATATTACCCAAGAGAATAAAACCCATTCTAACTGTCTTGCAAGTTTATACTGAATAACTTTTATTCGAAAATTTCCCATACAAACCTATTGTTGTCCAATTTTCGTAAATGTAAATCCATTCCATCAATAAATAGCAGATTTGTTTTGATCCTATCACTACGAATTTTTTATGGCATTTTTTTGATGTTAAAAAAATAATACCTTATTCCTTAATTATTTCCTTAATTTCCTTAATTACTTCTATGTTCGGTTCCACAGATTTTGTACACTAATGATTTTGGTATTGATTCAGATTAAAATTTGAATTTATTCGTTTTTTCAGCTTTTTCTTCATGAGCTATCACAGTGCTTTAAAAACGTGCTAACGACAACTTAAATTTCCTAATTCAGACTCGACTTTAAGTAGAAATTATTCTGTGAATACGTTTAAAATAAAATGTTGAAAAACCTCTTCTATTTTTGAACGCTATTTTGGTTTGTGGTCAAGATACAAAAACTCCACAAATTTAAAGACTATTTAATTAATTTTAAGAATTTTTTAGAATTGACCCTAGCCTTCTTTCATGAAAAGATAGCCATTTTTAAGTTGAATCACTTAACTATAAGGACAAAACGATTTTATCGGCTTCTGGTCAAGGAAAACAGTTTATAACATATAAGAGAAATTCACAAATGCTATTATAACCAAAATTCGCGTTCGTATTTTAAAGACATGAAATCTTTGGCCTCATGACAATATTTTTTCAGTGTACAAAGCAATTCACATCTACTATTTTAATTTAGTAATATCATAATAACTTTAGAATACGTATTATAATAAAATAAAAAGGATAAACGAGTCAAATGCTATTATTCCTAATAATTTACTGACAGTTTGTATAAGGAATTTGTATGGTAATAGTAGATTTAAAGTTTACGATAACTTTTATGAATACGAGGAAAAAACTTTACAACAAGGTGTATTTGCTGCAAAAATGCCCGCATAATGGAATAATTAAGGCTTCAATTGAGCTTTGAAATGTGCGGAAAACCTTATTCTGGCAGCAAGACTTAGATAAAAACTAAGTTTTATCCAGATTTCAATAGGAACATGTCGAAAATAAAAAAAGCCAAAAATAGCTAAAAGGGTAATGAAAAAAGGCCAGAAAAAAAGCTAAATGCATATTTTTCCCGCTAAACGTCTTCAAAAAAAGCCAAATCTAGCGGGAAAAAAGCTAAATTGGCAACGCTGCATATAAGCCATTCATCATTCTGCAGTTCTTTATCAGTTTATATACACACAAAAGGAAATATATTTATTTTATGAATAGTGTTAACAAAAATTTTCCAAACACGGGATTCATAAATTATATAAAAATAATTCATAAAATAAAACAAGTAAGGAACGTCTAAAGTCGGGCTGGGCCGACTATATTATAGCCTTCACTACTTTGTAAGTCCACATTTTCGATACCATATCAAATCCGTCCAATGTGTTGTATGCTATATGAATCCATCCATACATATATTCTGTATATCTGAGCAAATCTGTACAGAGTTCTCCAATACTTATAGATTTTACATTTAAGTCGGCTAATGCGCTGAGGTGGAACACAATGTTAGTAAAAAAATAGGGGAAACATTTAAATATGAACCAATTTTGAGGCAACTGCACGGATGAAAAAGGCTGTTTTTCATATGTTTGGCTATAAACATTATATGTTTGGAACACAAATTTTTAAACACAATATTTTTGAGTGCAAGCATATAATGTTCATAAACTAGCATAACATGTTTGGGACATATATGTTAATATGTTAGAACATATTATGTTTGGGACATAAAATGTTTGTAAATATAATATACTTGGATGCAAACATATATTAATTTAGAAATAGCTTATAAACATATATGTGTTTAGTAGCTTGGAGCGCTATTTAATAGGGAGCGATATTGAATTAAGTTGGTGGTTGTTGCTTGTTATTACAAAATTAACATTTTATTTTTCCTTGGGCAATTGATCAGCTACTTCTTTGATCCTTACAAACTGTGTGGTCCGCTGTTCGAATACCCGTCCGGCAAAAGGTAAAATTAAAATAAAAAAAATCATACAATTGAATAATTTCTTCTACAATGTTTGTATTACAGAAAAAAGTGCTAAGAACTAAAAAATCTCGTGGAAGTGAGAAAGATGTGGGGGAATATACAATTGGGCAGAAAAAAAATTTTGAGCATTCAGGTCGAAAACCTATGTTGTTAGCACCTATATTACCTGTTTATTTTCATAATTCATTATGATTGTAAATATATAAATAAATAAATAAAATTTTGAGCACAATATTGTTTGGGAGAATTTTTTTTAAGCATATAATATTTTTGGGTGCAAAATGCTTCCAAACATATTATATGTTCACATAATAACATATTGTTTTTTGGAAGACAACATTATTGAATTTGGATGCAAAAATACAAAATGTTTGGAACTTAGACTACCCAAACATATATTGTTTAGACTAATATGCTTTCAAACATATTATATATTGGAAGAGATCAAACATATAAATGTTTGGGCAATACCCAAAAATGTATATGCTTGAAGCAAAATATGTTTGGGAGTATATGTTACAGAAACGATTTTTTGTGAGCGTGTAGTTACTATGTTGAATCTACTCCCTGTGCAAAATTTCACGTAAATCAGATTACAGTTTTGACCTCTGTGGTCATATGACGGAAAAACGGGCGAAAGATATATATGGGAGCTATATCAAAATCTGAACCGATTTCAACCAAAATAAACACGCATATGCAGAACCTTAATTCTACTGCCTGTGCAAAGATTCAAGTTCAATTCTACTTCCTCTGCAAAATTTCACGTAAATCAGAGTATCACTTTTGCCTCTGTGGGCATATTAGACCAAATCGGGCGAATGATATATATGGGAGCTATATCTAAATCTGAACCGACTTCAACTAAATTTTGCACAATTAACGATACTATAAAACGTACTCCTTGTGCAAAATTTCAAGCAACTCAGGGCAAAACTCTGGCTTTTGAGGCCATATAAATCCAAATCAGACGAAAGATATATATGGGAGCTATATCTAAATCGGAACCGATTTTAACCAAATTAAGCACACTTAATGATACTATTAAAGGTACTTGTTGTGCAAAATTTGAAGCAAATCAGGGCAAAACTCTGGCTTTTGGGGCCATATAAGTCCAAATCGGTCGAAAGATATATATGGGAGCTATATCTAAATCTGAACCGATTCAGCTGATATTTGGCAGTTTTTACGGGACTGACAAAACATTCAGATATACAATATTTGAAGAACGTCGGTTCATAAATACGTGAATTATGATCAAATCGGTGATAACTATATATGGCAGCTATATCTAAATCTGAACCGATTTTCTCCAAAATCAATAGCGATTGTCTTCTACCCGAAGAAAGACGTTATGTCAAATTTGAGGACGATCGGACTTAAACTGCGACCTGTATTTTGTGCACAAAATTACATATACAGACAGACGACGGACAGACAGACAGACGGACATCGCTAAATCGACTCAGGATTTAATTCTAAGCCGATCGGTATACTAAAAGATGGGTCTATGACAATTATTTCTTGGCGTTACATACAAATGCACAAACTTATTATACCCTGTACCACAGTAGGGGTGAAGGGTATAAATACAGGTTCTCATTGTTTACGAATGTATACATAATATGAATGCAGTTTTTAATATTATAAATGAAGTATACATATTTTTCGTCATTGAAAAATGTCTACTTTCCCATAATATCCCAGCAAAAAAAGCGTCGCTAAAAAAGTAATGAAAATGTTCTTTTTGGATCCGGAAGTGGTACAAAATTGACGCAGAAGCGATGAATTTAACATGGGCTTGTCATAGGACGGAAGTCCTCCATTTTAAAAGCCGTTGCACTGAATTTGCATCATTTCTTTAGGTGTGATCCGAATTCAATGTTTTGGATGTAAATTAAAAAATTCTGTGATATTTTGTCAACTAAATAATATTTATAATTTTTTATAATTTTTAATGGATTCTTGTCGAAAAAGTTTGACCTCAAATATTTTAAAAAATTTACAATTTTTTCAGATTGGATTTAGCACTTTTTTCGACGAAATTTAATTGATTTGTACCATTTTATGAATTCTTACTCTTTTTTATCCTATTTGAAACAAAAAAAGTTAAAATTAACCATTAAGGGTATGAAAAACCAAGTTAAAAAATTTGACTTAAAAGAACTTCCTGGGTAGTTAAAATAAAGAACATCATTGGGAGTGCATCTTCTGGAAGTGCTTTTAAAGTTGTGCCTTTGGAAGAACATCCAAATTTTGTTGCTGGGATATATTAAAAACGTCATGCAATACATGTAACTTTTCCTTTAGACTTTTCCCCTGATTATTAATGTCTGCATAATTGGTCAAAATGTATGAACCGATTTACTAAAAACCGCAATATAGTCAAACCAGTAAAGAACATAATTTTATCATATTTTATATTACTTATGAGCTCCAACGCTTCCATTTAATATTGTTTTTTGTAAATTTTTTAAAGCAATAAAAATTCTTCGAATCGCGACGGCGACTCAAATTGTACTGAAGAACTCAAACACACGTGTTGCCTTCAAAACGTTATGTTTCGTTTTTGGTCTCATATTACATGCTTGTATTATTACATATGAGAGTAACTCTATGTTGTGGTTCTCTCAGGCTAAGAGAAAACTAGTACTTTTTGATATATTAAGTAAAGTTTCATTGATTTTATGATACCATCCATATATATTACAATATTTCTGGGAATAGATGGCAAACAAACAAAATGAAGTTTAGGTAAGTATATCATTTATTATTATTTTTATTAATGTTTACTAATTTGGTATCCTTCTTTCATTAGATGTGTAAGAGACAAAAGTTTTCCAAATTTCACAACGGACAACTTGAGGCACGCAGTGCCTCCGATGGGACATAGAATTTTGAGAATAACTTTACACTAACATAACATGAAAAAATGATTAGTTGTATGCATGTATTGTATATATTAAATGCATTAAAGAAAAAAGACTTTATTACGTGTGGTTTATTAAACTAAATATATATTACCACAATAAATGCCGGGTTGAAAAGCTTTATTTCATCGGGTTTTCTACCATTCATAGAGGAGATGTTTAAGACCAAAATAGTTCCTATAAATCCAAAATGTGATGTAGTTGTGGTGGACGATATATTGTCTTACCATAGAGACATTACATTTTATTAACAATCCCCTAAGCCCTTATATGGTAGCAATTTTTATAGTTTGTTGTGACGAAAGTTTGCACTCTTTAAAATTGGTCTCAGACCCCATATCTGTCCGTCCGTGCATTCGTATGTATTATGCTTGCTCAATAGCCTATATTGTTTGGTATTGATTCAATTTGTCTGATATTGGCATAAAATTTGTTTTTGGTGAGCAGGAAAGTGTAAAGTGTCTTGTAGTCGACCATGACCGAATTTGGATTTATCTTTTATTTATTTCTGGTCATATAGCTTTGGCAGCTTTAATGTTTTTATCAGTGGTATCGACGATATGATGCTGATGAAAGTTTTGCTGCACAGGAGAATTCCTACACATCTCTCTAAAACACATTTGAAAAAACATTCTTTTTCTTTCTTTTTCGTTTCTTTACTTTTTCGAAAAAAAGAATCCAACAACAAAACTCTCCATTTATTCCTCCTCAAAAATAAGTTTAGCTTGAGATTGCTTAATCGTGGGAACAGCTGATTATTTCATTCATATTTTGTTTTGTCATACGCCGCAAAGCTCAGATGTGAGGCGTACTCACAAAGGTGTTTGTCATGGATAATATCATTGATAACATAACCGGTTCGTAAGACATTTAATATTTTCTTAGAATTTTGCGTAATTTCATTCATGAAATTTCTTGGGAATAATGCAAATTTTATAGCAAATTTGCCATTCATAAAAATTTGCCACATACTAGATACTTTTGTTGGCCAGGAATATTTGAGCCCGATTTGACTAAATTGGCAAGGCGGAAAAGCTCTCGCAAATATTCTGCTTTTGTTAGATTTGACATTTTGCTTTGCTCTGGTTGAGAAAACTCAGGCTTGTCACCAAACTGCAGCCAAATTCAGGTTCTATTTCCTGAAAAACGTCGAAGAGAACAAGATCGTCTACTGTAAGAAAAAGACAAGAGAATTATATCCAAGTGGATATCTGAAATCCATAAAACAAAATATAGTCTGACAACATATTTATAAATTTTCAATACCATCCTGAGCCTCAATATAAGAATTTCAAAGGTAAAAAAACATTTTAATAGAATTTTTGGTGGACAAATATTTGATTGGCTGAAAATAATTTCCAGATTATACACCAAGGGAACACGTTTTCTACCCGTCCCTACTTTTGTTCCTGGATGACAGTCATCAAACATTTTTCAAGTTTTCCGAACTGCAACATACGAATTTGCGATCACTCTACCCACAGGGTAGTAGTGGATCGAAACGTTTTTTTGAGACATCTCCCAGCCTTGGAGTAACCGTTCATCCCGAAATACCAGAAGATTTAGTGCCTTCAACCATAAACTTTGATTTGAATTGACGCCTTGCGATTATACACTCAATTAGAAAATAATTACCTTTATTTGGACCAATTCCAGTACACCAGTGTGAACCAATTTTGTCCCATAGAGTCGGGGAAACATTTTCCCACAACAACAGAATGGACCCATCGTCTTAAAATTTTTCCAACATTACACATTTTTTTCCAATCATAATTTTTCAAGCCACGTTACTGGACACAGCATGCAAACAATCTTGATTTCAGCATGCATTGCAAACATTTTCCATAAAAGGAACTAACAGAACATAAATCTAAACCCTAAAAATTATTAGAATTTAGAATGGGAAGAAGTTCATTTAAAGTTACGATCAAAATTAACTTTTTCCAATACGTCCAATTAACTATTTAAAATTTTATAATTGATACACAAAAAGAAAAATCAATCGCCTTGAAATAATATTATAAATTTAAAATGATTTTGAAAATCCAAATGATAATTGAGAATTACATCAATTTCGCTCAATTCTATTGCTTCAATTATCAAAGTTAAAAAATATATTTTTTAAGGAGAAAAAAAAATGGAAATTCAGTTTATTTTGTTCTTGCAAACAAATCCGACATTAGACTACAATTTTTTTAAGTAACACCTCATTACATAGAATTGGTTGATACACTGTGTATCTATTGTTAAAATGTTAAAATGTTAAAATGCTAAAATGCTAAATATTTATAATCTGTAGTTTCGTGGCGAGAAAAATTCTCAAAATTCGTAAATTTCGTCAAGAGTAATAATTCAAAACATACCAATTTAATTTGCATCAAGAAAAAATAATATTTGTCGCATGCTACAAAACAAAGGTATCAATGAATGCAGAACATAATTTTATATCATTTTATTTACGCTACGTTTGTAAACAAATGTGGTTCATAACAAATCAACAATAATATCAACCAGCATCCAGATCAGAATGAAGGCCTTCAACGGATCGAGGAGTGGTGGTAAGTTTTTACAACTTTCATTCATTATTGTTTTCTTGCATTCTTTATATCGTACTCACATGCTTTGGAGAGCCAGAGAGAAGAGCACAAGAAAATATCACAATGCTGTTTTGTTGCTATGATTTACTATAATTGTTAAATTTCATATTTTTTGTTATTCTTATTATTTATATGTGATCTCTCGCTCTCTCTGTATCTCTCAAGTATCTGAATTGATATTATTGACTATTTGTTTTGGTTTTTTTTTCTTTCCTCATGATTATTTCGTATAAAATTAAAATTGATTAACCTTTTGAGGTTCGCAAAAAAACGCATACGTATGTTTTTGAATTATCCTTTTTTCCTGTTTTGTTTAGTATACAAAAAATATATATTTTTTTTCATAAATCTACTAAGGATGTTAAGAAATTATATTTATATTAATGAATTATTAATAAACTTTTTGAATGCATATATATATTGAAAATAATTTGAGTTCTATTCAATTATGAATTGGTAAAAGGTTAAGGGACGTTTTCCTATTAAAAGGGATGGTTATATAAATTGGAGTAATTTAGATTTTGTTTTGGGGTCTTAATAAAATAGCCAAATTAAGACGAAGGCTGGCGTGGGTTTTGAGGCACTTTCTCAGAACATCCGAGAAAGATTTTTACCGCGGCATTTTAATAGCACATACATAATCATTATCCATTCCAGTGGGGTTTCTCTTCTGGAGTTTTTGTTGTATTTCATTTGTAGTTTCTGGTTCAATTTTTATTAAACTGATTGGGGTTAAATAAATAGGGAGTCTATAATAATAACTGTGATGGTAACATGCCTTGGCTTGAGAAGGACCGAACTCTCCCCAACGATTGAAGCTAGCGGAATCAAAGGCTCCCGCAGTCCTACCTCACACCAAGATTCAGGATGCTTCCTAAGTATTAAAAAATGTGCATCAACAGCGAATATCATTCGTGTACATTACAGTATTTGGCGCCCAACGTGGGGCCGTTCGATATAGTCCATGTCCTTCGGCTCCTTCCGGTATCTTATTAGTAGATTTCTATATTTGGAAAAGGATTAAATTTTCTTCAGTTTGAAAACTTTGTGTCTTGGATTTCGTGTAAGAATCCTTCTGGACTTTTCGGTTATTTGGAGTTAACTTCAAGTAAACTGACCGTTGGAATATTCTGCAGGTTTTTCACTACCAGCTTTTTTATATTGGGGAAATTTTATTTTCTTTTAGGTTTGGTCAATCTTTAATTTTAATTAGATAGACTGAGTTATCAGCACCTTTTTGTCATACAGGATTTTGTTAATTTTGCCGCAGCATTTTGATAACCGTTGACTAAAGATGAGATATATGAAGGATGCGATTTTTCTAGGCTGGTTTGTCTATCGAAGTTTTAGTTAAAGAGGAGGCAAATCTCCATAGCCAGGATTTTTGTTTTTTTTGTGTTGTTTTAGAATGCAGCTTCTTTACTCCATTTATATTAACGTCACCTTGTAGGAAACGTCCATTTGCATATGATAAAAGTTTTTTTTTTCAAAGTTTATTTTTTTTCTTGTTCTGTAAAAATTTGATTCTCAAATACCATTTACAAAACACGAAATATACTTTAAAAATTATAACAGTAAAGTTAATAAACTAATAAATATAAAAATTTGTATAAAAATATATCAGGAATAGAAATTAAATCACTTTAATAAATAAAAATAAATTATTTAAATAAATAAATACATAAAATAAAAGTAATTACAAACGAAGGAATAAATAAAACAATTATCTATTAATAAATTTGTCCATAAAAAGTTATTAAATAAATAACGAGCTTTTGGTGAAAAATAATTAAAAACACATAAATACATTAATAAAAAACATACAAGATAATTACAAACAAAAAAATAATAATCTTTAATTAATTTGTGAATAAAAAGTTATTGATTAAATAACGAATTTTAAATAAAAACTTATTAGTAATAAAAATTTTAAAAATTTTTTAACAAGCAGTTTAAAAATAAATAATAAATAATTGTATTCTATATCATATTTTTACGCATTTGAGAATTTGAGATTGAAAAATGGCTACTTCTTTGCCAATAGATCCAGCTCCAGAAGAACTGGCTGTTCAGACGGAAGCTCAAGAAAATTATTCTTCTTGTTCGATTTGTAACCAATCTATTAACGATAATCAAGACTGTTTAATAATTACTGGCTGTTCACATATTTTTCATAGAGCTTGTCTCGAATCATTTTTATCGTCATCCTCGGAATGTCCTGTTTGTAAACAGGCTTGTCAATTAAGTGACCTTAGACCATATCTCATTTCTACTAGGCAGCCCGTATTAGGAAAAACATCTAATAAACGAGGTAAAGGTAGAGGTGCTATGGCTAAGCACTACAATA
The DNA here is from genome assembly GCF_050003625.1 of Haematobia irritans. Classification (NCBI taxonomy): domain Eukaryota; kingdom Metazoa; phylum Arthropoda; class Insecta; order Diptera; family Muscidae; genus Haematobia; species Haematobia irritans. The sequence goes on along the minus strand of NC_134398.1, from coordinate 112,776,220 downwards.
CTCGTAGTACTATCAGAAATTTATTTAATGATGTTCAAAATGCTCCACTTGATACCAATGCAGTTCATAGCGATCATCTTGAAACCCCTAATCGTAATACCGAAAGTAGAAATAATAATTTTCTTATTTCTCCAATTCAAATCCCAATCGCTGACACATCGAATCGGTCTAATATTGATTATAATGAAATCCATCGTATGATTGAGAGTAGTATAACAAAAATACTCCAGGGTATGCAAATTTCACAACCTACAAATAGACAGGTATTAAATTCACCTATTAATCCCCCGAATGTCACATCGGAGGGTTACAATAATAGAAATGTCGGGAACAATATTCCCAGAGAAAAGGGTAGGAATGTGGGAGATGGCAATCCCAATTTTGGTAATAAGTTACGCAACCCCGGAAATACTCAACCAAATTCGAATGGCAATGGCCATCCTCCATTGGCTTTTCCTTCAAATAATCAAGCTTCTCATTTGTCTTCTAATTCGTATTCGTCTTTTAATGGTACTGCATACGCAGACAAAGTAACTTCCATAATTCATAATTGGAACTTGAAATTTGATGGTTCGTCTAATGGCCTCAACATAGATGAATTTCTCTACAGAGTTGCTACTCTTACGAAAGAGACATTTGATGATGACTTTACTGTCATTTGTAAAAATTTAAATACGCTCTTAACAGGAAAAGCGCGAGAGTGGTACTGGCGCTACCACAAACAAGTGTCTATAATTGAATGGGATAGTTTTTGTACGGCGATACGAGACCAGTATCGGGATATGAAATCCTCTTTTGATATCCTTGAAGAAATTAGAAATAGGAAACAGAAACCGGGGGAAACATTTGACAACTTCTTCGATGCTGTTTCTATGATAGCAGATAGACTGCCCAGGCAAATGTCTGACGAAGAGCTTATAGAGATTATTACTAGGAATCTCAGACCTGAAATTCGTCAGGACCTTCTTTATGTTCCGATTAGATCCCTTCCACATCTGCGCAAGCTCGTACAGATGCGCGAAAATCTCTTGAACGACGATTATGTTAGAAAAACATTAGCGCAACGAAATCAAATTCCTAATTTTGGACAACGTCGTCATGTGGCTGAGGTGGATCAGGGATCTTTAGAAGATTTGGATGCCCGGAATTTTGTAGAGGTTGTTTCTAAAACGGATACGACATTCAAATGTTGGAATTGTGACAATCCTGGCCATCATTGGCAAGATTGTCTACAAGACCGTACTATTTTTTGCTATGGTTGCGGTATAAAAAATATTTATAAGCCACAGTGCATTAAATGTAATTCTCGCAATCAGAATCCAAAAAACTTGAAACAGATGGGTCCGTCGAAAGACGACCTATGAACTTGGCTAATGGAAATTCGAATATAACCGAATTTGACACTAACCCTGACGTGACAACCCAAAACGAAAATGTAACTATTTTGAAAAGACCAGACATTTCAAAAGGACTTTCCAATATTGATAATTCTCACATTATATACCCTCGATTACCCCTTCACAAGCGGTGGGAATTATATCTTCGCAGAAGAGATGAGATTTTTAATATTTCGGCTTTGACGCAAAATAGGAAACCGAAGAGGTCTACGATCCGTCTACGTAATTATTTTAAATTAAGGAAAATTTGTCGTAAGATTCAGGTTTCCACTGTAGTTGCAAATCCCCATGACAAACGTTATTATGCTAAGGTGTCTTTTTTGGATTTCCAAGAATATGGCCTCCTAGATACTGGAGCAAACGTGAGTTGCATTGGTGGTCAATTAGCTTTAAGGGATTTTTCTGAATACCCGAATTTTTTCTATTTAAAGTCGTTTGTAAACACGGCTGATGGAAAAGGACAAAAGGTCCTTGGATGGCTTAATGTGCATATTACTTTCAAGGGCACAAAAAGAGACATTAGGTTATATATTGTTCCATCAATTTCCCAGAGATTGATTTTAGGTACGGATTTTTGTAAGTCTTTTGGTCTTATCCAAAATCTTTTGGGATCTGTTGATATTGTGGCACTTGATAGTAATGGCATTTGTTCACCTGATACTTCAATTACTTTGACCATGAATGAAGTTTCAAATGAAACGGATCACACACTTTTTAATTTGACTCCAGAGGAGCGTAAGCAACTGGATGCTGTTGTGGCACTATTCCCAAACTTTGAGACCCAAGGTTTAGGAAGAACTGGGATTATTAAGCACCATATCGATGTCGGTGACGCAGCCCCAGTGAAACAACGATTCTACCCCGTTTCACCGGCGGTGGAAAAGTTGATGTTCACCGAAATCGATAGGATGCTTAAGTTAGGTGTAATTGAGCCATCTACATCAGATTGGAGCTCCCCAATGAGATTAGTTGTTAAGCCCAATAAAGTTAGGCTATGTTTAGATGCTCGAAAGCTAAATTTAGTTACCAGGAAAGATGCATATCCTCTTCCCAATATAGAGGGCATTTTTTCTAGGTTACCGAAGGCGAATATTATTTCTAAATTAGACCTGAAAGACGCCTTCTGGCAAATTGGGTTGGATGAGACATCAAAACATTTGACGGCATTTACAGTCCCGGGCCGGCCTCTATACCAATTTGTGGTAATGCCGTTCGGGCTGTGCAATGCCCCACAGACCATGTGCCGCCTCATGGATGCTCTCATACCACCTGACCTTCGCCACTCAGTTTTCGGTTACTTAGATGATTTAGTGATAGTATCTGAGAATTTCAAAGACCATCTTGACGTTTTAATGAGGATATCTGCACAGTTCAGAAAAGCAAACCTTACACTGAATGTGTCAAAAAGCAGATTTTGTGTTACCAAAGTTTCATATCTTGGATATGTTATCGGTAACGGAGGTATCACGACAGATCCCGAAAAAATAACCGCGATTACCAACTGGCCAGTACCAAAGAACTTAAAGCAAGTTCGAGGTTTTCTTGGACTGGCTGGATGGTATCGCCGGTTCCTCCAAAATTTCTCGACCGAGACATTCCATATCACTGAAGTCTTATCTTCAAAGAAAAAGTTTAAATGGACAGACGAGGCCCAAAAAGCCTTCGAGAGGGTTAAGAGCTTGTTAACGTCTGCTCCCGTATTGAGTAACCCCGATTTTTCTCGCAAATTTTACCTTCATTGCGACGCGAGCGATTTTGGAATCGGGGCGGTCCTCGTTCAATTAGATGATGACGGGAATGAGCGTCCGATAGCCTTTATGAGTAAAAAGTTGAACACCGCGCAACGTAACTACAGTGTTACGGAGCGTGAGTGTTTGGCTGCTCTAGAGGCTATCAAAAAGTTCAGGTGCTACCTTGAACTCCATGATTTCGAGGTCGTTACGGATCATTCCAGCCTCCTGTGGCTGATGCGTCAACCTGACCTTAGCGGACGGTTGGCTAGATGGGTATTTAAATTACAACCCTATAGGTTCACGATCAGTCATAGGAAGGGCAAGGACCATATTGTTCCCGACGCACTGTCGAGAATTCCAGCGGAAGAAATTTCGGCGTTGGAAATTGTTGATCCTGCAATAGACTTTGATTCAGCTTCTTTTGAAGATGTAGATTACAAGGATTTGAGAGACATGGTTATGAAAAACGAAAATAAATACCCCGATGTTAAAGTAGTAGATAAGTTCGTTTACTTCCGAACAGAACACTACTCGGGCGACGAATCTCAAGAACAACAATGTTGGAAGCTTTGGATTCCGCTGAGACTTCGTAGGGAGACCATATCAAAGGCTCATGATGTCCCTGAATGTTCTCATGGAGGCATGGCCAAAACAATAGAGCTTCTAAGACGTACATTCTATTGGCCTGGCATGGTGAAAGATGTGCGGGACTACATCCGTAATTGCGAGACATGCAAGGTTACGAAAGCTCCAAACGCAGTATTGAAGCCTCCAATGGGTAGATTACCCGAAACTGTCCGTCCGTTCCAGCGATTATACGTGGATCTCTTAGGTCCATATCCTAGAACTAAATCCGGATACATCGGTATTCTGATAGTTCTAGATCACCTGTCAAAGTTCCACTGGCTATGTCCACTTAAAAAATTCACCGCTTCTCCTATCCAAGAATTCTTACAAAAGCATATATTTCATATTTATGGAATTCCGGAATGCATAGTTAGCGATAACGGCAGCCAGTTTCGATCCAATGAGCTAAATGCATTTTTGACCTCCTATGGTATTAGACATATTTACACAGCCCTTTACTCTCCGCAATCTAACGCTTCGGAGCGGGTTAATCGCTCATTGATTGCTGGGATAAGATCTTATTTGAAGGGTGACCATAGACAATGGGACGAAAAGCTCAGCCATATTAGCTGCGCTCTTCGTAACTCCTTCCATCAGGCTATCAAATGTTCCCCATATCATGCCATTTTTGGCTTCGATATGGTCACTCATGCCTCACAATATGAAATTCTTAAAAATTTGAATCAATTGAATGAGCCCAGTGTTTCGTTAGCTAGAGATGACCATCTTCAACTCATACGCCAAGATCTTCGGAAGCACATAAAGGAAGCCTATGAAAGAAATCAAAATACATATAATTTGCGGACCAGACTACAGACTTTCGATATAGGACAGATTGTATATCGGAGGAACTTCGCTCAGAGCAGCGCCGAGAAACATTTCAATGCTAAGTTTGCCCCGGTTTTTATAAAGGCAAGAGTGAAGGAAAAACTAGGCAAACATTATTACATCTTAGAGGATGTGGATGGCAAAATAATGGGAACGTACCATGGGAAGGATATCCGTACCTGATCGTCCTTTTTCCATTTAATTAAGTTTCGTATAACTCACTTAATTATCCGGTTTTGTGGTGGACGATATATTGTCTTACCATAGAGACATTACATTTTATTAACAATCCCCTAAGCCCTTATATGGTAGCAATTTTTATAGTTTGTTGTGACGAAAGTTTGCACTCTTTAAAATTGGTCTCAGACCCCATATCTGTCCGTCCGTGCATTCGTATGTATTATGCTTGCTCAATAGCCTATATTGTTTGGTATTGATTCAATTTGTCTGATATTGGCATAAAATTTGTTTTTGGTGAGCAGGAAAGTGTAAAGTGTCTTGTAGTCGACCATGACCGAATTTGGATTTATCTTTTATTTATTTCTGGTCATATAGCTTTGGCAGCTTTAATGTTTTTATCAGTGGTATCGACGATATGATGCTGATGAAAGTTTTGCTGCACAGGAGAATTCCTACACATCTCTCTAAAACACATTTGAAAAAACATTCTTTTTCTTTCTTTTTCGTTTCTTTACTTTTTCGAAAAAAAGAATCCAACAACAAAACTCTCCATTTATTCCTCCTCAAAAATAAGTTTAGCTTGAGATTGCTTAATCGTGGGAACAGCTGATTATTTCATTCATATTTTGTTTTGTCATACGCCGCAAAGCTCAGATGTGAGGCGTACTCACAAAGGTGTTTGTCATGGATAATATCATTGATAACATAACCGGTTCGTAAGACATTTAATATTTTCTTAGAATTTTGCGTAATTTCATTCATGAAATTTCTTGGGAATAATGCAAATTTTATAGCAAATTTGCCATTCATAAAAATTTGCCACATACTAGATACTTTTGTTGGCCAGGAATATTTGAGCCCGATTTGACTAAATTGGCAAGGCGGAAAAGCTCTCGCAAATATTCTGCTTTTGTTAGATTTGACATTTTGCTTTGCTCTGGTTGAGAAAACTCAGGCTTGTCACCAAACTGCAGCCAAATTCAGGTTCTATTTCCTGAAAAACGTCGAAGAGAACAAGATCGTCTACTGTAAGAAAAAGACAAGAGAATTATATCCAAGTGGATATCTGAAATCCATAAAACAAAATATAGTCTGACAACATATTTATAAATTTTCAATACCATCCTGAGCCTCAATATAAGAATTTCAAAGGTAAAAAAACATTTTAATAGAATTTTTGGTGGACAAATATTTGATTGGCTGAAAATAATTTCCAGATTATACACCAAGGGAACACGTTTTCTACCCGTCCCTACTTTTGTTCCTGGATGACAGTCATCAAACATTTTTCAAGTTTTCCGAACTGCAACATACGAATTTGCGATCACTCTACCCACAGGGTAGTAGTGGATCGAAACGTTTTTTTGAGACATCTCCCAGCCTTGGAGTAACCGTTCATCCCGAAATACCAGAAGATTTAGTGCCTTCAACCATAAACTTTGATTTGAATTGACGCCTTGCGATTATACACTCAATTAGAAAATAATTACCTTTATTTGGACCAATTCCAGTACACCAGTGTGAACCAATTTTGTCCCATAGAGTCGGGGAAACATTTTCCCACAACAACAGAATGGACCCATCGTCTTAAAATTTTTCCAACATTACACATTTTTTTCCAATCATAATTTTTCAAGCCACGTTACTGGACACAGCATGCAAACAATCTTGATTTCAGCATGCATTGCAAACATTTTCCATAAAAGGAACTAACAGAACATAAATCTAAACCCTAAAAATTATTAGAATTTAGAATGGGAAGAAGTTCATTTAAAGTTACGATCAAAATTAACTTTTTCCAATACGTCCAATTAACTATTTAAAATTTTATAATTGATACACAAAAAGAAAAATCAATCGCCTTGAAATAATATTATAAATTTAAAATGATTTTGAAAATCCAAATGATAATTGAGAATTACATCAATTTCGCTCAATTCTATTGCTTCAATTATCAAAGTTAAAAAATATATTTTTTAAGGAGAAAAAAAAATGGAAATTCAGTTTATTTTGTTCTTGCAAACAAATCCGACATTAGACTACAATTTTTTTAAGTAACACCTCATTACATAGAATTGGTTGATACACTGTGTATCTATTGTTAAAATGTTAAAATGTTAAAATGCTAAAATGCTAAATATTTATAATCTGTAGTTTCGTGGCGAGAAAAATTCTCAAAATTCGTAAATTTCGTCAAGAGTAATAATTCAAAACATACCAATTTAATTTGCATCAAGAAAAAATAATATTTGTCGCATGCTACAAAACAAAGGTATCAATGAATGCAGAACATAATTTTATATCATTTTATTTACGCTACGTTTGTAAACAAATGTGGTTCATAACAAATCAACAATAATATCAACCAGCATCCAGATCAGAATGAAGGCCTTCAACGGATCGAGGAGTGGTGGTAAGTTTTTACAACTTTCATTCATTATTGTTTTCTTGCATTCTTTATATCGTACTCACATGCTTTGGAGAGCCAGAGAGAAGAGCACAAGAAAATATCACAATGCTGTTTTGTTGCTATGATTTACTATAATTGTTAAATTTCATATTTTTTGTTATTCTTATTATTTATATGTGATCTCTCGCTCTCTCTGTATCTCTCAAGTATCTGAATTGATATTATTGACTATTTGTTTTGGTTTTTTTTTCTTTCCTCATGATTATTTCGTATAAAATTAAAATTGATTAACCTTTTGAGGTTCGCAAAAAAACGCATACGTATGTTTTTGAATTATCCTTTTTTCCTGTTTTGTTTAGTATACAAAAAATATATATTTTTTTTCATAAATCTACTAAGGATGTTAAGAAATTATATTTATATTAATGAATTATTAATAAACTTTTTGAATGCATATATATATTGAAAATAATTTGAGTTCTATTCAATTATGAATTGGTAAAAGGTTAAGGGACGTTTTCCTATTAAAAGGGATGGTTATATAAATTGGAGTAATTTAGATTTTGTTTTGGGGTCTTAATAAAATAGCCAAATTAAGACGAAGGCTGGCGTGGGTTTTGAGGCACTTTCTCAGAACATCCGAGAAAGATTTTTACCGCGGCATTTTAATAGCACATACATAATCATTATCCATTCCAGTGGGGTTTCTCTTCTGGAGTTTTTGTTGTATTTCATTTGTAGTTTCTGGTTCAATTTTTATTAAACTGATTGGGGTTAAATAAATAGGGAGTCTATAATAATAACTGTGATGGTAACATGCCTTGGCTTGAGAAGGACCGAACTCTCCCCAACGATTGAAGCTAGCGGAATCAAAGGCTCCCGCAGTCCTACCTCACACCAAGATTCAGGATGCTTCCTAAGTATTAAAAAATGTGCATCAACAGCGAATATCATTCGTGTACATTACATAGTCACAAAATAAAGGAACATTTTGAGGCCAGCAGCTCTGTTTACCCTTTACGTTATTTTATATTATTTTTTGAAACAGGTAAAGTGATATATGAATAAAAGACTTAGGCTTTAACTGTCAGTTACGAGAAAGTAAATTGTAAATATCTTTTCTCCGGTTAAATTTAACTGAAAAATATTCAGTAGTTAAGTTCCTAACTGGTATGTGGGACATATAGGCAAGATTACAGATATGTCTATAGAACGGTTTCAAAGTTCATTAGCAAACGTTGCACTAACGGAGCTTCATAAAAATGGGGGTAAATCGAAAGGAGTTTTTTCTTTTAGTACTGGATACCCTAAGCCGTGACGAACTGAATGAAAACGGAGAACTCGTTTAACCAGGATATCTTTAAAAACATACAACACTTCCAAAAATGTCCTCCCAAAGATGTTCTTTTTTAACTACAGAAGAAGTTATTTTAATTTATTTTTTATAACTCGCTGTTTTAATATTTTAATGAGTAATTTTAACTTTTTTTGTACCAAATGAGTTAAACACAGATTAAAAATTAAAATATAGTTACAAATTTTTAAAATTTTGTCGAAAACAATGCAAAATCCAATCTAGTAAAATTACGAATTTTTAAAAATATTTGAGGTCAAACGTGTCAGACAAGCGTTAGAATGCATTAAAATAAAAATTTTTAAAAATTAGTTGTTTGGCAAAATCTTAAAATTTTTTTATTTCACATCCAAAACACTGAATTCGAATCACACTTTAAGAAGTGATGCAAATTCAGTGCAACTGCTATTGAAATGATGAACATCCGTCCTATAATAAGTGTCTGCGCCACTTCCGGATCCAAAAAGAACATTTTCACTATTTTTGGCAACGCTTGTTTTTGCTGCGATATTAACCCTTCTGTGCGTGATGAGGTCCCGCTGGATCTTTTTGATTTTTATTCATACATAACTTTATCTTTTATATGAATTTCAGCTTGATGGTTTATGACTTCTTGTACTGAAGTGTTTTAAGTTGAAAACTTAAAATTTTTATGTGATTGAATCATTAAATCGGTTTTTATAGGTATTTGAAAAAGTTTAGTGCGATTCTGCGTGATGAGGTCCAATGGGACCTATTACTAATTACATTAGTGGTTTTTAAAAAGCTGTGTAAAGATATTGCGATTTTCGTATTTGGAACAATTAATAACACTAACATCCTTTCAGAAAATACCGTTATTTGGAAGAATTTGTCATTTTTGAAGTTTCCATTGGTTTCGTTGCTTGGTAGTACATAATTTTATGTCTTCCGTTGATATATCCAATATAGTGAGAGTAAAAGTGCAAAAAAGTTATTTGAACTTCATGAAAATCGTGGTCGAAATAAGTTTTTATATTTCTATACATTTTCCAGACCTATCGGCTCCTGGAATTTGGCAAGATGTGCCTCAATTTGGACCAAGTTTGAAACAACCACTGTGCACATAATACTGCGAGCAAAACGAACGCCACTAAAAAAAATCGTATTGTTTTTCCTTCAAAAATCCAATTTGTTAAGAACATTCAACTACAAAAACAATATATTGTTGCTTGGTACGTATAAGGATACTTATAGGTACCACGCCTGCGTCAAACATCAGGGCCACTAGTATACTAATCAAAAATTTTAACATTATCTGTATCCTATTAAAAATTAAATAAAACTCTATATTTACAACCAAATGTTTATATATGCAATTTGTGCATTATAGAAGAGTCCACCTACAGTAAATGATCGAAAAATATCGTAGGGATAACCTCTCTACCATCCTTTTTTTATTGTAGGTCCCACGGGACCTCATCACGCTGGTATCGCTTCCAGTGTTATCACATACACAAGGGTTAAAAATAGTTTTTGAAATCAAATTTAAGTATCATGTAGGTGTGTTTGGCATTTACTACGTTTTTAAGTTTTATACAGGTATATGACGTTTTCGACGTTTACAACTTTTTGACAGTAGAAACCCAAAAAAATTGCTACTCGGAGCATGTCTGGTATGAATATAAGAACGAGGAAATGGAATAGAAATTTAACCCTTTCACTACCGATGTCCACTTAGAAGGACATTCGGACAAGCCACCAAATTCTATTTTCCCACTTAGTTTCGATTTATTTCTCGGTGTTGTTTTAAAGTATAGGCTTTAATCTAAATAAGCTATAAATATTTTCTATATTGGTGAGCACTAAAATACATTTTTATAAACTTCTTTAACAATAAACGAAAAATATGAAAATTTGAGACAATTTTTCTACTGTATGTCTCTAGTAAATGGACGTTTATATCAAAACTATAGCTGATACTTTTTCGGGATCTTTTTTGTATTTTTTTCTCACACTTTGAAAGATATTATAGGCCAAATAGCGCTTCTTTTCGTAAGGCCACTTGGTTACAATTCAAGAATCAAGTTTTCAGAACAAGCTCATATAGCTCTTGAAGTAACTGAGGTAGGATCTCAAAATGACAATTTTTGTTTTACATGCTGTTAGTACTAGTAAAAACAGAAGAAAAATTAAAGTTTTTAACTTTAGGCTTATTTCGGTAGTGAAAGGGTTAGGTTAGGTAGGTTAGGTTAAAGTGGCAGCCCGATTAAGATTCAGGCTCACTTAGACTATTCAGTCCATTGTGATACCACATTAACTAAAAGTACCTATTACATATGGGTACTTCTAGTTTTAACCGCTGAACCTTCTTGATTATTTTTCTTTGTTGAACCAACCAGATTGTTCCAAAAACATTAGCAGACTGCTTAAGTTAACGTTTTCCAGATCCGCCAGTAATCTGAAGCTATATGCTCCTAAAAGTTGCTTGCGCTTTACACAAAATTCAGGACACTCACACAAGAGGTGTTTAATTGATTCTTTTTCCTCCGCATCATGACAGCTCATACAATAGTCATTATACTTCGCGCCAATAGTTTTTGCAAAATCGCCTATCAGGCAGCGACCCGTTATAGCAGATATCAGGAGTGATATCTGACGTCTCGAGAACATTAGCATATCTAGTGTGCGGTTTAAGTTGAAATGGGGCCATATTTGCTTGGTGTCGTTACAACCCTTGCAATTCTCCCATCGAACATTTGCCATCCTAACAGCCTTCTCACGCAGCATGAGCTTGCAGGTAGCTAGGGGCATACCAACAAATTCCAGTTCCCCTGGAATATGTAAGGTAGTCCCTAGCCTTGCCAACTCATCCGCTTCGCAGTTCCCCGGTATGTTCCTATGGCCAGGCACCCATATTAGGTGAATATTGTACTGCTCAGCCATCTCATTGAGAGATTTGAAAGGGTTAATATACCCATAAATTTTAACAAATATTTTATTGAAGCCAATTATTAAAAACTTTTAGAATGGATTAATTAACGAACCAAATGCTAATTATAAATTGTAGTTCGAAACAACAAAAAATCAATACAGTGACTAATTGAAAGAGGTGTTTTTTCATGTTTTGCCACATCACCAATCGATTTAGTCATATTCATGGAAATATTTATATCCGTAACGCTGAAAAACATGATATTTGACGTTAAAGGCAGATTCCAAATGCCAAATACAATTTCAAATACACCTAAGGAATTGTTTAGTGATCTAGTCTGACTTTTTTGCGAATTTTAAATATTAATTTAAATTGCTTTATATTTCCATACCCACTGATATTTGTCCGATTTCTTTTTTTTTAATTTTTTCATGAAATTAAGTTAATTTTTTAATATTTCTAATAACAAAAATAAAGGACTATTACGCTAGAAAGTGTAAAACTCCCGAATATGGCTATGTTTTGTTCTGAAATTCGCTGAAGTTCACTAACGTGAACATTTTCGCTTACGTTAACTCTTTTGGTTTTAGTTCACGTTACCGCGAGTGAACTGTATATATCAACGGAAATGAAAATCAAATTGCGTAAAACGCCGTAGCTCTTCCAGAAACCTCTTCGTCCATCGTCGTACGGATTTTTCACAAAATCATAGGAAACATCTTATACTGCAGTAGGTTCCTTCCAATTAAGAAAACAATCTGCCATCAATGACAATAATTATAACATACATGTACGTTTGCGAATTATTGACGTTTGATAATTTCTTGTCTTATCCTTATCCACTCCTTTGGTATCGATAACGAATCAACAAGGTATGGTTTAGTACGATATCATATGATATTGGATTTAATTATTCATTGGCATTTCTGAGTGAGTTGATAGATTGCAAAAGAAATTCATCAAATTTACATTAATTAGTTTTCGGTTTAATGAACCTCTTCCCGCCTATAAAGCTAGATGTAGGCTCATACATATGGACACTTTGGCCAATAGGAGAAAGAAGAATTAATTATTATTTTTGTATAAGCTAATTAATGGTTATATCAATCGATTGCCCGCTTTTGCTTATTGAAATTGGCTTCAATGTTCTTGCTAGGAGTTTCAATACTTTCATGTACCTACACGGACGAAAAAGACTGTTTCTCATATGTTTGGGTGTAAAAATTACATGTTTGGAACTTAAATTTTTTAACACAATATTTTTAACCCTAATTATACAATTATTTTTCGAGCTTCATGGACAGATATAGATATATAGATATAGCCCGTCGTAAAACTAGGAAAAACACGACTAATGTACGCGTTAGAATTGTTGTTGTATCCTGGAAACCAGTTTCTGTAAATTGTCACATGTTATAGTTGACTGTAGAAACAATAAGCATTGTTCGACTGTTCACCACTTAAGGTTGAGTTACATAGCATGCGTTAATCCGTGCGTTGATGGAAGGGTTGATATTTTTCAGTTTGAAGCACTCTAACAAAACTGTTGCTTTCAAAGTGAAAATTCAACTCTTCAATCAACGGACGCATTAACGCAAGGTATGTAACTCAACCTTTAGGTGAATTCTAACAAATTAGCTTTCTAAAAATAAATTTCGTGTTGTTGCATTACTATGTAACAAAACGAAATAAAAATAAGATTAAGGGACTTGTAAGTTATATGAAAAGATGATGTACAGTGGGAGAAAAGATGATTCAATTTGTAAGAGGAAATTTCCCAAATGTTTTCTCCATAAGGAGTTAGCATAAAGGGCCCAAAATTGAGTTATCTCTCCCAGCCAGATCTATACTAAAGGCTGTGGAAAGGTTCATTCGCCCGAACCGAAACATGTACAGTCCAGGCGTGTATAGATTTGTATCTGGCGTTTTCTTTTCAATGGCTCTATTAACCATGTTCCTTAATCTATATCTGTCCATAAAGCTCGAAAAATAATTGTATAATTAGATATAATGCATTTGGACGTCAATTGCCTGTTTCGGTATCAGGCTAACATGAAATATAACAATATTTTTAAGTGCAAGCATATAATGTTCATAAACTAGCATAGCATAACATATATGTAAATACGTTAGAACATATTATGTTTGGGACATAAAATGTTTGTAAATATAATATGCTTAGATGCAAACATATATTAATTTGGAAATAGTCTATAAACATATATGTGTTTAGAAAGAGAGACCTAGAGAATATGCTGCAAGTAAAATAATGGAAGTAACCAATTGGCGCCTTAAAAATATATCCACACAAAGAAAATTTCATTAAAATTTTTTACTACCAATGTATGCCCTAAGGTGAAACATAATATGTTTGAACAATACAAACAATATTTTGTTTGGACCAATTCTGAAAATATATATGCAGGAAACAAAATGTGTTTGGGGTATATGTTACAGAAGCGTTTTTTTTTTTCATAGGAATAATTATGCTTGCAATGAGCCTATTGCAAGAGCAAGAGAAGCCTATTGCAAGAGAATTTAATTCAATAAACTTAAACTCTAATCTTGATTTATCTATGTTATGCCTTTGAACATTCTCGATCAAATTTTGGATGTATTTTATTTTAGCAATTAGTGAATCTTTTAGAAATAATTATTGGATGTATACTAGCAAGTCTGTAAAATTTCCGACGTTGAAGACTTTCAATGAATACATTAAAATTAAAAATGCCAACCTCAAGCACCAATGGTTAGCATGCCCGCCTTGCATACACAAGGTCGTGAGTTCGATTCCTGCTTCGACCGACCACCAAAAAGTTTTTCAGCGATGGATTATCCCACCTCAGTTATGCTGGTGACATTTCTGAGTGTTTCAAAGCTTCTCTAAGCGGTTTCACTGCAATGTGGAACGCCGTTCGGACTCGGCTATAAAAAGGAGTCCTTTGTCATTGAATTTAACATGGAATCGGGCAGCACTCAGTGATAAGAGAGAAGTTCACCACTGTGGTATCACAATGGACTGAATAGTTTAAGTAAGCCTGATACATCGGGCTGCCTAATAACCTAACCTAAGCACGAGTTGGACACGGTCCGCGTGACTGGATCGGCAATAACTTTTTTTTAATTTTCTAGCAGTTGGGTTTAACATTCTCAATTACAAAAATTATATGAGCGATGTGTTTCAATTGATTGATCATTTCTTCGATGTAAAAATATATCTCTTGGCTCCAACTGATCAGCCTTTATACAATTTCACCAATTTGTTATGCTCATGAAACTCCAATGACTTAGTTCTGCCAGCTTACTTAGCCTTGTGTGCAACCTAAGCCTAGTACTTCCTTTTTATATATAAATATCGGATCGTAATTAAATGTAAGACGATTAAAAGATATTCGATTGGTATTATGTATTGCCGGTCTGAAGGCTCTTCAGAGCAATCCGTATTACGGATTTTTTTAAAATAAAGTTGGTGTCAAAGTTACATTATAATTTCTGGCTTATTCCTTGTCCTCTGTGCGCTCCTTTTGTGTCTGTGGTGAGCGCAGTACACTCACATGATTCGTGTGTTGTGCATGGAGATCAATATTGGACGTGGCATCTTGTGCTGCAATATACGTTTTTGTTGTGATTCCGAGCTAAAGAAGCGTAGAATTGAAGTAAGAAAAAAATTAGGAAACAATTCTCTTTTAAATTTAAGTTTGGCGTACTTGATTTTAGGACACAAGGTTTAATTGATTCGTTTTTTAGCCTTTTTCTTCAAACGCTATGAAAGTCCTTTAAGTTAATGGTAATTAAAATATCTCAACAAAGTCAACAAATTTAAGACATTTTCATTAATTTTGAGAATTTTTAAAAATTATAATGGCAAGTTGTCCACAGTCATTTAATGATACCATTTTTAAGTCGAATCACCAAACTATAAGGACAAGCCAACTTTATTGAAACGTTTATCGACTTTTAGATAAGGAAAATTCAGATTCGTATTTTAAGGAAATCTTTGCTTTATTGCAATATTTTTTCAGTGTATGAGTCGGTGTCAGGATCATGCATATACAATTTGGCCAAAATCGGTTCAGTAGTGTTTGAGCTTATCGCTCACGAACATACACGTCCTTTTTATTTATATAGATATTTTATGTGGTAAAACAAAGAATATTTAAATTGTTAGTAGAATAACGAAAACAAATCCATCAGTATAATAGCGACTTGCTTGTATAAATCTACCTTGAATATCTATCTATACATACCTACATTGAAGTCTGTGTATTGCACGCAGCTTGTCAATTTGAAAATTTAATTAGTTTTGAAAACGAACAAACAAACTTAATTCAATTTAGCTAAACTTCAAAGTTTGCAATAACAACAAACACCTGTGACACTCATAAACGAAAGTGCAAAAAGTTGTTGATTGCATGTTAGAAACCATCATCGGTGGGAGGCTGTCTGGGTGATGGAAGAGTACAAAGAGTAAACCATTTTTCGAATGCTCGCGAAAGCCGTTAATTACCTCGTATTTATAATTTGTAAAAATAAACCTGATTATTGTATGTACTTGGGGACAGATTTTGTTTCTTAAAATGACGTTAGATTAATAAACCAATAATAATATTGGACATAGTGTGACTGACAGACGTTACTGGTATTAGTACTATTGCATACTGCTCTCTCTATGTATGGATTAATTGAAATATAGAACATTAACTGCGAACTCAAATAACGAAATAAACGAATAACATATGAAACAAAACCGCAAAACAATACAAAAACACATGGCAATATTAAAAAAAGCAACTGTCAGAGCGTAGTCATTCTTCGGCTAAAAACATGCGCACACATACATCTTCCTATTTCACTTTGCAGTCCCACAGCTTTATAGCCAAAAACAAAGCAAAAAAAAATATATATATACGCTCATCCGTCCCTATTCTCCTCATGGGTACTGTTCATTTTAGTTTATTAAACAAGCAGCAAATTTACGTGCGAACTTCCACTAATGAAATTTATTGTCCCCCACTCAAAACATTATTCAATTACCCACTTGTAACATAAATCAACGTTAACAGACCTCATTTGCTACGCTTCCCGAAGACGCTATGCTAATCGAAAATAACGAGTCTAGTAAACAACCGTCGACTCGAAATGTGATTATGATGGCAGCTCGCCCCCATTGGGTGTGAGTTCGTTGTGGACGCCATACTTATTCGGCATACAGTTAGTGTGAGAGCGAGAGCCAATGAAAACATTTGAGCTACCACTTCGATTGGTGGTGGTGGTGCTACATCTGCCATATTGCAATAAAGCAACCACTCGGTCAACCTCCTTCTTACACATGTAATTGATTCAAATAGGCGGAGCTTCTATTATAACGTAGTAAACCGAACCTGTTTCTGCCGGCAGCATAACGATAGGCGAGTGAGTACTCGTTTCGGTACTCACCTGTTGGTTGATCGTGAATTTCACCCATACAACCAAGTGTAACATGTTGTGACTGATCTTTGAGTGGAGAGTGAGAAAGAATTACTACTCTATCATATTTAATTTTCTCTCTTTCTCCCACCTAAGACAGTATGGGAAAGTTCTTATTGGAGTGTGTAGCACAATACCGTCATCGTGGTTACAACCACTAACCGGTATCTGAGTCCACCTGATTGTATAGGTGTTTGCCGGTAACCCACGCCGTTGACTACCTCACATAACTTTACGGTGACTAGTTTGCTGTTGACTTTTATTCAGCGCGGTTGTGTAGAACGGTTTCGTTCCGTTGTAATAAATTTTACGCGACTCCTATTGAATTTCCGTCGTCTTTATTTAACACCCTCATATTGAATGTGTCGTGCATTGACGCTAATCACAGCTGAGTAGATATTACCAATACTAAATCATCGTCAGCGAACGAAACGAAAAAAATTGTGTGTGGGTTGAAATTTTCATGGCAATGATGTTATTGTGATTTTGTGGCAAACAATTGGGTGTTAATGAAACTCAAGAAAAATGCTCATCAATTTATGAAGTGCGAAAAGAAATTACATAAAAATGTGAATATAGAAGTGTGAAAGAACGAAAAATATCAAGTAAAACATGTACTGAAATTAATTGGATTTAAAAGCAAGTGAAACTCATAAAACAAAAACAAAGCAAATATTCAACGTGTTAGTCAAAGTTTGTGTAAGCCCGTCGGGAGATTTGAATTTAAGCAACAAATAAAACAAACAAAAAGACGGATATTCTTTTTACCCAGTAACAGTCAAAAAACACTGCATATTTAATTGGATTTCCCTTTGAATGAAGTGGTGAGTAGATGTGGAGTTGAGCGTGCTTCCATTTTCGAAATTAAAAATAAATAAAGCAAATCTTCTATATATGGAAGAACGAAAATAGCCCATATTACGAATACATTAACATTTTTATTTATATACATATTAAATTTGTTTTTCTATAAAATAAATAATAGTGGAATTATTCATCATCGCACAGTGGATCTAAGCTCGCAGAAATTAGGTCTAAATATTTAATATATAAAGCCTTGTATATTATTTGTTTGTTTATTCCGACAATTATATAGAAATAAAATTAAACAATTCGATCATTTAATTTGGGCATCTCTATTAATTTATTCAGCTTCACTATTAATATTTTGAGCTGAGTCCATAAAGCGTAATGCACTTTACACTGATAGAAAAAGTTTCGTTATATTAACGAAATATGTCATTAAAAGTGAGCCAATGAAACAAATTCGTTAATACATCGTTTCGTACTATTAACGAAAACTTTTTGTTGGCTCTATTTTAATGACATTTTCTTTGCGTGTATTGGATATTACTTACAAGGAAGCTTTGCGAAAAAATTGTTGAATTTAACAATTTTTCTTTATAAGCACAAAACAAAAAAATAAATTTTTGGTTTTAGGTTAGGTGTTATGCTAACCATTGAACCGCGGTATCTCCCAAATTCGGGTTTATTTGTCCGAATCCGAAGAAAATTATTTTTCTTTTCTTTTTCATTTCTCTAGCATAGCACACTCAGAAAAAAGTGAACTCTCTATTTCACTAAAGCCAATTTAACTTTATTTTAGTTCATGGAATTATTATATTTGGAGAATGTTTCCTTTACTCTAATAATTTTTTGTGTACGTTAGGTTAGGTTAGGTTAGGTGGCAGCCCGATGTATCAGGCTCACTTAGACTATTGTGATACCACATTGGTGAACTTCTCTCTTATCACTGAGTGCTGCGCGATTCCATGTTAAGCTCAATGGCAAGGGAACTCCTTTTTATAGCCGAGTCCGAACGGCGTTCCACATTACAGTGAAACCACTTAGAGAAGTTTTGAAACCCTCAGAAATGTCACCAGCATTATTGAGGTGGGATAATCCACCGCTGAAAAACTTTTTGGTGTTCGGTCGAAGCAGGAATCGAACCCACGACCTTGTGTATGCAAGGCGGGCATGCTAACCATTGCACCACGGTGTACGTTAGTTAAATTAACTAAAACCGAGGAAAAAATATACTCAAATGAAGCATAAAGATTAACTAACTTCGTGTCTTCCACAAAATAGTTCAGAATTTCTTTAAATTTGTACATTTTACCAAAAATGCATCCATCATGAACTTCGTATGTCACTAAAGACATTCTTGCAATTTTGAACTCCAAGTTTTTCCTTCAAACTACAAAATTTTCTTTAACAAGTGAAAAAACTTAGTTATGTCTAACAAATTTTCTTGAATTTGTCGAAAAATATTTACTTATTTTTATGACCTCGGCGTGATGCCAACGTTTGTAATACTGTTTAGTTAACATTTTCTACAAATATTCAAAACTTTCTAAGATTAACCGAAAGTTTTCTTCCTGGTGGGTTCACTGTTTTTTCATTGCAGAGTTTGTGAAATTTGCACAAGATAATACCTGACACAAGTAACAAACATGTCGGTTCTAATTGAGATAAATCTCACATACATAAGTTAGGCTGAATTTACTTTAATACGGACATAGAATAGAAGGGCGAATTAGCAACCACATCGTATGAAATTTAGGTTTATCTCCCAAACTTATCGTAGTAATACCCTTCAAATGCTTAGGTTTACACTGATAGGAAAGGTTTCGTTTTATTAACGAAATGTATAATTAAAAGTCAGCCATTGAAACAAATTCGTTAATATGAAGGAATATTTCTTTAGTATAACGAATTTTCTGTTAATCAACGTTAATCGTTAATCATACTATTAGCGAATATTTTCATTGTATTAATGAAAATGTTTCGTTATATGAATGAAAAATTTTCATTGGCCCAATTTTAATGAAATTTTCTTTATGTGTAGGAGTGCTTTAGGGTATGATATAGTCGACCCCGGACTTTTTACTTTTCTCACTTTTTTTAACTACCAAAAGCTATTGCGGAACATGTTTATTGTACTAGAATCTTGTTTGTTATCTGCAGGTAACATATCCTAACCTATCACAAATATTAATATATCATATATTTTTCCTTATTTCGAAATATTCAAGCTGGTTTTCAAATTTTTCTAAAGACGTTTATGCCGAATCGGGGGATCTACTATGGGAATTACTATTCAACATTTAGATATTCAACCATCTTAATTAAATTCTCATGTCATTTTCAGTCGTAAGCGCCGAAAGTAATTTCAAGCGCCGAAATGACCAGCTGACATGGGGCGATAAGCCGCTGTCTTAGTAATTTTGTTAGTGACTGAAAGAATAGCTATTCTCTTGCTACTGTTATTTAATACCTTTGTTGGCGCTGCTTGTGTTGTGGACAACATGATTTATGAGAAATGACCGCTTGATTTGTTGTTCGGCAATATTCATTTAGGTTCTATTAGCGTCCAATTAAAGAATGAACCCCTAGACGTCGTTATTACTGTAAGACTTTAAGGCGTAATATCAACATAAAGAGTCAACAGATGGTGTAATGCTCCAATCGAAAACCTTACTGTTGACAGGCATACACAAGGCCCCGTTTTTGGTTGAAGAAAAATAATTTAAGTTCTATTTTGAAATAGCCCACAAACATGGCAACTCTCGTACTAATACACACACACAACACGGGTCTTATTGACACAACAAAATTGATTTATGACACCAGTTCTAATTCATAATAATTTTTTATTATTTAATTATACTTGTTCGTCAAATGTTAAGTGCAATTATCTATGAGCCATTCCCTATCAAACTGAACTTAACAACCATTACATCTCAATCGATTTATCAATTAGGGGGGTATCCAACTTCCTTTTTTAAGATACGATTGTATATTTGTGGTAGAGGTGTGCACGTGACACGAAACTGTCGTGACTCACGAAAATTTTCGTGATTCGTGCGTGAGTCGTGAGTCACGCTCATGACAACAGCGTGAGTGTGCGTGAGCGTGATTAACAAACCAAAATATCGTGCGTGAGCGTGATTCACGAAAATAATATCTTCGTGAGTGTGCGTGAGTAACGAATTACACTCACGAAAATATTCATGCTCACCAACATAAAATGCTTAAGAGTTAAATTCAATTACAATTCTAGTGACACCTGGGATGTTAAGAGTTTAATAACAGTCTCGATTTTAATAATGCTCATGTTTTCAGACACTTCGGTAAGGTAAATTAATCATAAAATTATTCGTGAGTCACGATATTTTTCGTGAGTCACGGTATTTTTCGTGCGTGAGTACAAATTTTCTTTTCGTGAGTGTGCGTGAGCGTGAGTCCTACCAAAAAATATCGTGCGTGAGTGTGCGTGAGTATGATTTTTCAGTCGTGAGTGTGCGTGAGTGTGAGTAAACTATTACTCACGTGCACACCTCTAATTTGTGGTAAAAGTCTTTGTACACACATAGAAAAAATATTTACGTGCTATTAAATATTAAGCAACCTAAATTTTAAGATCCGAAATTTACAAAATATTAAGGAAAATTTCTTTAAAATAATGAAATTTTAATTACAATAAAGTTTATAATCCTTGCTTCAAAATTTTTTTCATTAAATTTAGGACACAAATTTTGTAAATTTGCGTCCCTCCGCTAAAGTAGCATGTCTTTGAACTAAGGCTAATTTTCCTTAAAGTAAAGAAACACATTTTGGATTTAAAGAAATTGTCCTTAAATTAACTGAAGTATTGAAACTTTAGATTAAATATAAAAACGCTTCAAAAATAGGCTAAGACTAATTTTGAGGATTTAGCGTCTTTAATTTAAAGTTTTTTTTTGGAATTAAGAAAACATTTTTTAATTTGAAGCATCTGATATAACTTGGATTTTTATTATGGCAATTGTGGCGCCATGAATATGGGCACCAAGAGCCAAAGTGGGGCTCATGTGAAAATGAACCCCAATAATTATATGTCATACAATAACACGAAATTTTGTTCAATTTTGTTTGTTAGGGGTCGTGTTTCATTTATTTTTTGGGGTTCTGCTGGATAATGAAAATGAACCCTAAAATTTCGTTGGGGCCTGTTTTCATTTGATATGGGGCCCATTTTCAAACCTTCAGCTTAACAAATGCATATCGCATAGTTATTTTACTTTAAAACTTGTTTGTTCGGGTTTTATCATTTTATTATGATAAGTGCAAATAGCAATCAATAATAAACAATTTTGTAAATTCATTAATGGAAAAATCGCTTTCAGCGAAACTTGCATTACATCCTGGAATACATAACGACAACATGGACATTTATACACACTTTGATGCCTTTCTATTACATCCGCCTGTTACATTCATAGCTTACTATTAAGTGTTTTCAAGGTAAAAAATCTATATTGGGACTATTGACTATATTGGGACTATAGCGCGATTTTTTGAAAAATATCTTTTGTTTTCATTTCTTCCCACTAACATAAGAAAATATCTATTCAACCGTCGAACGGAACGGACGTGTTTTTTAATAGCGGATAAACTCATCGTAATACGTACCTACTAAGAATTTCAAGTGTGGTGGGATATTAAGCCACCATGCAGCGAAATTCTAAGTCATCCACTGGGTTGCTAACTTCAGGGCCCAGTGGACGGGTATCGACTGGAGTTATAAATCTGGGCAATGACCAAGAGTTAGGCCCTATTAGTCGACCTGTAGACGGGTCGACAGGTGGCGACACTCTGACAAGTCGAACTTTTTCTAAGGTAACGACATCAAAAGGAGGTAATCCCTCACGAAAGAGATTCAAGGAACGCGGAATTGCTTTGTTTATCCTAAAGAAGTTAGGATCAGTCGACCCAAGCACGCTGTCGGCTAAACAAAGCGATTCCTTAAAATGGACTCAAGGAATTCTTGAGACTGGAAAAAGGGAACAATCGCCGGATGAGCTGCCATCCTCCAAAAGGGATCAAAGATCGTTTGCCTCAGTTGCTAAAGACAGCCTTGTGATGGCTATCATTAACAAAGGAGCATTGGACGGTATGGTTCCAAAGCAAAATGGGGGGAAATTGAGAATGCTTTGTCTGTCGTCTACTCACAGGTGCTGGAAAAGTTTCCCGGTCCAGATCCTCGACACCAAGAGGCTGGTTGGTATCAAGGACGATTTAAGCTAGTCGCATTTGAGGACCAGAGGTCTATAAAATGTTTTAAAGCTGCTCTGATACTAATTGGTGAAGTTTGGGAAGGAGCTGCTCTAGAGTTAGTCGAGAAGAAAGACATACCGGCTAGACCTAGAGCCCACGCATGTACCTGTAAACCCTCCTGACCCTGAATCTATTTTAAATAGACTGAAACAATGCAATCCAGATCTTCCAACAGCTGATTGGAAGGTTGGCCGTTTGGATCAAAGACAATAAACTTGAGGAAGATAGGAAATTGGCTTGCGTCATACCAAATGTTGTATTTACCATGTTAGTTCCATACATGTTCGTAATTTTTTTATTTGTTTTTCGTTTTTATTTTTTAAATGAAAAACTTAATTTTCCTAATGAAATAATGTTAAATTTTAGGCAACAACAAAAAAACTATATTTTCCCGTTTAAGGAAATTTATTTCGTGCACTTAATTTCTTTTTATTTGCATTTTAATGCTATGACAATACTTGTCGTATACGCGTTTGGTTCGAGTATGAAACTAACACGGTAAATGGTTTGATCTCCTCAGTAGCCAATTTCCTATCTTCCTCAAGTTTATTGTTTTTGGTTTGGATGAAGTGGATGGGTCAAGACGGCATGCAGTGTTTATATTGAACACTCAGTCTTTGCCACATCTAGCAAAGTCTCAGGGCCGTGTATGTTATGGCTTTCATTATATCCATCTTGGACTACTTATTAATAAGAAGATCCCTTTGTAATTTTTATATATTTTCCACTGTTTTTTTTTTAATTTCCTTTCTTGCTAAATATTTTGACTTACTCGTCGTATATTCCTATTTCTTTTGACGAACCAACAAAAAAATTTGTGTCCATAATGCCAAAATGCCCATAAAAAAGCACATGTCCTCACATACTTAAATTGCTGCTCTCAAGGCAAAATCACATGGTGTTTTTTTTTTTTGTATATCTACTCTAAATGCGCAATTTAATGTTCAAATTAAATCCATATCCATATCCATTTTTTGGCGAAGCCTTATTAACATGCCAAGCGCATAGCCAAAACAAATGAACATGTAAACCGTTTTCCGAAACAACATACAAGCAGTTTCAAAAAATTGCTCTCTTTTGATTCTCTCGCTGTGTTATGTTGATATCTTTCGTCAACCCTCCCGGGTTCTTTCTCTACACTCTCTCTGTGTCTGTCGCTCCCTGAATAAAATATCACAACATATATATGTATGTTTAGTCGAAATTTGTAAATTTATATATGTTTACATTCACACATATTATTTATATGAAACATTCTTGTCCTAAACATAATATATTCTAACATATTAATATATGGAACATTACATTTTTGCACTTAAATATATTGTGTTTAAAAATTGTGCCTGAAACACATTTTGTTTATATCGGAACATATGAAAAACATATTTTTCTAACAGTGTAGTTACGAAAATATCCGATTCCATTTCTTATTTTATTCTTCTTTTTTCATCGGGGTAAAAGAGACTGATAACGTATTTAAATGTTATGAGCATTTTTTATTAATTTTTTGATCATTCACATACAAACTTTATTATTAATTGTTCGCCCAGTAAAAAATCTGCTTTTTTGTTTTTCTTTGACACTCATATTAATACTAATCACGTGACAGTATCAAAGCCAGTCAACAAGTAGCTATGATCAAAAAATTGTTTGTACGAGAGTACTTTTATTAATAAATAGCGAAAAGAGAATGAAAACTTGGTAAATGAGATCTGTATCCCAGTTTTGATTTTATTGGTCCTAGATTTAAAGCCAGATAGGTCGCTAAAAGATTTCTTTATTTTAAAGAAGCCGCATCTTTGGCACGGAATCAATACCAAAATCATTTTGACCTTCCCAAAATCATTGAATCCAAGTAAACTTTTTTCTGAGTGCACTGAAAACAATATTCACTTAATATGATTTTTTTAAATTAATTCTAGAATGTACTGAATGTACACTAAATTAAGAGCAAATTTCCTTGATATAAAAATTATTAAGAAGAATTTGTTGATCCTTTAAATTAAAGATTACGAAACTTCATTAATAACCTAAGACTGATTTTCAGAAAATTACATCATTGGCAGACATTGTAAAGTATCGATTATAATATGGGGTTTTATGTTGTCTTTGGCTCAGAATTAAACACGGACTCTTTAAAGGAAATTGAAATTAATAGGATTAAAATATTTACCTAATATGAAGAATTAGGCAACCTAACTTTTAGGACACAATGTTAGAGACTAATGTCTTTAAAGTAAATAAATTTTCTTCAAAGGAAAGTTTTATTCAACTTTTTTCATTAAATTTAGTCCAACGTCTTTAAAGTAATATAAAGCTAATTTTCTTCGACAGCGTAATTGTAGTAATAATATTTCAAGGCCAGTCGATGCACGGACGAAAAATACTGTTTTTCATATGTTTGAGTGTAAAAATTATATGTTTGGGACTTAATTTTTTTAACACAATATTTTTAAGTGCAAGCATTAAACTAGCATAACATATTTAGGACATATATGTTAATATGTTAGAACATATTATGTTTGGGACATAAACTGTTTGTAAATATAATATGCTTAGATGCAAACATATATTAATTTAGAAATAGCCTATAAACATATATGTGTTTAGAAAGAGAGACCTTTAGGTTATGCTGCAAGTAAAACAATGGAAGTAACCAATTGGCGCCTTAAAAATATATCCACACAAAGAAAATTTCATTAAATTTTTTTTCTACCAGTGTATGCCCTAAGGTGAAACATAATATGTTTGAACAATACAAACAATATTTTTTTGTTGGACCAATCCTGAAAATATATACACCCATAGGAAAAATCATGAATGACACCATACGTTGTCAAAACAACTACCGGCGTTCATGATCTGAAAACGTAATGGTTACGAATTTATAAGCAAAATTAAAACAAGATTTCCTCTACCGTGACTCGAACCTGTGTTGCCTGCACGATACGCATTAACAGTCGCCTTAGCACATTGCACCAACGGCGGAGTTGCCATAACAACGTCTAACGATTATTTTAAGACTTTTCATGGCCAAAGAAAAACGAATGCCGTTCATGAAATCGTGAACGCCCGTGGACGAAATCGTGAACATTCCGTTTTGATTTTTTGTGAACGTTTCTGTTTCATTTTGACAACGTCCGTTCACGATTGTGAAACGCAATTTTTTTATTAGTCTATGCTTGAAGCAAAATGTGTTTGGGGTATATGTTACAGAAACGATTTTTTTTGAGGATGTGCTGGCTTTGAAATATTATTCATAATTTCATGTAATGTTTGCGTTTCTCAATTGTAAAAGGTAATTTGCAACTTTTTAATAAGTGGCTGCCCTCCTTTTACAGTTTCAAACCCTACAAATATAAGAAAATCATAAACCATTTTTTCACAAAGGATTAATGTCACTGAATGTTACATGATAATTGAAGATTACAAAATGAAGACGAATGAAGAGGGTGTTATTCTGCTGGTGTTTTCTTTCCATAAGGTTTCTTTATACACCATCACGCATAGTGGTAGACTTATACTGTTTGTCAATCATTTTCAAAAACAAAATACTCACTAATTTAATATATTTTATTTGCATTTTCCAAACAGTGCCCATAACAATACAATTTCAACTGAAAAAACAACCCACGCGCAAACATATCGATGACAGGTAGATAAAATATACATAGGAAAATTTCCTATATTGTAACAAGTGCGTTTCCTTATGTTTTGAAAGAATTGGATACTTCTTAGTACGAGTGAACTAAACTAAATTGATTAACATTTTTGCCCTCGAAGGCACTTTTTGTGTGTATGGACTAAGATAGTTTTTGTTTATAATTTTTTTTTTTTGAATTATTTCATATGAAAATAATACCAATAAACGAAGAGTAAAGAATTCTATTTAAATCCGCCTTTGCCAGACAAAAATTGCTACCAGACGCCACCACTTCGGATAGGTCATCTTCGTTTTATTCATTCTCTTCCCCCAATTCATTCTCATTATCAGTATCGCATGCATTCTCCAACTCTACTGAGTACGACACACCTTCCATATAAGAACTATCACTACCAAGGCAATCCATCGCCTCAGGTCACTACTTTCATCAACCAGAGTTCTTTCTCTTACATCGGAAAACATTTCCCCCTCATCATAATCAAAATATATATTCCGAAGTTATGCCCGATTTAGAGGTGCGCGAAGAAATATTTTTAATCACGCACATTCAAGCACGACAAGCATCACTTTCGTGAATGACGAAAACTGTTGTGACACGTAAAGTCTCGTGACTCACGTGACACGAAAATTCTCGTGATTCACGACTAACCTCGCTGCAATTAGTCATGACTAAGGAACATTTTCATAACTCACGTCGGATCCAAAAATAGAAGAATTAAAATATGGTCCACCAAGGTACCATCAAACAAACAAACGTGAACGTAAATTTTATCGTGAGCGTGAATTGGTTCCTGAATGTGATTTTTTCCTGAACGTGAATGTTATAGTAAGTGTGAATTTAATCATGAACGTGATTTTTTTCGTGAGGGTGATTTCGAAGATATATTATTGACGCACATTAACGAAGAGAATGTGATTTCCCATTCACGATATATAGTTTAAATTCAATTCACGACTCACGTGATTCACGCTTAGTCCGATTCCTACCGAAGCAAAAAACAAAGAACAAAATAAGCTAAAAGTAACAAAGGGAACAAAATATTTACCTATGTAGAAAAAATTTGGTGCCGCGATTTCCCAGAAAATTATAAAATATGGGGTTTTAATTTAATCTGTTCTAATTTTTTTACTTCGTTTAAAAGTTTATTCCACACAAAAATCAAAAATAGTAATTGTAATGAAGACATTTTTTCTGTGTGTATATTTGATTGCTTACATTCTGAGTATAAACAATCGTTGGTTTCCAAACATTTTATGATCACAGTGCCCTACTTATCATAGTGCAAATTTTGCGTCATAAAAATAAGGCTAATCTTAATCATCATATGATATATAACATATTTCCTGGGTGTTAGGGAATTAACCTAAATTAATATTTAAATTATGATAAATATATCTACCGATTAAATTGTATGAAAACAATATTTAGCGCTTACTATTTCTATTTATGGGAAAACTTTAAGACTTCTTGGGAGACCAATACCACTATGGTAGAAATCGAGTGCACTACAATGATGGATGATGCTTTTATTTTATCATGAACACTATCTCCAAGTGACACCTTCACGATACACTATATCATATCTAACAGAAAATGCTATTTATCTAAGCATTCTGTACCAAAGCACAGTACAAATTAAGAATAATAGTATGTTTACAGCAACAAAAACAATTATCAAAAACATTCAATTATTTATTGTTACATTTTACTGGCGCAGATATCTAAAGTTTGTCATCAAATGTGGAGATCTAAGAACGTACAAGAGTCACTTTGTTGTCGGCCGCAGTAAACTGTAAATCACTGTGCTTGAGAGGTACACAGCGTTTCTTCTTCCAGTAGTGGCTGAATGTTCGCATCAGGGGGGCTCTATCAGTGGTACATATACACAATATACTATGTCGTTGTCATCATCATTACAAATCGAATCTATGATTTCTTTTCCAAAAATTTGGTTGATGTGACATTTCTTAATTAATAATTTCATGTTTTCGCTACCTTTTGATGATTGGAAACATCTTTGGATTCGTGTTTCTGTATTTATGAGGGTTGGAGTATGTGTGCTTTGGTTCGATCGTCGTCGATGGCGACGACAAACGTGTCGAAACGAAAACTAATTAAGAATGTATTTAATTAAAAAATAGTTTCGATCGAGAGTTTACTCACGATATCAAAGAATCTAAATTTATTGCTTGGTTCAGTAAT
This sequence comes from Haematobia irritans, assembly GCF_050003625.1. Lineage (NCBI taxonomy): Eukaryota > Metazoa > Arthropoda > Insecta > Diptera > Muscidae > Haematobia > Haematobia irritans. The sequence goes on along the minus strand of NC_134398.1, from coordinate 112,747,366 downwards.
TTTGGCAATTTGGGCACTGCCGTACCAATTAACATATACGGATGGGGCAAGAATCTAACGATTTGTAAAAATAAATTTTTTAATTAAATTATTATTGGAACAAGTAATTGTTTTATAAAAACCGCGAAAATGTTCACTCATTTTAAATGTGTGTTCTTAGTTTGATTAAAAAATAATTGTATCAATTAATTTTTGTTATTTAAAGATGTAACAATTTTGAATCACTTTCTTAATTGGCATTGTGTTTTTATTTTGATTAAAAAATTGATTGTATCAATTAATATTTTTATTACAAATTTAAAAAATCAATCATATCTTTAACTGACTAAGTCTTCCGAGTTTGAATAACAAGTTAATTGTATAATTTTTTAATTACAAAATAAAATTTCGAAATCAATGTATCTAGTTTGATTAAAAAGTTAATTGCATCAATTAATTATACCCTTCACCACTGCTGTGATACAGGGTATAATAAGTTTGTGTATTTGTATGTAACGCTAAGAAGGAGTAATCATAAACCAACCTTTTAGTATACGGATCGGCTTAGAATTAAATTCTGAGTCGATTAAGCGATGTCCGTCTGTCTGTCAGTTGATGTATTTTTGTGTGCAAAGTACAGCTCGCAGTTTTAGTCCGATTGTCCTAAAATTTGGTATAGGGTCCTGTTTCGGCTCAAAGACGATCCCTATTGATTTTGGAAAAAATCGGTTCAGATTTAGATATAGCTGCCATATATATTTTTCACCGATCTGGTCACATTTGGTGTGTATATCAACCGATCTTCCTCAAATTCCGTACATCCAAATATTTTATGAGTCTCGAAAAACTTGCAAAATATCAGCCAAATCGGTTCAGATTTAGATATAGCTCCCATATATAGCTTTCGCCCGATTTACACTCATTTGCCCACAGAGGCCAATTTTTTGCTCCGATTTAGTTGAAATTTTGCATAGGGAGTAGAATTGGCATTGTAACTATGCGTGCCAAATTTGGTAGACATCGGTTCAGATTTAGATATAGCTCCCATATATATGTTTTTCTGATTTCGACAAAAATGGTCAAAATACCAACATTTTTCTTGTTAAATCGCCACTGTTTAGTCGAAAAGTTGTAAAAATGACGCTAATTTTCCTAAACTTCTAATACATATATATCGAGCGATAAATCATAAATAAACTTTTTCGAAGTTTCCTTAAAATTGCTTCAGATTTAAATGTTTCCCATATTTATACCCTGCGCCACACTGTGGAACAGGGTATTATAAGTTAGTGCATATGTTTGTAACACCCAGAAGGAGACGAGGTAGACATATGGTGTCTTTGGCAATAATGCTCAGGGTGGTCCCTGAGTCGATATAACCATGTCCGTCTGTCTGTCTGTTGTAATCACGCTACAGTCTTCAGTAATGAAGCAATATGGCTGAAATTTTGCACAAACTTTTGTCTGCAGGCAGGTCAAGTTCGAAGATGGGCTATATCGGTCCAGGTTTTGATATAGTCCCCATATAAACCGACCTCCCGATTTGGGGTCTTGGGCTTATAGAAATCGTAGTTTTTATCCAATTAGCCTGAAATTTGAAATCTAGAGGTATTTTATGACCATAAAGAGGTGTGCCAAAAATGGCGAGTATCGGTCCATGTTTTGGTATAGCCCCCATATAGACCGATCTCCCGATTTTACTTCTTGGGCTTATAGAAACCGAAGTTTTTATCCTATTTGCCTGAAATTGGAAATCTAGAGGTATATTCGGGTCATAAAGAGGTGTGCCGAAAACGGTGAGTATCGGTCCATATTTTAGTATAGCCCCCATAAGAACGATCTCCCGATTTAACTCCTTGGGTTTCTAGAAACCGTAGTTTTTATCTGATTTGCCTGAAATTGTAAATATGCTGGTATTTTAGGCTCACAAAAACATGTATCGGATTAAGTTTTTATCGGTCCATTTGGTAATGCCTCCATATAGACCGACTTCACTTCTTGAGGGTGTAGAAGGCGCACTGATCATGAAAATTGCTTGAAACTCAATGTAAAATTTCCAGATTTTACTTCTACAGATTTAAGATTTCAAATCAAGACGTTATTTTATAATTTTCTTGCACACTTACAAGAGATGTTAATGATTCCTCTAAAACTCAAACAAAAATTGTTCTTATAAATCCAGAATCTGATATAGTCCTCATAGGTGAAATCTTTAAATTTATCTTCGGGAAGTGTTCTCAAGTCCTCAAACCCTCCTGAAATTTCAAAGGAAACCCTACACGCAAAGAAAAAAAAACGTTTGGAAAACGTGTACCGAAAACGTTTTTCTTTTGTTAGAGTATTTTGAATTGCTTCGAAAATTTTAAACTTTTATCACCAAAAAAATTCGTTTGTTACAAAATTTTTATTTTTTCAATAAAAAAAGTTATTTTTGAAACAACAACACAGTCCATTTCGTTTATATCAAACGCTGTTCGTTTCTGACTTTAGGTCTTTAATAAGACACATTTTACAGTTCAAAATTTAATATACTACAATGTAATGTTGAACATTTTTTCGGAATCTTCCGAACATATCTGGAATATATGTAAAAAAAACTTTGGCCGAAGCAGGGATCGAACCCACGACCCTTGGCATGCAAGTCGGACGTAGCAACCACTTCTCTACGGTGCCAAACTAAATGTTTGTTTCTGTTAACTAAACTTTATTTATTCGGTTCGTGGGCGCCGCAAGCTATGCTATATAAATATAACTTATATGGGTATTTATCTATTGATGACCATAACAGGTACATAGCTCAGTGGTTAGTGTGTTGGCTTACAAAGTGCATGGTCCGCGGTTCGATTCTCCGTCCAGGCAAAAGGTAAAAAAATTTTAAAAATTTATAAAATCGTATAATTTCTTCTACATTGTTGGTATTACAAGAAAAAGGTGTTAAGAATTAAAAAACCTCGTGGATGTGAGAAAGATGTGAGGGAAAATGCAATTAGCAAGAAAACAATGTTTTTTTTTTTTTTGAGTTTGTCTTTATGAAATTGTTTTTACATCCTGGAAAAGAATAAACGTTTATCACAAAAAGTATATACTTTTCTTCCAAATACACTTCCTTACAGCGAAAAGCAAATGAGAAACGAACTTTGCTTGTCTAAAATTTCGTTTGGGAGGAAAGAATTAGATTTTTGCGTGTAATATTTGGTTCATGGTGGTGGGTATTTAAGATTCGGTCCGGCCGAACTTAGTGCTGTATATACTTGTTATACCCTCCACCATAGGATGGGGGTATATTAACTTTGTCATTCCGTTTGTAACACATCGAAATATTGCTCTAAGACCCCATAAAGTATATATATTCTGGGTCGTGGTGAAATTCTGAGTCGATCTAAGCATGTCCGTCCGTCCGTCCGTCTGTCCGTCCGTCCGTCTGTCCGTCTGTCCGGCTGTCCGTCCGTCTGTGGAAATCACGCTAACTTCCGAACGAAACAAGCTATCGACTTGAAACTTGGCACAAGTAGTTGTTATTGATGTAGGTCGGATGGTATTGAAAATGGTCCATATCGGACCACGTTTACGTATAGCCCCCATATAAACCGATCCCCAAATTTGGCTTGGGGAGCCTCCCGGAGCAGCAAAATTCATCTGATCCGGTTGAAATTTGGTACGTGGTCTTAGTATACGGTCTCTAACAACCATGCAAAAATTGGTCCATATCGGTCCATAATTATATATAGCCCCCATATAAACCGATCCCCAGATTTGACCTCCGGAGCCTCTTGGAGGGGCAAAATTCATCCGAACCGATTGAAATTTGGTACCTGATGTTAGCATATGGTCTCTAACAACCATGCAAAAATTGGTCCATATCAGTCCATAATTATATATAGCCCCCATATAAACCGATCCCCAGATTTGACCTCCGGAGACTTTTGGAGGGGCAAAATTCATCCGATCCGGTTGAAATTTGGTACCTGATGTTAGTATACGGCCTCTAATAACCATGCAAAAATTGGTCCATATCGGTCCATAATTATATATAGCCCCCATATAAACCGATCCCCAGATTTGACCTCCGGAGCCTCTTGGAGGGGCAAAATTCATCCGATCCAGTTGAAATTTGGTACATGGTGTTAGTATATGGTCTCTAACAACCATGCAAAAATTGGTCCATATCGGTCCATAATTATATATAGCCCCCATATAAACCGATCCCCAGATTTGACCTCCGGAGTCTCTTGGAGGGGCAAAATTCATCCGAACCGATTGAAATTTGGTACCTGATGTTAGTTTACGGCCTCTAATAACCATGCAAAAATTGGTCCATATAGGTCCATAATTATATATAGCCCCCATATAAACCGATCCCCAGATTTGACCTCCGGAGCCTCTTGGAAGAGCAAAATTCATCCGATCCAGTTGAAATTTGGTACATGGTGTTAGTATATGGTCTCTAACAACCATGCAAAAATTGGTCCATATCGGTCCATAATTATATATAGTTCCCATATAAACCGTCCCCAGATTTGACGTCCGGAACCTCTTGGAGGAGCAAAAGTCATCCGATACGGTTGAAATTTGGTACATTTTGTCAATATATGGCCTCTAGCAGCCATGTAAAAATTGGTCCATATCGGTCTTTAGTTATATATAGCCGATGACTTATTACACAAAATTGGTCCATATCGCCAAAAATAATCTACCAAAACTTTATTTCCATAGAAAATTTTGTCAAATTTTATTACTATAGAAAGTTTTGTCAAAATTTCATTTCTATAGAAAGTTTTGTCAAAAGTTTATTTCTATACAAATGTTTGTCAAAATTTTATTTCTATAGAAAATTGTGTAATCTACCAAAACTTTATTTCCATAGAAAATTTTGTCAAATTTTATTACTATAGAAAGTTTTGTTAAAATTTCATTTCTATAGAAAGTTTTGTCAAAAGTTTATTTCTATAGAAATGTTTGTCAAAATTTTATTTCTATAGAAAATTTTATAAAAAATTTATTTCTGTAGAAAATTTTGTCAACATTTTATTTCTATACAAAATTTTGTCAAAATTTTATTTCTATACAAAATTTTGTCAACATTTTATTTCTATAGAAATTTTTGTCAAAATTGTATTGCTATAGAAAATTTTTTCAACATTTTACTTCCATAGAAAATTTTGTCAACATTTTATTTCTATAGAAAATTTTGTCAAGTTTTTATTTCTATAGAAAATTTTGTCAAATTTTTATTTCTATAGAAAATTTTGTCAAAATTTTATTTTTATAGAAAATTTTGTCAAGGTTTCATTTCTATAGAAAATTTTGTCAAAATTTTATTTCTATATAAAATTTTGTCAAACTAGATTATATACGTATTTAATCGGCCTTTTTTTGTTTAATATATACCCCGTATGGGCTAACTTACAATTTAGAAGACAGTGTTAAAAAGTTTTACGATACCTTGCCATCGGCAAGTGTTATCGCAACCCAAGTAATTCGATTGTGGATGACAGCCTTTAGTAGAAGTTCCTACGCAATCCATGGTGGAGGGTACATAAGATTCGGCCTGGCCGAACTTACGGCCGTATATACTTGTTTTTTACTAACATTGCGTTTCACCCTAGTGCCTTAGCCGACTTAAATTTTGAGTCTATATAATTTGTAGAAGTCTATCAAATTCTGTCCAGATCGAGAGATATTAAAATGTATGTATTTGGGACAAACCTTTTATATATAACACCCAACACAATCGACGGATGTGGTATGGTATCGAAAATTTAGATCTACAAAGTGGTGCAGGGTATAATATAGTCGGCCCCGCCCGACTTTAGACTTTCCTTACATGTTTTTTACTAAAATTGTGTTCTACCCTAGTGCATTCGGCAACAGTGCTGCCGCTAGTGAAAAATTGAGTGAAGTAGATTTTGGAAAAAAGTGGAGTAGATTGAATAAAATTGAAGTAGCATACATTTTTGAAAACAAAACAATAGGATTCATTTTATTATACCCTCCACCATAGGATGGGGGTATATTAACTTTGTCATTCCGTTTGTAACACATCTAAATATTGCTCTAAGACCCCATAAAGTATATACATTATGGGTCGTGGTGAAATTCTGAGTCGATCTGAGCATGTCGGTCCGTCTGTCGAAATCACGCTAACTTCCGATCGAAAGAAGCTATCGACTTGAAACTTGGCACAAGTAGTTGTTATTGATGTAGGTCGGGTGGTATTGCAAATGGGCCATATCGGTCCACTTTTACTTATAGCCCCCATATAAACGGACCCCCAAATTTGGCTTGCGGGGACTCTAAGAGAAGCAAATTTCATCCGATCCAGCTGAAATTTGGTACATGGTTTCAGCATGTGATCTCTAACAACCATGCAAAAATTGGTCCACATCGGTCCATAATTATGTATAGCCCCATATAAACTGATCCCCCGATTTGGCTTGCGGAGCCTCAATTAGGTAATATTAGGAAAATTTAGGTAATATGGGGAAAATTTAAAAATTTGCAGCAGAACAAAAAGTGAAGCAGATTTTTGGAAGAAGGAGTGACGAAGTAAATTTTGTGAAAATGAAGCAAAATACTTCGATTGAAGAAGTAGCGGCAGCACTGTTAGCCAACTTAAATTTTGAGTCTATAGATTTTGTAAAAGTCTATCAAATTCTGTCCAAATCGAGTGATACCTTTATATATAGCACGCAAGACATTTGACGAATGTGATATGGTATCGAAAATTTAGATCTACAAAGTGGTGCAGGGTATAACATAGTCGGCCCGCCCGACTTTAGACTTTCCTTACTTGTTTTTTATTTGAAATAGTTTTCAGCTTCAATTCACTTTTTAATTGGAAATAGTTTGGTAATATTTTTTTCTGTGAAAGGTTGCTGAGTAAACGATCAGGATTACACGCAAAAAAATAATTCTTTTTTCCCAAACGAAATTTTAGACAAACAAAGTTCGTTTCTCATTTGCTTTTCGCTGTAAGGAAGTGTATTTGGGAGAAAAGTATATACTTCTTGTGATAAACGTTTATTCTTTTCCAGGATGTAAAAACAATTTCATAAGGACAAACTCAAAAAAAAAAAACATTATTTTCTTGCTAATTGCATTTTCCCTCACATCTTTCTCACATCCACGATGTTTTTTAGTTCTTAACAACTTTTCCTGTAATACCAACAATGTAGAAGAAATTATACGATTTTATAAATTTTTAAATTTTTTTTACCTTTCGCCTGGACGGAGAATCGAACCGCGGACCATGCACTTTGTAAGCCAACACACTAACCACTGAGCTATGTACCTGTTATGGTCATCAATAAATAAATATCCATATACGTTATATTTATATAGCATAGCTTGCGGCGCCCACGAACCGAATAAACAAAGTTTATTTAACAGAAACAAACATTTAGTTTGGCACCGTGGTGCAGTGGTTGCTACGTCCGACTTGCATGCCAAGGGTCGTGGGTTCGATCCCTGCTTCGACCAAAGTTTTTTTTTTAACATATATTCCAGATATGTTCGGAAGATTCCGAAAAAATGTTCAACATTACATTGTAGTATATTAAATTTTGAACTGTAAAATGTGTCTTATTAAAGACCTAAAGTCAGAAAAGAACAGTGTTTGATATAAACGAAATTGACTGTGTTGTTGTTTCAAAAATAACTTTTTTTTTATTGAAAAAATAAAAATTTTGTAGCAAACGAATTTTTTTGGTGATAAAAGTTTTAAATTTTCGAAGCAATTCAAAAAACTCTAACAAAAGAAAAACGTTTTCGGTACACGTTTTCCAAACTTTTTTTTTCTTTGCGTGTACTTGTCGAGTTACATATTTGTTATATAAATAAATATTTGGATGTAAATTCAAACGAAAATAATCCCTCCCACGGACATAAAAGGCGAGTTAAATTCATTTACATTTTTAATGTTAAGAGTTTAATAACGCTCTCGATTTTAATCATGCGCATGTTTTCAGATACGTCCCTAAGGTAAATTACTAATAAAAGTATTCGTGAGTCACGACATTTTCTTGCGTGAATACAAATTTTCTTTTCGTGAGTGTGCGTAAGCGTGAGTTATGTTAAAATTAAATTTAAATTTTAAAATTAAAATTACTTATAAAAAAGAGCGAGTTCTAAAAAATGTAATTAAAAGAACTTCCTGCGCAGTTAAAATAAAGAACATCTTTGGTAGGACATGTTTGGAAGTGCTTTTAAAGTTGTGCCTATAGAAGTACTTCCAATTTTTTGCTGGGTTATTATAGCCACATACATTTTCGAAAGAGTACAATTTTGGATAAACAAAGGTTCCGTTTGTCCTCAAAAACTATTCTTTAAAAGCAAATAAAACAGATTAGAGACAATGGTTAAATCACATAAAGTCTATTAAATTTGCTAAAAAGGATATAATTTGAAAGAAAGAGGAATTTCTTTTATCTAAAATTTCGTTCCGGAAGAAAGTAGTTTTTGTACCTATTTTTCATTTAAAATCTCTAGGTCGAAAATCTCAATGATGTCATTATATCATCTAATCTAACCTACACTTGTTTCTTGACATGATAGAGCCACCGCATAGTGTTGCTCATGTGCAATAGCGTGCAAAACCGGCACATTCCCTCGACTTAAATCCCATCGAGAATTCGTGATCGATTCTGAAATGACGGCTAATAATATTTCTAAAAGATCCGGCAAAAATGGACGAAATGGCAACAACATGAATGGTTCCGCATTATTAACAAAATGTAATTTTATATTAAATCTTGTTAAAAGTATTCAGAAACGCATTAAAATTATCATCAGAAACAAATCCCACACAACTTTTCAATCGCTCAAAAAACAAAAAAAAACCTCGTGTCGATTGTTCGATGAAAATGTACCAAAGCTACACGCTGAGAAGAAACATGATTGTCACAATCACATTCGAAGAGCAAAATAATATGATAGGAGCTATTTTTGTAGTAGCTATGAAACATTTTAAACTGCAACCATGTTTGGCCAGTGAAGATAGTGCTAAGTATCATAGTCCTCATCTCAAATGTTATGACATTGATAAAATGTTATGGTATTGGCCAAAAATGTTTATCTCCCAGTTAAAAGAACGTGGTCACCTCCTAAAATGTTATGATCTTCATGAAACAACTTTTTTCATTTGAGAACAGAAAACATTTATATTTTAACTAATTCCTTGCTTATTTAAATTCATTGTGCCGTGCACACATAATATACTCTATTTTGGTTCAATTTATACAATATGCAATCTCTCCATATTTACGTCGTGTCCTTATAAAATTTACAAACGCACACATCATGTAACTGCAAATAAAAATAAGTGAAACAATATAGAAAAAATGTTGGAAAATAGTTGTTTCGCTACAAAAAAGTGAAAAAAACTGATTGGTCAGGAAAAATAGTTACATGACTTTCCCGACGACACGAACGAAAAAACACTGTTTTTCATATGTTTCAGTGTAAACTCAAATTTTAAGCAGATTATTTTTGAGTGCAAACATAAGATGTTTGCAACATATCTGTTAATATGTTAGAACATATTGTGTGGGACATAATATTATTTTAAATATAATTCGTGTGGATGCAAACAAATATTAATTTAGAAATCTCCTATAAACATATATGTGTTTAGAAAGAGAGACCTAGAGAGTATAAAGAAAAACCAAAGATGGCGAATGAGAGAGATAACGAAAAACATCAACATAATACAGTGAGACTAAAAGTCCAACATGAAGGAATACGTAAAACCTTAATATCGTGATTGCTTGTTGACTTGTATATTTTTTTATAAATAAATATTCGCAGTATAACATTCGAATAAATTACAAACCAATGTTTTTTAGTTGTAATCCAACACAAGTATTTTTTATGGCATATATGCCTAAGGTGAAACATAATATATTTGAACAATACAAACAATTTAAATATATATAATTGAAGCAGTATGTTATTATTTAAATGTTATTATTTAAATATTAGAACATGTTTGTGGCGTTTGATAACCATTTACATGCTGATTGTCAGCATACATTCTCTAGGCTCTCACAAAGACAGACTACATGGTTTTCGCCACAATTACATGCTCTACATGCAAAAAAATAATTCTTTCCTTCCAAATGAAACTTTGGACAAACAAATATAGTTTCCCATTTGCTGTAAAGAAGCTTGTTTGGAATAAAAGTATATAATTTTTGTTATAAACATTGATTTTTTTTACAGGATGTAAAAACAATTTCAAAAAGATTGACTAAAAAATATTTTTTTTGGCTAATACAAACAATTAGAAGAAATTATTCGATTTTATAAATTTCACCTTTCGTCTAGACCGAGAATCGTACCCCAGCCCCTACAGTTTGTAAGCCAACACACTATTTACTGTTATTGTCATCAACAGATAATTATTGCTATAGCCATCAACGCACAAGCAACGTATACAGTCAAACAGTTTTATTTATGGATCATAGTTTTGGGCGCTCACGAACTGATGTAAAGAAACTTTATTTAACAAAAACATACCTTTAGTTGGCCACTTTCTTATATATACAACAATATTTCAATATATTATTTCAATAGTTCAAAAATATGTTCGGCTTACATACTACTATATTAGATTTTTCTGTGAAACTTCAAAATGTGTCTTATTAAAGACGTAAAGGCAGATTTATAGGCAATGCTTGATATAACCAAAATGGACTGTGATTTTTGAACAAAACCTATTTTTTTATTGCAAAAATTTTGTAACAAATTTTTTTTGGTTATAAAAGTTTTGCACACAGAAAAAAAATCCGTAGTTAAACTAACGCTAAATTTAACTTATCTTTATTGGAAAAAAAATTATTTGCTTGTCGTTAAATTTTATAATTTTTATCAAAATTTTCCACAGCTTAAAGAAATCTTACTTTTTTTAAGTATGTCTCAAAAATTTTATGAACTACACGTTTATAAAGTATAAAGTTCAATGGCCGTATACATAAATTCAATATGAACTAAAACAAATGAAAATTTTCGTACGATTCCCAAAAACAGTAAGAATGAACTACTGTATGGTCAAAATGGTCATGATTTGGTACCAATGATTTTCTTCTTTACTTTTAGTTAATTTTTTCTTCTATGAGATGATGTAATTTCGTGACCTGCAGTTAAAAAGTACAACAGGGCATTAAAATTTCCTGGTTTTAAAAACGCTTTGTGGAAATCTCAAAATGTGGAGTAAAATTTAGTTCAATTTTCGTTCGTGGTTGTCCATTCTTCCTATAAAACAGTTCACCTTTTTTCGGTGCATTTTCGATACACGTTTTCCAAGCGTTTTTTTTCTTTGCGTGTATATAAGCGTAAAATGAATGGGGTAAACATGTCTAAACATGTTTTTGTAGAATGCAAGTTTTGGAGATACCTTAATTAGAGTGGCAAAAATGTTGCATGTTCCCCGTCCAGAGATAACATTTTCCTCTTGAAACATGTTTAAGGTGATGATATTCCTTCAGTGCGTTAACACAAATCAAATTCTCTTTCTTAACAAAATTTGGCATAACGTTTTCCTTTTGATAAAATTATACTGCCTGTGCGTAGAATTGTCATCCCACAATATTTGTGTCAAGAATTATGTTGGCTAGATTAATGAATGAATAATGGTGGAAGTATTATATGCTAGTCATGAACATGTCACAAAACATTTTTCATTAAGTCTTTAGCCTAAATCTTCCATAAAATTGATAAGCCAACCCACATTCATTTCATTTCCATATATTTTGTTGTAATAACAACGTGGCTCTCTATTTTGCTATCGAAATTAACAATGTTGGGAATATTATAACCCAATCTTCTCTATTCACCTGATATACATCATCCAGCTTCAGTCTTCATCGTTACTGATTACTAATCAAACAATTAAAACTTAGTAAGAGCACACGTTACCCCATTAAATCTGCCCATGGGCAAAGCAATCGAGATATGTTGTCTGTTCAGAGTTTTAAGCACTAACAAATAAATAAACAAATTAAACTTTAAGTATAAACAAAGTTGTCCATAGTGTTGTTGTTTTTATACCCTAAGATAGTGGTGGCATCTTCGACGAATTGAAGCAAAGCCAACAAAAGGGACAGAGATATCCCATGATTGATAGTCGGAGCAAAATACATAGAGCGATTGATCACAAGAAGCTCATTGCCAGACGACATCTCTTGTGTCCACACAAGGAATTGATTTCTAACAGAACCGACGAAGGCAATAAATGTCAAACATAAAACTGGATATAACAGGCGCCTGAGGGTACCAATTATACGGCAATACCGGTCAATTAGCATTCGAGTGGCCATTGCCCATTGTGTGGGGTTTAGTGTGTCCAAATTCCGTGAACGGAAGATCAAAAACGAAGTGCCAATGATACCAGCCAGCCATTGGAGAAAATTTAGTGATTAAGAGTACCCAAATAAGAATGGAAGTTACAGCCCCATGTGTGCCCCAATACAATTCATGGCATCATTTTCCGGAGTCTTGCTTATGAGGGTTCTTTTTCAAATTTTCCAAAATATTTGAATACCGAATACAAAGTACAAGATGAATCACAATAATAAAAAATATATGAACTGATGGGCGGCCTTCTTTTGGAATGACTAGAAGCTGCAATTTTTATTTAGTGTTTACTGAACAAAATATTTTTTTTTGTCTACAAACACAAAAATAATTGATCCATTAACTAATGAAAACAAAGCATACCCGCTTCTAAAGATTTTGTCCTTACAGTAATGATTGATTCCAAGCCAAAGAAGCGGAGAATTTAACAAAGGAATTATTTAACCCACTACACTGAAAAAACAGTGAACCCACTAGGAAGAAAACTTTCGGTTAATTTTAGAAAATGTTGAATATTTGTAGAAAATTTTAACTAAACAGTATTACAAACGTTGGCATCACGCCGATGTCATAAAAATAAGTAAATACTTTTCGACAAATTCAAGAAAATTTATTAGACATAAATAAGTTTTTTCACTTGTTAAAGAAAATTTTGTAGTTTGAAGAAAAAAACTTGGAGTTCAAAATTGCAAGAATGTCTTTAGTGACATACGAAGTTCATGTTGGACGCATTTTTGGTAAAATTTACAAATTTAAAGAAATTCTGAACTATTTTGTGGAAGACACGAATTTAGTTAATCTTTATGCTTCATTTGAGTATATTTTTTTCCTCGGTTTTAGTTGATTTAACTAACGTACACAAAAAATTATTAGAGTAAAGGAAACTTTCTCCAAACATAATAATTCCATGAACTAAAATAAAGTTAAATTGGCTTTAGTGAAATAGAGAGTTCACTTTTTTTGAGTGTATTCTTTTTTAAATTAAAGTCTTGGGTATGTCATTCTATGAAACAAATCTTAATTTATTAGTTTTTTCGCTTTTTTCTTCATGTGCATATCAAAATGCTTTAACATAACCCTAGCTTTGGCACTATATACAAATGTAAATATTTCCTTTATGAAACTTGCCATTTCAACAATATTTATGAGATTTTTATGCGATTTGGAGTCTAAATTTTGAACTCAGTGGCTAATTGTTCGTGCTCTTTCATAATATGTACATATTAAATAATGTTTTTTAGAATATAGCAGTTTTCCAATACATTTTTGTATTTTTCTTCAAAATCTGCCAATATTTACAAATGTAAATATATATGGTTTACATACTTTTAATTAATTTTTTTGGAATTATTTCATATGAAAATAATACAAATTAAAGAAGAGAAAATAAAAACTCAAAATACATATATTTTAGGCAACTGTAGCATTTGGTTTGCACCCAGCTTTGCTCCACACAGACTGGGTTTTACATTGCCCGCATATTTTCCTTCGCTTCCTTTTTTTCTAACACATAGCAAGCGGTGTGTGCTCAATTTGATTTTTGTAATTGGTTTAGGGCCGTTAAAACAAGATTCTCGAAAAATTTCATGTTTTCGCATCCATTGAGGATTTTCATCCAATTTAAATCCGTCTTTACCAACCAAAAATTGCTACCTGACTAATTCAGTTACTTCACCGTCGTTTTCCATATGATCTTCCCCCAATTAATTCTCAACTAAATCGGAGTAAAGGTTAGGTTAGGTTAAAGTGGCAGCCCGATTAAATTTCAGGCTCACTTAGACTATTCAGTCCATTGTGATACCACATTTAACTAAAAGTACCTATTACATATGGGCACTTCTAGTCTTATATGGGCACTTCTAGTCTTATATGGGCACTTCTTAGTCTGTTGAACCAACCAGATTGCTCCAAAAACATTAACAAATTGTTTAAGTTAATGTTTTCCAGGTCCGCCAGTAATCTAAAGCTATATGCCCCTAAAATTTGCTTACGCCTTACACAAAATGCATGACACTCACACAAGAGGTGTTTAATTGATTCCTTTTCCTCCGCATAATGACAGCTCATACAATAGTCATTATACTTCGCACCAATAGTTTCTGCAAATTCGCCTATCAGGCAGAGACCCGTTATAGCAGAAGTGATATCTGACGTCTTGAGAACACTAGCATATCTAGTGTGCGGTCCAAGTTTAAATGGGGCCATAATTGCTTGGTGTCGTTACAACCCTTCTCCAATCGAACATTTGCCACCATGACGGCCTTATCACGCAGTAAGAGCTTGCATGTTGCCAGAGACATACCAACAGATTCTAGTTCCCCTGGAATATGTAAGGTAGTTCCTAGCCTTGCTAACTCATTTGCTTCGGGGTATGTTCCTGTGGCCAGGCACCCATATTAGGTGAATATTGTACTGCTCATCCATCTCGTTGAGAGATTTGCGGCAGTCGATGGCCGTTTTCGAGTAAAGGAACACAGAATCCAAGGATTTTATTGCAGGTTGACTGTCTGAGTATATATTAATGCCAACAATTTTTGGAACATTACTTCTCAGCCAATTCGCCACCTCTTTAATTGCAAATATTTCAGCCTGAAAAACACAACAGTGATTAGGTAATCTTTTCGCTATTCGAAGCTCCAGATCTTTAGAATATACACCGAAACCCACTTGTCCATCCAATTTGGAGCCATCAGTGTGGAAATGTATATATCTTTCATTCCCCGGGGACTGTGTACACCACGCCTCACTGTTGGGAATTAGAGTTTCAAACTTTTTGTCGAAAAGTGGTTTCGCCAGAGAGTAATCCAATTCGTTAGGCACATCTGGCATTATTTTGAGGACCGAACTGTGCCCGTACATGACCTTAGTCAAACCAAATTTGCTTTCATGTAAAAGAAAGTTCAAGAATAATAAGAATGAATTACGTCGAGATTAATATGGTCATAATATTTTTTTTTCTACTTTTAGTTATTTTCGCCTTTTATGAGAAAGTGTAGTTAAGTTCGTGGTAGTTAAAAAAATACATGTTATAAATAACTCACTAACCACTTCGTTCTAATTTAATTAGGGGTTAGTTTCACAAAACTGAAAAAAACATTAAAATAACTACAATTAAGCGTCAATAATAACATAAGATAGACTTATAAACGTAAATTTTGGAATAACACAAAATTGTGTAAAACGGCTTCATACTTCCATTATATTGACTTACATATATTAAATCAAAATTTAATGGTACAAATTACCAATAAATTTCGTTTTTTCAATTTTATCATTTGGTAATTTCTATACATTTTTGACTGGATTTCGGTCCCGAGGTTGTACTAGCCATGTCATAATATCAACGATGTTATCCTCCAAAATTTGTTTTCTTCCGTGATATCTATTGTAGATACTTGGGATGTCTCTACCCTTATTTAACTGGCATTTCCCATACGGCGTAAGATAGTATTGGGGGAATATTCTCCCTAAATCATTATATTGTTTCAGGGTCTTCAACAGTAAATAAAGATAGCAATGATAATTCAGAATAGTTCAGTTTTTTTCTATAAAAATCTGGTAGTAGTAATCAAGAAAAAATCTTTAAATTCAGACAAGCGGGGAATGTTTTGTTATATATACTTTTTTGCACAGTTTATTATTACAATGAAAATTTTCAAAAGTTGTAATAAGAACGAAAAATTTCGTTACATTAACAGAGTTGTTTCGTTGGCACAATTTTAATTCCACATTTCGTTAATATAACGAAATATTTTTCTATCCAAAGATTTCATACTACAATACAATAAATTTCCATTTGAAAATTGTTACCTTCAAACAAGATGCCCATAACTACTGACTTATCTACCATATAACTATTATTATAGAATTTCTACTCAATTATTTGGAGGTTTCTGTTTATTTCTGAACGACTGTAATGATGATTAACCAAACTCTATTTAAAATTATGTTATGAATTACTAGTCACATTTTTGTCTGTGTAGAATTAAATACATGAAATAAAAAAAAATATTTGGAATGTAATAGTCGAATAAACTGAACTGATTCATGCGAAAATTGAACTGCATTGCATTGTTAAAATAACAAAGAGTTTCTTACATTTGTGGAATTTTAACTATCATTTACGAAATTCGTCCGTCTCATAAAAATTAATAAAAACTTAAGAAAAAAATATTGGAACAAATTCAATAGCACAACACCGTAGAGTATTTTTACTACTGTTGAGAATTGTACGCAAATTATTTTTGTGTGTTTAAAGGGTGATACGGTCAAAATTTGGTCAAGGGAAAACGCGTGTAAATCGGTGAAATCGTTTATTTAAAAAATCAAATTAAATTTCTTTTTCAAGTTCAATTAGTATAAAATTCAGGAAAAATATTCAGTTAGGCTTTCGCTTTTCCAAATCCGAATTGCCGGGGCTCACGCTTGACACCTGCCATCAGATTTTGTACAGCCACCTTGTCCACCTTCTTCGCCGTAGAAAGCCAGTTTGCCTTGAACTGCTGCTCGTCCTTAGCAGTTTTTTGGTCTTCTTTAGGTTCCGCTTGACAATAGCCCAGTATTTCTCAATTGGGCGGAGCTCTGGCGTGTTGGGAGGGTTCTTGTCCTTGGAACCACCTGCACGTTGTTGGCGGCGTACCACTCCATGGCCTTTTTACCGTAATGGCAAGATGCCCAATCCGGCCAAAACAGTACGGAACAACCGTGTTTCTTCAGGAAAGGCAGCAGACGTTTATTCAAACACTCTTTCACGTAAATTTCTTGGTTGACAGTCCCGGAAGCTATGAAAATGCTGCTTTTCAAGCCACAGGTACAGATGGCCATTACCACGCAATCATACTTCGTCAGCATCGTCGTGTACAGCCTCCGGGATCGCGATTTGGCCGTCGTATTTTGATTATCATCGCGATTTGGAGTCACTACCTTCTTGTAAGTCGATAGTCCGGCTCGTTTTTTAGACGATATTTGCGGCATCTCGGAGAGAGAGGTTAGGGTTTCGATTGAAACTACCAGCAACTCTCTTTGTCGTCTCAGCGGCTTCCGGTTTTCGATTTCCCCCCGATCCAGACTTCCTGGCTGTCGACAAACGTTCCCCAAACACTTTAATTACATTTGTAATGGTTGATTTGGCAACTTTTAGCGATTTTGCCAGCTTTGCGTGCGAGTAGCTCGGATTTTCGCGATGCGCGAGCAAAATTTTGATACGCTGCTCTTCTTGCTTGGACGGCATTTTGACAACTGAAGAGCGAATTCCAAAATCAAAATAGGAGCACCATTCTACACACACGCACCTTCAAAATGAGGGGTATTCAGGTGTTTTAAATGCAAAATTGAAAGAAATACGTCAAGTTTATATTGACCAAATGTTGACCCTTTACACGGACGAAAAAGACTGTTTTTCATATGTTTTTTAACACAATATTTTTAAGTCCAATCATATAATGTTCATAAACTAGAAGAACATGTTTGGGACATATATGTTAATATATTAGAACATATTATATTTGGGACATAAAATTGTTGTAAATATAATATGATTGAATGCAAACATATTTTAATTTACAAATAGCCTATAAACATATATGCGTTTAGAAACAGAGACCTAGAGAGTATGCTGCAAGTAAAAGAATGGTTACTTCCATTGGCGCCTTAAAAATATATACGAGGGCAGTTCGGAGACTGCGTTTGGGAAACTTCCATCTCTGTTATGAACACATGTTAAATTTTGTTTCGATCTGGCAACTCCTTCATATAGAAACAGGTGTTCAAAAAAGACGCATCCGCACTTTTTTTACAATGGCAAAATTAGAAATGCGTGCTGTCCTTAAATATTTTCATAAAAAAAGGTTTATCGGGACAAGAAATTCATAATGATATGGTGAATGTGTTAGGTGAAAGTACTCCTTGTTGTTGTTGTAACAGTTTTTATGCTTGTGTAGTTCAGCTCGTAGCCAGATCAAGGAACTCTGCGACAAGGATGGGGTGTGTCCAGAGTGATCTGGTAGTGAGACGGGTAGGCTTAGCTGGACAAGCAAAAAGGTGACGAGTGTCATGTGGCCCTTGATTACATATGGGACACACGTCAGCTGCTATCAATCACTGATAAGTATGAATTGAGGCGGCTGCACTTCCCTGATTTTAGTTGGGCCAAAACTACGCTTGTCTGCCGTGGGAGGTCTCTCTCCTCCGGTGCATTGGGCGGCGGTCGGACTGCGCAGACATCCTGTTGCGATTCTAAGGGCAGCGTTCTGACAGGTCTGTATGTTATTCCACTGCGTATCGCTCGTTTGAGGTGTCCACGCTGGCGCTGCATAGTTTACCACTGACCGGCCAATTGCCTTATATGTAGTTAACAAGGTTTCTTTGTCCGCACCCCAAGTGCTGCCGGCAAGCGACTTGAGGACCTTGTTTCTACCGCGGAGCTTATCACAAATTGCAGTGGCATGGGCGGACGACTTATAAAGGCTGTCGAATGTGACCCCGAGAATCTTGGGGTAATTTGTTGTCGGAATTTTTTCGCCATCGACTCCGACATTCAACTGCCTGCGTACTTCCGCCGTCCATTTAGTGAATAGTGTGGCTGAGGATTTGGTGGGAGATATCCTCAAATTTCTTGCAGTGAAATAACTGGTAAGATCAGCGAGGTAGACATTTAATCGATCGCAAATGTCATCAACAATGGGCCCGGATGCCATGATTGTGCAATCGTCCGCATAAGACACAATCTCGACGCCGTCAGGAAGGGGTGGAATCGAGGACAGGTAGAGGTTAAACAGTGCCGGAGATATCACCCCGCCCTGGGGAACTCCGTGTTTAACTCTACGGGGTAGGGACGGTAGGGACGTGTTCTCGATGTCCTCGAATAATGTGGCATGGTTGACCGTATCGAACGCTTTCGATAGGTCAAGCGCCACGAGGACCGTCCTATGCCACGGCTTGGGCTGATTAAGTCCCCTATTGATATGTGTCGAAATGGCATGTAAGGCTGTCGTCGTACTGTGTACCTTACGGAATCCATGTTGATGGTGGGCAGCTGGAAAATTCTGCACAAGGCTGGGGAGGAGTAGTGCCTCAAGTGTCTTGGCTACTGGCGAGAGAAGGGATATCGGTCTGTACGATTCACCTTTACTCAAATCTTTGCCTGGCTTCAGTAGTGGAATCACTCTTCCCATCTTCAAGACATCGGGTATAATGAGTGTTTCCAAGGACAAATTGAGGAGTCTGGTCAGGTACTCCCAGTATTCCCAGATGCTTCAGAATTAGCATTGAAATTCCGTCGGGGCCCAGCGCCTTAGATGGTTTCGCGCTGTTGATGACATTGGTAACTTCGGCTGCGGTAAATTGTGGTGTGTAGTCGGCTCGGAGACCACGTATGCGACGAGGGGCTCTCCTTTTCGCTTTATCACTCTCGGGATGCTCGACAAACTGTCGGTTGAAGTATTTGGCGCATCTCTTCGGATCAGTCACAGTCACGTCGCCAAAGGTGACTGAAATCCCATCATCCCTTGTTTACCAGTTCCTGTGCCTAAGTTACATTGCTTCAGGTGCTCTAACCAAGTGTTCCGCTTGTGCTCGTCGACTATCTTACTAATCTCTAGATTTAGTTCTCTGATTCTTGGATCAGCAGGGTTAGCACGACGGCGTTCATCACGCTCATCTGCGAGTCCCGCCGCTCCGGCTGGGAAGTTGAGCCTCACTTGGGCAATTCGACCAGCGGGTATGAAGCGAGCAGATGCTGCGTTGATGATGTCCCGGAACGCCCTCTGGGCACCATGAACATGAGAAGGGGATAGAAGCTCACTGAAGCGGCGATCGGTGTAATATCTGAAGCCTTCCCAGTTGCCTTTTTATACCCTGCGCCACTCTGTGGAACAGGGTATTATAAGTTAGTGCATATGTTTGTAACACCCAGAAGGAGACGAGATAGACACATGGTGTCTTTAGCAATAATGCTCAGGGTGGGTCCCTGAGTCGATATAACCATGTCCGTCCGTCCGTCCGTCTGTCTGTTAACACATTTTTGTGATCAAAGTCTAGGTCGCAATTTAAGTCCAATCGCCTTCAAATTTGGCACATATTCCTAATTTGGGTCAGAATAGAACCCTATTGATTTTGGAAGAAATCGGTTCAGATTTAGTTATAGCACCCATATATATCTTTCGCCCGATATGCACTAATATGGACGCAGCAGCCAGAGTTTTATACCGATTTGCTTGAATTTTTGTACAAACATAACACTTAGTCGTATAGTCAAGTGTGCAAAATTTTATTGAAATCGGTTCAGATTTAGATATAGCTCCCATATATATCTTTCGCTCGATATGGACTTATATGGCCCCAGAAGCCAGAGTTTTATCCCGATTAACTTGAAATTTTGCACAAGGAGTACAATTAGTAATATAGTCATGTGTGCCCAATTTGATTGAACTCGGTTCAGATTTAGATATAGCTCCCATATATATGTTTTTCTGATTTCGACAAAAATGGTCAAAATACCAACATTTTCCTTGTTAAATCGCCACTGCTTGTAAAAATTACTCTAATTTTCCTAAACTTCTAATACATATATGTCGAGCGATAAATCATAAATAAACTTTTGTGAAGTTTCCTTAAAATTACTTCAGATTTAAATGTTTCCCATATTTTTTTTTACTAAAATTGTGTTCCACCCTATTTGAGTCTATAGATTTTGTAAAAGCCTATCAAATTCTGTCCAAATCGAGTGATATTTAAATGTATGTATTTGGGACAAACCTTTATATATATCACTCAACACATTTGACGGATGTGATATGGTATCGAAAATTTAGATCTACAAAGTGGTGCAGGGTATAATATAGTCGGCCCCGCCCGACTTTAGACTTTCCTTACTTGTATTTGATTGATAAACGTCCGGCGTTCAGAGGTTATGAAATCGGAGGGTCGGTTAATGGTGAGAATTATGGGGAGGTGGTCCGATCCCAATGAAATGACTGGTTGCCAGGAAACGTCATTTATCAGACCACGCTAAAGATAAATCTGGCGAACTGCTGCAGTCACCTATAATTTTCGTTCACCGTGCAAAATGTGGAGTCATCTATCTGCTCTGCCAAAGCTATGCCTCTCTGGTCCAGCGTTGCCAGAATTGTTTCACCAAAAACCGCTAGATTTGTCCAAAAAACTAGCCAAAAAAAGCTAAAAATTTAAAAAAAATAGCTAGAAAAAAAGCTAAATTTTTTTGTATCAAAAGTCACATTTTTGATTGAAATTTAACAAACTTAAAGGCTTTATTTCACTTAAAATGCATATTATTTTAATTGTATTCATTTTATTTCCATTTCTGTGAGACTGTAAGAAAATCTATGTCATATTAGCTCTGTTTGCATACACGCAAAAAAATAATTCTTTCCTGCCAAACGAAATTTTAGACAAAGTTCGTTTCTCATTTGCTTTTCGTTAAAAGAAAGTGTATTTGGAAGAAAAGTATATACTTTTTGTGATAAACGTTTATTCTTTTCCAGGATGTAAAAACAATTTCATAAAGACTAACTCAAAAAAAAATTTTTCTGGCTAATTGCATTTTCCCTCACATCTTTCCCACTTCCACGAAGTTTTTTAGTTCTTGGCACCTTTTTACAAACAATGTAGAAGAAATTATACAATTTTATAAATTTTAAATTTTTTTTTTACCTTTCGCCTGGACGGAGAATCGAACCGCGGACCATGCAATTTGTAAGCCAACACACTATCCACTGAGCCATGTAGCCGTTATTGTCATCAATAGACAATTACCCATATAACTAAGTTATATTTATATAGCATAGCTTGTGGCGCCCACGAGCCGATTAAACAAAGTTTATTTAACAGAAAAATACATTAAGTTGGGCACCGTGGAGCAGTGGTTGCTACGTCTGACTTGCATGGCAAGGGTCGTGGGTTCGATCCCTGTTCCGACCAAAGTTTTTTTTTTTTTTTTTACATATATTCCAGATATGATCGGAAGATTCCGAAAAAAAATTCAACATTACATTCTACTATATTAAATTTTTACTATGAACTGTAAAATGTGTCTTATTAAAGACCTAAATTTAGAAAAGAACAGTGTTTGATATAAACGAAATGGACTGTGTTGTTGGTTCAAAAATAACTTTTTTTACTGAAAAAATAAAAATTTTGTAACAAACCAATTTTTTTGGTGATAAAAGTGTATACTTTTCGAAGTAATTCAAAAAACTCTAACAAAAGAAAAACGTTTTCGGTACACGTTTTCCAAACGTTTTTTTTTCTTTGCGTGTACTCGATACATTTTGATTACTATTACAAGTCCTTCGTTTATATTTCCTAGTAAAAAACTTTTTTCCCGGTAAACTTGCAATTATCAGCTGGTTAATCGTCAACAAGTCCAATGTCGCATAGAACTGCATTAGAAAATATCAATATATTTCGTTTTAACTGAATTAATGATAAATTCGTGATCGTGTACACTTCACCTAATATTACCCAAGAGAATAAAACCCATTCTAACTGTCTTGCAAGTTTATACTGAATAACTTTTATTCGAAAATTTCCCATACAAACCTATTGTCCAATTTTCGTAAATGTAAATCCATTCCATTAATAAATAGCAGATTTGTTTTGATCCTATCACTACGAATTTTTTATTGCATTTTTTTGATGTTAAAAAAAAAATAATACCACATTCAAAACTTTATTTCCTTAATTATTTCTATGTTCTGTTCCAAAGATTTTGTACACTAATGATTTTGGTATTGATTCAGAGTCAAATTTGAATTTATTCGTTTTTTCAGCTTTTTCTTCATGAGCTATCACAGTGCTTTAAAAATGTGCTAACGACAACTTAAATTTCCAAATTCAGACTCGACTTTTAAGTAGAAATTATTCTGTGTATACGTTTTTAAAATAAAATGTTGAAAAACCTCTTCTATTTTTGAACGCTATTTTGGTTTGTGGTCAAGATACAAAAACTCCACAAATTTAAAGACTATTTAATTAATTTTAAGAATTTTTTAGAATTGACCCTAGCCTTCTTTCATGAAAAGATACCCATTTTTAAGTTGAATCACTTAACTATAAGGACAAAACGATTTTATCGGCTTCTGGACAAGGAAAACAGTTTATAACATATAAGAGAAATTCACAAATGCTATTATAACCAAAATTCGCGTTCGTATTTTAAAGACATGAAATCTTTGTCTTTGGCCTCATGACAATATTTTTTCAGTGTACAAAGCAATTCACATCCACTATTTTAATTTAGTAATATCATAATAACTTTAGAATACGTATTAAAATAACATAAAAAGGATAAACGAGTCAAATGCTATTATTCCTAATAATTTACTGACAGTTTATATAAGGAATTTGTATGGTAATAGTAGATTTAAAGTTTACGATAAGTTTTATGAATACGAGGAAAAAAACTTTACATCAAGGTGTATTTGCTGCAAAAATGCCCGCATAATGGCTGGAATAATTATTAAGGCCTTATTCTGGCAGCAAGACTTAGATAAAAACGAAGTTTTATCCATATTTCAATAGGAACATGTCGAAAATAAAAAAAGCCAAAAATAGGTGAAAGGGTCATGAAAAAAGCCAGAAAAAAAAGCTAAAAGCTAAATGCATTTTTTTCCCGCTAAACGTCTTAAAAAAAGCCAAATCTAGCGGGAAAAAAGCTAAATTGGCAACGCTGCTCTGGTCATTACCTAGGAGAGAATGCCAAAGTTCATGGTGGGCATTAAAGTCTCCTAGAACCAATCGGTTATGACCGCACAATAGCCACTCAATGTTTGGGCAATAACCTGGAGCACAGCTACCAACCGGCGGTATATACACATTGTATAGCTCTATCTCGGCAGCCCCAGACTTGACTGCTACCCCCATACATTCCATATACGGGTCACTAGTGTCTGGCAGAAGCGGGATAGGTCTATACTGCACGGAACGGCGTATTATGAAAGCCAGGCCACCACCACCACTTCTTGTGCGATCCTTTCAAAGGACATTGTATCCATCACAATGGCGTAGGCTGCAGGTGGAATTCGGCTTAGTCTCCTGGATCGCTGCGACCCTTATCCTTTTCCGATTCATAAAGTCCACGATTTCGCTAATCTTACCTCGGAGCCCGTTGCAATTAAATTGCAAAAACGATGCACTATGCGGAACTGGAACAACAATATTAGGTGTAAGATGCTGCGGTGGAGAATATTGTTGTACGGGAGATGTCGGGGGTCGCATAGTCACAGCATCCTGCCACGTAGTCAGTATGTCTATACTCCCGCAGCGATGTTAAGCCGGAGCAGTTCCGGTAATGCACCCACTCCAAGCACCGGTTACACCTGACCGAAACCGAACGGTGGTGGATCAGGTTACGGCAGACTGAACAATACCATGGTCCGGGGTTCTCCTCTATCCCGGCTCGGACCAACAGCAAACGGAGAAGGCTTCCCGGGATGCACCTTCTCCAACACAAAAAGACGGACGAAACAACACGTACACTGATGTGGCAGCCGCTGGCCAATGGATGGGGTCCATCGGGTCAATCCGGTACACAGAACCCGCCGCCGTGGGATTCATATGCAACAGTAAGAAATCGGGTTGCTGAATTTAAACGTGGTCGTACAAGCATTGAAGATGAACCACGTAGTGGACGTCCAAAAACAGCAACAACAACTGAAATTGTAGCCAAAGTGCATGATATGGTATTAAATGAACGACGAATAAAAGTGCGTGAAATTGCTAATATCATGGGCATCTCAAATGATCGAGTCCATTTAATTTTGCATGAAGAACTACAGATGAAAAAGCTTTCTGCAAGATGGATGCCGCATTTGTTAACAGTCGATCAAAAACACATAAGAATGATCATTTCTCAAGCTTGTTTGGATCGTTTTAAGCGAAATAAAATGGATTTTAAGCGTCGTTTCATAACTGTTCCCAGCAAAAAAATTTGGAAGTTCTTCCAAAGGCACAACTTTAAAAGCACTTCCAGAAGATGCACTCCCATTGATGTTCTTTATTTTAACTACCCAGGAAGTTCTTTTAATTCAATTCTTTATAACTTGATTTGTTCATACTTTTAATGGGTATTTTTAACTTTTTTTGTTTCATATAGGTTAAAAACAGAGTAAGAATTCATAAAATGGTACAAATCATTTAAATTTTGTCGAAAAAAATGCTAAATTCAATCTGAAAAATTGTGAATTTTTGAAAATATTTGAGGTCAAACGTTTCCAACAAGCGTTAGAATCCATTAAAAATTATAAAAAAATTATAAAAATTATTTATTTGACAAAATATAACAGAATTTTTTAATTTACATCCAAAACACTGAATTCGGATTACACCTAAAGAAGTGATGCAAATTCAGTGCAACGGCTGTTGAAATGGAGGACCTCCGTCCTATGACAAGCCCATGTTAAATTCATCGTTTCTGCGTCAATTATGCACCACTTCCGGATCCAAAAAGAACATTTTCATTACTTTTTTGGCGACGCTTTTTTTGCTGGGTTGATGAGACATGGATCCACCAATATACTCCAGAGACAAAAGAACAATCCAAACAAATGACTGAAGCTGGAGGAAGTGCCCCAAAGAAGGCAAAAACAATTCAATTGGCTGGTAAGGTTATGGCAACGGTTTTTTGAGACTTCAAAGGTATTTTATTAATTGATTATCTGCAAAAGGGTAAAACAATAAATTCAGAGTACACCCTCACAAAAAATCGCTTCTGTAACATATACTCCCAAACATATTTTGCTTCAAGCATATACATTTTTGGGTATTGCCCAAACATTTATATGTTTGATCTCTTCCAATATATAATATGTTTGAAAGCATATTGGTCTAAACAATATATGTTTGGGTAGTCTAAGTTCCAAACATTTTGTATTTTTGCATCCAAATTCAATAATGTTGTCTTCCAAAAAACAATATGTTATTATGTGAACATATAATATGTTTGGAAGCATTTTGCACCCAAAAATATTATATGCTTAAAAAAAATTCTCCCAAACAATATTGCGCTCAAAATTTTATTTATTTATTTATTTATTTACAATCATTATGAATTATGAAAATAAACAGGTAATATAGGTGCTAACAACATAGGTTTTCGACCTGAATGCTCAAAATTTTGTTTCTGCCTAATTGTATATTCCCTCACATCTTTCTCACTTCCACGAGATTTTTTAGTTCTTAGCACCTTTATCTGTAATACAAACATTGTAGAAGAAATTATTAAATTTTATGATTTTTTTTTATTTTAATTTTACCTTTTGCCGGACGGGGATTCGAACAGCGGACTACACAGTTTGTAAGGATCAAAGAAGTAGCTGATCAATTGCCCAAGGGAAAATAAAATGTTAATTTTGTAATAACAAGCAACAACCACCAACTTAATTCAATATCGCTCCCTGTTAAATAGCGCTCCAAGCTACTAAACACATATATGTTTATAGGCTATTTCTAAATTAATATATGTTTGCATCCAAGCATATTATATTTACAAACATTTTATGTCCCAAACATAATATGTTCTAACATATTAACATATATGTCCCAAACATGTTATGCTAGTTTATGAACATTATATGCTTGCACTCAAAAATATTGTATTTAAAAATTTGTGTTCCAAACATATAATGTTTATAGCCAAACATATGAAAAACAGTCTTTTTCATCCGTGTACTATTGCAACGTTTTGGATCAATTAAATGTACAAATTCTATAAAAAAGTCATGGCTTACGACATAAAAAAATATATTTTCATCAAGACAACGCACCAGCGCCCAAGAGTGTTTTAATAATGGCTAAAATCAACGAATTAAAGTACGAGTTGCTTGACCACCCACCTTATTCTCCTGATGTAGCTCCCAGTGATTTTTACTTGTTCCCAAATCTAAAAAATATTCTTGCTGGCAAGCGTTTTATCTCAAATGAAGATGCAATTACAGTTGTAAACCACTATTTTGAAGACCTTGAGGAAAACTATTTTAATGAAGGGATAGAATTGCTAGAAAAGCGTTGGACTAAGTGTATTGAAGTTTCAGAAGATTATATTGAAAAATAAAAATATTTTTGAAAAACTAACTATTCTCTTTCATTGATAGCCTAAGAAGTTTCCGAACCGCCCTCGTGTACGCAAAGAAGATTTCATTAAATTTTTTTCTACCAGTGTATGCCTAAGGTGAAACGTAATATGTTTGAACAATACAATATTGTTTGGACCAATACTGAAAATATATATGCTTGAAGCAGAATGGTTTGGGGTATATGTTACAGAAGCGATTTTTTGAGTAGTTTACATTGAATTTTTTTTTTAGTTTTAAACACATGTATTGTTAATCAAATGTATACACTTGTAGTTAAGAAAATTTCATTGGACTAATTTCCTGATACGAGTTTATTGTAAAAACGGGAAAATTAACTACACCAAAAAACAATCGCCTCTGCAACATATACTCCCAAACATATTCTGCTTCAAGTATATTGTTTTGTACTGTACAAGCATGCTATGTTTCGTCCTAAGCATATCTGTCTTATACGGAGTTCTCACCAAGCATGTTTTGTGGTTTGAAATGATTTCCTCACGCACAGAAAAAACATGTTTGGAGTGGTTGTAGCATCCATCTAATGCTTATGTAGTACTTGTAATTGTCGCGAAACCGATGAATATTGACTTTGTGAATAGAACTTTCTAGCCGAGAAAAATTTATGCTGGCAATAAACATTTAAATAGTTCTCAAATGCCGCAAATATGTTTTTTATTTAAATTATAGAATTTGAGAACAGTACATGGTCATGTCCCTGACCATTAAATTTATTACACTTTTTTGTAGGGAAAAAAATTGTCTATATATTTTTATTTGCAGTACAAACGCAGTAAGTACATTTGGTGGGCAAAATAGAGTGTATAAAATATGTGATGTTTGCTTGCACGAAATTATAAATACAAATAAACAAGGAATTAGTCAATAGTGAAACCTCTGAAAGGTGGATATCCACGGTCGCCTAAATTGTGTCCACCTTTGAAAGGTGTCCAGGTATGAGAGGTTAACTTTAATGTGTTAATATAGCAAACGTCCTCAGACAACTGTCCATGTTTGGAAGGTTTCCGGTTTTCAGAGTGTCCAAGTTTGAGAGGTTTCACTGTAAATAAAAAAGTTAATTTTGCGTTTTCTTTCCTCAAGTTTTTAGTTTGTGACCATGTTCCTTTAACTGCCCCCAGAAAAAAGTGAGCCCTTCTTTAAGTTAAAATGAACTCATTGTGAAGAAAGTTGAACTTCGTATAGTTCCAAAGACATTTTTATTTGTTTGAAGGATGTGATTTTCGTAGAAATTAGGTAGAATGCATTCCATATATTAGTTAACATTTTCCTATATTTATGTACCACTATACTACAGAATGAAAAAATTTAACTGAATTGAATTCATATATGGATTGATTTTATTGAACTTTTTTCATTCATTTGGACAAATCTTACATAAATATTTGTGGTAAACCTTTCAAATTATTTTTTAACTATCTCTCCGTATATCATAACAACACGATTCCAGCTAAAAAAAAAACAACCCACGCGCAAACATATCGATTACAGGCGTATAAAAGAAATATAGGAAAATTTCCTATATTCTAACAAGTGTGTTTCCTTAAGTTTTGAAAGGATTGAATACTTTTTAGTACGAATGAACTAAAATATTTTTCTATGCCAAGTGTTATTTGTATGTATGATAAGCTTTCTATAATAAAGGAAGTCAGAATTATCATTTTATAGGAAATTTTACTAAATTTGAGGAAAGTTGGGTTTAGCTCGGTTTTTGTTTATTTTTACGAATGCTTTGTTATCAGTGAATAAAATTTTCTTTTTCAGTAGTAATTATAATTGTAATATTATCGTGGCAATCATGTTTCTTCTCTGCGTGCTTTATGAGCATTTCAAAACGAGTCGTTTTCCCCATACAACAAATCAAAACACAAGTGGGGACTAAAACCGAAAATTGTGCATTGAATATACACGGCAGTGGTTAGACATATAATGTTATATGGTGTTGTAATCTGGTGGCCGGCACTATAGCAGCCGACGAGTTAAAACAAAGTTCAGCGCGGATTACACTCTTGCGAAACCACTTTTCGCCAAAAAGTTTGAAACTATTTCCCAACAGTGAGGCGTGGTGCACACAGACCCCGGGGAATAAATGATATACATATAGATTTTTACACTGATGGCTCCAAATGGGATGGACAAGTGGGTTTCGGAGTATGGTCTAAGGACCTAGAACTTCCAATAGCAAAAAAAAAATATCAAATCACTGTAGTGTTTTCACTGAGAAGTAATGTTCCAACAAATGTTGCACCCTCAAAAAAAATCGCCTCTCTAACATATGTTCCAAACATATTTTGCAGGAAGCACATATATTATTGGATACTGCCGAAACATTAATATGTTTGTTTTATGTGAACATATTCTATTTTTGGAAGCATTTTGAGCCAAAAATATTATATGCTTGGAAGAATTTTCCCCAAAGAAGATTGTGCTCATTCCCTAACATAATTTTCACTTCCACGAAATTTTTTAGTTCTTGGCACCTTTTTCTGTAATACAAATAATGTTGAAGAAATTATTCAATTTTATAATTTTTTTAAATTTTACCTTTCGCCTGGACGGAGAATCGAACCGAGGACCATACAGTTTGTAAGCCAACACACTACCACTGAGCTACGTAGCTGTTATAGTCACCAGAAGACAATTATCGTTATAAGTTACATTTATATAGCATAGTTTGCAGCGCCCACGAGCCCATGCAAACATAACATTATTTAACAGAAACATACATGTGTTGGCAACGTGGAGCAGTGGTTAGCGTGTCTGCCGTACATGCAAAGGGTCGTGGGTTCAATCCCTGCTCCGACCAAACACCAATTGTTTTTTTTTAATTTACACATTTATATATATATTTATACTATATTAAATGTTTATAATGAAACTTCGAAATGTGGGTTATTAAAGATTTACAGTCAGAAACAGTACTTGATATAAACGAAATGGACTGAGCTTTTGGATAAAATATTATTTTTTTATTGCAAAAATAACAATTTTGTAATAAAAAACTGGTTTTGGTATAAAAGTTTGATATTTTGGAAGGAATTCAAAAACTCTAACAAAGGAAGAACGTGGGGTCGAGTATAAACATACACAAATAATTTTATAATATACACAAATTAAATAATATTTAGACTTAAATTAA
Source organism: Haematobia irritans (assembly GCF_050003625.1). Lineage (NCBI taxonomy): Eukaryota > Metazoa > Arthropoda > Insecta > Diptera > Muscidae > Haematobia > Haematobia irritans. Next base: position 112,716,793 of record NC_134398.1, on the reverse strand, counting down.
ATAATATTTAGACTTAAGCGTATAAAATTTTTGGCCTTATCATAAAGCAGCTTCCGAAACAACATATAAGCGGTTTCACAGAAATTGCTCTCTTTCGATTCTCTCGCTGTGTTAATTTGATATCTTTCGTCAACCCTCCCGGTTTTTATCTCTATTTCTTTCTCTATACCCTCTCTCTCTCTCTCTCTGTCACTCTCTGAATAAAATATCACAACATATATATGTTTACTCGAAATTTGTAAATTTTTATATGTTTACATTCACACATATAATTTTTGTGAAACATGCATGCCCCAAACATAATATATTCTAACATATTAACATATGTGTTCCAAACATTTAGTGTTAGTTTGAGAACATTACATGTTTGCACTTAAATATATTGTGTTTAAAAATTGTGCCCGAAACACATTTTGTTTATATCGAAACATATGAAAAACATATTTTTCTAACAGTGTGGCATTAATATATACTCAGGCAGTCAACCTTCAATAAAATCCTTGGACTCGGTGTTCCTTTACTCGAAGGCGGCCATCGACTGCCGCAAGTCTCTCAACGAGATGGCTGAGCAGTACAATATTCACCTAATATGGATGCCTGGCCACAGGAACATACCGGGGAACTGCGAAGTGTTTTGGATGTGAATTAAGAACTTTCGTGATATTTTGACAAATAAATAATTTTTAAATTTTTTTACGATTTTTAATGCATTCTAACGCTTGTCTGGAACGTTTAACATCAAATATTATCAAAAACTCGCAAGTTTTCTAGAACGGATTTATTTCGGCAGAAATTAAATAATTTGTACCATTTTATTAATTCTTAATCTGTTTTCAACGTATTTGAAACAAAAATAATTAAATTTCCCAGAAAAAAGCGAGTTATAAAAAATTGACTCAAATGAACTTCCTGTGCAGTTAAAATCTTTGGGAGAACATTTTTGGAAGTGCTTCCAAAGTTGTGCCTTTAAAATAACTTCCAAATTTTTTTGCTGTGAGGAATCGATTAAACACATTGTGTGAATGTCCTGCATTTGTGTAAGGCTTAAGCGAATATTAGGAGCATCAGATTTAGATTACTTGCGGACCTGGAAATTTTAACTTAAGCAGTCTGCTAATGTTTTTGGAACAAACTGGTTGGTTCAACAAAATAAATTAATCGAGTAGGTTAATCGTTTTGAAGTGTCCATAGGTACTTTTAGTTAATGTGGTATCACAATGGACTGCGTAGTCTAAATTAGCCTGACAATAAATAGGGCTGCCTCTTTAACCTAACCTAATCTAACCTAACCCCCCTAGTTTGGAAATATACTCTTTCCAAAAATATTTGAATTTAGAGTAAATGGGAAAGTCCATGGCAACTACACTATTAGAAAAATATGTTTTTCATATGTACCCATATAAACAAAATGTTTCGGGCAGAAATTTTAAACACAATATATTTAAGATCAAACATGTAATGCTCCTAAACTAGCACTAAATGTTTGGGACACATATGTTAATATGTGAGAATATATTATATTTGGGGCAAGAATGTTTCATAAAAATAATATGTGTGAATGTTAACATATATAAATGTACAAAGTTCCAGTAAACATATATATGTTGAGATATTTTATTCAGAGAGCGACAGAGAGAGAGTATAGAGAAAGATACCGAGATGGAAACCGGGAGGGTTGACGAAAGATATCAACATAATACAGCGAGAGAATGAAAAGAGAGCAATTTCTGTGAAACCGCTTGTATGTTGTTTCGGAAAACTGTTTTATGATAAGGCAAAAAATTTGATATGCTTAAGTCTAAATATTATTTAATTTGAATATTAGCATGAGTATTCGGAGTAAAGAGAATAGACATTCAGAACCAAGAGAATAGACATTTGAAAAAAAAAAACGTGTTTTCGCCTTGAGAGCAGCATTTTATGTATGTGTGGACATGTGTTTTGTTTATCATTTTGGCATTATGGGCACAATTTTTTTTCTTGGTTCGTTAAAAGAAATCGGAACGTACGAGGAGTAAGTCCAAATATTCAGGCAAAGGAAATTAACATTAAGAAAAACGATGGAAAATATACAAAAATTACAAAGGGATCTTCATAAAAATAACGAAATGACACTATACTCTTTTTAGAGTTGGGACAGTAAAATGAAAAAAGGAGGAAACAGTTAAAAATTAAACAGGAAAATGTATAAAAACAAAGTTTAGTTCCTCTTTATTAATAAGTTGTCCAAGAGTAGTTGACGGACACCTTCAAATATAAAAGCGAGCATTAAGTTCGAGTTTTGCAGCTAAAACAATTAAAAGAGTTTATTTTCTTTAAAACAAGTTACAGGAAACTGTTAGAAACATAAATTTGGATTTGCAAAGAGTCCATCAATGGGCATGCGCAAATGGCTTAAGCTTAAATCCATCGAAGTCAAAGTGCATTTTAATAAAGAAAAAATCACTGAAAATCAGTTTGAATGTTGACATAATTCTAAACAACGAAAGAATCGAAATTGTTGAAAATGCCAAAAACCTCGGTATATGTTTCAATTCGTCACTTACATGGTCCACTCATATTGGAAATATAATTGGATCAGCTTACAACAAACTGCGCGCTCTTTGGAATACACAATATTCTACACCACAAAAAACTCGAACCTTGATTGTGAAGTCTTATACAATGCCTACCATACTGTATGGATGCGAGCTTTTTTCAAACACTGACGCAAACAGCAAGCAAAAACTCAATCTTCTATTTAATAACATAACAAGGTATGTCTATGGCTTGAGGAAATATGATCACATATCTACTTTCAAAACTAAAATATATGGTGTATCCTTTGAAACTCTTTTAAAAAGTAAAGCCTTGTGTTGCTTGCACAAGATTATACATCACAATGATCCAGATTACCTATACGAAAGATTGATTTTCTGTAGGTCAAACAGAGGGAAGAAGCTGGTACCTTTACGACACCAAAGTTTATATATAACTACTTTTTAAATGCTTAGGATTTTACTGTTACGTTTAATTTATTTGTGATTATATAAATTGTATTAGTTTTACATATTATATACCTAATTTTGCTGAACCATATAACTTAATCAATATATATTCCTATGCTAAAGGGTGATTTGTTAAGAGCTTGATAACTTTTTTTAAAAAAAAAACGCATAAAATTTGCAAAATCTCATCGGTTCTTTATTTGAAACGTTAGATTGGTCCATGACATTTACTTTTTGAAGATAATTTCATTTAAATGTTGACCGCGGCTGCGTCTTAGGTGGTCCATTCGGAAAGTCCAATTTTGGGCAACTTTTTCGAGCATTTCGGCCGGAATAGCCCGAATTTCTTCGGAAATGTTGTCTTCCAAAGCTGGAATAGTTGCTGGCTTATTTCTGTAGACTTTAGACTTGACGTAGCCCCACAAAAAATAGTCTAAAGGCGTCAAATCGCATGATCTTGGTGGCCAACTTACCGGTCCATTTCTTGAGATGAATTGTTCTCCGAAGTTTTCCCTCAAAATGGCCATAGAATCGCGAGCTGTGTGGCATGTAGTGCCATCTTGTTGAAACCACATGTCAACCAAGTTCAGTTCTTCCATTTTTGGCAACAAAAAGTTTGTTAGCATCGAACGATAGCGATCGCCATTCACCGTAACGTTGCGTCCAACAGCATCTTTGAAAAAATACGGTCCAATGATTCCACCAGCGTACAAACCACACCAAACAGTGCATTTTTCGGGATGCATGGGCAGTTCTTGAACGGCTTCTGGTTGCTCTTCACTCCAAATGCGGCAATTTTGCTTATTTACGTAGCCATTCAACCAGAAATGAGCCTCATCGCTGAACAACATTTGTCGATAAAAAAGCGGATTTTCTGCCAACTTTTCTAGGGCCCATTCACTGAAAATTCGACGTTGTGGCTCGTTAGTAAGTCTATTCATGATGAAATGTCAAAGCATACTGAGCATCTTTCTCTTTGACACCATGTCTGAAATCCCACGTGATCTGTCAAATACTAATGCATGAAAATCCTAACCTCAAAAGAATCACCCTTTATAATTATAAGATTTATATCTTGTTGTATAGGAAATTCGCATAAATAAAATAAAATAAAATAAAATAAATAAAATGAATTTTAAAGAAATTTAAAAGGCAAACCAGGGTCATTTTATATGCCAACTTAATACCGGCCTTAAAGGTAAAAATAAAATTAAGTGCAAAACACAATAAGTTTTAAGTGCATTTAAACTAAATTTATGTGTATATTATAAAATTATTTATGTATGTTTATACTCGACTCCACGTTCTTCTTTTGTTAGAGTTTTTGAATTCTTTCCAAAATTTCAAACTTTTATACCAAAAACAGTTTTTTGTTACAAAATTGTTATTTTTGCAATAAAAATAATATTTTACCCAAAAGCTCAGTCCATTTCGTTAATATCAATAACTTTTTCTGACTGCAAATCTTTAATAACCCACATATCGAAGTTTCATTACAAAAATTTAATTTAGTATAAATATAAATGTGTAAATTAAAAAAAAATTGTGTTCGGTCGGAGCAGGGATTGAACCCACGACCCTTTGAATGCAAGGCAGACATGCTAACCACTGCTCCACGTTGCCAACAAATGTATGTTTTTGTTAAATAATGTTATGTTTGCATGGGCTCGTGGGCGCTACAAACTATGCTATATAAATGTAACTTATAACGATAATTGTCTACTGGTGACTATAACAGCTGCGTAGCTCAGTGAATAGTGTGTTGGCTTACAAACTGTATGGTCCTCGGTTCGATTCTCCGTCCAGGCGAAAGGTAAAATTTATAAAATTGAATAATTTCTTCAATATTATTTGTATTACAGCAAAAGATGCAAAGAACTAAAAATTTCGTGGAAGTGAAAATTATGTGAGGGAATGAGCACAATCTTCTTTGGGGAAAATTCTTCCAAGCATATAATATTTTTAGGCACAAAATGCTTCCAAACATATAATATGTTCACATAAAACAAACATATTAATGTTTCGGCAGTATCCAATAATATATGTGCTTCCTGCAAAATATGTTTGGAATATATGTTAGAGAAGCGATTTTTTTTGAGGGTGTATAAACTAAAACATCTCAACTTGGTGTGAACGTTTTAGAAAAACGAATGGAAAACCAGTGAGTGGGAACATAGCATTAAGGCCCCAAACAGTTAATTTCAGTTTCTAAATTTTTCAGCATCCTACCCATTTATTTTTTACTTTCATCTTGAACTTGGAGTTTATAGTTTTTGAATAGCGACTTCATAGTTATTGTGGACTAATGTAATCACCTTTACGTTTTTTTCCCGATTTCTTTGTATATTCCCTCTGGCGCGGTCTTTTTCGTCCGTGTACCTCGTATGACAATTGAACTAATTTCTATTCCATTTTTGAGATTTCTATAGTGTGTTCTTAAAGTAATCAAAATTTACTGACATGTTTGGATTTTTGATTACCATTTGCGTAATTCGTCCTTTTAATAAAAGCAAAAATTAATTAAGAGTTAAGAAACAATCATTGGCGCCAAATTATATTAATCGCGCTGTTGAGAAGTGAAAACAATGTTCATCTGCTTTGCCGTGTATTTAGCCAGTCTTATTGAGGGTACTTCTGAATTATAATAATATTTAGTCATTATCTTAAAAAAATCCTTGCAATTTTTAGCTCTCATTTAATACAATATATACATTAATACAAGAGAAGAGTCACTCCTAGAGTTTATTTTGCGTACTAATTTGGTAGTCTGTAATAAAGGGAGATGCTCCAACCTTCGTCACAAAAACAGCAAGAGGTTTTGGACGTCACTTTGGTCTCGCAGGAACTGAATTAAAAGATATTTGAGTGGCAGGTTTTAAGTGAACATAGCTTCTCAGATCATCGCTACATCAGTTTCTAATTTGATGTTCGTACCACCTGGACCATATTTCCGCCAAATGTTAGGAAAACTGGGGGGGTTGCTATGTAATTCGTTTCGATAACTAATTTTATTCGATAATTGTTTTCGATTCGAATTTTCTTTCGTACTATGTAATACTATCGAATTCACTAAAAAGTGTAGCCAGCTTATAACGTAAAATGGCACCACTTACGAATAATAAACAAGGTGTAATTTGGCAGCATTGTCAGTGATTGTCAAAAATTGATAAACAAAAAATAAAAAATAATAGTAAATTCAATAAAATGGATAGTGTTGCTTTGTGGTTTGAAAGAAACAATGAACTTGCCGAAGGAGAATATTGAGAGATGGCATAAATATATCATCGCTTTCGGATACAAGTTAATAAATATGTTTATTTATTTAACTGCCTAAATGAGTGTGTTGTTAGTTTCATTAAACATTTTAGATTGTCGAAGTAAGCATTCAATTATGTAATTGACAAAATAAAGGATGTGCTTGCCCCGACAATGCGTTCTACAGCGGTAAGTCCCGAAATAAAGTTAGCTGCCACATTAAAATTCCTTGACCAAGGATTGGATATCAACACCAAATTGGCCAAGATCGTTTTGCTGGATTGGCGCACACGACAAGTGGGTGTTAGAGGGTAAGGAGTAAACGGACGAGAAGTTGTTGAGCTCTGTGGTTGTTCAGCTCCTTGTTCATCGTCAACCGTACACACAAAGGTAGCTCGTTCTCCAATAATTCTCCCATCGAACATTTGCCATCATGACAGCCTTCTCACGCAGTAAGAGCTTGCAGGTAGCCAGAGGCATACTAACAGATTCTAGTTCCCCTGAAAATGTAAGGTAGTTCCTAGCCTTGCTAGCTCATCTGCTTCGCAGTTCACCGGTATGTTCCTATGGCCAGGCACCCATATTAGGTGAATATTGCTGCTCAGCCATCTCATTGAGAGATTTGCGGCAGTCGATGGCCGTTTTCGAGTTGAGGAACACAGAGTCCAAGGATTTTATTGCTGGTTGACTGAGTATATATTAATGCCAATATTGCTTGGAGCATTACTTCTCAGCCAATTCACCACTTCTCTTATTGCTAATATTTCAGCCTGAAAAACACTACAGTGATCAGGTAATCTTTTCGCTATTCGAATTTCCAGATCTTTAGAACATACTCCGAAACCCACTTGGCCATCCAATTTGGAGCCATCAGTGTAGAAATCTATATATTCTTTATTCCCCGTGGTCTGTGTGCGCCACGCCTCACTGTTGGGGATTAGAGTCTCAAACTTTTTGTCGAAAAGTGGACTCGCCCAAGTGTAATCCACTACGTTAGGCACATCTGGCATTATTTTGAGGACCGAACTGTGACCGTAACCTTTTTCCGACCACAGCGATAGCTCGCGCAACCGCACAGCCGTTGTTGCACCTGACTGTTTGGCCAAAATGTCTAAAGGCAATAGATGCAGTATGACATTAAGGGAGTTTGTTCCTGTCTTGCTGAATGCACCTGAGATACACAAGCACGCCATACGATGAACTTTGTCTAAACTTGTCGGCTGGTGAAGTGCCGGCCACCAGACTACAACACCATATAGCATTATAGGTCTAACCACTGCCGTGTATAGCCAATGTACAATTTTTGGTTTTAGTCCCCACTTTTTCCCTATTGCCTGTTTGCACGAGTATAAAGCTACCGTTGCTTTCCTCGCCCTTTCTTCAATATTAAGCTTAAAGTTCAGTTAAAGTTCAATATCTCTAACTGTTGATGGGAATTTTCCCCTGACTGCTAGTGCCACATCATCTGCGTATGTCACCACTTGTATACTTTCTTTTTCTAGGAAAACCAGAAGGTCGTTTATAGCAACATTCCAAAGAAGAGGTGATAGAACTCCTTCTTGAGGAGTGCCTCTGTTCACATACCTTTGTATGTTTGCTTGTCCTAGTGTGGATGAAATGCGTCTCTTCCTTAGAAGTTCGTCTAACAGCCTAAGTATACCTGGATCAACATTCAGAGTTGTCAGTCCATTTAATATCGAGCTCGGATGGACGTTATTGAACGCCCCTTCGATGTCTAGAAACGCCACGATTGTGTATTCTTTGACAGATAGTGAGCTTTCAATAAAGCTGACTAGTTCATGTAATGCGGTCTCAGTAGACCTGCCCTTCGAGTATGCATGTTGTCGTTTCGAGAGCAAACTTGAATCGACGCTAGTTCTAAGATAAATATCCATCATCCTCTCCAGAGTCTTAAGTAGGAATGATGATAAGTTGATTGGTCGGAAATCTTTCGCATTCGAGTGAGAGGCTTTTCCCGCTTTAGGTATGAAAACGACTTTGGATTCCCTCCACTTTCGTGGAATATATGCTAAGTTGATACATCCTATATACATCGCCGACAACCAGGGGATAATTGTCCACCAGGGGATGTCAGCCACCGCTTGTAACTCCGCCGGAGTAATTCCATCAGGTCCGGGGGATTTGAATGATCCAAAGCTATTTAACACCTATTTTATTCTAGATTCTGATACAATTTCCTCGATAGGAAACGACCGCTGAGCCACTGTGGCACCGCCAGTGCATGGTTCAACCGTCTTATTTCCGGGAAAATGTGTGTCCAATAGTACCTCCAGCGTCTCCTCACTGGACGTTGTCCAAAAGCCCTCCGATGTTTTAATGAAACCTGGAGCGGAGCTCGTGGATTCTAGAACCTTCCGTAGTCTGGAAGCCTCGGACGTATTCTCAATGCTGCTGCAGTAATCATTCCAAGAGTTATGCTGAGCCTTTCTCAGTTCTCGCTTGTATCCTCTCAGATTCTTATTGTAAGCGTCCCAATCCACAGGAGCTCTGGTGGACTTTGCTTTGTTAAAGAGCTTGCTGCACGATTTCCTCATATTACCTAACTCCGTAGACCACCATGGTGGTCGATTTTTCCCCCATGGCTTCCCTTTAGGGCATGCAGCTTTCAGTGAAATGTTGAAGGCCTTAGTAATCCTCTCCACTGCGTGTTGGATAACTTGCACAGTGCTCATGTTTGTCTCTGGTATTTCCGGTATCATCATATTGAACGATTCCCTATACCTATTCCAGTCAGCTTTCCTAACATTTGGCGGAAATATGGTCTTGGTGGTATGAACATCAAATTTGAAACTGATGTAGCGATGATCTGAGAAGCTGTGTTCGCTTAAAACCTGCCACTCAGATATCATTTCATTCAGTTCTTGCGAGGCCAAGGTGATGTCCAAAACTTCTTGCCTGTTTGTAGTGACAAAGGATGGGGTATCTCCCTTGTTGCAAACTACCAGATTAGTACGCAAAATAAACTCTATTAGCGACTCTCCCCTTGCATTAGTATCACTACTTCCCCATATACTATGATGCGCATTCGCATCGCATCCCATAATGAGTTTCGTCTTTGTTTTCAGTGACTCCTCAACTAAGGTGTTAACGGCACATGGAGGCATCTCTCTGTCATGTCCCGTGTAGACCGAAGATACCAATATTTGCATTTGGATATTTCTAAATACATGTTAAGCTCGTTTTTAGCAATTATACAGGCTCGGTTTACATCATTACCAGTATACTGCAATATTTTGAACCCCGGAGTAGTTAATTCACATATGTTGTTTCTATAAACATATGGTTCTCGAATAAGAACTATGTCTATGTCCCCTTTCATCAGGAGAACTTTTAAGGCAGCACATACAGCCTTACAATGATGAAGATTTATCTGGAGGATCCGTAGGACCATCTAGATTTTCAACAACCGTCACATCAGCCGCTTCAATCGAGTCATCAAGAATGTCCTCTTCAGAGATCTCGGTGACTCTCGCAATAACCATAGGTTCAACTTTGGTGAGCTCTGAGGCAGTAGAAGCCTCCTCACGCATACGGTATCTATCCATGTCTTCAACTTTGGTATCTCCCTCGACTTCGCAAGAGGATTCGCTTACTTCTGATTCAGACAGAGGCTTGACCATTTCTGAATCCTTTAGCTGATCGTTTTTATACACCTTCATTTGGATATAATGAAAGCCATAACATACACGGCCCTGATACTTTGCTAGATGTGGCAAAGACTGAGTGTTCAATATAAACACTGCATGCCGTCTTGGTCCATCCACTTCATCCAAACGGCCAACCTTCCAATCAGCTGTTGGAAGATCTGGATTGCATTGTTTCAGTCTATTTAAAATAGATTCAGGGTCAGGTGGGTTTGCAGGTATCCACGCATGTGCTCTTGGTCTAGCCGGTATGTCTTTCTTCTCGACTAACTCTAGAGCAGCTCCTTCCCAAACTTCACCAATTAGTATCAGAGCAGCTTTAAAACATTCTATAGACCTCTGGTCCTCAAATGCGACTAGCTTAAATCGTCCTTGATACCAACCAGCCTCTTGGTGTCGAGGATCTGGACCGGGAAACTTTTCCAGCACCTGTGAGTATACACCAGATAAAGCATTCTCAATTTCCCCCATTTTTGCTTTGGAACCATACCGTCCAATGCTCCTTTATTTATGATAGCCATCACAAGGCTGTCTTTAGCAACTGAGGCAAACGATCGTTGATCCCTTTTCTAGGATGGCAGCTCATCCAGTGATCGTTCCCTTTTTCCAGCCTCAAGAATTCCTTGAGCCCATTTTAAGGAATCGCTTTGTTTAGCCGACAACGTGTTCGGGTCGACTGATCCTAATTTCTTTAGGATAAACAAAGCATTTCTGCGTTCCTTGAATCTCTTTCGAGAGGGCTTACCTCCTTGTGATGCCGTTACCTTGGAAAAGGTTCGACTTGTCAAATTGTCGCCACCTGTTGACCCGTCCACTGGGCCCTGAAGTTAGCAACCCAGTGGATGTCTTTGAATTTCTTTGCATGGTGGCCTAATATCCCACCACGCTTGAAATTCGTAGTTGGTACTTATTACGATGATTTTATCCGCTATTGAAAAACACGTCCGTTCCGTTCGACGGTTGAATAGTGAATAGTGTACACGTACAGGTAGACGCATCATGTTAAAATTGCCTTCCAATCTTTCCCACAGATTATGGGATTTGATCGGGTGACTTCAAAAAACCTTTTTCCAAATCAGGATGCTTCGTCATAAAATCCACCATTACCTCAAACTGCTTTATGTTAGTGTGTGGGTTTTTCTAGTTGGTGACCTTCAAAAATTACATTTTACACAATTTTGGATGAAAAATAAAAAAACAACTGACATTTTTCGCCTTTTCGCTAACTCAAATGGAATCGAATATTTTTTACAACCGTGATACATAGCTGCTACATTTTCGAAAATTCGATTGTAGAAAATGTACACCTCCAATTCGTTTTCGATTGATGTTGTTATCGAAAGGAATTACAAGTAACCCCCTGATTGGAATAGGTATAGGGAATCGTTCAATATGACCATACCGGAAGTACCATGAGCACTGTGCAAGATATCGAACAAGCAGTTTAGCGGATTACTAAGGCCTTAAACATATCACTGAAACTGCATGTCCTAGAGAAAAGCCAAGGTGGAAAAATAGACCGACATGGTGGTCTACGGAGTTAAGTATGTTCATATGACGCAAAACTGCAGGAAGCTCTTTATTCCAGGGAAGTGGAGGGAAACAAAAGTCGTTATCATACACACAAAAAAATAAAATATGAATTTGTACACAAATTTGTACATTTTTATAAATGTATGGACTTTTTCATAATATATATGTACACTTACATAATATATTGTTTTCGTAAATACTTGTTGTGAAATTATGAATTTTTTAATAATATGTATGGACGGTTTCATAAAATTAATGAAACTTTACTTATATATCAAAAAATATTGGTTTTCTCTTAGCGTGAGAGAGCCACAAAATAGAGTTACTCTCATATGTAACAATACAAGCATATAATATGAGACAAAAAAAGGAAACATAACGTTTTGAAGGCAATACGTGTGTTTGAATTTGTCAGTACAGTTCGAGTCGCCGTCGCGATTCGAAGATTATTTATTGCTGTAAAACAGAAACAATATTAAATGGACATAAAATATGATAAAATTATGTTCTTTACTGGCTGGACTTGCGATTTTTCGTAAATGGGTTGATACATTTTGACCAATTATGCAGGCATTAAGAATCAGGGGGAAAATCTAAAAGAAAAGTTACATGTAATGCATGACGTTTTTAGTATATATTATGTAAAAGTACATATTTTACAATGACGAAACATATGTATACTTCATTTATAATATTAAAAACTCCATTCATATTATGTATACATTCTTGGTAAATGAAAACCTGTATTTTTTATTTTATGAATTGTTTTCATATAATTTATGATTCCCGTGTTCGTGCAAATTTTTTTTAACACTATTCATAAAATAAATGTATTATTTTTTTGTGTGTACCTAAAGCGGGAAAAGCCTCTCACTCGAGTGCGAAGGATTTCCGACCAATCAGCTTATCCTCATTCCTACTTAAGACTCTGGAGAGGATGATAGATATTTTTCTTAGAACTAGCATCGATTCAAGTTTGCTCTCGAAACGACAGCATGCATACTCGAAGGGCAGGTCTACTGAGACTGCATTGCATGAACTAGTCAGCTTTATTGAAAGCTCACTATCTATCAATGAATACACAATCGTGGCGTTTCTAGACATCGAAGGGTCATTCAATAACGTCCATCCTAGCTCGAACTCTGAATGTTGCTTCAGGTATACTTAGGCTGTTAAATAAACTTCTAATGACACTAGGACAAGCAAACATACAAATGTATGTGAACAGAGGCACTCCCCAAGGAGGAGTTCTATCACCTATAAACAACCGTCTGGTTTCCCTAAAAAAGAAAGGATACGAAGAAATGTGGATCTAGCAGTCAGGGGAAAATTCCCATCCACAAACAGAGATATTACTCAGAGAGCTCTCCGGATGACTGAGAAATAGCTGTACTGCAAAGATCGCAAAACTCCCACGGTTAATCCCATATCCTTAGGGTGTGTTGAAATCCCCTTTGGTGAGTGTGCAAAATACCTTGGCGTTATTTTGGACAGGAAGCTGAATATTGAAATAAGCCAGACAGTCAGCTGCAACAACGGCTGTGCGGTTGCGCGAGCTATCTCTGTTGTCGGAAAAACTGTACGGTCACAGTTCGTTCCTAAAAATAATGCCAGATGTGCCTAACGTAGTGGATTACACTCTGGCGAAACCACTTTTCGACAAAAAGTTTGAAACTCTAATTCCCAACCGTGAGGCGTGGTGCACACAGACCCCTGGTAATAAACGATATATAGATTTCTACACTGATGGCTCCAAATTGGATGGACTTCGAATGGCGAAAAGATTACCTAATCTCCTCGAGATGGCTGAGCAGCACGATATTCACCTAATATGGATGCTACCGGAACATACCGAGGAACTGCGAAGCGGATGAGTTGGCAAGGATAGGAACTATCTTACATATTCCAGGGGAACTAGAATCTGTTGGTATGTCTCTGGCTATATGCCAGCTTATACTGCATGAAAAGACTGTTATGCCGGCGAATGTCCGATGGGAGAATTGCAAGAGTTGCAACGATACTAAGCAAATATGGCAACATCTAAACTTAAACGGCACACTAGATATGTTAGCGATCCATTGTAGCAGATATAACTCCTGATATCTGCTACAATGGATCGCTGCCTGATAGGCGAATTTGAAAAACACTATTGGCGCGAAGTATAATGACTACTGCATGAGTTGTCATGATGCGGGAGAAAATGAATCGATTAAACACCTCTTGTGTGAATGTCCTGCATTTGTGTAAGGCGTAAGCGAATATTAGGAGCATCAGCTTTAGATTACTTGCGGACCTGGAAATCTTAACTTAGCTTCAACAAAAGAAAATAATGCAGAAGGTTCAGCGGTTAAAACTAGAAGTGTCCAACTATAATAGGTACTTTGTGGTATCACAATGGACTGAATATTGCAAATTAAAGGATAATTATAAAAAAAAATTGTCGCAAAAAAAAAATATTTCTTTAAAAGAAAAACATTTTTCCATCCTCCACAAATTTTAAAAATCATTTTTTAAAATTGGTTGAATTTATTAAAAATTGTGGTACATTATTTTTAACTCATGTGGCAAACGAGATGCCAACACGTTCTTTCGTTACACTTCAGAAGAATGATGATTCCATCAATTGCAAAACCCATGATGCTGTTGTTTGTTTTGATTTCAAAGTGACTTGACAAGAGCGTTTAAGTAAGAATCGAGTGATAAACCCATTAATAATTTATTAACCTTAGACTTGGATATGTTGGACGACCACAATGATGACGATGGCGACATTGGACCCACAAAAGAAAGGAGTTGCACAGATATATGGATAGGAAATCCAATGTGGGTTATAATCCAGTCGATTGGCCATTGGATGTATGCATGAGTCACATATTCGGCGACGTCTCCAAGTAATTCAACCATGCTACTCGCTGTTCGTTTTTAAATTTAGTCAAATGTGGTCAACAATGGCTGGACGGTGATGGGGATATGATGACGACAGACAATGGTCGAATGCAGCGATATTGGTGTCTGTTGTTTTACTCACCTGTTTCGTGCGATTATAGTGTCTTTCTTTGTTTCTGTTGTTGTTGTTTTATTGTTAGTGTAGATTGAATCTTGTTATTGTTGTTTTCGGTGGCGGCAGCGCTATCAGCAACATTTTAGTGGCCGTCTGACCGAGAAACCAGGCGACCGTCTTTCTTGCATTCGCATGGTGCTGAAGCAGTAGTCAAACGCGTCAGTCCATCGGTTTTGATTGTAATTAAGAATGTCTTGATGAAATTGCTTACAAATTAGGGGGTCATGTTGTCATTGTCAAACATCCATCTATCACGTCCAGGATTTCAGTGGATTGATGGGAATGCCCTTAAAATGTTTCTGTTTTAATTTCACTTCACTTAGCCTATCTAATTCTTTTTACGAAATCTAAAAATATCAATGGCTTGGTTTAATTTAAATGTATTTAGTTTAGTATAAAATAATTTTCTTTTGAATTTAGTTTTATTATTATGTTAGTTTTATATAAGTTTTAATAAAATGTTTAATTTGATTTAACTTCTGGCCAGTAGAGTATAAAATTAAGATGATATGAAGAACATTTCCTTTAAAATTTTCAGAGAGAGTCGAAATGAAGTAACTTACGTACACCCGCTGTAACTCATGTACTCACAAAACCTTACAGTTGTTTGGCAGCCCCTTTTTGCAAACCAAATAACATATAACAAAAGAATTAAAATATTAGATTAAAGTGGCAGCCCGATTAAGATTCAGGCTCACTTAGACTATTCAGTCCATTGTGATAAAATGTTACAATGCACGAATATAACAAAAGAATTAATATGTTACAATGCACGAATGTATTCAATATAACTTCAACTTATAAAAGAGGAAAGTAGATCACTGATATGGTTCATCTTTAAACTTGCTGCAAATATGAAAATATTACCTAATTTGAAAACGAAGAGTCTCTTCTATATATATATATATATATATATATATATATATATATATATATATATATATATATATATATATATATATATATATATATATATATATATATATATATATATATATATTTATAATTTCAGTACAAATACAATGAAAATGCTTCCACACATATTACATTTTCACATAAAACAAACATCATAATGTTTCGGCGATATCCAAAAATATATATGCTTCCTGCAAAATATGTTTGAGAAGCGATTTTTTGAGGGTGTAAACACAGAATCGTTCCGCGATTGCACACAACAGTGATTAGAATGTTAATGGCTGATCAGTTCAAAAATTCGGGATCTCTTTCCCAGCGGTTTTTAAACAACAGACAATTTTAACCATCCACACAGACGAAAAAGACTGTTTTTCATATGTTTGGGTGTAAAAATTATATGTTTGGAACTCAAATTTGTAAACACAATATTTTTAAGTGCAAGCATATAATGTTCATAAACTAGCATAACATATTTGGGACATATATGTTAATATGTTAGAACATATTATGTTTGGGACATAAAATGTTTGTAAATATAATATGCTTGGATGCAAACATATATTAATTTAGAAATAGACTATAAGCATATATGTGTTTAGAAAGAGAGACATAAAATGTGTGCTGGAAGTAAAATCATGAAAGTAACAAATTGGCGCCTTAAAAATATATATACACAAAGAAAATTCAATTAAAGATTGGAAAAATACTGTGTGTGAATATAAACAAGTATAAATTTCCAAATTTGGAGTAAGCATATATATGTTGTGATATAAGACCGCCAAAAATTGTATATGCTTAAGTAAAAAGATTAAAATGAGTATTCGGAGAGAAAATTCATTCGGAACCAAGAGGAAAGACATTTGAAAAAAAGAGCATGAGTTTTGCTTATCATTTTCGCATTACGGGCACTTCTTTTGTTTCGTCAAAACAAATCGGAACGTAGGACGAGTAAGTCAAAATATTCAAACAAAGGTAATTAAAGGGATCTTCATAAAAACTAACGAAAGGGCACTATACACTGAAAAATAGCATGCCCAGTTCCAAAGATTGTGTCTCTATTTTAACAATTTTGGTATTGATTCCAAGCCAATGAAGCCGAGAATTCATGTAAGGATACTTTTAAGACACAATTCTCTTTTAAATGTGGGTTTTGTGTATTTGACTCTATGAAGCAAATTTTATTTTTTCGCTTTTTCAGCTTTTTTCATATGCTATAAAAAGTCCGTTGCAAACAAGACTTTATGCTATGTTTCAAGTAAAAAACGTCTTTAAAATAACGTTTTGAAAAACATGTCCACATGTAAAAATGCAACAAATTTGAAGACAATTTCATTAGTTTTAAAGAATTGTTGTTGTTTTTTTATTTCAGCTTAAAACCATACATTGACTAAACTACAAGAGTAGCTTAACCAACAGAGGAAAAGAATGTTTGTCAAATTTATTTGGGCAAAGCCCTATAGACTGCAAGATGGTTGGATGGACGCACGTTTCGGAATTACCACATTCCTCATCAGCATCCTCTACTTGCAGCAAAACTATCAATTTTCTGAATTATTAAAGTCAAGTTGACCTTAGTTCAATTTTTTTTTTCTTTCATGTTATGATACCCATTTTCAAGTCACTTAATTATAAGGACAACACGACTTCATTAAAAAGTGTATCGACTTTTGAATGGAAAAAACTTTATTTTAGAGAAATGCGTCGTCTAAGCTAAGCAAAATTTGTATTCTTATTTTAAGGACATCAAATCTTTGGCCTCACGACAATATTTTTTCAGTGTACTCTTTTTAGAGTTGTGACAGTAAAACGAAAACATTGGGAAACAGTGAAAAATTAAACAGTAAGATCTATAAAAACAAAGATTAGTTCCTCTTTATTAATGAGTAATCCAAGAGGAGTTGACGGATTCTTCGAAAATAGTTCGAGTTTTGCCGCTAAAATTATTTCTCATTTTAACGGCAAAACTCGAATCGGTAAACCCAGAATAACATTATAGCTTTTTTAGGCAAATTGTATTATAACTTGGTGGGGCATGATCCCAAGCAACAATTGAATAAGTTTATTTTCTTCAGAAAAAATTATTAAAGAAAGCAAATAATTGTTCACACCTAAATAAATTAATGTCTGTTTAGAATTTAAATATAATATGCTTTTGAATGGTTATCGTTAACTTTAGGATTCGATGGAAAAATATATACTCGACTTCACATTCTTCCTTTGTAAGAGTTTTTGAATTTCTTCGAAAATTTCAAACTTGTATACAAACCCTTTTTTGTTACAAAATTTTTATTTTTGCAAGAAAAAATAATATATGATTTGAACTCAGTCCATTTCGTTTATATCAAGCACTGTTGTTTTCTGACTTTAAGTCTTTTATAAGAGACACTTTACAGTTTCGCAGAAAACATTTAATATAGTAGTATGTAATGTTGAACACCTTTTCGAGATATTCCGAACGTATCTGGAATATACGTAAAAAATATATGTAAAAAAAAATGTAAAAAAAATGGCGTCGGTCGAAGCTGGGATCGAACCCAGGACGCTTGGCATGCAAGGCGGACGTACCAACCACTGATCGCCGCCAACAAATGTACGTTTAACAATGTTATGTTGTTAAACAATGTTATGTTTGCATCGGCTCGTGGGCGCCGCAAGCTATGCTATATATATATATATATATATGACTTATAGCGATAATTATCTCTTGATGACCATAACAGCTACGTAGCCCAGTGGTTAGTGTGCTGGCTTACAAACTGTGTGGTCCGCTGTTCGAATCTCCGTCCGGCAAATGGTAAAATTTAAAAAAAAATTATAAAATTTAATAATTTCTTCTACAATGTTTGTATTACAGAAAAAGGTGCTATGAACTAAAAAACTCGTGGAAGTGAGAAAAATGTGAGGGAATATATAATTAGGCAGAAAAAAAATTTGAGCACAATCTTCTATGGGAGAAAATTCTTCTAAGCATTTAATATTTTTGGGTTCAAAATGTTTCCAAACATATTATATGTTCAAATAATAATATATAGTTTTTTGGAAGACAACATTATTGAATTTGGATGGAAAAATACATAATGTTTGGAACTTAGACTACCCAAACATATTATATTGTTTAGACCAATATGCTTTCAAACATATTATATATTGGAAGAAATCAAATATATAAATGTTTGGGAAATACCCAAAATGTATATGCTTGAAGCAAAATGTGTTTGGGAGTATATGTTACAGAAGCGATTTTTTTTGAGGGTGCACAAGCTTCGAAGTCAAAGCAAACATTTTTATGCAAAGATTTTGAGAATTGTCACATACTAACATACAAATCAATGTGTTTTCTATACTCGCACCCTCAAAAAAAAAAATCGCTTCTCTAAAATATGTTCCAAACATATTTTGCAGGAAGCACATATATTATTGGATACTGCCGAAACATTAATATGTTTATTTTATGTGAACATATTATATGTTTGGAAGCATTCTGAGCCCAAAAATATTATATGCTTCGAAGATTTTTCCCCAAAGAAAATTGTGCTCATTCCCTCACATAATTTTCACTTCCAAGAATTTTTTTAGTTCTTTGCACCTTTTTCTGTAATACAAATAATGTTGAAGAAATTATTCAATTTTATAAATTTTTTAAATTTTACCTTTCGTCTGGACGGAGAATCGAACCGAGGACCATACAGTTTGTAAGCCAAGACACTGGGCTACGTAGCTGTTATAGTCACTAGTAGACAATTATCGTTATAAGTTACAATTATATAGCAAAGTTTGCAGCGCCTACGAGCCCATGCAAACATAACATTATTTAACTGAAACATACATTTGTTGGCCACGTGGAGCAGTTGTAAGCATGTCTGCCTTGCATGCAAAGGGCCGTGGGTTCAACTCCTGCTCCGACCGAACACCATTTTTTTTTTTTAATTTACACATTTATATTTATACTATATTAAATTTTTATAATGAAACTTCGAAATGTGGGTTATTAAAGATTTACAGTCAGAAACAGTGCTTGATATAAACGAAATGGACCGAGCTTTTGGAAAAAATAACATATTATTTTTTTATTGCAAAAATAACAATTGTGTAACAAAAAACTGTTTTTGGTATAAAAGTTTGGAATTTTGGAAGGAATTCAAAAACTAACAAAAGAAGAACGTGGAGTCGAGTATAAACATACATAAATAATTTTATAATATACACATACATTTAATTAGGAGTGAACAGTTTACTAGCATTTATCACCATTTTAAATGCATTTAAAACTTATCGTGTTTTGTACTTTACTTCATTCTTACCTTTTAAGACCGGTATTAAATTGGCATTGTCGCTCTAAAATGAATAGTTTGACTTACTCCTCGTACGTTCCGATTTCTTTTAATGAACCAAGAAAAAAACCGTGCACATAATGGCAAAATGATAAATAAAACACATGTCCATACATACATAAAATTCTGCTCTCAAGACGGAAACACATGCTGTTTTTTTTTCAAATGTCTATTCTCTTGGTTCCGAATGTCTATTCTCTTTACTCCGAATACTCATTCTAATATTCAAATTAAATAATATTTAGACTTAAGCATATAAAATTTTTGGCCTTATCTTAAAACAGCTTTTTTCGGTTTCACAGAAATTGCTCTCTTTTGATTCTCTCGCTGTGTTATATTTATATCTTTCGTCAACCCTCCCGGTTTCCTTCTCTATTTCTTTCTCTATACTCTCTCCCTCTCTGTCGCTCTCTGAATAAAATATCACAACATATATATCTTTACTCGAAATTTGTATATGTTTACATTCACACATATTATTTTTATGAAACATTCATGCCCCAAACATAATATATTCTAACATATTAATATATGTGTTCCAAACAGTTAGGAACATTACATGTTTGCTCTTAAATATATTGTGTTTAAAAATTGTGCCCGAAACACATTTTGTTTATATCGGAACATATGCAAAATTTCAAATTAAACTCGATTACACATACTTGAGTCCTCAGAAAGCTTGATATAAGTACTCTTAAAATGTAAAGTACAGTGAAACCTCTCAGAAGTGAAGACTTCCTCATTTGGGAGGTGTCCACTTATTAAATAGAGGTTACGTCTCACGGAAATTGTCCACATTTGAGAGCTGTCCAGGTTTGGGAGGTTTCCCTGTATACTAGTTTTAGTCTCAAATAATTATTATTATATAGCTACGTACTTTAAATATATTTTCAGTTAAAATTTTCAATTTAAATCCATGTAATTTTTTCTACACATTATGTTTTTTTTATCAATTTGTGGTAAGCCATTGTTGCATGTTCTTTATTAAGACAACAGAAATAACTAAGGCTGGGGCAACAACAGGCGCAGCTTTGCCAGTCCCATCCACATATAGCCAAGTAAGAGAATTCCATTATGCCATCATCATGATGGTAAATATCGTTGTTGTTGTTGTCGAACATCATCGCCATCAGTAAGTAATTAATGTGATGTTACGACACCACTAGACGCCACTTTACCCATTACGATTATCTCTCATTTCGACCCATACATAAGTGGCACTACCACTCCTCATACTTTCGCTCCGCTATATGGTCATAGGCAGTGCAAGTAAAGTATCTAGAGAGACGGGATTAGTTGGTCACTTGTGTTCATGTATTACTGGTCCTTTTCGAAGTTCGAAAGGGAGAACAAAACAAGAGATGGAGTGTCCCTGATCATACAAACAAACTCAACAAAATTGATAGAATCATGTTAACAACATCGACATTAACTATTATGAATCATGCAACATTGGGTAGGACAATGGATCAACATCGATGCTCAATCCTATATCTTATATCATAAACATGGCGATGTGGTGAGTGTGATTAAATTATCAGATTTCAAATAAACCAAATGCAAATATGGCAAGATCTTGTGCTATTCTCTCTCTCTTTAACTGATTCCTTGGACGAATTGTCCGAATAACGTATTGCGCACTTTCTTCACTTTAGTTGTATAGGCGGCTTGAGCAACCTGTTCATCTCAGAAGCTGTCTTGTTAATTTGCGCTTAAATATCAACTACTTAGGTTGGATGATGCCTGTCGGGAAAACTGTTAGCGAAATAGCCAGTAGCTTACAATGAAATCGGGTGCATGAATCGTCACTGGGGCTATGCTTCGGGGAATATGAGTTTACCTGGTTACTGTTTAATGGTAATGGCAAACACATCCAATGCCACATGTTGAGGTCACCCCTCAACATTTGTAGTTGCTGTTGACCACAGTCTCCAGTTTGTCGAACATTACCACATCGTCCCTAAGATAAAACTGTTTAGTGTAGAATAGTGGGCATGGAAGTAACCGCAATGCAGACTCTCCCCAAATGCAACAGACACATTCTTCTGATAAAAATGTAAACAGAAGCACTTTAGGTTAGGACGACGAATGGATGTAGGCTTCATGATGCTGCTGTGTGCGTGTGCGTATGAGCATTTGAAAGTGTCTTAAGGTTGATTTGGCGTTAATGCATATTTATACGACCATCATGCCCTTTTATTTATGGCTTTACATTAGGCTTAACCACATCAGTCACACTTTATTGATCTGTCTGGAATGCAGAGATAGAGTGAAACCTCTCTTATGGTCTATTCATTAATGTTCATGCTAATATGATCTATGTCATTCATGGCCAATCATATGTCGAACATATAAATGAACAAATATATATGTTTTTTTGATTGCAGCTTAAAAACTGCATTGACTAAACTACAAGTGTTCTTAACCAACAGAGGAAAATAATGTTTGTCAAATTTATTTGGGCTAAGCCCTATAGACAGCAAGATGGTTGAATGGACGCACGTTTCGGAATTACCACATTCCTCATCAGCATCCTCTACTTGCAGCAAAACTATGTCAAATCATCAATTTGAGGCATAGGAAAAGAGATATGTTTGTATGAATTTATTTATGCATAAGCCGGCTATCATGCAAAACCTTTTTTCGGAAGGTTCAAGTGTGGTTCATTGTTGGGTTTAATGAACTGTCTGAATTTATTCTGATAATTGGTTGATAGTTTTGCTGGACGGATAAGTTTTGTTGTAAATATTGCAAGGTATCAACCAATTTCATGTACACGCAAAAAAAAAATTCTTTCCTCCCAAACGAAATTTTAGACAACCAAAGTTCTTTTGAGATTTTTTTTTCGAGGAAAAGAAATTTGCTTGTACAAGAAACGACGAAACATTTACCATCAAAAGTTTAAATACTGTATTGGAATCAAAGAACTTTTACGACAAATGGCATTGTTATTTTATTTCAAAAGTTTTGGTATTGGGGGAAACCCAGCGTATGTTTGAAGCAAAAGCGCAATATTACCCTGAAACTGACAACAAATTTTGAAGAAACAGAAATTCGGCAACGCGAAAAGTTTAAAGTAATTTATAACAAAAAAATACACTTTTCAGTTTAACATTAGATGTTTATTATTAAAGAATTAACTTTTACATGAAATATTTGGGAGAAGTATAAAAATACTTCAGGCAGTATTGTATACCTATATACCATACATTTGTTAAAAATACATTGCATATTTGTATAAAGCTAATTTTTGTTTTCTACAAATTACATTTTACTTATAGCTGGTTTTTAGCGTCATGAGTCAGAGAATCAAAATGTATTTTGTTTATACTAATGCATTTTATGTTGTCTCTTACAATGTGTTCTTTACAAACAAAATGAAAATTTACTGATTCTAAAGGTAAGGTAATGTTTTGATTGTCATTTTCTATTATATAGGTATAAAAATGACTGTCGAAACAAATTATTCTATACGTTGAAACAAGAAAGTAAAAGTTGTTATTATATTTAATAATATAATCTATACGCGCAACTTTTTCTTTTGAATGCCACACAAAACACCCTGGTTTCAAAAGAATTTCAAAATAGTTGAGATAACTCACACATACTACTTCATTTGTTGCTTTCACGTTATACAAGTTTAAAACTGCTTCATCAATTCTGAGAGCTTTCCCGAATTTAAGTTTTTTTTCTAAACAATCATCAAAATTTAAAAGAAAATGGGACATTTGAATGGAATACTTAGAAGTCAATGATTCAATGATGTTAATTTTGCAGTTAGTTGAATAAGCTATTTTTTTGAAATTTTGATGAAATGTTTCAAATCGTAAGGAAGAAATAGTTTTTAAAGGTCCGATTTTAGACATAATATAAGGATAATGCAAAAGAAAATGGAATTTTGGTGTCAATTTATTATTTGAAATATGAGCGTAAAGAAAATTATGCCTTTCTATAACATATTTCAAATATTTGTACAGTTCAACGTGAACACTTTCGGAAAAACAACAGTCAATTATTTCCCTAAGATATAAATATAATTTCCACTCCTTAGAATTCTCCGGAACTTTGTCGCCGACTAACAAAGAAAAATTTCGAATGAAAGTTAACATTTCACTGGCACTCATTTTTATTTTACTCTTTTTAAGTTGATCAGAATTAAAAAGTGGTGGTTTATTTTTTACCGACAAATCAAAACTAAATGCCAGAATTCGAAAATTTAGCTCTTCCAATGAAAAATATTTATATTTGTTAATGAAAAGGCCGAGCAATAATAGCATATCATAATGGCAAACTCCTTCTAATAAATCATGCATGATGTCGACTGCATAATTGGAAGACACATGAAAATTATTTAGATTATTCCATATGGAATTTTCTTTAATGCTTGAAGGTGATGAATGATTTGGATCACGAATAAAATTAGAATAAAACTCAAAATCTAAGAATTCTAAGTTTTCAGGAAGTTTGTACATTTTTTCAGTGTCATGTCTATGTGCAGTACAAAACCGACAATAGTAGTTGGCACTAAAAGATTCAGAGAATCCAAGAGCAGAATTAACTCCTAAATTATCACCCACAAACAATGATGGTACTAGAAAGACTTTATTATATTTAAAGTTTTCAATTCGAAATGCATGGTTAGACAATGAATTCAATTCATTGATTAATGGCGAAAATATTCGTTCATTTCCAAGAAGTTTTCTGTCTTCTGTGTAAAACAGCATGCACAAAAATATAAACGACATTTTAGATTGAACCCGTGGTGGTAAACAAGGTATTTTGGCATACACTCCTCCTATTTTTTGTATACCTGCCCTTGATCCAAGAGGATTATTTACTTCAAAATCGTCAAAAAATATAATGAGTGGAAGATGTAATGATTTATCATCATTTCTAATTTTTTGCAATTTTTCTTTAAAGAAAGGGGATTGTGAAAATTGGCGTATGTACTCGGAATTGACTGCAATATCGATGTTTTGTGTCATCTCTTTAAGAAACGATGTTGAAGTAAATAATTTTGAAAAAAAGTCTTTCAAAGGGAATATTTGAAGTGAATGAACAACTTCTTTAGAATGAGGAATGTTTATAATATTTAATGAAGATTCCACGCCTCGATTAACTGCAACTTGTCTACATTTGAAAAAACATTTCAATTGCTTTAAATATTTTATAAACTTATATTCGGTCGTGGGAATGTCAACTTTGAGGAACTTTTGAATTGGCCCGCTATTATGAAAACTATCATTGCTCATGTTATCGGTAATAAATTTTTTAATAAACAACGAAAAACTTTGTATGCATTGCATCGAGTATTTGCGCGGTATTGTTGCTTTGCAATAATAATTTAACATGTGTTTAGTTAGTTCGCTGACATAAGAATCTGTATTATGGGTTTCATTTTGACTTATTATCACTTCATAACTATTTTCTTCCAAACTATTTTCAAAAAATTCGGAAAAGCATTCATTATTGTTTAAAGAAGAATTTACAGTTACTTTTTTTGAAGACTCATGGCGCTTAACATGTTTTAAAAAATTGTGAATATAATCAAATGAACTATTACAAATTGTACAGGCATATCTTGATGTCTTAAGTGTTTTTAAATGAAAAATAAATTGTTTCAATTCAAAATTGAATCCGCAGTGAAAGCAATTAACATTCATTTTGAAATAGTAAAATAATTGTAAACTAAGTTTAAATTCGAATAACTTAAAATTAGTTACTTAAATGAATCGAAAATTATTCGATATAATAATAAAGATAAATGAATGGAACCAGTATCGAACTGTCCTTTGACCAAACTTATGATTATTACGATAAAATCAGTTTTTTAGCAAATCTAAATCGTTAACTACTGTACTAACACTTTTTTCCAAGTAGTTGTCAAATGATGTTGATATATCAAAAAAATATTTTTGTAAAACAAACCAGGCTTTTTCCGATCTAGAAGGATATTTAACGTTCAACGCCATGTAAGCCGCTATTGCACATTTCAAACAGGAAGACAAGTCGGTAAATGTATACTTAACGTGAGCAACAAGTACCCATCCGAGGTTTACCGGTGATCCAACAAACACAATAAAAGGCTGCAGTTGAGAAAGCTCGCTAATGAGTTTCCTTACTCCACTATCCGCTGATTGCAGATCCTATCAAATAAAATAATTTGGAATAGTAAATGTTAAGGAATTTTTCATTAAATTGTTATTTTTGTTTCAAAAGTTATACATACGGGAAAGTGGCAAATAAACGAATCGGCACACTCTGCTTTGGTATGTTTAAGAACACCTCTCTTCGTCCTTTTCATAGGAGATGGAAACAAAAATGGGAGAAGCATTAATGCTAATATTGATTTATTATGTTCTGAAAATATAAAAGCCAATAAGCAGAAATTTAAGATATAGTTGAAAACAATTTTACCATTTCCTTCCAAATTAATAAGATTTACCACTCTCTCGATAGATTCAGATTTTGTTTTTTTTACGCCCTCAAGTATTTTAGGTACAAAATTTTCCCGTGTACGCAAAATAACATCATTGCCGCTTATTAGCTTAGTATCTACAAGAAACTGGAAACAAAATTTCAAAAAATTCCCATTGAAAAATGACAATTCAAATTTTTAAATATTACCAATTTATGACCGTCCGGTTGCTCTAATACTGGGTACAATTTTATGTAATCCGATGTCGATATATTTGTACGTAATGTATTTTGCCTAAGTGAGAAAGTTTTTTTCCATGCATCTACACAACATTCCACCAAAATTTCTGTTCGCAGTAAGTTTATTGCTTCTTGAACAATATTTTTTTCTTCAGACGTTTTGTTAGCTGATGAGATATCAAAATATATACGTACATATAGTCTGAAAACCTGATCAATTATGTATACCTTCATCAAGATCCAATTTTTCTACGGTTACCGACTTTGCTTTTTTTCGCCTTACAATCAGGCCGGACGCTGCAAGAGAGGTCCTGTAATTATTGTAAGCGTCATGAAGTTTTCCACTTGCATGTCGCCCCTCGCAATATTTTCGATAGAAAGTTGCTGGTAGTTCTCGATCAAATATTTCTGATATTTTTTCGCTAATATCTTCCAACTCGACTGTAGATAAGCTATAAAACAAAACGTACAATTTCATATAGAACATTTCAAAAACAATTATACATCAAGTTATTGAATTTGAATAATATTAATGGGACAACTTACATTCTTGTAGGATTTTGAAGTAAATGTTGTATAATCGTTTTGCTGACTTTAACCCTTTCTATATTGGACAGCTTTCGGTTAATTCGAAAATTTTCAAAGATTATTTTATGATTTTCTCTTAATATTGTTTCCAATTCCTGCAAAATAGGTAAGAGCGTTTTAGCTTTGATTTTTTGTAAAATCTAACTCTCAAATACCTCCTTTGATATATTGTTCCTTGGGGTAACTGGTTCGATATCCAAAGAATTATCGGACAAAAACTCAGAATCGGCTGAAAAATTATTGTGTTTCTTGATAACCAGTTCAGAATCGTCTATTTCGATTATATCCGATGAGCTATGTGCTAAAATGCCACAAATATGAATACGATTTTAAAATTATAACTATAAGTTTCCCATATCAGAAATTTTACATTAATAAGGAAACCCATTTACGTACGGTAATATCTGAGTAAGAGTACCAATTATAATGAGTATCCAAAAAACCACATCGAAAAGTAACAATTTCGACATTTCGATTTCTTCAAAATTACAAAAAAATCGTTTAGCTGATTGTTGATAGAGATCAATGGATTTTTCTCAATATTCAATAAATGCAAAAGAATATTAGTCAATTTTGAAGATTAAAAAGCGTAAACTTCGACGTTTTTTTCAGCAAAATATATTGACAAAACATCGAAGGGTCGATTTTCACAATAACTCAATATGGACATGTATATCTAAAAATTGTTGCTAAATTTGAATACAACTAAGTCCTCCTTTCTTATATTTTTTTATCAATTAGTGATTTTTGAAAATTTGTTTGTTTTAAAGATTCTGTTTCAAGATTACTCACAATATATATACAGTAAGAGATGGTGACCCGCGTTTCATCCAATGATATTCAAACATTGATGATATGCAATTATAAGGAAACATACAAACAAATCTATGATTGTTACACTTCAATGTATTATCAACATTTCTGAGAACATAGGATAAAATTTGGACTGTTACACAGTCGTTAGAAAAGATTCCGAGAAAACCAAATAAGAGCCTGTTCGAAACTGAAACTTTTTACTAGCTTTGGTAAAAATTTGACGTAAATCGAGGTGCTATAATATCACCAAGAAATTTGACATTTGTTAAAATTCTTGACATTTACGCCATCACATGCTTGCATATTTCGAATATCTCAAAACTAATAAAGAATAGTTTTACTTGTTAAAGAAATTAGTACAACAAACTAGTAATTTTTCTCACCACAGCAAATTGATGTCTCACCATTGCATAGTTTCAATTTCGAACAGGTTTCTCGTTATTTATGAATAAATTTCTTTCTTAACGTGGGTATTAATTTTAAGTTTGGCACTAAAATCAAAAATAAATCGTAAAAGCAGAATAATTTCTTGATGGGAAATGATCCAAATCAACAATTGAAAAAGTTTATATAAATTTATTATAAAATAAAAAAAAAGATAAATTAACCAAAATAAAATTTAACAAAGGTTTAATTTGATTCTGCTTTTACAGATTTATTTTCGATTTTAAGTTCAATACTATGTTCGCTTTTCGAGTCACTTAATTTTCGTGACTACTTTTGTTGAAATAATCAAAACTGCGCGCCAATTGAGTTAATTTCTGCTTTATATTTGACTATTTCAATAAAGAAACCGCGAAAATTCCAACGCAAAAATCGAACATGATACGGTGCTTTAGAGGCTCAACTCGAACTTAATACCCACCTTTAATTTAAAACAAGCGATTTTGTTTTTTGTATGGTCCCAATACCCTTGTATAAATATATTATCGTTTAAGAGGCGCAGAATCAAAATAATAGAAACTTTAGTTACACTTACCTTTGATATATAAAACAAAATCGGAATCTGTGGAATATTGGGACACATACTGAATCACATCTTCTTTTTCTATTTCTATGTCGTTATTCGTAAAATATTTGTATTCACTGGCATAAAACATACTTCTAAGCGTTTCATTAAGGCTTGATAGTGACAGCTCTTTAAATTTCACTAGGTAGTTTTTTTCTTCAAATCGGACCGCCAAAAATTTAGCCATTTTTAACCTCAGTGTGATGAGCTTGAACTGAAAACTTTCACAGAAAACAATATCACCAAAAATGTTCCAATTAATATGTATAAAAATATTCAATTAAGAATTTAATTAATTGTTTTTAATTAAACAAAAATCTATCACAAAAACTAATTGTATTAATTCATTGTTTATTTGAACCAATCATTTTCTTATTTGACGTTGGTGATTGGTACTATAATTTTTATGATCAAAGAAATTTCAATCAAAAATGAAGTAGACCAATTAGTTTTGTGCGTGAACACAAAAATATTTTATTCTATGTAAATAGAACATAACATGCAATGACTGGAATAGTATAGAGCATACCCGAAATCAATGCACTCATTGAAGGAGTATGTAGCACCTTGAAGGGACATACCGATTATTTAAAAACTACTTTTTATGCAATTTCGCATAAGTGAATTTATGATTTATTGATCGATAGATAACTCTGCAAAATTTCAAAATTTTCGGAGAGAAATTTGGCCTCCGTAGTCATACGATTCTAAGTCGGGTGAAAGATATACATGTGGGCTATATCTAAATCTGAACCGATTTCTCCCAATATCAATAGGGTTCTATTCTGACCCAAAGCACATACTTGTGCCAAATTTGAAGTCGATTGGACTGAAACTGGGACCTAGACTTTGATCACAAAAATGTGTTCACAGACAGACGGACATAGCTAAATCGATCTTATTGCCAAACACATGTGTATCAAGTCTCCTTCTGGGTGTTACAAAAATATGTACTGCCTTATAATACACTGTGCACATTTTTAAAGGAATACAAAAAAAAACATATACAAAGCCAATTTTTCAATTAAAATTTCTTATCTTAAATGCCGGTACTATCTTCGGTTTTCGCGGTTATTTAACTGAACAATTAATTTTGAACAAGATGGTATTACTCATTTTTCAGTTGACGGTCTTATTCATATAATTTTAAGAATGAATTTAAATAAGTTCGTGTTTGTCAACAGTTTTAATAATTAAAGAAACAACCCCGAAAATAAATTGATTTTCAACTCGAAACCTGAGTTGAAAGTCAAAAGCCGGCGTTCGAAATTACGTTTGCAGAAGAAATCTGGAAACGAACACTATGAATGTTAATCTCTATTACTGGAGCGGTGAAGATAATTTTCATTGTTACTTACCTTGATTGGTTCTTTTCGATATGACCCGGTAGCTTTAATAATTGCACACTTGTGGAGGTATGTAAATTTGCAAAGTTCATACAAATCAAAACAACTTGGGTGCACTGATGTCTACTATTGTAAAGAAAAAACGCTAATATTTTAAATAGCAACTTTATGAAAAAGCGCTCCTGTATAACTAATGTAATGTTCACATCCCACGATCTGTATTACTTACCCGTACTTTACAGTTCGTGATGTAAAACTTTCGTAAGAAATTTGATTACATTTTGCTCCCATGAGTAAAAATATTATTAAAAACAAATAGGAGAATAGAGAAATAGTAAAAATGGTAGATGAAATAACAATTATAACATTTACCACATACGGATGCAAGTAATTTAAACATTTTTCCAAACCGTATTCAATGATAAAACCCCTGCACATATAATCGTTTTACGAACGGTCTTACAGTTTCGTTTCGCTTTGAAAATCTGTTTAGTTTCGTGGTTGCTCATTATAAATAATTAAGAATGCACTTTAATACACGTACATTCTTGTTAAATCTTGACACAAAATGTAAGAATCAAAATTATCTGCTATGAAATGTATTATATACGGAAAGTAACCGTAAAACAAAGTGACTTGCAATGCGAAAAATAGTAAAAGGCCCATTTTGTTTTTGTTCTCTTAAGATGTTGTAATAATTGTACTTGTTTTCTATGTTCATGCCATTACTAAGTACGTATTTAACGTCTTGACTCTTTTCTCATGTCTCTGTACAGTATTGATCGGATCTCGGTTATGAGACAGTGTACAGAGAAAATGCCGAAAAAATATATTTCACTCTCTTTTTAAGGGAATGTTGTAAACTTCATAGTGAACGGTATAAAATATTTTCGGTAGCCAAGAGAAACAGAAGATTTAACAGTGTTTGTAAATGTTTCCAATAAACATAATAATGAGCATTTTTCATACGCATCACTTACAAGAAAAGATCCGCCCACAATTAAAATGATATGTTTGAAACATAGAAATTCATTTCAATTTGATAACCTTATAAGTTGTTCTACATTGCAGAAAATATTTTACTCGACAATTTCTCAAAGTTAATTCTAAGCTATTTTTTTTTCATTGAAAACGTTATTCAATACAAGGACTTTTTACAACGCCTTTTATTTTTTTTATTCGTTTGACTTTAGAAATCTTAAAAAAAAAAACAAATAAAAATGTCTTTTTTACTCGTTTATTTGTATCTCAAATATTGGTTGTCTAAAAACTTCCACATTTGTATTCTGTACGCCCCATACAATTCATCAAACCGGAACGTTTTTCGATAAGGTTTATTTACAGCGGACAGATTATTAGTGTGTTAGCAACATTGTTAAGTGGTCAATAAAAGAATGTAGAAGAAGTAGAAGAAGAATAATGGAAGGAGGAACGATAATCACTCGTTACAAAAGTTTGAACAACGTTCATATATCCATCTCTTTCTTGCAAACGAGTATGTATATAAAACGTTTGACATATATTGCAGTTTAATGTTTACATTTACATTTACCCCGATCATTTTTGCTAAACAATTATTAGAAAAGTTAGCGCTTGGTGAGTAGTCTGAATAAAATTTATTTTTATAGGCATGTATGGCCTTAATCATATGTATGCCTTATTTTTTTAGGAAAAGAATGTCGATTGCTGTAAATGAAACAGTTTGGTGTTTAATAACAAAAGCAAGTTTATTTATCGCTGACAAAGAGCCGTTTGTCCCAAAATTAATCTTTAGAGGAAAACGTTTCTTATGTTACCACGAATTCAAAAACAAGCGAGAAAAGAACTATGTTTACGGTACACGTTTTCCAAACGTTTTTTTTTCTTTGCGTGTACTGAGTTCCAAGTGATTTACTTTAAGTTAGGGATAAACAAGTATTGAACCTATGACCATTTGTATTCAAGTAAAACATGAGAACCATTGCAGCACAACCCAGCAAAAACTAGGTAACCACATCTCATTACAATTGACATTACCAGGAGTAAAGCTGTCATTACACGTTGCATTACATTGCGGCGAGTTATAATGACTAACTTGTAATGACAAAAATAAATACTTCTCGGTAATTTTCGAATTGTTATTCTCAAATTTTTAGGCAGTTGTAGTTAACGAATTAATAAAATAGAATAAATGATGGTACCATTAGGTATAATTATTCACATAATCGAGCACTTACATAAAAATCAAAAAGAATATGTAATGTAACGGTAATTCTGAAAATGTTTCCCTTAAGAAATTTTTGTCACAAATATTTCATAATAATTGTGTTTAATGACATTATCATATTATGTTTTAAATAAATGCTTTTTTATACCTCATTCACATTACACTTCAAAAATGCGCTTAAACTAAATTTCAAATGAAAAAGAGACTTAAAATCCACTTTTAGTTGATTTCGAACCTTATGTGAATTGGCTATTGCATATATTATAACGTAATTCACGAATCCAACTCCCTTAAACAACCTACATTTATTTCTATTTTAAGTGTGAAATTAATTTGCATCTTATTTAGATTATTTATTAGATTTTTTGTGTATACAATATTCGTTTCTAGTCAAGTAGTTCTTCTATTACAGCATCGCTCGCCATATTTTGATCCATTGTAATCGGCGATAGAAATCAATATTTTCGAGATTTGGTTGCCTGAGACAATAAGTGGCTATTTTGCTAGCTTTGGTGTATCTACGAATAAGTCATTACATATTAGGTGATTATATGCTTTAAATGCACTACTTATTTTATGGCCTAAAGTATGCCTGGGGAGAAGTACTTTCCTTCTAGGACATGCGTATGTAAATGTAATCTGAAGCGATGCCAATTAATAAGTGGTTATTAATTTTTAAATAGGCTTACCTACAAGATTACCAGGTAATGAGAGTTTTTGCTGGGAATGTACACTAATAGGAAAAATACGTTCCAAAATCGTGGACGGGCGGAAAGGATCGTTTTGAAACCTGCCAACCGTTAATGACTTTTTCTATGGATGTACTGAATTTCAAACGGATTGTATGTTTATGGGTTCGGTTTATATGGACCAATATAGAATAATTTATTCGAATAAGACAAGTAAACAATCGCTGTTCTTGATAGTTGCGGTGCACCGCGCATTATTGTTTTCTGGATGTATTTCCTCAAAAATTTAGACTGCATTAAAATTCAAGTAGATTATACAATTATCAATACAACGAATTTAATCGTTAATATTAACCTATGTACAAATTCATTATTACTACGATGGGTTTCATTGACGAATGAATATTGTATGCTACGATTGTTGTTTTAGTATAGAATTATTAATATGTTACAATAAAATATTAAATACGGTTATTTTCCGTTAAGTAAATATCTTCTTTCCAGTTAACCTAAACTAAAATTTTTTAGCAGTTAAGTTCCTAACTGGCGTATGGAATAGGCAAGATGACACATATGTTTTTTTTTTTAATATGTTTATTTATAATTTAATACAACTGAGTGCTACTCATCTAGTATTTTTTGATAACATAATGTTGTAATCTTAAACTAGAAATTGTAATCTAGTAGATATATTTGTTAAGTACAGTACCATTACTAAGCTCAAGTTATGGATTTGATGTTATATTTGAAAAAAAATAAAACCATGGGAAATGACCTTTGCAGACTTCTGTTTGATTGATAAACCCTGACAATATTATTTAAGACAAAATGTTCATGCCATACCAGTGTTACTGCATGTTTTAGACATAGGCGTAGGAAGGACTCTGGGGAGGGGGCTTAAACCCCCAGAAAAATTTTAGCCCACCCCCCAGATTTAAAAACCTATTTACGATTTTCCATTGTTTACGATTTTTCATTGTTTATTTAATGGTTTAAATACAACCGCACAAAGTTCCGCCAAAGACTTTCATGCATGAATTTGCATCACTTCTTGAGGTTTGATCCGAATTCAGGGTTTTGGATGTGAATTAAAAATTTTTGTAATACTTTGCCAAATAACTAATTTTTATGATTTTTAATGCATTCTAACTCTTGAAACGTTTGACCTCGAATATTTTCAAAAATTATCGATTTTTCCAGAACGGATTTAGCATTTTTGCGACAAAATTTGAATAATTTGTACCATTGTACTAATTTATACTCTTTTTTAGCCTATTTGAAAAACAAAACAACAAAATACTCATTACAAATATGAAAAAGCGAGTTATAAAAATTGTCTAGTTATGTTGAAGTCTAATTTTTTATTCATCTTTATAAAATGACACATTAATTGAACCTATAAACTATAGTCTATTAATTTTTAGCTAGTGGGGCTATAGCCAAACTAAGATAGCAAGGTAGACATTGGAATGATTCCATATAAAATTTCCTGATTCGGAATATATTTATGGAGATCACAAAAAATGGAAAGAACTTTGCTAATGTATACAGAATCACGTGCTTGCCATTTCCTTGTTCATAGCATGTCCTCAATTATGATAATTTTTGCCATACTTGATTTGGTTTGGGCAACCGTATGTAGACTTATACGGAATAATATAATTTTATTGAATTTTCAAATATTTTCGAATACTTGGCCAAGGACAAGGGGAAAAAATTGTAAGTTCTTCTTCTTGTTATGGACCAGAAACGAAATATGGCAACAAGAAATTAATTTTCAAAACGTCTCCTCATCCGGTCGCTGAATGAGTGATGATGGCTCTGAAGCTGATGATGACGATGAGGAGGAAAAATGAATCATGAATTGCTGTTTGCGTTACGTCAGGGAAGTCTCCTCACTTGGGCCTGACCGACGGAGATGTCCGACAACGTCCGAACATGACATCAAATCTAATTATATAATTAATGCCACATACTGTTTGTATTTGACTTAATTTCTTTTTGGTCCCTTGTCATTCCAAAAAATTTTAACACACCATCAGTGTCCAGTATCCAAGAGTTGTTTGATTAATTCGTATGTCTAGATGGCCAAA
Source organism: Haematobia irritans (assembly GCF_050003625.1). Taxonomy (NCBI): domain Eukaryota; kingdom Metazoa; phylum Arthropoda; class Insecta; order Diptera; family Muscidae; genus Haematobia; species Haematobia irritans. The sequence goes on along the minus strand of NC_134398.1, from coordinate 112,681,642 downwards.
CAAAAAATAATCTTGAACTCCTATAAATTTTATTACTCGTATTTGGCTCTTGCGGGGAATAGGGACTGTCATCAGATGTGGCAGTGGAAGAAAAAGAAACTCCAAAGGGACATAACTTGAAAACAAGTGAAAATTGCCACAAAATCAAATCAAGTCGGGAAGCTATCAATTATGGTAGCTCTTTCAAGAGCAGCAGCAACAGCCGCATTGGCAGTTAGACACCGAGTCTGACATTTAGAGGGAGAGACAAAAACTCTATCTTCCAGTCAAAGGAAAATAAGATGCCCAGAAGACACATTGATGTGTCGTCTTTGTCGTTGGCATCGACATCCTCACCAGTGGACACTTGCAATGATACCCGCTGCTGTCTGTCTTGGGATGTGATGACTAGTTTTTGTCATGCGTGTGACATTATGTTGGAACGCAAAATATGCCAGAATTGTCCAAATGCCATTTGTATAATGTTTTAAATGGCAAATTTGTGTTCATAATTGATTTTTGTGTGTGCGTGTTGCTCCATTGTGCCTTCCTTTTTTAATGCGAAATGTAGCAGTGCTACACTCCGTTGACGGACGGATAATATTTAGCCTCTAAGGTGCTGAGCCATGAACGAAGTTATGTTTCCGAGTCGCTCCTGTCGATTCAATTAAAGATGTAGTAACAATTTTAGCGGCACGTAAAAATAATCGCAATCTCAATCGGCATCTTAGGCTGGATGCTGTGCAAACTTGGATTGTTTTAACGTCAACACAAGCAACATTATTATCAACAGTGTCAGCGTCTTCATTTGAGTCGATTGGGCTGGGGCCATACGAAGAAACACAGCAAATATGTCTGGAACAATTTGGTAGGACTACTGTGGGACCATGGAAATGTTGCAAAGAATTCGAAAGACCATATTTATTGGGCTACACTTCCGAATTAAATTTTATGTACGCTATGTTCGAGGTTAATCAGTAATGTGTAATCTAAGAAGATGATGGCAAAATAACATCTTTTCTCCAAAACGAACTTTTAGACCAATGAAGTTAATGTACGTATCAACAGTTACCTATCAACAAGGATTTATTTGCCTTTAAAGAGACAACCTCAGACAAGGAACAAATATGATAACTCCAAATATGTTTCATAAGCATAATGCTTATGAAACGCAATATTTTAAATGTACTATAATTATTAAGTATTTATAAAATTCGTGTTGTAATGTTGAGTTATTTTTTTTTTTTATATATATATTTTATTTACTTTTATTGATACACCTCTTCTGTAAGTTAAAATGAACTAATTTTGAAGAAAGTTGAACTTCGTATAGCGCCAAAGACATTTTTATTTGTTTGAACGATGTGGTTTTCGTAGAAATTAGGAAGAATGCATTCTATATTTTAGTTAATATTTTCCTATATTTATGTAACACTATACTACAGAATAAAAAACTTAAGTGAATTGAATTCACATGAATGATTTTATTGAACTTTTTCCATTCATTTGGACAAATATTACATATTTGTAGTAAAACTTTTACTTCAAAATTAGAACTGCTTATTTACGTTTTTAAATACAATTTTACTTATTTATATAGGTGCTTTGTTCTACAATAAAAAACATGTTTTTTTAATATATTAAATATATTTATTAAAATCAACAGCATCGTCTGGCCTTGAAATATAAGTTTATTATTCCACTATTTCCAATTTCCATGTATTGATATCAAGTGGAAAACCTAATTTTTGCAACTTCTACCTCTCAGTTTTAATAAGTTGCTTCCTAACGATTTTCAATACCTACAAATGTAAAAAATCATAAACCAATTTGCGTTTCCTTAAGTTTTGAAAGAATTGAACACTTTTAGTACGAGTGAACTAAAATATTTTTCTAAGCTAAGTCTTATTCGTATGTATGATAAGCTTCCTATAATAAACGAAGTCAGATTTATCATTTTATAAGAAAGTTTACTAAATTTATGGAAACTCGGTTTTAAAGGGTGGTTAAAATTTCAAGGGCCGATGTTGATTTTGAATAAAACACAAACTATTTAGGAAATTATTGTAATTTTATTTTATTATGATATATTGGTATTACTCAATTATGTATGGAACAAAATAACGGGCAAATGGACGCCGCGACCTCGGTGGCACACCTTCATCCGATGGTCCAAATTTTCGATGACGCTGAGGCATAATGGAGGTTCTATGCCGTTAATGTGCCGAATTATCTCATCCTTTAGCTCTTGAATTGTTGCTGGCTTATCGACGTACACCTTTTCTTTCAAATAACCCCAACGAAAAAAGTCCAACGGTGTCAAATCACATGATCTTGGCGGCCAATTGACATCGCCATTACGTGAGATAACACGGCCATTGAATTTGTTGCGAAAAAGAGCCATTGTTTCGTTAGCTGTGTGGCAAGTGGCACCGTCCTGCTGAAACCACATGTAGTCCACATCCATTCGGGCCATAAAAAGTTCGTTATCATCTCACGATAGCGAACACCATTCACAGTAACTGCCTGACCGGCCTCATTTTGGAAAAAATACGGCCCGATGATGCCGCCAGCCCATAAACCGCACCAAACAGTCACTCTTTGTGGGTGCATTGGTTTTTCGACAATCACTCTTTGATTCTCATTCGCCCAAATGCGGCAATTCTGTTTATTGACGAATCCACTGAGGTGAAAATGTGCCTCATCACTGAAGATGATTGTCTTCGAAAATTGATCATCCACTGTTGCCATTTCTTGGAACCATTCTGCGCATTCACGACGTCCATGGTTCAAATTGAGTAAGTCTGAAATAGAGAAATGTCAAGTAAAATTCGGAAAAAACTTGGCGTTTAGGTGTGGTTCACATTCAACATCGGCCCTTACAATTTAACCGCCCTTTAGTTCGGTTTTTGTTCATTTTTATGAATGCATGGTTATCAGTGAATAAAATTTTCTTGTTCAGTTCTTATACCCCGCGAAGAAATCAGTATTAGTAAAATTCCATGTCTTATTCTACACCCTCAAAAAAAATCGCCTCTCTAACATATGTTCCAAACATATTTTGCAGGAAGCACATATATTATTGGATACTGCTAAAACATTAATATGTTTGTTTTATGTGAACATATTCTATTTTTGGAAGCATTTTGAGCCAAAAATATTATATGCTTGGAAGAATTTTCCCCAAAGAAGATTGTGCTCATTCCCTAACATAATTTTCACTTCCACGAAATTTTTTAGTTCTTGGCACCTTTTTCTGTAATACAAATAATGTTGAAGAAATTATTCAATTTTATAATTTTTTTAAATTTTGTCTTTCGCCTGGGCGGAGAATCGAACCGAGGACCATACAGTTTGTAAGCCAACACACTACCACTGAGCTACGTAGCTGTTATAGTCACCAGAAGACAATTATCGTTATAAGTTACATTTATATAGCATAGTTTGCAGCGCCCACGAGCCCATGCAAACATAACATTATTTAACAGAAACATACATGTGTTGGCAACGTGGAGCAGTGGTTAGCATGTCTGCCGTACATGCAAAGGGTCGTGGGTTCAATCCCTGCTCCGACCAAACACCAATTGTTTTTTTTTTAATTTACACATTTATATTTATACTATATTAAATTTTTATAATGAAACTTCGAAATGTGGGTTATTAAAGATTTATAGTCAGAAACAGTGCTTGATATAAACGAAATGGACTGAGCTTTTGGATAAAATATTATTTTTTTATTGCAAAAATAACAATTTTGTAATAAAAAACTGGTTTTGGTATAAAAGTTTGATATTTTGGAAGGAATTCAAAAACTCTAACAAAGGAAGAACGTGGGGTCGAGTATAAACATACATAAATAATTTTATAATATACACAAATTAAATAATATTTAGACTTAAATTAAATAATATTTAGACTTAAGCGTATAAAATTTTTGGCCTTATCATAAAGCAGTTTCCGAAACAACATATAAACGGTTTCACAGAAATTGCTCTCTTTCGATTCTCTCGCTGTGTTAATTTGATATCTTTCGTCAACCCTCCCGGTTTTTATCTCTATTTCTTTCTCTATACTCTCTCTCTCTCTCTGTCGCTCTCTGAATAAAATATCACAACATATATATGTTTACCCGAAATTTGTAAATTTATATATGTTTACATTCACACATATAATTTTTATGAAACATGCATGCCCCAAGCATAATATATTCTAACATATTAACATATGTGTTCGAAACATTTAGTGTTAGTTTGAGAACATTACATGTTTGCACTTAAATATATTGTGTTTAAAAATTGTGCCCGAAACACATTTTGTTTATATCGAAACATATGAAAAACATATTTTTCTAACAGTGTAGGTAATGAACTATTCCTAACTGCTTTCCGTTTAGGATTTTTATTATTTCACACAAAAAATCAACTTAATGGAAATAAAATGGCTAAATTAGATTTTTGAAAATTTTTTCCTTTAGTTTCGAATGCCCTTTTTCTGAGTGTAAGAGTAATATATAAAACTAATTGTATGTATAGCTTAGTGTTTTTATCAGTAAAACACCTGCTGAAGTTGGAAAGCATAAACATGCGAAAAATACCCATCTGTATTAAGTGATATTATTTATATTTCCACGGTCTTCATTTGTAAGCTGATTGTATAATATTCTATTATTTGTTTATTTATTCATCGACTTATCTAAGTGTGAACTGCTATCAATTAATTTCAAAATTTTAAAAATAATTAAATTACACAATTTATATTTTCAGGATTACTACACATCCGTAGTGTGAACTTACAAGGAAAATTATTCGAAATATTCATGTAAGCAACAATGAGATATATTAGAAAATTATATTTAAATGTAATAACAAATTGAAAGCGAATAAGTATATACGACCGTAAGTTTGGCCAGGCTGAATCTTATGCACCCTCCACCATGCACTCAAAAAAAGTGAACTCTCCATTTCACTAAAGCCAATTTAACTTTATTTTAGTTCATAGAATTATTTGTTTGGAGAAAGTTTCCTTTACTCTAATAATTTTTTGCGTAAGTTAGTTAAATTAACTAAAAATGGGAAAAAGTTACACATAAATTAAGCTAAAGATTTATTAAATTCATATTTCTCAAAAATAGTTAATTATTTCTTTAAATATGTAAATTTCACTACCATTGTTTTCCTTCAAACTACAAAATTTTCTTTAACAAGTGACAAAAATTATTTATGTCTAATAAATTTTCTTGAATTTGTCGAAAAATAAAAAGTTCGTTTGTAATAGGTTAGGTTAGGTAGGTTGTAGAGGATGACATAAATTTTTGTGTTGAAATAGATGTCCACTTAGACCAGTATAGGTCCATTGTGATTCCTCGATGTGATCTTTCCATCTTCTTCCTTCCGATGCGGTCCGCTTTGTCCCAGAGCCCGTTCTCTTTGAAAGAAATCTCAGAACAACCAACCAGAGGCCCTGATGAATGCAAGTATGTTCCTTAAGCTGCACTCCCGCAGATCAGTGAGAGCCTGAAAGAAAAAGGAGCCCAGTATCTTATTTCTTCTAAAGGATAAAGCTGGACACTGGCACAGGATGTGGTACGAGTCCACTGTAACTTCCGGGTCCAGGCACCATCTACAGATATCATCAAGTGTGTTATGTCCTGTTATGATACCAATCAGTGGCCGCAATTCTTCTCTGTTCATCGACATCAAAATTTCGCAGTTCCTACGTTTCTTTTCGTCCCATATCAACTTGGTTTGCTCGCAACCATCCGAAGAAACCCAGTGTCTTCGCCATAGTTCGTCATATTTGACCTATACCCTGTAATGATAAGAAAATAGTGGAAGAAAAACGTCCGCTAGGACATTATTCGTTCCACGAGCGCCCTCCTTAGCCAGCACATCCGCTTCCTCATTTCCTATTATCCCATAGTGCCAGGTACCCAGCACAGAGTTATATTATGCTGTTCAATGAGAACAATGAGTTCTCTACGACTGCGGCTGACTACCTAGGACCTTATGTCAGCACTGCACAATGCCTTTATAGCTGCCTTATAGTCGATGAAGAAGCTGATATCGCTTTTGAATAACGGCTTTATCAACAGCGACTTAGCAGCCTTTGTGATCGCAGAAATCTCAGCCTGAAAAATACTGCAATCACTATCCAGCGTGTAAGACTCCCTTATTTCTAGTTCACTACAATATATTCCGCTGCCCGTTCCTTCCTCCATCTTTGACCCGTCCGTATACATGTTCAGGGTTTCGAAGGGTATCCTCCGTTTGTAATACTATTAAGTTAAAATTTTTTAAAAATGTTCAAAATTTTCTAAACATAACCAAAAGTTTTCTTCCTGGTGGGTTCACTGTTTTTCAGTGTGGATTGCGTATTTTCAGAAGAAGAAGAAGACTGTCATCCACAATTGAATTGCTGGGGTTGTGGCAATGCTAAGATATTTTATAACTCCTTATTTGTCTTCTAAATTGTAGGTTAGTCCATGGGGGTTTATGTTAAATACCTATATACGCCAATTCAGTTCTTGATCGGTTTATATAGAGGAGTCTATAAATAATTATGAACTGATATGAACCTATTTTCGCACGGTAATTAGAAAGCCTAATTTGGTCATGGGATCGAAGACCAATATTTTGATGTGTTACCAACGGAATGACAAAGTTAATCCTATGGTGGTGGGATGATGAAGAATGGTTCAATTTGAAATGAATAATTCAAGTATTTGCTCAATTTAACTCAATTTTAATTAACCCAGTAACGCCCAAAATGAAATTGCCGGACAAAAATTTACTTTATCTAGACTAAATAAAAAGATATAAATAAAAAGCGGAAAATTTATTATTCACTTTTTAGCAAAAGGGGCGTCCTCATGTGCGGACATTGGAGAGATTAAGTATGCAATTCTCCAAAGTAGCTTCCTTTAACACAAAGTGTTTTAGTGCATAACTGACATCTTTAGCAACACTTTGCGTGGCATACAACATATCTTAATTGATTTGATTTGTGTTATGACCGTTATTTCTTCAATCTTCACCAACTAATTCTGACGACGGATTTCGATGTCAAATACGACCTAGCGATATAACTCCTGAAAGATAATTGGTCCCTCGGATTGTTATTTTCAGCTTTGCACAGTAAAAATGCAAACGCCACGCATTACTTACTCCTAAATTTATAATATATGTAAAAAATACGCCACCACCACCTCCTCTTATGGACACCATAAAGGCTAATGGACTGATCCATTCGATATACACCTCCCATGTCATGGTTGTAATTAACAAAGAGTGTAGTAATTTGGAGGTCCATCTTCTCCCAAAAAATTTGGTTCCTGATATATGATAAAATTTATTACTGATTTCCCATTGTGCCCAAATGTGGACGGTCCGATACATTACCTTGAATGAAAATTTGAAATGAAATTTTAAACTTTTATATTACAATAAACTTACCAGTTTTATCTACACACAATCGAGATATTATATGCGAAGAATTATAGATTTTAGATCACTTGGTAATACAATTTAAAGTATTTTACGAAAGTTATCTGAATAAATAACAAGAATAGAACGCACTGAATATGGCACTTGTTTATCAAATGCGACCACGTGTCTTTATTTATAGATCAGATGCAGTATAAAGCAGTCATAAGTGTATTTACAATTACAAAATAACGGGTAGCTCATAGTTGTATGACTTTAAACAGATGGGTTAATGCTATTGATAAAGTTTACATGACTGTTTGCTTACATTGGTTAAATTAACTGAATAAGGGCAATAGTTATACACAAATTAAGCATAAAGATTTACTAAATTCTTGTCTCCCACAAAATTGATCAGAATTTCTTAAATTTTACCAATAATGCGCCCATATTGAACTTCGTATAACACTGAATACATTTTTGCAATTTGCAAATCCATTTTGTGCGGTCTAATAAAATTCGTATACTATTGATTACCGTGAAATAGTATATGAAATATGAAATCACGAAATTTTTTTTCTGAATATACTGATCACTTTCGAAAGTAGATTATTTCAACATTTGACAAATATGATTTGGTACTTATATGAATCTCTTCCAGTGTAGAAAAATGCATCTTTCCATCCATCCATCCATTTACCTGTGATTGTATCTGACATTGTTTTCTGCTGCAAGTTAATCGAATCGAATGGGATATCAACTGAACTACTATAACTCGCACAATTTTGTTGGTCGTTCGCATCTGAAAAGCAACTCAATGATCTCTATAGCAAATAGTCACTGAAAAAAGCCTTGAACAAATAAGAATCAGTTAATAACTCAACTCATTTCATATTTCATGATGTTATGATGTTTATGACAGATATATTATGTTAGCAAATTCTTCGCATGTCCAAGTGACAATTTCAATTTGAGAAACATTAAATACGACTGACTCATTTATCTGAAGAAGACTAATTATCTTCATACATAGTTATGAAAGGCGAACTCTCAGCAATAGTCATCAAAGCATATCATATACACATTTAGAAAAGTATGATTTGTTTCGAAAATGAAAGTTGAAAGAGTTGAATAGATAAAGATTTCGGTAGGGTATTTACAAAAAAGAGTTAAATAAAATGTATTCCGTCTATATTCCGTTTATTTGTTACAAATAGGATTTGGCCACAAATAGAGCTCTTATGTCCATTATTATTTAAACATGCCTCTACTACTTCTACTTCTTTACTCCCAAACGATAACTACATGCTTTTGGCTGTAAACAATTGTTTCGAAGAAAACTATAGTATTTGTTTAATAATAATTGACGTCTATTATAAGCAAATATTCTAAAATTTTTCCTTTTGTCTGGCGGACCATAAGATTTGCAAGCAAACACACTATTCATTATACAATGTAACTCTTAAAGTGACCCATTCTTTAAGTTAAAGTGAACTAATTTTGAAGAAAGTTGAACTTCGTATAGTGCCAAAGACATTTTTATTTGTTTAAACGATGTGGTTTTCGTAGAAATTAGGAAAAATGCATTCTATATTTTAGTTAATATTTTACTATATGTACCACTATAATACAGAATAAAAAATTAACTGAATTAAATTCATATATGAAATGATTTTATTAAACTTTTTTCATTCATTTGGACAAATCTTTCATATTTGTGGTAAACATTTTCTTCAAAATTAGAACTGCTTACTTACGTTTTTAAATACAATTCTATTTATTTATATATGTGCACTTTTTCGTCAATAAAAGACATGTTTTATTAATATATTAAATATATTTATTAGGAATCAACAGCATCGACTGGCCTTGAAATTAGTTTATTACTACTTCAAATTTCCATGTAATGTTATCAACTGTAAAACGTAATTATTTGCAACTGGTACCTTCCAGTTTTAACAATTTGCTGTCTAACGATTTTGTCCTCCTTTTACAATTTCAATACCTACAAATAAAAGAAAATCATAAACCAATTTTTACACAAAAGGTTAGCGTTACTGACTATTACTTGATAATTGATGATTCACTAATTTAAAACAACAAATATTTTTTATTTTTTAACTAGTATTTATTATATTATTTTTGTTTTCTAACAATTTCTCCGTATATCATAACAACATGATTCCAACTGAAAAAACAACCCACGCGCAAACATATCGGACATACCGATTACATCGATGACAGGTATCGATTACAGGTAGATAAAAGAAATATAGGAAAATTTCCTATACTGTAACAAGTGTGTTTCCTTAAGTTGTGTAAAAATTTGCAACTGAACAAGGAATTTTTATTCACTGATAACAAAGCATTCATAAAAATGAACAAAAACCGAACTAAACCCGAGTTTCCTCAAGTTTAGTAAAATTTATTATAAAATGATAAATCTGACTTCTTTTATTAAAGAAAGTTTATCATACATACGAATAAAGCTTAGTGCAGAAAAATATTTTAGTTCACTCGTACTATGAAGTATTCAATCCTTTCAAAACTTAAGGAAACACACTTGTTACAATATTGGAAATTTTCCTATATTTCTGTTATCTACCTGTAATCGATATGTCCGATATGTTTGCGAGTGGATTGTTTTTTCAGTTGGAATCGTGTTGTTATGATATACGCAGAAATTGTTAAACAAATAATATAATAAATACCAAATAAAATATATAAAATATTTGTTGTTTTAAATTAGTGGGTAATTGTTCGTTCTTTTAATTGTTGCGCATATATAACAAACAATAAGTCTATCAATGTGCGTGATGTGCGTGTATAAACAAAGAAAACACCAACAGAATAACAACCCCTTTATTCGTCTTCATTTTGTAATTTTCAATTATCTGGTAACATTCAGTGACGCTAACCTTTTGTGAAAAAAAAATTGGTTTATTATTTGTTTTTATATTTGGAGGTATTGAAATTGTAAGAGGACAAATTCGATAGGCAGCAACTTTTTAAAACTGAATGGTAGAATTTGCAAAAAATTAAGTTTTACAGTTTATTCTTGATAAATATATTTAATATATTAATAAAACATGTATTTGATTGAAGAAAAAATGCACCTGTATAAATAAATAAAATTGTAGTTAAAAACGTAAGAAAGCAGTTCTAATTTTGAGGTAAAAGGTTTACCACAAATATGTAAGATTTGTCCAAATGAATGAAAAACTTTAATAAAACCACATATGAATTCAATTCAGTTAAATTATTTTATTCTGGAGTATAGTTGTACCTAAATATAGTAAAATATTAACTATAACATGGAATGCATTCTTCCTAATTTCTACGAAAATCACATCGTTCAAACAAATAAAAATGGTTTTGCAGCTATACGAAGTTCAACTTTGTTCAAAATCAGTTCATTTTAACTTAAAGAAGGGGTAACTTTTTCTGGGTGGAGTTTCACAAAACTGTTGCTGATAAAAGTTTGAAAATTTTTAAGATTAAAAAATACTATAACAACGAATATGACATACATATCATTTGTTTCAGTTTTTTAAACAGTTTTTTACGTATTTACATTTTTAATATATAAAAACGCACAACAATTTTTGTGTTTGCAAAGTGGCGTCTATTCAAAACAGTTTTGTTTGTGTACACTCATTGATTTTTCTACCTGCGTTCAGTTCATAAAATTTTTAAGACGTACATGGGATAAGCAAATTTTCGAAATATATTATCAAATTCAACTAAAACCAAATTGGTTCTTGTTTTATGAAAAATGAGTAAAATGTAGCATTAGTTTGACGATTAACTTTTTTCTGTGTACTTACTTCAAGTTTAAATTTCAAAAATGGGTTTAAATTGTTTTTTTTTTTTGTATAGAAAATTAATTTACTGGCTGAGTAAACACAGTGGACTGTGTAGCAGCCAGAGAGTAGAAACGTGTTGTTTTACAGGTCATTGAACATCCGCAAGCTTACCAAGCTCAAGAGTGTATGATCAAAGGAAGTAAACAAGTTATTACTTTATACCGGGGCATAATTACACTAATTAAGTAATAATCTTTCGTTATGGCTAAATGAAAAACATTCGCAATGACATATTCCAGCGGTTGGTGGCCACAAAGACCTAAAGAAGTAATGTCTACTTTATATGTTGTTCTTTTTTATTACAGATGGAATTGGAATTTTTTACTCGAGAGGAAAATTAAAAAAAAAATAAAATGCTCAGCAAATATGCAACAATTCCACTACAATTTAGTGAAATTCTATGAGCGAAATTCCTATAAACGTACATTCACCCAAATATTCAATCGCACAGTGGTTTTAATATTTTAGATAAATTACTGTTAAATGCTCTAAATTAATATTAATATTCGATTGCTTTGAATGATTTAAGCGGAAAACGTAGAAAGGAAAATTTATTCCATTATTATGTTTTAGTAAATGATATTCATGCCACGATGCAAAGTGTTTGTTTAAAGACTCTTTTAAGTGTTTCAAATTTTTGACTACTTTGTGAGAAACACCAGTATCATTTTACTTAATTTTTCACTGAAATACCTTCTTCCAATGATATTTCCGAATAAAAGTAGTATTACATGTATAACAACGATTACTAAGGTATTCAGGGTAATAGCAGGTTTTGTTGGATACATAAAATTGTATAGCTGGGCCGTTGTCGCCTACAAGGTGGCGTGAAGGTTTATTTTAGAAAATGTTCACTAAAATATCTTCTAATTGCATCATGTTACAAATAAGTTTATACTTTTGTCAAATTGAATATAGGTCAATATTTAACTATAATCAACAAATTTTCATGAACTAAAATGAAGTTAAGTTGACATTAGCGCCCCATTTTTTAAGTGTATGTCCGTTCGTCTGTTGAAATCACGCTAACTTCCGAACGAAATCGACTATCGACTTAGAACTTGGCAAAAGTAGTTGTTATTAATGTAGGTCGGATGGTATTGCAAATAGGCCATATCGGACTACTTTTACGTACACTAATAGAAAAATTTGCGTTCTAAAGGGTGATTTGTTAAGAGCTTGATAACTTTTTTTTAAAAAAAAACGCATAAAATTTGCAAAATCTCATCGGTTCTTTATTTGAAACGTTAGATTGGTCCATGACATTTACTTTTTGAAGATAATTTCATTTAAATGTTGACCGCGGCTGCGTCTTAGGTGGTCCATTCGGAAAGTCCAATTTTGGGCAACTTTTTCGAGCATTTCGGCCGGAATAGCTCGAATTTCTTCGGAAATGTTGTCTTCCAAAGCTGGAATAGTTGCTGGCTTATTTCTGTAGACTTTAGACTTGACGTAGCCCCACAAAAAATAGTCTAAAGGCGTCAAATCGCATGATCTTGGTGGCCAACTTACCGGTCCATTTCTTGAGATGAATTGTTCTCCGAAGTTTTCCCTCAAAATGGCCATAGAATCGCGAGCTGTGTGGCATGTAGCGCCATCTTGTTGAAACCACATGTCAACCAAGTTCAGTTCTTCCATTTTTGGCAACAAAAAGTTTGTTAGCATCGAACGATAGCGATCGCCATTCACCGTAACGTTGCGTCCAACAGCATCTTTGAAAAAATACGGTCCAATGATTCCACCAGCGTACAAACCACACCAAACAGTGCATTTTTCGGGATGCATGGGCAGTTCTTGAACGGCTTCTGGTTGCTCTTCACTCCAAATGCGGCAATTTTGCTTATTTACGTAGCCATTCAACCAGAAATGAGCCTCATCGCTGAACAAAATTTGTCGATAAAAAAGCGGATTTTCTGCCAACTTTTCTAGGGCCCATTCACTGAAAATTCGACGTTGTGGCAGATCGTTCGGCTTCAGTTCTTGCACGAGCTGTATTTTATACGGTTTTACACCAAGCTCTTTGCGTAAAATCTTCCATGTGGTCGAATAACACAAACCCAATTGCTGCGAACGGCGACGAATCGACATTTCACGGTCTTCAGCAACACTCTCAGAAACAGACGCAATATTCTCTTCTGTACGCACTGTACGCATTCGTGTGGTTGGTTTAATGTCCAATAAAGTAAACTGAGTGCGAAACTTGGTCACAATCGCATTAATTGTTTGCTCACTTGGTCGATTATGTAGACCATAAATCGGACGTAAAGCGCGAAACACATTTCGAACCGAACACTGATTTTGGTAATAAAATTCAATGATTTGCAAGCGTTGCTCGTTAGTAAGTCTATTCATGATGAAATGTCAAAGCATACTGAGCATCTTTCTCTTTGACACCATGTCTGAAATCCCACGTGATCTGTCAAATACTAATGCATGAAAATCCTAGCCTCAAAAGAATCACCCTTTACAATCGTGAACGGACGGTGTCAAAATGTATCGGAAAAGTTCACAAAAAATTAAAACGGACTTTTGACGATTTCGTTCACGATTTCATGGACGATATACGTTTTTCTTTGGCCATGAAAATTCTTAAAATAATCGACCACAGGTATGACTTGCGGAGCCTCTTAGAGGAGCAAATCAGGGGGATCGTGGTGTTAGAATATGGCCTCTAACCACGCAAAAATTGGTTCATAATTATATATAGCACCCATATAAACCGTTCCCCCATTTGGCTTGCGGTGCCTCTGGAAAAAACAAAATTCATCCGATCCGGTTGAAACTTGGTACGTGGTGTTAGTATATGACCTCTAACAACCACGCAAACATTGGTTCATATTGACCCATAATTATATACAGTGCACTCGCGGTAACATGAACACCGCCTAACGTGAACACGCTTTTACTTACACTAACTACTCCGTAACGGTGAAAAACATGAAATTTGATGTTAAAGGCAGATTCACAATGCCAAATACAATTTCAAATACACTTACGGAATTTTTTAGTGATCTAGTTTGGCTTTTTTCGTGAATTTTAATTATTAATTTAAATTGCTGATATTTTTCCGATCTCTTTTTTCAATTTGTTCATGAAATTAAATTAAGTTTTTAATATTACTAATAACAGAAATAAAAGACCATCACTCTAGACTAGAGGTGTGCACGTGACACGAAATTGTCGTGACTCACGAAAATTTTCGTGATTCGTGCGTGAGTCGTGATTAACAAACCAAAATGTCGTGCGTGAGCGTGAGTCACGAAAATAATGTCTTCGTGAGTGTGCGTGAGCAACGAATTACACTCACGAAAATATTCCTGCTCACCAACATAAAACTCTTAAGAGTTAAATTCAATTACAATTTTAGTGACACCTGGGATGTTAAGAGTTTATTAAAACACTCTCGATTTTAATAATGCTCATGTTTTCAGACACTTCGGTAAGGTAAATTAATCATAAAATTATTCGTGAGTCACGGTATTTTTCGTAAGTCACCGTGGTGCAATGGTTAGCATGCCCGCCTTGCATACACAAGGTCGCGGGTTCGATTCCTGCTTCGACACAACAACAAAAAGTTTTTCAGCGGTGGATTATCCCACCTCAGTAATGCTGGTGACATTTCTGAGGGTTTCAAAGCTCCTCTAAGTGGTTTCATTCCAATGTGGAACGCCGTTCGGACTCGGCTATAAAAAGGAGGTCCCTTGTCATTGAGCTTAACATGGAATCGGGCAGCACTCAGTGATAAAAGAGAAGTTCACCAATGTGGTATCACAATGGACTGAATAGTCTAAGTGAGCCTGATACATCGGGTTGCCACCTAACCTTCGTAAGTCACGACGTTTTGGTGCGTGAGTGCGCGTGAGTACAAATTTTCTTTTCGTGAGTGTGCGTGAGTCCTACCAAAAAATATCGTGCATGAGTGTGCGTGAGTATGATTTTTCAGTCGTGAGTGTGCGTGAGCGTGAGTAAACTATTACTCACGTGCACACCTCTACTCTACAACGTGTAAAACTCCCGAATATGGCTATGTTTTGTTCTGAAATTCGATTTATTAAAAAAAATACGTATAAATTGGATGGATGGTTTTAATTATATGGCTTCTAACAACCATGCAAAAATGAGTCGCAATCGATACATAATTATATATAGGCGCCCATATAAAACGATCCCCAGATTTGATTTCCTGCACTCCCCGCAGATGCAAATTTCATCCGGTTGATATTTAGACCTCTAATAACCGTGCGAAATGTGGTTCACATAGGTTCATAATTATTTATAGTCTCCTCTATATAAAGCGATCAAGAACTTAATTATTTTATGTAGGTAATTATTCTGCCAACTCAAGTTATTCGATTATAGATGACAGTCTTTAGTAGAGCTATCTACGCAATCCATGGTGGAGGGTCCATAAGATTCGGCCTGGCCGAACTTTTGGCTGTATATACTTGTTTATTTATTTCGTTTTTTATAAATTAAGTATCCATTACAGACCATGAACACTGGTTGTTGTTTTGACAACATATGGTGTCATTTTATTGTTGCCAGAGTGACTGTTTGACACCACATGTTTGTTGATTCCTTTTCATGAACGGATCGTTTTTAAACGTGCCCGCCGTTCATGATTTTTTCTATGCGTGTATGGGACCGGCACGCTAATCCTCCATTCACGTGACTCACAACAAATTCACGAATGTCACATTTCCAAACCAGGATTGAGCAAAAGTAACAACCCAGCGAAAAAATTTGGAAGTTCTTCCAAAGGCACAACTTTAAAAGCACTTCCAGAAGATGCACTTCCATTGATGTTCTTTATTTTAAATACCCAGGAAGTTCTTTTAATTCAATTCGTTATATCTTGACTTGTTCATACTTTTAATGGGTAATTTTAACTTTTTTTGTTTCAAATAGGTTAAAAACAGAGTAAAAATTCATAAAATGGTACAAATTTTGTCGAAAAAAATGCTAAATTCAATCTGAAAAATTGTGAATTTTTGAAAATATTTGAGGTCAAATGTTTCCAACAAGCGTTAGAATCCATTAAAAATTATCGAAAATTATAAAAATTATTTATTTGACAAAATATAACAGAATTTTTTACTTTACATCCAAAACACTGAATTCGGATTACACCTAAAGAAGTGACGCAAATTCGGTGCAACGGCTGTTGAAATGGAGGACTTCCGTCCTATGACAAGCCCATGTTAAATTCATCGCATCTGCGTCAATTATGCACCACTTCCGGATCCAAAAAGAACATTTTCATTACTTTTTTGGCGACGCTTTT
Source organism: Haematobia irritans (assembly GCF_050003625.1). Classification (NCBI taxonomy): domain Eukaryota; kingdom Metazoa; phylum Arthropoda; class Insecta; order Diptera; family Muscidae; genus Haematobia; species Haematobia irritans. The sequence continues at coordinate 112,665,092 of NC_134398.1, read as the reverse complement.
TTTGCTGGGAAATTAATTACAACTATTCTAATAATAGTCTTGATTAGCATATAAACCAGAATTGCAACTTGAGCATGATTTTTCGTGAGTGTAATTTTGTAGGAATTTTAGGTTAGGTTAGGTTATGTAGCAGCCCGATGTATCAAGCTCACTTAGACTATTCAGTCCATTGTGGTACCACAGTGGTGAACTTCTCTCTTATCACTGAGTGCTGCCCGATTCCATGTTAAGCTCAATGACAAGGGACCTCCTTTTTATAGCCGAGTCCGAACGGCGTTTACGTGCCGATGTTTACACCCACCTCACTAAATAAATTTAATACTAAGATATTTTCTCAGAAAAATGCCACGCAGTTAAACTGCTACGTCATATGTAGAACAACATAAGTTTTAGTGCAATATGTTGATTTTGGGTACGTTTTTTTTTGCATTCCAAATATGATTATTTTATTTATATGGCGTAAGAAGAACGGTAGGCTTTGATGACATTATATTTTGGTACACAGAAAAAAATTTCCGTAGTAAAACTAACGCTAAATTTAACTTATTTTTATTGGGGAAAAATTATTTGCTTGTAGTTAAATTTTATTATTTTTTATCGAAATTTTCCACAGCTTAATGAAATCTTACTTTTTTTAAGTATGTCTCAAAAATTTTATGAACTAAACGTGAGTATAAAGTTCAATGACCGTACACATAAGTTCAATATGAACTAATACAAATGAACATTTTCGTACGATTCCCAAAAATAGTAAAAATGAACTACTGTATGGTTAAAATGGTCATGATTTGGAGCCAATGATTTTCTTCTTTATTTTTAGTTATTTTTTTTCTTGTATGAGATGCTGTAATTTCGTGAACTGCAGTTAAAAAGTACAACAGGGCATTAAAATTTCCTGGTTTTAATAAAGCTTTGTGGAAATCTCAAAATGTGGAGTGAAATTTCGTTCAATTTTCGTGCGTGGTAGTTCATTCTTCATATGAAACAGTTCACTTTTTTTTCGGTGTACTCAAATACTCTTAATTCTGGACATTCCCTACTATTATGCTCATTTTATCTTGTGAGATGATGAAGATCAGTTTCGATTCAAAATTTTTTGAAAATCTTTTGTAACCTATGTAATCTCTCTAAATTAGATGTCATAGAAATGATTATTTTAAGTTGAATTTGCAACCCATAGTGCCAACTAAATAGCAGGATAAATATAGAACCCAATTGTATTTATTTAAAACAACCCCTTCCTCTTTTATCATGTGCAAACTTATAGTAATTAATTGGCGAAAATGAAAGATATTAACTTTGTGACATACATGATGAATATATTTGTTACTTGGTTTATAATATGATAAAAGGAGAAAATATCAAGCAGCAGCATCCAGCACTTAAGTAGTTGATTTTCTATCATGGACCTGATCATCAATGAGATAGCCCACTGTAAGCTGTCAGTTACTCGATTTAACGAACTGCAACAACTTGATTTCATATTTTGGCGCCAATTACGAAGGCAATTTATAATTATGGTCAACATGCCGACTGTGGCATTTGTTCACCTCTATTGTTTGCTTGACGTTATATGCACTTTTTGGGTTCTGTTTTTCCTCAAAGATATACGGTAGTCAGTCCATCAGTCATACAACCAGGCAATGAATACAAGTGACTGGCATTCCTTTGCGTTTGACATTATTGTGTTAATTTGCTGCTTAATGCACGCAACAATTATAAAATAATGCGGCGGCAAGGTTTTGAAGTAAGGCACTCAAATGTCAACAACGAAATCGACAAGCAGATCAGTAATACATCTGTCCGTCCACCCATCCATCCATTGTCGTCGTGAATGTTATGGTGGGTTTGTGTCTTAAGTCTTTCTCTTGTCCTGTTTAAATTGTGTTTCAGAGTTACCATTAATGGAAATTTTCACAGATGAATATTTTTTGTAAATAGGACTGGAAAACCCCACAATTAAATTAAGTTTAAAATTAAATTATCATATTACTAAGATTTTATTCTACTTATGGTTAATTTATCTCATTTCTTAATAAATGATATAATAAATATGAAGTAATGTTCAAATTGATCTTAACATATAAATGATTTAATTCTATTGTCCGGCTGTGACTCGTATTATGAAACTTTTAATGGGATTTGAAAGCCGATAGCCTTTATATTACAATATATATTTTTTGTTGTTTTTTTTACAACTTTAAGCAAACAGCATTATGGAATTTTTATATTTACATGTTTCCAATTTCTGAGAGTAGCAACATAAACCTATTTCGATTACAAAATTTTGTGCAAATCAGAAGTGATTTCAAATTTCAATTCCACTAGATTCTAATTAGTAATGTGTGTTTTAATCATACATTCTGAAGAGCACAAAATATTCATTTTTCCATGGCTCTACTTCGTTTTTCCAACGAAATAGTTTACTTTTCTCATGGATTCAATAACCTCGACAAATGCATTCATGACATTAACCGAAGAAATAATAATTAATAATGTGAAAAACTTACAACAATCTCTATGGCAACACTATCCTTCTCTGCCTCTTTTATTGTGAGACGTATTCTCAATTACTCTCTGATACATTTGTATTCATTCCTTTAATATACTGCAATTTTAATCGATGTTTTTGTTTTTAGCTAAAAGAAAACTAAATGAAAATTATTACAATCTTATGTATTAGTGCATATGCATGTTTGATTGTAGTTTTTGTTATTGTATGCAATTTAATAAACGCTACATGGGAGAATTTGATCAATTAAACTGCGTAAACGTGAATCCTGTCATGAAAAAATAATCGCCAGGTTTAAAAGCCATACAAAGTAGAAGTCTGGAAACTTAGTCCGCGGTTAGGAAACAAGCATCAGACAGCATTGTAAATATGCACTTATTAATAAGATTATTTCTTTATTTAGTTACTTAGTGCATTTTTTCATTCCTCGGAATGATGATCGGTAATTAAATGTTTATGAATTTTCTTTGATGGCCGCGGATCAGTAAGATAGCAAACAATTGCTCAACAGAGCATAATCAATCTGGGAAAAATTATTGGTCTTACCTGATTGTTTTCGATTGCAAGTGTAAATGCGTGAGCACCACTGAATTTAAGGGAGTTTTTATACCCACCACCATAGGATGGGGGGTATATTAACTTTGTCATTCCGTTTGTAACACATCGAAATATTGCTCTAAGACCCCATAAAGTATATATATTCTGGGTCGTGGTGAAATTCTGAGTCGATCTGAGCATGTCCGTCCGTCCGTCCGTCCGTCCGTCCGTCCGTCCGTCCGTCTGTTGAAATCACGCTAACTTCCGAACGAAACAAGCTATCGACTTGAAACTTGGCACAAGTAATTGTTATTGATGTAGGTCGGATGGTATTGCAAATGGGCCATATCGGTCCACTTTTACGTATAGCCCCCATATAAACGGACCCCAAAATTTGGCTTGCGAGGCCTCTAAGAGAAGCAAATTTCATCCGATCCGGCTGAAATTTGGTACATGGTGTTAGTATATGGTCTCTAACAACCATACAAAAACTGGTCCACATCGGCTCATAATTATATATAGCCCCCATATAAACCGATCCCCCGATTTGGCTTGCGAGGCCTCTAAGAGAAGTAAATTTCATCCGATCCGGCTGAAATTTGGTACATGGTGTTAGTATATGGTCTCTAACAACCATGCAAAAATTGGTCGACATCGGTCCATAATTATATATAGCCCCCATATAAAACGATCCCCCGATTTGGTTTGCGAGGCCTCTAAGAGAAGCAAATTTCATTCGATCCGGCTGAAATTTGGTACATGGTGTTAGTATATGGTCTCTAACAACCATACAAAAACTGGTCCGCATCGGCTCATAATTATATATAGCCCCCATATAAACCGATCCCCCGATTTGGCTTGCGAAGCCTCTAAGAGAAGTAAATTTCATCCGATCCGGCTGAAATTTGGTACATGGTGTTAGTATATGGTCTCTAACAACCATGCAAAAATTGGTCGACATCGGTCCATAATTATATATAGCCCCCATATAAAACGATCCCCCGATTTGGTTTGCGAGGCCTCTAAGAGAAGCAAATTTCATCCGATCCGGCTGAAATTTGGTACATGGTGTTAGTATATGGTCTCTACCAACCATGCAAAAATTGGTCCACATCGGTCCATAATTATATATAGCCCCCATATAAACCGATCCCCCGACTTGGCTTGCGAGGCCTCTAAGAGGAGCAAATTTCATCCGATCCGGCTGAAATTTGGTACGTGATGTTAGTATATGGTCTCTAACAACCATGAAAAAATTGGTCCACATCGGTTCATAATTATATATAGCCCCCATATAAACCGATCACCAGATTTGACCTCCGGATCCTCTTGGAAGACCAAAATTCATCTGATTCAGTTGAAATTTGGTACGTGGTGTTAATATATGGCCTCAAACTCCCATGCAAAAATTGGTCGATATCGGTCCATAATTATATATAGGCCCCATATAAACCGATCCCCAGATTTGACCTCCAGAGAAGAGCAAAATTCTTCCCATTCGGTTGGAATTTGGTACGTGATGTTAGTATATGGTATCCAACAACCATGCAGGAATTGGTTCCTATCAGTCCATAATTATATATAGCTCCCATATAAACCGATCCCCAGATTTGACCTCCGGTGCCTTTTGGAGAAGCAAAATTCATCCGATCTGCTTGAAATTTGGTACGTGGTATATGATATTTAACAACCATGCCAAAAGTGGTCCATATCAGTCCATAATCGTACATAGCCCCATATAAACCGATCCCGAGATTTGGTTTTGGAACCTCTTGGAGGAGCAAATTTCATCCGAGTGAGTTGAAATTTGGTACATTGTGCTAGTATATGGTCGTTAACAACCATGCCTAACTAGGTCCATATCGGTCTATAGTTATATATGGCCCTCAGATAAATCGATCCCCAATCACACAAAAATTGGTCAATATCAAGTTCATAATTGTATATAGCCCCCATATAAGCGATCCCCATATTTCAATTCTGGCTCTCTACGTACAAAAATACCGTATCGATTCGTAATTATTTGTAGACTTAACTATACATAACTTTTTTTTGTCTAATATATACCATGTATGGACTAAATCACAATTTATAAAACGATGTTAAGAAGTTTTAAGATACCACAACCCAAGTAATTCGATTGTCGATGATAGTCTTTCGTAGAAGTTTCTACGCAATCCATGGTGGTGGGTACATAAGATTCGGCCTGGCCGAACTTGCGGCCGTATATACTTGTTTTATTTTATTTTGCAAGTTCCCAAATAGGAGTATAATATACGAAAGTTGGTATGCTTCAAATAAATTTTGTCTAATTGCACGAGAAGTTTAACTGCTGCTGACGTGAAGGTTTATAAATTTGTTTTATTGACTATATAGTTCTTCCATTAGATGTTAAACACGAATATTCCTCGAAGCGACTTCGTTATGAATATTTTTAAAAATCTTTCTTCACTAATTCAATTTTATTCCAAAGAATGTCGGTTGGAATTTTCTTTTCATGGTAAAGTGTTGTTTGAGTATACAGTGAAACCTCTGAAAAGTGGACACCCACGGTCGCCTAAATTTTGTCCATATTTGGGAGGTGTCAAGTTATGAGAGATTTATTTTAATGTGTTAATATAGCAAACGTCCCCACATTTGGGAGGTGTTCGGTTTTCAGAGTGTCCAAGTTTGAGAGGTTTCACTGTATTTGTTTTTGTAATAAACGTTGTCGTCTTTTACAGGATGTAAGAACAATTTAACCTGGAACTATATACAAATGTAAATATTTATTTTTATCCGATTTTCATGCGGTTTGGACTCAGTGGCCAATATTTCGGATCATTCATAAAATGTACATATCTAGAAATATTTTTAATAATAGAGCGGTTTCTCGATAAATTTTTTAATCTTTCTTTTAAATCTGTCACTATTTACAAATATAAATATTTGTGGTATAAGATACTTTTAGTTGAATGTTTTGAATTATTTCATATGAAAATAATACAAATGAGAGAAGAGTAAATTAAAATAAAATATATTTATCTTTAAGGCAACTGTAGCATTTGGGTTGGACCCACACAGATTGGTTTTTAACATTGCACACATATTTTTATTGTAGAACGGCGGCTTTTACTTTTGAATGTCTTCTGTCATCTTCATCAGGCATAAAAGAAGTACCCAATGATGTTATGGGTTCACCGATAATGTTTTATAATTGGTATAGGGAGGAGATTCACGAAAAATTTCATGTTTTCGCATCCATTGATCCTTCTTTACCAACCAAAAATATCTACCTGACTAATTCAGATAGTTTATCGTCGTTTTTCTTATTATTGGGGGAAGACCCCAATTCATTCTCATGTAAATCGGTGTACAACTTTGGCCTCTGTGGTCATATGTGTATAAACCGGGCTAAAGGTATGTATATGTATATGAGAGCTGTATCTAACTCTGAACCGATTTCAATAATGTCGAACATATAATTTAAAAAACAGCAATATATTCTCTGTGGCGAATATCAGAATGCAAAAGAAACATGAAACAGCGGTTACGAAGCTACAAATGAAAAAAAAAATTTTTTTGTAGAAAAAATTGTTGCCAGAGCTAGGGTTGTTAATAAAGTCAGCTCAAAAATAATTTAATTCCTAGCTAGTTGAACCTTTTTTAAATATTTCTCAATTTCGCAAACACAAAATATTAGACATAATCGTTGAATCCCTTATCATAAATTCGGGTTTATTTGCTCCTAATGAAAATACTTTATAAGAAAGTGGAAAGTTGTTTATTTACAATTTCCTTCCGGAGGAAAGTATTTGGTCTTTGGGTGTAGCTATGCTAAATTTGGTTTATGTCGGTCCATTTTTCCGCAATTAAAAGAACATCAATAAAAATGTTAGTATCTAACAGAAAAGATTTTTGCACTAAATATTATCAACTCGCTAAAAATTTATCATTCGATTAGACTTCCTTCCCTTTCTACGAATATGTATAAATCATTTTTAATGGAGAAAATTTTGCATATTTATGTTTGAGTTTACATAATGACAATCATACTTTAATATCTAACCCAGCAAAAACTCCTATTACCAGGTATAAGTACAAGTATGCCTGCCCCAGCAAAAACTCCTATTACCAGGTATGAGTACAAGTATGCCTGCGTCAAATTGGTAACATCTTCCTCGTACATATATCAGCAGTAATACTTTTACACGGGCATGACATTGGAGGAAAGTACTTCCGTGCAAGCATACCAGAAGTCGAAAAATAAGTACTTCTTCGCAAGCATACCAGCTCTCCAAAAATAATATCTTTACCATAAATATACCCAAAAAGTGCGAACTCACCCCTGTTGTTTTGTAATCCAACAAACTATACCACGCTCCAGGACATGGATATATTCAATGGTGTTATTTTGTAATATAACTTATGTACTATACAACTTTATAAAACAAAGGTATATTTTATTGGCAATTTTTTCTGAAATGTAATTTGCATTACTTATCGCTACTATTAACGGTGCCCACTGTAGAGCCGAACCCGGACCTCAAGATATGATTTTGATTACCGTTATTAATAGAAAGAATCACCTTTTGCCTACCCAGGTAAGTTATTATATTTAAATCCCAGGTAATACTGCAAGTAGTAACTTTTTGATTACCGGTATTACTGAAAGAATCACTAGTGCTTACCCAGTTTTCGCTGGGAATTCTTGTAGTAGGCATTGTTATCAACTTTTAACACTTTTCCACTATGAAGTAATCGATGCATGAGTATTTGCCTGTTTACATAAAAGAGAACTCAATGGGAATAATAAACCAACTTTGAACTTTGCCTTGCACAGACGAGTGGACCAAAACGAGCAATTGCTAATAAATGTGTTTGTACGTGTTGATCGATATTTGTACAAGAATAAAATTTAAAAACTACACCGGAAAACACCCAACCTAGAAATCTACAAGACTGACGGCTTTATTTGTTCTTAAAGAAAATATTCTATACGAAGGGGGAATTTTGTTTGTTTAAAATTTTGTTCCTCTAGAAAGTATTTTTGTTTTCTTTGGGTGTATACTTGTCGTAACACCGCTTGTTATGATTCATTCAACTTTTTGCTTGAAAGTGATCATAATTGAATACAATCAGTCTTATTAGCAGCTGTTAATGAGAAATGTGGAAGGAAATTAAAGGTTGCAGCGTCCACATAATCAATATTTACCTTTTTGCACTTGCTCTGGTATATGCACCTAACCTAACCATGCGTCCATTGACTGAATATGGGAAATTTTTGTTAACAGATATTTTATATCTAAATTTGTGGTGGCATTAATGAAATTCGCATAAATGCCAAAGTCGAATAATACCATGGTTGACGTCGTGGTAATCGAACTAAATTTCCATATTAAATTAACCTGAACAGCACTAGCATTGGCCACAATTCATAGTTGCACGTCGACCCGATGACGTTGTTTCGAGTTGCTCTGGCTGTCAGTGTTGAACATTCACACTTGGCGTAAATTAAATTCTTGATAGTTCATGAACTTATTAGCAGTTTCCTGTTAATATTGCCACCGTACTACCCGCAATGTTCATGGGAAGTAATATAGGTACATATTTGTCGGAAAGGGAGAGAGAATTCTCTGCTACCGAATGTACAATGTCTTGTCGATTGAAAAACATTGATTTCCTCTTAAGGAGGTCATCACATCTTGTTTCCAGATACTCGCGATCTCCATCCAATCTTCGATGTACTGTAACATGCCTTAACCATGTTGGCAGATTTGCATTTTGGCGTTGTAATCTTAATAGAAATGTTAAATCTCCTTGCGTATCAATGAATTTGATCGTACAGCAATCATGTTTCTCTTTCACTCTCTCTTATGCTGTTTTGTTTGCTGGGGCGATTATTGATTCGCTATTAAGAGATGGAGCTGTAGTTAAATAAATTATATAAACTCATGTATGTAAATCCCCCTTTTGCTTAGTGATCCGCGCATCTTCATCAAGCATCGAGCATCGTTGTGGTGTGGCATTAATGAAGATACCAGGTCTCTATGATGTAGCGCAAGAATCTTGATTTGATACACTTTGTTCATTTGTAGGTCTCTGCAGTAGGGACAACCTGATTCAAAATTTGCAGCAACGGAATTATGCAGCACATGGGCTGGATGAAGGTTGCAAAAAACAACCATGCTAACTACCATGGACAGTTTTTTATCCATATCTTAAAGATTGCTGTTGTTTTCGATGCGGATTTGTTTTTGTTTTCTATGTGGAAATGTGTGGCTATGAGTTTTGGAGTTTTGTGTCTCTTGTCTGTCCGTCTTTTTGATATCTTCCAGTGATTAATGAATGTTTTACCGCAATATCGAGTAAAAGCGTTGTCAAGTGAGCAAACATGCAGTCAGCCAACAGACACAAACAAAGCCTGGTGTTACAGTCGCACTGGACAGTTATCCGGTTGTTCCCATTGACAGACATATTACCATACAATAGTGTTGCAATTCAGGGATTGCATTAGCATAAACAATTAAAATAGCCCGAGTAAGAGCTACTATCCGTCGTATAGTACTCACCCCACAGTGAGTTTAATACGGGTGTATTATAGAAAGTATTATACATTGACTATGTGATGAATATAAATGATTAATAATCTAATCTATATCATTAGATTTGTATGTTTTGGTTTAATTGCGAAACACCGTATCAAGTATCAAATTTATGGGGGCTAGCCACCATTACAAAAATGCTCGGTATATCTAAAACCGATGCCGAAAATGCCAATATATATATATAGATTACCAAGGTTGAAACCCATGGCAGAAAACCTAAAATTACACTATAACCATAAAGAGAAGTATCAATTTATACGTAAAAAACATCCATTTATCGCATATAACTAACTAAGAAATTATTGGAATATTGACGTTGATGCATGAACTGTTCGAAAAACACACATTGGAAATGGATTTATAGTCCCACAAAAAAAAAAAAAAAAACATCGCCAAAAAGTAATGAAAATGTTCTTTTTGGATCCGGAAGTGGTGCAAAATTGACGCAGAACCGATGAATTTAACATGGGCTTGTCATAGGACGGAAGTCCTCTATTTCAACAGCCATTGCACCTAATTTGCATCACTTCTTTAGGTGTAATCCGAATTCAATGCTTTATATGTAAATTAAAAAATTCTGTGATATTTTGTCAAATAAATAATTTTTATAATTTTTTAAATTTTTTTGATGGATTCTAATGCTTGTCTGAAACGTTTGACCTCAAATATTTTCAAAAATTCACAAGTTTTTCAGATTGGATGTAGCATTTTTTTCGACAAAATTTTAATAATTTGTACCATTTTATGAATTCTTACTCGGTTTTTAACCTATTTGAAACACAAAAAAGTAAAATTACCCATTAAAAATATGAAAAAACGTATTATTGAATAAAAAGAACTTCCTGTGTAGTTAAAATAAAGAACATCAATGGGAGTACATCTTCTGGAAGTGCTTTTAAAGTTGTGCCTTTGGAAGAACTTCCAAATTTTTTTACTGGGGTCCTTTGTAGTTAAAATAAAAAACATCATTAGGAGTACATCGTCTGGAAGTGCTTTTAAAGTTGTGCCTTTGGAAGAACTTCCAAATTTTTTTGCTGGGGTCCTTAGTGCATGAAAAGTGTAATTGTTATCCAAAAAGAATATTAAACAAGGATTAAAGTTTGCTAAAAATCAAGTCGATTGCGCTAAGCAAAAAATGGCGTAATATTTTGTGGCCCGATGAAACAAAATTAAACTTGTTTTCTTGTGATAGGGTTGTCCACCATGTAACAAAACCTATCCATCAAGAATTCAATCCCAAATATACTTTGAAGATGGTCCAAAAAGGGCGGTGGCAGTATCATGGTATAGGAGTCATTCTCGTATTATGGTGTGAGTCCTTTATATCGTATACAGAATATAATGAAATCAGCTGATTACACAGATATTTTGCAAAATACAATGCTGCCGTATGCCGGAGAAAATATGCCACAAAAATGCATCTTCCAAGAGGATAATAACCCTAAACATACAACAAGCTATACAAAGAAGGGTTCCAAGACAATAAAATCAATGTGCTAGAATGAGCGGTACAGTCCCCAGAATTGAACCCAATAGAATATTTGTGCAACGAAGTTAAACGGCAAACCAGGGGGAAGTGTACATCAATTTGCGATGAGCTGTGGAATCTAATACAGGATGCATAGAATGAAATACCGCTACAGTTTTGCTAAAATTTGGGCGATTCAATGACTAGAAGATGTTCTACTGGTATGGATAACAAAGGATCCCAAATAAGTACTAATGTAACACTACTCGTACGGCTTTATGGAACAATATTCAGTATAAATATCTTATAGTTTTATTTAATTTGGTAAAAGGTTTAAACTTTCATAAAGTGTCCTTGTTTTTTTTTTCACACGTAAATCATGACAATTATAACAAATCACAAAAATATCGAATTACTGGTACAATAGTGACAAAAATATTGTTTCTAATTTTGTCTCTACCTTTTAAAAAAATATATCGTTTAAACAAAAAATAATTTTTCAATTTTTGTTCGGGTTTTAATGTTATCTAAATATGGGTACACACAAAAAATTATCACCGAAATTTTTTCAATTAATCACTTAATTGAATTTGGAAACGGCTTCAATTAATATGTTAATTGATTCAATTAATTATATAATCAAATCCGAATAAAACCCAATTAAAAAAATTATTGGTATTTGTTATGTTTCCAATTAAAATATTAATTGATTCAATCAATTTGTTAATCAATTCGGAAATAATTTTCAATTACAAACGTGATTTTTCGCGTAAATTGAAAAACATGATTGGCGACATTCTGTCTGCTGCATTCAAAATGTGTGCATAAATATTTTGAACGCAACAACAAATCATATCAAAGGGTTGAAATAAAGTGTACAACAACAAATCGCCACGTGGTAAAGTTTTGAAAAAAACATATGACAGAACGCATTTGAAATTACCTGTGTTTGTGTTTTGTGGTATTGCAAACATGGAAAACAATCTACGTTTATTAAAGGTAAGAATTTATTAAATGTATATTAAACGGACTAAAATAATATATTTTTTAATCATTTCTTTTAGTGACCAATTTTATTTCGTGAAATTGACCAATCAATCCCATCAACTTCATCATTTTTATCAAATATATAAGAATATAAGTATATGTTTGCAATCAAAAGGTGGGTACCGTATTGACCTTTTAAAATTATAAATTTTTCACGCCTAGTTTTCTTAAAACCAAGATCGGTATGCATTTGTTGGAAGATTCACCTTGAAGTTGCGAAGTAGCGTTGGCATTAAATTGTATTTTTGTTGTTCCTGCCTTTTTCAGTTTTGAACCCAAGTAGAGAGCAGTATATCTTATATATAAACTAATGAGCTGAATTATGAAAGTGTAAAAAAGTTCTTTCCTTTGGAATTAAAAATATGAAAAATATCAGAAAATTATAAAAATATGTATTTGACATTTATATTTTTATCTATTTTCAGAATTTCCAAAGTATCATCAATATAATACCAAATATTACATTGTCTTGCCATTCTTTTTGTCTTTGATTGGTTCAAATTTTAATAGACGATTTCAATGTGTGGAAATTTTGGAAAGGAATTGTTACTAAAATTAAATTACCGAGCTCCTTAATGCACCCTTTTATGCTAAACGACTACAACTGCAAAAGAAGATTATAAATATGCAACCTGGAACTTGATATTCTATGTAGGTAATGTTTAACAAAATTAAGTTTTAATTGAACAAAATTAAATTCGAATTATTCTGTTTACTTTCAGAAAAACTAATTTAGCTTACAGGCTGCTGATTTATTGGAAATCTAGGCGCATCTAAATATTAAAGGGAACATGCTGACATCGTTAATATGATAAGGAAGATAATGATTTATATAGTTTAGTTTTTAACCCTTTAGTTGTTATTGATCATAATTGTAGACATTGTGATGTTAGAAAAAAAAAAACACACAAATAACAAAAACCAAATTCTTTAGTCTATGGCATAATTCAGAAAAATAAAATATTGAAGATTTTTTATAAGAAACGCATAATTTCGTTTATTACAAATAAAACTAAATAAGATAAGATTGAAATTTATTGCCCATGTCAATTAATAATTTAATTGAATCAATCAAATCAAAGATTGATTTTTGTCGCGAAATTAATTAAAATTTTAATTGATTCAATTAAAACTGTGATTGAATTCTATGTCAAAAATCAATCACATTTTTAATTGATTCAATCACACAGTTAATTGATTCCGTGACAAAATTCAAATAAATTTTTAATTGAAAATCGTGTTGGTTTTCAATCAAAATGGGTGATTGATACTATCATTTTCGTGATCGAAGACATTTCAATTAAAAAATGATTGAATCCGCGATTTTCGTGATTGAAATAAATTTTTTTTGTATGTAGATTTTTCACATAACTGTATGTGAAATCCTTTATTTATATTACACAGCACAAAAATTCCAAACAAAAAGTGACTTATCCCAGCCGAAAGTAATCGATGAGAGGAGAAAAGTAATTTATTGATTGTGATAGAATGGGTGCCGTTCGTTTTTTTATGAGCGTCTATAGTTTTTTTGCCAGATTCGATTGGGATCACTTTTCTTTTCTTATATTTGTTTTTTGAAGTATGAAGTTGTTATGTACTAGAAAGTTGTTCATAATTCTATAGGCTACATTTATTCCCTTGACTGTTTTGTACAATTGTCAATAGTTCAAGAGCTGTAGTCGAAAAACTGAAAAAATCGGTGATAAAAGTAAAGGTAAAAAGTAAAGGTAAAAAGTAAAACTAATTTTTACCACATTTTTGGGGTTTTGAACATGAATATTAAATTTTTCTAACTTAATATATTGCGCATTTTTTCGACCAAGTTAAGAGCTACAATTTTTCTGAAGACTAAAAATAACCTTTGGCTTCGAAATGTCGCAAATTAGAAAACAATTGGCAAAAGAGTGTTCAAAATCGAATTTGGCGAAAAATTTATAGAGGCTCATAAAAAACGAATGGCAACCAATCTAGCAAACAACAAATCCAATCAAGTCGAGAACTTACATTTCTCCTCCCATCGATTACATTCCGCTGGGATTTGGAGTCAAAAAGCGTCGCTGTGTTATTTATACAGTACAAAATCTAAAATTTTTATAGAATGGAAGAAAAAGTTTAAAATCTAATATACATTTGTTTGTAAGTCGAAATAAGATTCAGATATGTAAATGCATTAAATGTTATATGGCGAAATCAGTCAAAATTTCTTATGATGATGTCTTCATTTGAACCATACAAAAATGTACTGAAATATACTATCGAAACATGTATCTTTCAGACTCAAAAAATACTACACAAAGAAAAAGTTTCGTTATATTAACGAAATGTGTTGTTAAAAGTCATCCATTGAAACAAATTCGTTAATACAACGAATTTTTCGTTAATATAACGAATTTTCTGTCAATTAACGACCAAATGAAGTTTGGCATAAGACAATTTTTCAGTTGAACTTTTTATGTTACCATTTCAAGATGCACACGGAAACATGTGCTTATTGTCATGTATACATGTGTATGTACACATTACAAAGACACCACAGACGTATTAGAGAGAGTATAGAGAGACAGAAATACTCAAAGTCCCATTCGTAATATTAACGAACATATTTCATTAATATGACGAAAGATACAAATTTTAAATGTATTTTTTAACGATCCATATCGTTATATTAACGATCACATTCGTTTTATAAATGAAATTTTCAATTCCAGTTTGGGATTATATAAAAGGACTGTGTTTTAAGGGCTAAAACTTTCGAAAAGTTTCTCTCTATGTGCAAATGATTATAATAATTCCATCTTTGCAAAAATGTTTATTCTAATTCTCGAAAAAAATACAAAGTTTATATTCGTAATATTAGCGAAACGAATATCATTAATATAACGAAAAAGGAAACAAAAAATTGTCTTTACGATTGATTTCATTGTATTAACGATCACTTTCGTTCTTATAACGAAAAATTTCGTTATATTAACGAAAAATAATCAACGTTCGTTAATAGTACGAAGCATTTTTCGACCAGTGTAAAGCCAATTTAACTTTATTTTAGTTTACGGAATTATTATGTTTGGAGAAAGTTTCCTTTACTCTAATATTTTTTTGCGTATGTTAGTTAAATGAACTAAAAAATTGGGAAAAATTATACACATATGAAGTACAAAGATTTACTAAATTCGTACTTGTCACTAAATAGAAAATAGTTAATTTTTTTGTAAATTTTACAACAAATGCACCCATCGTGAACTTCGTATGGCACTAAAGACATTCTTGCAATTTTGAACCCCAATTTTTTTCCTTCAAACTACAAAATTTTCTTTAACAGGTGAAAAACAATTAATTAACTCTAATAAATTTTCTTGAATCTGTCGAAAAATATTTACTTATTTTTGTGATATCGGCTTCATGTCATCGCTTGTAATATGGTTTAGTTGAAATTTTCTAAAAATAATCCAAATTTTCTAAAATTAACCAAAATTTTTCTTCCTGGCGGGTTCACTGTTTTTTCAGTGCATGTTTTAGCCTTAAGGCCGGTATGAGTTAGCTGTATCGGGCGAAAATAAGACTGAGGAAAAAATCAATAAAAAACAGCGAAAATCGCACACAAGCACTCGTTTTATTTCGAATAGATAACCCAGCGGGAAAATTGCGAAGTACCGCAAAAATCATGCCTTCTTAACCCTTCATGCCTTCTCCTATCATGCATGTTAAAATGCCTTGCACTTCCTTTCTAAAAAATGCCCGCAAACATTATTCTGTGCCTTCTTTTTGAATTGGAAAAAGAATGACCTACATTGTTGTTATAAGAACGAAAATTCAGTTTTTTATATAATCATCAAACAAACATTTGTACACTGTTAGAAAAATATGTTTTTCATATGTTTCGATATAAACAAAATGTGTTTCGGGCACAATTTTTAAACACAATATATTTAAGTGCAAACATGTAATGTTCTCAAACTAACACTAAATGTTTGGAACACATATGTTAATATGTTAGAATATATTATGTTTGGGGCATGCATGTTTCATAAAAATTATATGTGTGAATGTAAACATATATAAATTTACAAATTTCGATTAAACATATATATGTTGTGATATTTTATTCAGAGAGCGAAAGAAAGAGAGAGAGAGAGAGTATAGAGAAAGAAATAGAGATAAAAACCGGGAGGGTTGACGAAAGATATCAAATTAACACAGCGAGAGAATCGAAAGAGAGCAATTTCTGTGAAACCGCTTATATGTTGTTTCGGAAACTGCTTTATGATAAGGCCAAAAATTTTATACGCTTAAGTCTAAATATTATTTAATTTAAGTCTAAATATTATTTAATTTGTGTATATTATAAAATTATTTATGTATGTTTATACTCGACCCCACGTTCTTCCTTTGTTAGAGTTTTTGAATTCCTTCCAAAATATCAAACTTTTATACCAAAACCAGTTTTTTATTACAAAATTGTTATTTTGCAATAAAAAAATAATATTTTATCCAAAAGCTCAGTCCATTTCGTTTATATCAAGCACTGTTTCTGACTGTAAATCTTTAATAACCCACATTTCGAAGTTTCATTATAAAAATTTAATATAGTATAAATATAAATGCGTAAATTAAAAA
Organism: Haematobia irritans; assembly: GCF_050003625.1. Lineage (NCBI taxonomy): Eukaryota > Metazoa > Arthropoda > Insecta > Diptera > Muscidae > Haematobia > Haematobia irritans. The sequence continues at coordinate 112,648,327 of NC_134398.1, read as the reverse complement.
AAAAAAAAAACAATTGGTGTTTGGTCGGAGCAGGGATTGAACCCACGACCCTTTGCATGTACGGCAGACATGCTAACCACTGCTCCACGTTGCCAACACATGTATGTTTCTGTTAAATAATGTTATGTTTGCATGGGCTCGTGGGCGCTGCAAACTATGCTATATAAATGTAACTTATAACGATAATTGTCTTCTGGTGACTATAACAGCTACGTAGCTCAGTGGTAGTGTGTTGGCTTACAAACTGTATGGTCCTCGGTTCGATTCTCCGTCCAGGCGAAAGGTAAAATATAAAAAAATTATAAAATTGAATAATTTCTTCAACATTATTTGTATTACAGAAAAAGGTGCCAAGAACTAAAAAATTTCGTGGAAGTGAAAATTATGTTAGGGAATGAGCACAATCTTCTTTGGGGAAAATTCTTCCAAGCATATAATATTTTTGGGCTCAAAATGCTTCCAAACATATTATATGTTCACATAAAACAAACATATTAATGTTTCGGCAGTATCCAATAATATATGTGCTTCCTGCAAAATATGTTTGGAACATATGTTAGAGAGGCGATTTTTTTTGAGGGTGTATCAATATTTTTAACAGGACACGGTTTTCACCCGATTTGCCTCAAAACTAGAATTTGCTGTTATTTCGCAAGATGATTTATATTTAGATATAGTTGTTGATTTTAGTTCTAGAACATGTAATGCGCTATTCTCATCCATTTGCCAGAAATTTGGAAATTAGTATTCCTCCCCGCCTTCCAGTGTATTTAAAATATATTTTTATACCCTCCACCATAGGAACAAAAAAAAAAATCAGAAGAAAAGTGAAGTTTTGTATTCGAAACAGCGTTTCTGGCGATGTCTTAAAATTTACGTATTTTTGGGATTAAGTTGGACATATAGTTAGTTGTAGATCAATTTACCCACATATTTTCCATTGGTTTTACTTTATACGTTTGTTTTGATCGTGATACCAGTTGAAATGTGGTACGTGGTGTTAGTAACTGGCCTCTAACAACGATGCAAAAGTGGCCCATATCGGTCCAAAAATATATGTAGCCTCCATAAAAAGCAACTTCCATTATTTATTTATTATTCAATTTATTATAATTACAAATTACAATAAACTTATTTATACGGGCACTAGCAACTAGAGGCTATCGGCCTAAGCAATTTCCATATTTGGTTACCTGCGCTTCTGCAGGGGGATATTTCATACGATCCAATCGAAATTGGAAATTTTATGTTAACCGATCAAGAACTGATTTAGCTTATATAGGTATTTAATCTACCTCCATGTACATTAAGGCAATGTTAAGAGGTTTTAAGATACCTTGTCTTTAGTATAACTTACTGTATTACGAAACATGGTGGATGGTCCATAAGACTCGCCCTGCCTGACATTACGGTCGTATTTACTTATTTTTACAGTGCGGTTAAATAAATAAACACAAATCTTTCTAAATAATTAATAATTAAATTAATAATAACAAAAATCTATAACTTTGCCTATGGTAGAATCTGTTCGAACCCACCAATGATCCCATACTCATTCTTTGTTGGCTGCCAAGATATTAATTTGCTTATGTCTAGTTACTCCTAACTTTGGCCTTCTAGAAGACATTCTCTGTAACATATAAAAGATCCGATACCCATTATACGTTCACTTCCAACAGAAGGGAACGCGGAATGACCTCACGTGTAGCTTAAGTTTACCTTTTGGCGCCCACATCCCATAAATGTGTCGTAGGCCAGTGGATGAGTGTAGGACTACCAATAACGAGGACCCCGGTTCAAATCTCGATAGAGCAGAAAAATAAAAATACACTTGAGGTAAATATTAAAATCACAAAAATAAGATAAACTGTATAGGAAAAGTAAGTCAAATTAAATTCTAACGTAAAAGGTATGAGGGCAAATGTTCAGTTCATAGACAACCTTGCCTTCAAAATATTTATTTTTACACGCTTTCTTTTATGCCTTCCTGTCCAGGCCTTTTTGAGGGCCTTCTTTGGAAGGCATGATTTTTGTACTTAGTATGAAGGCCTGATAACATGGCATCGACGACACCACCTCTAGAAGGCATACGAATAGAAGCGAGAGGCAAGGCCTTGGTCTCCAATCCAATCCAATGTTATTTTGAAATGAACACGTAATGCAGCGCCCAGGCCTTATAGCTACCCGGACAGCACTTCCATCATCGATTCCACGTCGCTTCCATTTCCCGCTGGGAATGATTCACACTATTGAAATGCACAAATATAAATGCGTATCACTCAACCAATCACAAGATAAAATATATATTTCTTAGAATATTTACGAGCGCGCAAAATAAAAAAAAAAAAAACTTTCAATGCTGAACCAGGGAAAAATACAAAACACAAAATACAACACTTAGACAAAACTACAACTAAAGCCAATTTAACTCTATTTTAAGTCATGGCAATTATTATGCTTTATTATGTCTCCAATATGGAAAAGTTCCCCTGACATTAATAATTTTTTGTGCACGTTAGCAATATTAAGGACATTCGAAAAAGACACCAAATTCTATTTTCCCACTTAGTTTCGATTTATTTCGCGATGTTATTTTAAAGTAGAGGCTTTACTCTAAATAAACTATAAATATTTTCCATATTGGTGAGCACTAAACAACATTTTTATATACTTCTTTAACAATAAACGAATAATACGAAAATTTGAGACAATTTTTCTACTATATGTTTCTAGTATGTGGACATTAATACAAAAACTATAGCTGATACTACTTCGGGTTCTTTTTTTGTATTTTTTCTCGCACTTTGAAAGATATTATAGGCCAAATAGCGCTTATTTTCGTAAGGCCATTTGGTAACAATTCAAGAATCAAGTTTTCAAGCAAGCGCATATAGCTCTTGAAGTAATTGAGGTAGGTTCTCAAAATGACAATTTCTGTACTACGTGCTGTTAGTACAAGTAGAAACAGAAGAAAAGTTGGTTTATTTCGGTAGTGAAAGGGTTAAAAAGGTGGTCTAGTTAAATATTATAAAGATTTACTAAATTCGTATTTCCCACACCCTCAAAAAATCGCTTCTTTAACATATGTTCCAAACATATTTTGCAGGAAGCACATATATTATTGGATACTGCCGAAAAATTAATATATTTGTTTTGTGTGAACATATTATATGTTTGGAAGCATTTTGAGCCCAAAAATAGTATATGCTTGGAAGAATTTTTCCCAAAGACGATTGTGCTCATTGCCTAACATACTCGTAATTTTCTCTTCCACGAAATATTTTAGTTCTTGGCACCTTTTTCTGTAATACAAATAATGTTGAAGAAATTATTCACTTTGATATATCCACACTATCCACTGGACTACGTAGCTGTTACTCACCAGTAGATAATTATCGTTATAAGTTACATTTACATAGCATAGTTTGCAGCGCCCACGAGCCCATGCAAACATAACATTATTTAACAGAAACATACATTTGTTTACCACGTGGACCAGTGGTTAGCATGTCTGCCTTGCATGCAAAGGATCGTGGGTTCAAACCCTGCTCCGACCGAACACTTTTTTTTTTTTTTTTTTTTTAATTTACACATTTATATTTATACTATATTAAATCTTTATTATGAAACTTCGAAATGTGGGTTTTTAAAGATTTATAGTCAGTAACAGTGCTTGATATAAACGAAATTGACGGATTTTTTGGATAAAATATTTTTTTTTTTGCAAAAATAACAATTTTGTAACAAAAAACTGTTTTTGGTACAAAACTTTAAAATTTGGAAGGAATTCAAAAACTCTAACAAAAGAAGAACGTGGAGTCGAGTATAAACATACAGAAGTAATTTTATGATATAAACATAAATTTAGTTAGGCGTGAACAGTTTTTTATTTGCATTTAACACCATCGCTGTAAAATGCCTTTTATTTTTCATTAATAATTCATTTTAAAGAAAAAAACTTTTTAAATTGTTTTAGCTGCAAAACTCGAACTAAATGCCCGCTTTATATTTGAAGGTGTCCGTCAACTCCTCGTGGACTACTTATTAATAAAGAGGAACTAAACTTTGTTTTTATATATTTTACTGTATAATTTTTCACTATTTCCTCCTTATTTCATTTTACTGTCCCAACTCTAAAAAGAGTACAGTGCCCTTTCGTTATTTTTATGAAGACCCCTGATTTCTTTCAACGAACCAAGAAAAAATTGTGCCCATAATGCCAAAATGATAAACAAAACACATGTCCACACATACATAAAATGCTGCTCTCAAGGCGAAAACATATGCTGTTTGTTTTTCAAATGTCTATTCTCTTGGTTCCGATTGTTCTCTTTTGATTCTTTCGCTGTGTTATGTTGATATCTTTCGTCAACTCTCCCGGTTTCCATCTCTATTTCCTTCTCTATACTCTCTGTGTCGCTTTGAATAAAATATCACAACATATGTATGTTTAGTCGAAATTTGTAAATTTATATATGTTTGCATTCACACATATGATTTTTATGAAACATTCCTGCCCCAAACATAATATATTCTAACATATTAACATAGATGTCCCAAACATTTTGTGTTAGTTTAGGAACATTACATGTTTGCACTTAAATATATTGTGCTTTAAAATTGTGCCCGAAACACATTTTGTTTATATCGGAACATATGAAAAACATATTTTTCTAAGAGTGCACAACATAGTTCCGAATTTCTATTGTGAACTCCAAGATTTTTCCTTCAAACTACGAAATTTTTATTAACAAGTAAAAATGAAAATAATTATATCTAATACAATTTTTTGAATTTGTCGAAAACTGTTTATTTATTTTGTCATATCGGCGTGATAGCGGGATTTTTAATAAAGTTTATTTAAAATTGTCCACATTTTCCTTCTAGTGGGTTCACATTTCATTCATTGTATAAATGACAATGCCTTTGCTCTTCGTACAATTTTTGGAAATTTTCTCCTTAAATTATTCACACATTATGTAACATACATATAATTTTACTTATCACGATTCCTGGGGGCGATAAGCCTCCCCTAGCTCCGCCAACGTTTATACCCTGGCGGAGAACACCAATTTCTTAAATTTTATTAATATGGATAAACATTTTTGAGTACTCTATGAAAAATTATTTGATTTGAGTAGATTATATTCTATCTTCCGAATTAAATTTATATTATTTTGTTTATTTATTTATTTCACTTGTAAAACTATCACTAACAGAACTAAATCTGATCAGATATGTGCTAGGGTAATTTGTAGATTTAAACAAGATCAAACGGTGGATTTTATAAACGTAATATTACATTATAACTATTTACCTATACATTCCTTTTTAAATGTTGAAAGTTCTCATTTATATAATCCTAAGTCCTCATTTATAGGATCAACAATAATTGAAAATTTTTCAACAGTATTATTATTTCTCGACAACTATAACGTAACCACAAAGAAGATAATGACTACAAGTAAAAAAAAACTTTCCTCCCAAACGAAATTTTAGAAAAACAAATTGCTTTTCGATGTAAGGAAGATTGTTTGGAAGAAAAGTTATACATTTGGTGATAAACGTTGATTATTTTACAGGATGTGAAAACAATTTCATAAAGACTAAATCAATAATACTTTTTTATTGTTCTGGCTAATTGCATCTTCTCTCGTATCTTTCTCAACTCCACGAGGACGGGCCAAACAGTTTGTAAGCCAACACACTGCAACGCATACAGTCAAGCAGTAATATTTTTATAGAGCATAGTTTTGGGCGCCTACGAGCCGATGTAAAGAAACTTTATTTAAGTAAAACATACCTTTAGTTGTCCACTTTCTTAGAAATACAACTTGTGGAAACTAAAGCAATTTAATTTTACAAATATTCCAAAAACTTTCGCAAGATTTCGAAAATATGTACGACATTACTTACTAATTTTACCATGAAACTTCAAAATGTGTCTTATTAAAGATTTAAAAATGTTTTGTTTTATCGTAAATGTAAAAGATTTAAAAGAAATGTTTTGTTTTATCACAAATATAAAAATTTTGTAACAAACAAAATTTTTTGGCCTCCTTGGAACCAGTTTCAGAAAGTTATCACAGTAATTGTTGTTGGCTAGAGAAACAAGGCGTAGTTCGATTGTTCACCAATCAGCAATATCCTCTGAAAATAGATTTCGTGTTATTGCATTACAAAAAAAAAAAATAAAATATGAATTTGTACATAAATTTGTACGTTTTGAAAAATTTATGAACTCTTCCATAATAGATGTACGTTTACGAAATATATTTCTTCGTAAATAGTTGTTATTATTTTTAATAAAGTTTATGGACTCTTTCATAAAATTAATGGAACTTTACATAATATATCCACAAATACTGGTTTTCTCTTAGATTGAGAGAGCCACAACATAGAGTTACTCTCATATGTATGCAATACAAGCATATAATACGAGACAAAAACAAGTATATACGGCCGTAAGTTCGGCCAGGCCGAATCTTATGTACCCTCCACCATGGATTGCGTAGGAACTTCTACTAAAGGCTGTCATCCACAATGGAATTACTTGGGTTGCGATAACACTTGCCGATGGCAAGGTATCGTAAAACTTTTTAACACTGTCTTCTAAATTGTAAGTTAGCCCATACGGGGTATATATTAAACAAAAAAAGGCCGATTAAATACGTATATAATCTAGTTTGACAAAATTTTCTATAGAAATAAAATTTTGACAAAATTTTCTATAGAAATGAAACCTTGACAAAATTTTCTATAGAAATAAAATTTTGACAAAATTTTCTATAGAAATAAAAATTTGACAAAATTTTCTATAGAAATAAAAATTTGACAAAATTTTCTATAGAAATAAAAACTTGACAAAATTTTCTATAGAAATAAAATGTTGACAAAATTTTCTATGGAAGTAAAATGTTGACAAAATTTTCTATAGCAATACAATTTTGACAAAAATTTCTATAGAAATAAAATGTTGACAAAATATTGTATAGAAATAAAATTTTGACAAAATTTTGTATAGAAATAAAATGTTGACAAAATTTTCTACAGAAATAAATTTTTTACAAAATTTTCTATAGAAATAAAATTTTGACAAACATTTCTATAGAAATAAACTTTTGACAAAACTTTCTATAGAAATGAAATTTTAACAAAACTTTCTATAGTAATAAAATTTGACAAAATTTTCTATGGAAATAAAGTTTAGGTAGATTACAAAATTTTCTATAGAAATAAAATTTTGACAAAATTTTCTATGGAAATAAAATTTTGACAAACATTTGTATAGAAATAAACTTTTGACAAAACTTTCTATAGAAATGAAATTTTGACAAAACTTTCTATAGTAATAAAATTTGACAAAATTTTCTATGGAAATAAAGTTTTGGTAGATTATTTTTGGCGATATGGACCAATTTTTGTGTAATAAGTCATCAGCTATATATAACTAAAGACCGGTATGGACCAATTTTTACATGGCTGTTAGAGGCCATATATTGACAAAATGTACCAAATTTCAACCGTATCGGATGACTTTTGCTCCTCCAAGAGGTTCCGGACGTCAAATCTGGGGACGGGTTATATGGGAACTATATATAATTATGGACCGCTATGGACCAATTTTTGCATGGTTGTTAGAGACCATATACTAACACCACGTACCAAATTTCAACTGGATCGGATGAATTTTGCTCTTCCAAGAGGCTCCGGAGTTCAAATCTGGGGATCGGTTTATATGGGGGCTATATATAATTATGGACCGATATGGACCAATTTTTGCATGGTTGTTAAAAACCGTATACTAAGACCACGTACTAAATTTCAACCGAATCGGATGAATTTTGCTCCTCCAAGAGGCTCCGGTGGTCAAATCTGGGGATCGGTTTATATGGGAGCTATATATAATTATGGACCGATATGGACCAATTTTTGCATGGTTGTTAGAGGCCGTATACTTACATCAGGTACCAAATTTCAACCGGATTGGATGAATTTTGCCCCTCCAAGAGGCTCCGGAGGTCAAATCTGGGGATCGGTTTATATGGGGGCTATACGTAAACGTGGTCCGATATGGCCCATTTTCAATACCATCCGACCTACATCAATAGCAACTACTTGTGCCAAGTTTCAAGTCGATAGCTTGTTTCGTTCGGAAGTTAGCGTGATTTCCACAGACGGACGGACAGCCGGACAGACGGACGGACGGACGGACATGCTTAGATCGACTCAGAATTTCACCACGACCCAGAATATATATACTTTATGGGGTCTTAGAGCAATATTTCGATGTGTTACAAACGGAATGACAAAGTTAATATACCCCCATCCTATGGTGGAGGGTATAAAAAAACAAACATAACGCTTTTGAAGGCAACACTTGCGTCTGCTGGTTTCATGTTTTCAGTTCGGTTTAAGTCGCCATTGTAATTCGAAGATTATTATATTTTATTATTTTTTTATATTATATATTTTTTATATTATATATATTTTTTATTATATTGAAAAAATTCTGAAAAAATATATATTTGAAGCAGAATGTGCTTGGTAATATATTAAAAAAGCGATATTTTATGGTGTACCAATGCTCCAGTTTATATCGATTTTTAATTCTCATATAATTTATGAATTTCTTGTAATGATATTTATTTATGCATTTCTATACTCTCTTGATATTCAAATTTTATTTGATCGTCACATTTACTGCACAGAAAAAAACAGTGAACCCTTTTCCATTACAAAATAAACTAAACTGTAGTAATATTGACCATGATTTAGCCCTTAAGATTTTTTTCTGTTTGTCTAGTTTATAATTCTCTTCAATTTTAGTTCATCTATGGTATTGTACTTTAGTTCAATTTTACAACACCGTAATATTCATATAACCCTACCAAGTTAAAAAGTCAGTATTATTTTCGTTAACTTGATTATTTTTAGGAAACCCGATAATAAAATTTGGTTAACAGTCTCTTTAAAATGTCGACGACTAAACTATTTTTAAATCAATCATTCCACAGTACAGAGAAATTAAATAATTAAATGAACAACAAAACCGTTATACACACAAAAAAGTAATTCATTTATTGTATGAATAGTGTTCCCAAAAATTTTCCAAACACGGAATTCATAAATTATATGAAAAAAGTTCATAAATTAAAAAATACAGGTTTTCATTGACTACGAATGTATACATAATATTAATGAAATTTGTAATTTTATAAATGTAGTATACATAATTTTCGACATTGAGAAATATGTATTTTTACATAATATATATTAAAAATATCATGCATTAAATATATCTCTTCTTTTTTCTTTTCGATTTTCCCCTAATTCTTAATTGGTCAAAATGTATGAACACATTTATTAAAAACCGCATTAAAGTCCTGCGAGTAAAACACATTTTATAACATTTTTTATTAGTTATAAATATGAGCACCAATGATTCCAGTTAATTAATAAAATTGTTTTATTTCGTCAACCTTTTTCAGCAATAAATAATCTTTGAATCGCGACGGCGACTCAAACTGAACTGAAAAAACCAAACACAGCAAAGCCACGTGTTGCCTTCAAAAACGTTATGTTTGGTTTTTGTCTTGTTTTGTATGCTTGTATTGTATACATATGAGAGTAACTCTATGTTGTGGCTCTCTCATGCTAAGAGAAAACCGGTATTTTTGGATATATTATGTAAAGTTTCATTAATTTTATGGAAGAATCCATGCACATTATTAAAAATTGCTTAATTTAATAACAAGTATTTACGAATAAAAAAAATACATCTATTTCATGAAAGAGTCCATAAATTTTCAAAAATGTACACATTTATGTACAAATTCATATTTTATTTTTTTGTGTGTACTAATTTGAACATTTTCATACATTAAAAGTAAACTTTCTTTAATCAAAACTACTTTATTATACAAAATCATGATGCTTGTTCCTAACACAATGGCTTTTGTGAATAAAAATTACGGCCACGTGGAACAAGAAAGTAGTTTATTTTAATTCGCTGTTTGGACTTATCCTTAGTTTTTTATTCATCGTAGGTATATTTTTCACATATCTTGCTAAAAGAAATGGAAGGACTAATGAAAATTGTTAAAAATTAACACCATGTAATAAAATATAAGTTTTTAATTCTTTGTATTTTGGGGCATTTTATAAAGTGGTGTAACGAATTCAACTTTTCTTATCTCATACACTGAAAGAACAGTGAACCCACCAGGAAGAAAACTTTCGGTTAATTTTAGAAAATTTTTAATATTTGTAGAAAATTTTAACTAAACAGTATTACAAACGTTGGCATCACACCGATGTCATAAAAATAAGTAAATATTTTTCGACAAATACAAGAAAATTTATTAGACATAACTAAGTTTTTTCACTTGTTAAAGAAAATTTTGTAGTTTGAAGAAAAAACTTGGAGTTCAAAAATGCAAGAATGTCTTTAGTGACATACGAAGTTCACGATGGACGAATTTTTGGTAAAATTTACAAATTTAAAAAAATTCTGAACTATTTTGTGAAAGACACGAATTTAGTTAATCTTTATGTTTCATTTGAGTATATTTTTTCCTCGGGCTTAGTTAATTTAACTAACGTACACAAAAAAATATTAGAGTAAAGAAAACTTTCTCCAAACATAATATTTCTATGAACTAAAGTAAAGTTAAATTGGCTTTAGTGAAATAGAAAGTTCACTTTTTTTTTAGTGTAAAATTTGTACCTGAAACAATTAGAGAAATAATGAAGTATACCATATTAACTCATAACACTGTGTTGTTATCGATGTGTTGTTATCTAGTTAAATTGTCCAGATTCATTTGGGGTTACTCTGCAATAAATATTTATTTTTTACATTAAATAAAAACATTAAATTGGATTCCAAAAAAAACTAATTGCAGAAATAATAATATGCATAAAAAACTAAATATTCTGGTTAAAAGAAAGTAAAAGAAACCTTACCAATTCACTATTAAATTATAAGCAGAGGAGTAATAATTTTTTTCCAAATTGTTAAGGGGTTATTCTGAAATTAAATATTTCTTTCTTTTACATTAAAAATATTAAATTGGTTTCCAAAAATTTGATTAACGAAATACTAAAATAAAGCATTAATTTTGTATGATAAAATGGTCATAAAATGGTAAACATTCTAGTTAAAGGTAATTCAATTTTTAAAAGAAAATTTACCAATTTTCCATTAAATCTGAAATTAAATATTTGCTTTTTTACAACAAAAAACCATTAAACTGGTTTCCAAAAAATTAATTAACAAATAATAATATACATAAAAAATACTCTTTTTATAAAGAATACTTGCCAATTTATGATTAAACTATACGCTGAGGTGTAACAAAAAAATTTCCAACTTCATCCGGGGTTACTATGAAATTGAATTTTATTTTTTACATTGAATAATAAAAATTAGATTTCTATAAAACAATTTCAATATACTTTCCATTTCAGCATTTTTTCTTAAATATTGAACATTCTTAATGACTTTTTTCTACGCTTCCGATCACCATCGTATATCTCATCACTAATATATTACTAACTCAACGCTTAATAAGCAAACGTTAATATATTTCAAAAAATATCTGCATATCTGCTGAAAAGATGCAGCAGCCCACGCCAACGCCAACTAAAGCATGCCAAACAAAACCAAAAAACATGCAAACCCCAAACATTCCTACACTGAAAAAACAGTGAACCCTTTTCCATTGCAAAATGAACTAAACTGTAGTAATATTGACCATGATTTAGCCCTTAAGATTTTTTTCAACTTGTCTAGTTTATAATTCTCTTAAATTTTAGTTAATCCATAACATTGTATTTTAGTTCATTTTTACAACACCATAAGATTTATATACCCCTACCAAGTTAAAAAGTCAGTATTATTTTAGTTTACTTGCTTATTTTTTGGCAAACCCGATAATAAAAATTGGTTAACAGTCCCTTTAAAATGTCGACGACTAAACTATTTTTAAATCAATCGTTCCACAGTACAGAGAAATTAAATAATTAAAGGAACAACAAACCGTTTTACTATTATGAAAATTTCCATACATTAAAATTAAACTTTCTTTAAGCAAAAGTACTTTATTATAAAAACTTATGATGAAAGTTCTTAATACAATGTTTATGTGAATAAAAATTATGACCACGTGAAACAAGAAAGTAGTTTATTTTAACTCGCTTTTTGGACATTTTGACTTTTCCTTAGTTTTTTATTCATCGTAAGTATATTTTTCACATATCTTGCTGGAAAAAATGGAAGGAATAATGAAAATTGTTAAAAATTAACATGTAATAAAATATAATTTTTTAGCTCTTTAAATTAGCTTGTAACTTACCATATTTGGGGGCATTTTATTAAATGGTGTAAGGAATTCAACTTTTCTAAGATAAACGTACCTCATACAGTTTGTACCTGAAACAATCAGAGAAATAATGAATAAAGTAATATATTAACTCATAAAATTGTATTGTTATCCATGTGAAGGACATAATACAATAAATATTCTTGTTAAAAGAAAGCCAAAGTTTTAGTATAAAACTTACCAATTCTCTATTAAATTGTACGCTGAGGTTAAAAAGTTATCGAAATTCATTTGGAGTTACTCTGAAATTAAATATTTATTTTTAACATTAAATAAAAAACATTAAATTGGTTTCCAAAAGATCTAATTAAAGAAATAATATGCATAAAAAAGTAAATATTCTGGTTAAAAGAATGTTAAAGAAAGCTTACCAATTCTTAAAAATGTTTCCAAATTGTTATTCTGAAATTAAATATTTGTTTTTATACCCTCCATCATAGGATGGGGGTATATTAACTTTGTCATTCCGTTTGTAACACATCGAAATATTGCTCTAAGACCCCATAAAGTATATATATTCTGGGTCGTGGTGAAATTCTCAGTCGATCTGAGCATGTCCGTCCGTCCGTCCGTCTGTTGAAATCACGCTAACTTTCGAACGAAACAAGCTATCGACTTGAAACTTGGCACAAGTAGTTGTTATCGATGTAGGTCGGATGGTATTGAAAATGGGCCATATCGGTCCACTTTTACGTATAGCCCCATATAAAGGGACCCTCAGATTTGGCTTGTGGAGCTTCTAACAGAAGCATATTTCATCCGATCCGGCTGAAATTTGGTATATGGTGTTGGTATATGGTCTCTAACAACCATGCAAAAATTGGTCCACATCGGTCCATAATTATATATAGCCCCCATATAAACCGATCCCCAGATTTGACTTGTGGAGCTTCTAACAGAAGCATATTTCATCCGATCCGGCTGAAATTTGGTATATGGTGTTGGTATATGGTCTCTAACAACCATGCAAAAATTGGTCCATATCGGTCCATAATTATATATAGCCCCCATATAAACCGATCTCCAGATTTGGTTTGCGAAGCCTCAAAGAGAAGCAAATTGCATCCAATCCGGTTGTAATTTGGAACATGGTGTTAGTATATGATCTTTAACAACCGTGCCAGAATTGGTCCATATCGGTCCATAATTATATATAGCCCCCATATAAAACGTTCTCCAGATTTGACCTCCGGAGCCTCTTGGAGGAGCAAAATTCATCCGATCCGGTTCAAATTAGGAACGTGGTGTTAGTATATGGTCTCTAACAACCATACCAAGATTGGTCCAATCACACAAAAATTGGTCCATATCGGTTCATAATCATGTTTGCCACTAGAGCCAAAAATAATCTACCAAAATTTTATTTCTATAGAAAATTTTGTCAAAATTTTATTTCTAGATAAAAATTTGTTAAATTTTTATTAAAATTTTCATCATTGTCAAAATTTTATTTCTATAGAAAATTTTGTCAAAATTTTATTTCTATAGAAAATTTTGTTCAAATTTTATTCGGTTCATAATCATGGTTGCCACTCGAGCCAAACATAATCTACCAAGATTTTATTTCTATAGAAAATTTTGTCAAAAGTTTATTTCTATAGAAGATTTTGTTAAACTTTTATTTCCGTAGAAATTTTTGTCAAAATTTTCTTTCTATAGCAAATTTTGTCAAAATTTTTATTTCTATAGAAAATTTTGTGAAAATGTTATTTCTATAGAAAATTTTGTTAAAATTTTATTTCTGTAGAAAATTTTGTCAAAATTTTATGTCTACTTTGTCAAACTGAATTATAACGTATTGGATCGATCTTTTTTGATTTAATATATACCACGTATGGACTTACATACAATTTAGAAGATGGTGTTAGGAGGTTTTAAGATACCTTGCCATCGGCAAGCGTTACCGCAACTTAAGTAATTCGATTCTGGATGGCAGTGTTTAGAAGAAGTTTCTACGCAATGCATGATGGAGGGTACATAAGCTTCGGCCTGGCCGAACTTACGGCCGTATATACTTGTTTTAACATTAAAAATATTAAATTGGTTTCCAAAAATATTTGATTAAAGTAATACTAAAATAAGGTATTAAAAACCTGTAATCTTGATAATAAAAAGGTCATAAAAACGTAAATATTCTAGTGAAAAGAAAGCCAATTTTTAAAAGAAAACTTACCACTTCTCTATTAAACTTTACGCTGAGGAGAAATATAAAAATTTGCCCGAATCCATCTGGGGTTGCTCTTGAATTAAATATTTTTTACAACAAAGAAAAAAAATGAAACTGGTAAAAAAAATAATAATAATAATAATTAGCAAATAATAATATACATAAAGAATATTATTTTTTAAAAGAAAACCACATTGAAAAAAGAACACTTACCTATTTATGATTAAACTATACGCTGAGGTGTAACAAACAATTTTCCAAATTCATCTGGAGTTACTCTGAAATTGAATATTTATTTTTTACATTGAATAATAAAAATTAAATTAGATAAAACAATTTCAATATACTTTCCATTTCAGCATTTTTTCCTAAATATTGAACATTCTTAATAACTTTTTTCTAAGCTACCGATCATCACTTCGCCATTGTACACATCATCGCTAAAATATTAATAACTTTCATTTAAAAGTTTTAATAAACAAACACCAATATATGTCTCAAAAAACCAAAATATTCCATACCTTTATATTCCCTTGTTACATACTTGCTAAAAAGGTGCAACAGCCCACGCCAACGCCAACTATACAACTGAAACATGCCAAACAAAACCAAGCAAAACCAAAACATTTCTACAACAACAAAAACACATGTGCCTTCATTGAAAATAACACCTCATCCATCCAAATAAACCATTCGCGAATAATAAACACACACACAAACCCCTGAAACAACAAAAATAAAAACAACCCCACGCTCAGATATACACAACATCCCCATCACTCGCTACCATTTCTCATTATTGCATTGCATGCTCTCACTCTCAAAAAAATTTTCAAGTAACATCATCTTTACATTAAACATATTCCACTTTGTGGAGAAACATCTCTGTACTATGCATTAGTTAATCGCATCTGTCCACAATTTACTCTAAAAACAATACTCTTAAATGCATATCAGTATAAGAACGATGAAACGTTTAACTTAAAATTAGCAAAAACTTCATGAAATGATATCTACCCATTTTTGACGAAAATGTCAATAAATTTAATTACATGTGAACTACAAATATTTCATTGAGAAATGTTTTACCAACTATTATTAACTATAGGAATTGCCAGTAAGAAATTGCTATCCGCTTTCAAGTTCAATTTTCGTAAAAAAATATTTTCTCATACAAAAACTCTTTATAGTAAATTATACTTATTACTTAGAAAGTATTTTACATTTCATAAGTAGTTTTATAGTATGACGAAAGAATTATTAACTACCAGTTAAGAAAATTTTTAAGGAAATTTCCATCGTATTTTGTAGGCTATGAACTAAACGATTGCTACTTAAAATTTGTAAAATTTCCTTTCGAGTAGTTAATTTTCGTTAAAGATACGAAAAATGAACTAAAATTCTGGAAAATTCTTGTAATAAATTATTGTAAAAATTTTCTTAAATTTACGAGACACTTTTTTTCTGTGTACAACAACAAAAACACATGTGCCTTTATTGAAAACAATACCACAACCAGAAAAATAAACCATCCGCGAATAACAAACACACACACAAACCACTGAAAGAACAAAAATAAAAACATCCCCACGCTCAGATATACACAACATACCCATTGCATTGCTCTCAATACATGCTCTCACTCTCAAACAAAATTCAAGTAACATTATATTTACATTAATCCAAGGTTGATAAAGTTGACACTTTTGTGCTTTTTATACCCTCCATCATAGGATGGGGGTATATTAACTTTGTCATTCCGTTTGTAACACATCGAAATATTGCTCTAAGACCCCATAAAGTATATATATTCTGGGTCGTGGTGAAATTCTGAGTCGATCTAAGCATGTCCGTCCGTCCGTCCGTCCGTCTGTTGAAATCACGCTAACTTCCGAACGGAACAAGCTATCGACTTGAAACTTGGCACAAGTAGTTGTTATCGATGTAGGTCGGATGGTATTGAAAATGGGCCATATCGGTCCACTTTTACGTATAGCCCCCGTATAAAGGGACCCTCAGATTTGGCTTGTGAAGCCTCTAACAGAAGCATATTTCATCCGATCCGGCTGAAATTTGGTACATGGTGTTGGTGTATGGTCTCTAATAACCATGCAAAAATTGGTCCACATCGGTCCATAATTATATATAGCCCCCATATAAACCGATCCCCAGATTTGGCTTGCGGAGCCTAAAAGAGAAGCTAATTTCATCCGATCCGGCTAAAATTTGGTGCATGGTGTTAGTATATGGTCTCTAACAACCATGCAAAAATTGGTCCACATCGATCTATAATTATATATAGCCCCCATATAAACCGATCCCCAGATTTGGCTTGCGGAGCCTCAAAGAGAAGCATATTTCATCCGATCCGGCTGAAATTTGGTACATGGTATTGGTATATGGTCTCTAACAATCATACACAAATTGGTCCACATCGGTCCATAATTATATATAGCCCCCATATAAACCGATCCCCAGATTTGGCTTGCGGAGCCTCAAAGAGAAGCAAATTTCATCCGATCCGGCTGAAATTTGGTACATGTATGGTCTCTAACAACTATGCAAAAATTCATCCACATCGGTCCATAATTATATATAGACCCCATATAAACCGATCTCCAGATTTGGCGTGCGAAGCCTCCAAGAGAAGCAAATTTCATCCAATCCGGTTGTAATTTGGAACATGGTGTTAGTATATGATCTTTAACAAGCGTGCCAGAATTGGTCTACATCGGTCCATAATTATATATAGCGCCCATATAAACCGATCCCCCAGATTTGGGTTGCGGAGCCTCAAAGAGAAGCAAATTTCATCCGATCCGCCTGAAATTTGGTACATGATATTGGTATATGGTCTCTAACAACCATGCAAAAATTGGTCCACATCGGTTCATAATTATATATAGCCCCCATATAAACCGATCCCCAGATTTGGCTTGCGAAGTCTCCAAGAGAAGCAAATTTCATCCAATCCGGTTGTAATTTGGAACATGGTGTTAGTATATGATCTTTAACAAGCGTGCCAGAATTGGTCCATATCGGTCCATAATTATATATAGCCCCCATAGAAAACGTTCTCCAGATTTGACCTCCGGAGCCTCTTGGAGGAGCAAAATTCATCCGATCCGGTTCAAATTAGAAACGTGGTGTTAGTATATGGTCGCTAACAATCATACCAAAATTGGTCCAATCACACAAAAATTGGTCCATATCGGTTCATAATCATGGTTGCCACTAGAGCCAAAAATAGTCTACCAAAATTTTATTTCTATAGAAAATTTTGTCAAAATTTTATTTCTATAGAAAATTTTGTCAAAATTTTATTTCTAGAGAAAATTTTGTTAAAATTATATTCGGTTCATAATCATGGTTGCCACTCGAGCCAAAAATAATCTACCAAGATTTTATTTCTATAGAAAATTTTGTCAAAAGTTTATTTCTATAGAAAATTTTGTTAAAATTTTATTTCTGTAGAAATTTTTGTCAAAATTTGCTTTCTATAGAAAGTTTTGTTAACATTTTTATTTCTATAGAAAATTTTGTGAAAATCTTATTTCTATAGAAAATTTTGTTAAAATTTTATTGCTGTAGAAAATTTTGTCAAAATTTTATGTCTACTTTGTCAAACTGAATTATATACGTATTGGATGATTTAATATATACCACGTATGGAATTACATACAATTTAGAAGTTGGTGCTAGGAGGTTTTAAGATACCTTGCCATCGGCAAGCGTTACCGCAACTTAAGTAATTCGATTGTGGATGGCAGTGTTTAGAAGAAGTTTCTACGCAATCCATGTTGGAGGGTACATAAGCTTCGGCCTGGCCGATCTTACGGCCGTATATACTTGTTTCGATACATTTCGACTGCCAAAAGCACCGTGGCACGAACGCGAGCCATTTGGTACTTTTTCATATCAATAACTCTATATAGAGTAATTCTGCCCTAAATGTGAACGTTTTTCAGATATCAACTCAACTCTAAAAAATGTTAAATAGCGGACATTGAAGAAATAAATATATTTCAAAATGAGGATTTCGACAGGGTCTCAACATTTTTGAGAGGAATATTTTCTATATCACATTTGTCCGCAAATGTGAAACGTGAAATGCGATTTTTCCGCCACTCTGAGGAACAGAGTATTATAAGATAGTGTGTATATTTGAAACGCCCAAAAGGAGACGAGCTGGTCCCTGAGCGATTTTTTCGCCATTCTGAGGAACAGAGTATTATAAGATAGTGTGTATATTTGAAACGCCCAAAAGGAGACGAGCTGGTCCCTGTGCCGATGACCACAGTTGGTAGAATTCTTGATTTTGGTAGGTTTTGCAAAGAGTTACTTCTTCATAAGTTTTCTATTGAAATAAACTTTTGACAAAATTTTCTATAGAAATAAAATTTTGACAAAATTTTCTATAGAAATAAAGTTTTGACAAAATTTTGTATAGAAACAAAATTTTTTATTAGAATAAAATTTTTCCTATATAAATAAAATTTTGACAAAATTTTCTATAGAAATAAATTGTTGCTTCAAAAAGTACACTTTTAACACATTTTTAATACTTTTTCGTCAACATCCTTTATCATCCCTGCATTAATCACATTCCACTTTGCCGAGAAAGATCTCTGTATTACTCTGACAAAAATGTCCATAAATTATTATTATTAGTTTATTTAAGATCATAATAAATTATGAAAATAAATACAAAAAAATGAAGGTACTAACAACTAAGGTTTTCGACCTAAAAAATGTCCATAAATTTAATTACATGTGAACTAAAAATATTGCATTGAGAAATATTCTACCAACTATAATTAATTATAGGAATTGCCATTTGAATATGCTATCCGCTTTCAATCTTATATAGAATTTGCTATCCACTTTTAATCTTATAGTAAATTGCACTTATTATTTATAAAGTACTGCACATTTCACAAGTAGTTTTATAGTACGTCAAACGAATTTTTAACTACCAGTTAAGAAAATTTCCAAATTTTTGTACACTGAACGGAATAACTTCATCAATATGATGATTTTCAGCATTAATTTGATATTCAAATTGCTGTCCGATAGTCTCTATATAATGAATATTCTGCATCATTCCAATGAAAAGTATTCATCAAAATTACGTAATTTATTCATTAAAATTACATTACTACAATGACTACATTTCATCAAACTAATGTATTTTACATTTAACCAATGAAATACTGACATCGAACTGAACTTTGGTTTCCGCTTTAGAAACTAGTTCTAAATTTTACAATATCCAATATAATTACAAATATTTTAAGTCAATTAGGAAATATTATTTTTATCAAAAAATCTTAAAAATATTATTCTCTATACTTTCGATTATTAATGGATTATAAATTTCAATATTAACTTAGAATTGTGAATGGAAAAAGTATACATATGATATTAATCAAAAATTTACATAAATATAAGACGTTTTCAGCGTTTCAATATAATATTAACATAAATATACTTTTAGATGAGAAATCTTTTTATTGGCCCTTATTACCCAGCCATTATTACCCAGCAAAAAAAAGGTTCTTCCAAAGGCACAACTTTAAAAGCATTTCCAGAAGATATACTCTCAATGATGTTCTTTATTTTAACTACACGGGAAGTTCTTTCCATTAAATTTTTTTTAACATACTTTTTTCATATTTTTAATAAGCAATTTTAATTTTAATTTAATTTTAATTTTTAATTAATTTTAATTTTAACTTTTTTTGTTTCAAATTGGTTAAAAACTGTTTAAGAATTCATAAAATGGCACAAATATTTAAATTTTGTCTACAAAAATGCTAAATATAATCTGAAAAAATTGTGAACTTTTTAAAATAAAGGGTGATTCTTTTGAAGTTAGGATTTTCATGCATTAGTATTTGACAGATCACGTGGGATTTCAGACATGGTGTCAAAGAGAAAGATGCTCAGTATGCTTTGACATTTCATCATGAATAGACTTACTAACGAGCCACAACGTCGAATTTTCAGTGAATGGGCCCTAGAAAAGTTGGCAGAAAATCCGCTTTTTTATCGACAAATTTTGTTCAGCGATGAGGCTCATTTCTGGTTGAATGGCTACGTAAATAAGCAAAATTGCCGCATTTGGAGTGAAGAGCAACCAGAAGGCGATCGCTATCGTTCGATGCTAACAAACTTTTTGTTGCCAAAAATGGAAGAACTGAACTTGGTTGACATGTGGTTTCAACAAGATGGCGCTACATGCCACACAGCTCGCGATTCTATGGCCATTTTGAGGGAAAACTTCGGAGAACAATTCATCTCAAGAAATGGACCGGTAAGTTGGCCACCAAGATCATGCGATTTGACGCCTTTAGACTATTTTTTGTGGGGCTACGTCAAGTCTAAAGTCTACAGAAATAAGCCAGCAACTATTCCAGCTTTGGAAGACAACATTTCCGAAGAAATTCGGGCTATTCCGGCCGAAATGCTCGAAAAAGTTGCCCAAAATTGGACTTTCCGAATGGACCACCTAAGACGCAGCCGCGGTCAACATTTAAATGAAATTATCTTCAAAAAGTAAATGTCATGGACCAATCTAACGTTTCAAATAAAGAACCGATGAGATTTTGCAAATTTTATGCGTTTTTTTTTTTTTTAAAGTTATCAAGCTCTTAACAAATCACCCTTTATTTGAGTTCAAACGTTTCAGACAAGCGTTAAAATCCATTACAAATTTTAAAAATTATTTATTTGACAAAATGACATTTTTAATTTATATCCAAAGCATTGAATTGGGATCACTCCTAAAGAAGTGATGCAAATTCAGCTGTTCGGCTGTTTAAATGGAGGACTTACGTCCTATGACAAGCCCATGTTAAATTCATCGCTTCTGTGTCAATTTTGCACCACTTCCGGATCCAAAAAGAAAATTTTCATTACTTTTTTAGCGACGCTTTTTTTGCTGGGTATTCGCTTAAAATGATTAGTATTTTCGAAAAGGGGTTTGTGTTAGCTGATTTAATATTATAAAAGTACTCTTGGTCTAGATAAACATAATAATTGTAGTCACTATTTTCTAAATTGATATCTCCAATAACAACAATAAAATGTTTAATATTCTAATTTGTCTTTTTAAAAAAATGTAAGTGGTTGTCTATTTCTTGGATACTTTCTGCTAGAAATATTGACGATTCTTGGGAGTATTCTCCATACGTATTTCCCATTTTTATCATTTCGGACGTACTTTGATGTTTGAAATAAGTAGCCATATACACACAAAGTCAAACGCATCATAAATGATGAGGCTATAAAGGCAGATTTAAATATTAGTTATTTAATGATATCCATAATTGTACTAACTATTTTTGTTTTTATAACAAACCTGCGTTTGGCACATCAATTTTATCAAAAACCTATTTAATGCCAGCATTTTTAATATAGTTCTCAATTAAATTGTAACAATATATTATATCAGTTTGGTTACCCAGTCTAATATTGGCGTGCAGTATTTATGCAGTACTCCGAAGTCCATATTAATCTAAACGAAATAACAACATATACATGTAGTAAGAATATTAAATTAAGGTGAACGTTTAAATTTAGTTACATACCAACTGTGCTCCTCGAAATTCTTTATACTGTGACCAGCCCCTAAATACACCGAAAAAAAAGTGAACTGTTTTATAGGAAGAATGAACTACCTCGCGCGAAAATTGAACTAAATTTTACTCCACATTTTGAGATTTCCACAAAGCGTTGTTAAAACTAGGAAAATTTAATACCCTGTTGTACTTGTTGTACGAAATTACATCATCTCATAGAAGAAAAATTAACTAAAAGTAAAGAAGAAAATCATTGGCACCAAATCACCATTTTGACCATACAGTAGTTCATTCTTACTATTTTTAGCAATCATACGAAAATCTTCGTTTGCTTTAGTTCATATTGAACTTATGTGTACGGTCATTGAACTTTATACTCGCGTTTAGTTCATAAAAATTTTGAGACATACTTAAAAAAAAGTAAGATTTCATTAAGCTGTAGAAAATTTCGAAAAAATAATAAAATTTAACTACTTGCAAATAATTTTTTTTTCAACAAAAATAAGTTAAATTTGTCGTTAGTTTAACTACGGAAATTTTTTTTCTGTGTATATCACTATGGTTATCGTGTTCGTCAAATATTTGACGTATTCAGTACGTCAATATCCCATCGTCAGATCTGTCGATGCGGTAGGAATTCAGTTTCTCATTCAGAAAAGGTTTTCTATGACGGATACATCATCTAGTTTTCCAGGATGAGAAGTCTCTTCACAGTGCCTCTCGATGCTTACTTCTTGCGGTATATACTTCTCGTTTACTAAATTTTTTTCCAAATCGCTAAACTCGCAGGTCGTTGGAGTTTCTCTTGGAACCGCAATGTATTTCCATAAATATATGAACATTTGCAAGATGCCTTTTACAGGAAATTTTTGTGTGAATGCGCTGTTACGTACACCTGAATGTATAAAATGGTTGTAAACGCCACAAATATTTTTATATATTACTAAAATTTCTCGAACTATATAGCACTCCGTTTTAACTTACAATACTTCAAATATCTTCAATTCGCAAAAGTATTAAAAGCTATTTTATCAACGTGCGATCACAATAAATGTCACTTCACAAATGAATTTATTTATTCTTCAACAAATTTCACACGCAGCAGACATAACGGATTTTCTCAAAGGCATTGCTTTTGTGTGTGTGTTTTCTATTTTCCCAAATTTTAATTAAATCTTCACTTAAAAAAGTTTATAATAATTAAAATATGTGGAAATAATATAAGTGTTACAGTTTGTCATATATGAATAACATGTGATGAAAATTGCCTTCAATTTGATTACTGATTTCATTAAATGAATGAAAGATTTTCATTAAAATGATGACCAAAAATTGATGTAAGTTTCTTCATTGAGTTGATGACGGTGTTTTTCAACTGAAAATAGAAAACATCAAATTGAATACCGATTTCATAAAAACAATGTAATTTCTACATCAATTTGATGAACTTTTCTTTCAGTGTAGGACATGAACTAAACGATTGCTACTTAAAATTTGAAAAATTTCCTTTTGAGTACTTAATTTTCGTTGAAGATACAAAAAATGAACTAAAATTCTGGAAAATTCTTGTAATAAATTATTGTAAAAATCTTCTTAAATTTACGAGACACTTTTTTGTGTGTGAAATTCAACTATTAGTATACTCTATTATTCAACCAATTTCAAAAACTTTCAAATGCTCAAAATGAAACAGGTTCTTAGAAGGTCTTACTAAATTATACCAGAATATGTCAATGACAAGCCCATTTTAATGTCCTTTTTTAAACGTGTACCGATAAGTTTTATTTTTGATTCTTAACACACACACACATAAACATATTAACATATATGTCCCAAAATTATATGCATAGGAATATTCTTTACTGCACTTAAAAATGTTGTGTTAAAAAAGCCACATTGAAGCACATATTTTTACATCGGAACATATGAAAACATACTTTTTAAATCTTTTGTAAACTGTCTATGCAATATTAGTATTCCAATCAGTTATTGGCAAGAGTGTTTCACAAATATGTCCTTACAAGTGGAACTTGTGCTTACCTATTAAGGCCGTCTCGAAAAGGATGAAAAATTTGTCTGACTTAATGCATTTCATTTTAGCATTTTATAAATGGCTGAATTTATCATTAAATATTCCTATAATAACTGATAAAGCGTTCGAAAAACAAAACTCGAATAATTATCAGGACCCCAATTGAAAGAGGCGGTCTTATTGTTTTTGCATTTACACACCATACTGGCACTTGGAGAATGGCCATTATTTATGCAAAAATTCATTTGTTGCCGTTGTACCGATTTAGTTGGTTGCTCGTTGACAGTTGAAATTGGTCGTGTGCCTTTTGGATAGTTTTCATTGGAAGAATTCGTTTAAGCGACTCTTTTGGTATGCTGCATCTTCACGCATTCCGTACGGCATGGAATAGCAAATGGATTGCATGTTTATTGCTCCTGCCGGTTTCGAACTGCTGATGATTCGGTGTATTCCAAGCTGATTGATACAACAACAGCAACAACGAACATGGCATTAAATGGTCAAGCATCACCGGCAAATGGACAAAAAAGGATTCTTTTGGCATTTTAGGAGAATAATGTATGCGAAAATGGCTGGGGATGTGAGCAGAGAATAACGCGTGACTCAAAGTTGTGAAATGATATTGTTAGTTGTACACCTTAAAACAAATTGTTTGATACCTCCTCAACCGGACAGTCCTCCAATCGTCCAAACATTCGATGATCCAAGCCAATGGCATCATGGTCATCGACAGAAACCGAGGGGGGCGACGGTCATTCGAAAGATGGGTGCTATGGTCATTTTTGCACCTTCACTGATATTTACCATGGTCATTCCAAGCTTGAATTCGAATTCTATGCTTAATTGCTATCTGATGATTAAGTTGTAAGTCACAGCTTCACAGTGACCATATTTGTAATTCGTTCTACGGTCGCTCAATTAAATTTTCTAAAATAATCATTCCATCTAGCTTGCCGAGACGACGAGGGGCTTACAATTCACATTGCAAAAAATCGATCCAAACCATAAATATACATAAATTCTTGGGAATCATAATCATCGAAGTCGTCAATGTCTGTCACCATCATTCTCATCGTTGTCTAGTTTATCGTGCCAAAGCGAGAGTTGACGATTGGCTTGTGATGGCTAATATTGCTCAAAGGCTATTAATGTTGGAAATTTTTCGATTACTTAGTATGCAAGAGTGTCAATTGATATTAAAGATACAAATAATTAAATATAATAATGTGATATTTATGCAATGTCAAGGCTTTAGTTTTCTTTGAGACAACGGTCTTGTTTACATTATAATTGGTGTATTTTTATTTCATTTCTTAAGAATGCTATTAGAGGTGTGCGCGTGACACGCGTAAATCACGTGAGTCGTGAACAAAATCAGAAGCAACTCTCGTAGATGTGCCTGAATGGGACTGAAACAAATATGTCGTGAGTGAGCGTGAGTGAGAAATAAAATCGGTTCGTGAATGTGCGTGAATAAAAGTCACGCTCACGAACAAAAATCAATATTTAATTCTTACTCGTATGTTAACTAAAATTAATTTAGGTTTCGAACTATATTTTATTCATTTTGTGTTTTGTTACCTTTGTTCATTCCCGGTTGGAAAGTGTCGTGAGACACGTGAATCGTGTGTGTGTCTTTAAAAGTAGTTCGTGCGTGTGTACTGGTTTTCATTTCGTCAATGTGCGTGAGTGTGAGTGAAATTTCACTCATGCGCACACCTCTAATTGCTGTGTACTACATATATGTTGTCAGTGGAGAAAATGCCTTTTGTGTGGGTTCAAAAATGCTTTTACACAATGTCATATATAACTTGTTATTTATATCGACAAGTAGAATGTAATGCACGTATATGAATTCTATAGAAAATATTCTTCATTCTCATACAAACGATATCTATGTTCAATGCAAAGATATAAAATATCGATGAATTCTATAAAACTTGATCGATGTTTTTTATACTATCGCTGAGCAATTTTTGATGTTCGGTCAAAACTGGGATTGAACCTATTGCATGCAAGGCAGACACATGAACTAACATATTACAAAATGTTGGTTCTCACAAGTATCTTAACATAATTCGAATGAAAACATGTTAAGAAAAAACGAATAAAAATTATTTTTGTTGTTGTCTTTGATTTCAGCTTAAAACCATGCATTGATTAAACTACAAGTGTAGCTTAACCAACAGAGGAAAAGAATGTTTGCCAAATTTATTTGGGCAAAGCCCTATAGACTGCAAGATGGTTGGATGGGCGCACGTTTCGGAATTACCACATTCCTCATCAGCATCCTCTACTTGCAGCAAAACTATCAACCAATTATCAGAATAAATTCAGGCAGTTCACTAAACCCAAAAGTGAACCACACTTGAACCTTCCGAAAAAAGGGTTTACACGATAGCCGGCTTATGCCGAAATAAATTCGTACAAACATATCTCTTTTCCTTTGTTTATTTTGAGCGTGCTTCCTCTTTTTTTCCAATCGTTCTGTTTTGTTATTGTTGGTTTCTTTCGCTCAAAATAAACCCAGCCAACTGCACTCAAATCGATGATTTGACGATGGCAAAGGAAAAGAGATGGTTAGCTTACACTGAAAAAAAAGCATACTCGGTTCCAAAGATTTTGTCTTTACTTTAAAAAATTTGGTATTGATTCCGAGCCAAAGAAGCGGAGAATACAAGTTAGGATACTTGTAAGACACAATTCTACTTTAAATTTAGGTTTTGTGTACTTGCTTCTAGGAAGCAAATTTTAATTTTTCGCTTTCTCAGCTTTTTTTCTTCATATGCTATCAAAGTCCTTTAAAAACGAGTTAACGGCAACTTTATTTTCCAAATTATGACTCGACTTCCAGTAGAAATTATGCTATGTTTGAAGTAAATAATAAAGTTTTGAAAAACATGTCCTATATTTGAACGATTTTTTGCTTTGTAGTCAAGATCCAAAAAGACAACAAATTTAAAGACAATTTCATTAAATTTAAAGAATTTTTCTGAATTATTAAACTCAGGTTGACCTTAGCCTATAAATTTTTTCTTTCATGTTAAGATACCCATTTTCAAGTCAAAACACTTAATTATAAGGACAATACGACTTCATTGAAAAGTTTATCGACTTTTGGACAAGGAAAATAACTTTATTTTAGAGAAATGCGTCTTCTATGCTAAGCAAAATTTGTATTCGTATTTTAAAGACATGAAATCTTTGACCTCACGACAATATTTTTTTCAGTGTAGGTTATGTGGCAGCCCGATGTATCAGGCTCACTTAGACTATTCAGTCCATTGTGATACCACAGTGGTGAACTTCTCTCTTATCACTGAGTGCTGCCCGATTCCATGTTAAGTTTAATGACAGGGGACCTCCCTTTTATAGCCGAGTCCGAACGGCGTTCCACATTGCAGTGAAACCACTTAGAGAAGTTTTGAAATGTCACCAGCATTACTGAGGTGAGATAATCCACCACTGAAAAACTTTTTGGTGTTCGGTCGTAGCAGGAATCGAAACCACGACCTTGTGTATGCAAGGCGGGCATGTTAACCATTGCACCACGGTGGCTCCCAAGAAAAAGAGATATGTTTGTACGAATTTATTTCGGCATAAGCCAGCTATCGTGTAAACCCTTTTTCGGAAGGTTCAAGTGTGGTTCACTTTCGGGTTTAGTGAACTGTCTGAATCTGACAATTGGTTGATAGTTTTGCTGCAAGTAGAGGATGCTGATGAGAAATGTGGTAATTCCGGAACGTGCGTCCATCCAACCATCTTGCATTCTATAGGGCTTTGCCCAAATAAATTTGACAAACATTATTTTCCTCTGTTGGTTAAGCTACACTTGCAGTTTAGTCAATGCATGGTTTTAAGCTGAAATCAAAGACAACAACAATGATTAAAGAAAGAAACCAACAATAACAAAACAAAACGATTGGAAAAATTATTTTCACAAAAAACGGTTATTTTATAATTCATATCAATGTATACATTGAGTTCTCTTCTCATCAATAACATTTTGTTTTTATTGCAGATTTATAACTAGCTTAAGGAGTATCTCTTCACCGTAGATTCATCCTTCAGTTGATATTGGGAAACATTTTGTGCCCATATAGATTATGGGCATATCAGAAGAAGTCAAACTGGAGGAATTACCGCACGAAGCCAAACTAGCTCATCAGGATGCTGTTCCTGACCGTTCGGTCTCCTGCATTGTAACCACTGGTGTTAGTGGTGGCACCAATAGCCCTATATCGGATGCAAACAGTGATGGTGAATTAGACGATTATGCGCCGAAAAGGAAACAACGTCGTTATCGCACCACGTTTACCAGCTTTCAGTTGGAAGAACTGGAAAAAGCTTTTTCGCGTACTCATTATCCCGATGTATTCACAAGGTAAGTAAAGAACATTCTCATAAAAACAATATAAATTCCCATTTCCTTCGTATTGAAATAGTTTATTTCTTTAAAGTGAATTAGTTATTAAAGAAAATATAAAAATTTCAGAGCCATAATACGATAAACTTGCTTAATGATATTATTCGTTAATATTAAGAAGCTTTTTCTATCTCTGTGCCAACCACATGGGAGGACGGACGAACACCTAGGGCTAGATCGGGATGTGATTCTGAGTCGATTACGAACAGCTCGGGTACACATTAGAAGTATGCATGTGACACGAAATTGTCGTGACTCACGAAAATTTTCGTAACTCACGCGTGAGTCACGATGATGACATCGGCGTGATTAACAAATCAAATGTCGTGAAAATAATTTATTCGTGAGTGGGCGTGAGTAACGAATTTCGGACAAATACGCTCACGAAAATAATCTCACCAAAGGACATAAAACGCTTACGAGTTGAACTCATTTGCAATTTTAGTGACACCTGACACGACCCTAAGGTAAATTACTCACAATATTTTTTCGTGAGTCACGGTATTTTTCGTGAATCACGACATTTCCGTGCGTGAGTACAAATTTTGTTTTCGTGAGTGTACGTGAGCGAGAGTCCTACCAAACAATATCGTGCGTGAGTGTGCGCGAGTAAGATTTTTCCATCGTGAGTGTGCGTGAGTGTAAGTAAAATATTACTCACGAGCACACCTCTAGTATACATATACGAAAAGTATTGTAAGGTGTTCTAGATATCTGTAAAAGACATATTGTGTGAAAGACGTCTAGATATTTCTTCCAAACTAAATATTTTAACTAAACCAAAACCTATGTTTGATTATAGACAAAAAAATTTCATCCAACAAATTAAAATATTCGCATAAGTTAAAATGGATGTAATTGTTGTCATTGCCATTGTTCATAAATTATGTTTCTATAAAAAATATCGCCAATTTAATTTTAAATATTTAATTTTTCCCCAAACCAATTTAAAAAACATTAGCATATGACATCCGTTTTGTTAAAAATTTTGTTTGGAAAGACATAATTATTTTCTTGGTTGCATGATAAGTATTCCACTCAAATGTTAGAATAGACACTTCGGCTTACCTGAAGTCCTAAATTGAAGGACTGATTTTGAAACCATTGTTAAAAACTCTTTTTTTTTAAGAGCATTTCTTCAAATGTAAAATTTAATTAATGCATTATTAACTATATATCAATATTAGAAAATTTTGCAATAGAAAAATTATTGTTCTAAAAAATAATCAACAGAATCAATTATATAAAAAATTATATATAAAATTGTATGTATTGACCGATTTTCTTGAAATTTTCATTGAAGGTTGGGGTTGGCATCTAGACAAAGATCCGCTACTTTATATTTCGATATTTGGTGGCGGAGGGGGACCTCCCTTTTGTTCGACTTTTTTTAAGTCCAGTAAAAAAACTAAAGTTCTCCAAATTATCTGAGAATTACAGAGAACATGCGGTGAGGTTATGAAATTAATATGGGGTACCTGATGGGTTCATATGTGGACGGGAAGGGGGACCTCCTCCTTGCCCTACTTTTTGAAACTTGGAACAAAATTATGCGATTTGCTTGAAATGTTCATTGAAGGTTCGGGTTGGCATCTAGAACAAGGATCCGCTACATTATTTTTCGACATTTGGTCGCGGAGGGGGACCTCCCTTTAGCACGACTTTTTTTAAAGTACAGTGAAAAGAAAACTAAACTCCTCCGACTGAAATTTTACGGAAAAACTGGGTGAGGTTATAAATTTTATATCAGGTTCCTGATTTTTTAATATTTGGTCGGGGAAAACTACACGGGCATACACCCAGAAAAAAGTGACCCCTTCTTTAAGTTAAACTGAACTCATTGTGAAGAAAGTTGAACTTCGTATAGCGCCAAAGACATTTTCATTTGTTTGAACGATGTGATTTTCATAGAAATTAGGTAGAATGCATTCCATATATTAGTTAATATTTTCCTATATTTATGTACCACTATACTACAGAATAAAAAAAATTTAACCGAATTGAATTCATATATGGAATGATTTTATTGAACTTTTTTCATTCATTTGGACAAATCTTACATATTTGTTGTAAACCTTTTACTTTAAAAGTAGAACTGCATATCTTCGTTTTTAAATGCAATTTTATTTATTCATATAGGCAATTTTTTCTTCAATAAAAGACATATTTTATTAATACATTAAATATATTTATTAAGAATCAACAGCATCGAAATATTAGTTTATTATTCCACTATTTCCAATTTCCATGTAATGTCATCAACTGTAAAACGCATTTTTCCTTCTTCTTGTACCTTTCATTTTATCCTCCTTTTACAATTTCAATGCCTACAAATATAAAAAAATAAACCAATTTTTCACAAAAGGTTATCGTCCTGAATGTTACCTGATGAATGAAGGGGTTGTTATTCTGTTGGTGTTTTCTTTCTTTGTACACCATCACTAATATTGATCAACTTATTGTTTGTTATTTATTTTTAATAATTTTCAAAAAAAAAAAAACGAAAATTTTTCTCAATAATTTAAAATAACAAATATTTTATATATTTTATTTGTTATTTATTATATTATTTTACTATATTATTATTTTTTTTTTAACAATCTCTCCGCATACCATAACAACGCGATTCCAACTAAAAAAAAAAACACGCACAAACATATCGATTATATCGATGACAGGAATCGATTACAGGTAAAAAAAAGATATATAGGAAAATTTCCTATATTCTAACAAGTTTTTCCTTAAGTTTTGAAAGGATTGAATACTTCTTAGTACGAATGAATTAAAATATTTTTCTATGCCAAGTGTTATTTTGTCGCTTTCTATAATAAAGGAAGTCAGAATTATCATTTTATAAGAAATTTTACTAAATTTGAGGAAACTTGGTTTTAGTTCGGTTTTTGTTTATTTCTACGAATGCTTTGTTATCAGTGAATAAAATTTTCTTGTTCTGTAGTAAATTCTTATACCCAGCGAAGAAAACAGTAGTAGTAAAATTCCATGCCTTATTCTAGTTTATGAACTATTCCTAACTGCTTTCAGTTTAGGATTTTTTTACTATTTCACACAAAAATTTAACTTAATGGAAATAAAATGGCTAAACTAAATTGATGAACATTTTTTCCTTTAGTTTCGAAGACACTTTTTTCTGGGTGTAGGGAGACATCCGCTTCTCTTAAGTACATACAGAGAAACAATAAAACTTTACCAAGTTACTTGAAATTTACAGAGGACTGGGAAGAGGTTACGATATTAAGATTTCATACCTGATTTTTTGATATTTGTACGGATGTGGGGCCGCCTCTTGCCCTGCTTTTTGAAATTTGGGCTTATAATTGCTTGACATTTTCTGGGACGTTTACAAAAGACTTCACACTACATCACTTTTCGATATTTGGTCGGGGAGGAGGACCTCCTCTAAAACTGAAAAAAAAAAATTCTTAAGTTTTCTTGAAAATTACAGAGACAGTGGGGGAAGGTTATTAAAGGGGAGGCGACCTTCCTTGCCCCACACTTGAAGGAAAGTTTCAAGAATTTTCAGGGAAGATTAAGGGTGATATTCAATTCGGTGTTTGTCGATATTGTATCGGGGAAAGTGACGTCCGTTTAAAACAATAGAGCAAAATTTAACCTTCTCCGATCTACTTGAATTTACAGGGAACGTGGGAGGTTATTAAATTAATACATGATTTTTTAATTATTATACACGCAAAAAAAACGTTTGGAAAACGTGTACCGAAAACGTTTTTCTTTTGTTAGAGTTTTAGTTATTTTTGAAACAACAACGCAGTCCATTTCGTTTATATCAAACACTGTTCTTTTCTGACTTTAGGTCTTTAATAAGACACATTTTACAGTTCAAAATTTAATATACTACAATGTAATGTTGAACATTTTTTCGGAATCTTCCGAACATATCTGGAACATATTAAAAAAAAAAAACAAAACAAAACTTTGGTCGAAGCAGGGATCGAA
Source organism: Haematobia irritans (assembly GCF_050003625.1). NCBI lineage: Eukaryota > Metazoa > Arthropoda > Insecta > Diptera > Muscidae > Haematobia > Haematobia irritans. Next base: position 112,615,758 of record NC_134398.1, on the reverse strand, counting down.
CCCACGACCCTTGGCATGCAAGTCGGACGTAGCAACCACTGCTCCACGGTGCCAAACTAAATGTTTGTTTCTGTTAAATAAACATTGTTTATTCGGTTCGTGGGCGCCGCAAGCTATGCTATATAAATATATCTTATATGGATATTTATCTATTGATGACCATAACAGGTACATAGCTCAGTGGTTAGAGTGTTGGCTTACAAAGTGCATGGTCCGTGGCAGCGTTGCCAGAATTGTTTCACCAAAAACCGCTAGATTTGTCAAAAAAACTAGCCAAAAAAGCTAAAAAATTTTAAAAAATAGCTAGAAAAAAAGCTAAATTTTTTTGTATCAAAAGTCACAAACTTTATTTCCTTAATTATTTCTATGTTCGGTTCCAAAGATTTTGGTATTGATTCAGAGTCAAATTTGAATTTATTCGTTTTTTCAGCTTTTTCTTCATGAGCTATCACACGCAAAGAAAAAAAACGTTTGGAAAACGTGTAACGAAAACGTTTTTCTTTTGTTAGATTTTTTTGAATTGCTTCGAAAATTTTAAACTTTTATCACCAAAAAAATTCGTTTGTTACAAAGTTATTATTTTTCCAATAAACAAAGTTATTTTTGAAACAACAACAGAGTCCATTTCGTTTATATCAAACACTGTTCTTTTCTGACTTTTGGTCTTTAATAAAACACATTTTACAGTTCAAAATTTAATATAGTACAATGTAATGTTGAACATTTTTTTCGGAATCTTCCGAACATATGTAGAATGTATGTAAAAAAAAAAAAAAAAAAAAAACAAAACAAAACTTTGGTCGAAGCAGGGATCGAACCCACGACCCTTGCCATGCAAGTCGGACGTAGCAACCACTGCTCCACGGTGCCAAACTAAATGTTTGTTTCTGTTAAATAAACATTGTTTATTCGGTTCGTGGGCGCCGCAAGCTATGCTATATAAATATATCTTATATGGATATTTATCTATTGATGACCATAACAGGTACATAGCTCAGTGGTTAGTGTGTTGGCTTACAAAGTGCATGGTCCGCGGTTCGATTCTCCGTCCAGGCGAAAGGTAAAAAAATTTTAAAAATTTATAAAATCGTATAATTTCTTCTACATTGTTTGTATTACAGAAAAAGGTGCTAAGAACTAAAAATCTTCGTGGAAGTGAGAAAGATGTGAGGGAAAATGCAATTAGCCAGAAAAAAAAAAAAATTTTGAGTTAGTCTTTATGAAATTGTTTTTACATCCTGGAAAAGAATAAACGTTTATCACAAAAATTATATACTTTTCTTCCAAATACACTTCCTTACAGCGAAAAGCAAATGAGAAACGAACTTTGTTTGTCTAAAATTTCGTTTGGGAGGAAAGAATTATTTTTTTGCGTGCACAGTGCTTTAAAAACGTGCTAACGACAACTTAAATTTCCAAATTCAGACTCGACTTTAAGTAGAAATTTTCTGTGTATACGTTTTTAAAATAAAATGTTGAAAAACCTCTTCTATTTTTGAACGCTATTTTGGTTTGTGGTCAATATACAAAAACTCCATAAATTTAAAGACTATTTAATTAATTTTAAGAATTTTTTAGAATTGACCCTAGCCTTCTTTCATGAAAAGATACGCATTTTTAAGTTGAATCACTTAACTATAAGGACAAAACGATTTTATCGGCTTTTGGACAAGGAAAACAGTTTATAACATATAAGAGAAATTCACAAATGGTATTATAACCAAAATTCGCGTTCGTATTTTAAAGACATGAAATCTTTGGCCTCATGACAATATTTTTTCAGTGTACAAAGCAATTCACATCTACTATTTTAATTTAGTAAGATCATAATAACTTTAGAATACGTATTATGATAACATAAAAAGGATAAACGAGTCAAATGCTATTATTCCTAATAATTTACTAACAGTTTATATAAGGGATTTGTATGGTAATAGTAGATTTAAAGTATACGATAACTTTTATGAATACGAGGAAAAAACTTTACAACAAGGTGTATTTGCTGCAAAAATGTCCGCATAATGTCTGGAATCATTATTAAGGCTTCAATTGAGCTTTGAAATATGCGGAACACCTTATTCTGGCAGCAAGACTTAGATAAAAACGAAGTTTTATCCATATTTCAATAGATACATGTCGAAAATAAAAAAAAGCTAAAAGGGCCATGAAAAAAAGCCAGAAAAAAAGCTAAAAGCTAAATGCATTTTTTTCCCGCTAAACGTCTTCAAAAAAAGCCAAATCTAGCGGGAAAAAAGCTAAATTGGCAACGCTGGTCCGTGGTTCGATTCTCCGTCCAGGCGAAAGGTAAAAAAATTTTAAAAAATTTATAATATCGTATAATTTCTTCTACATTGTTGGTATTACAGGAAAAGGTGTTAAGAACTAAAAACCCTTGTGGATGTGAGAAAGATATGAGGGAGTTAGTTAGTCCTTATGAAATTGTTTTTACATCCTGGAAAAGAATAAAAGTTTATCACAAAAGGTATATACATTTCTTCCAAACACACTTCCTTACAGCGAAAAGCAAATGAGAAACGAACTTTGTTTGTCTAAAATTTCGTTTGGAAGGAAGGAATTATTTTTTTTGCGTGTATGATTTTTCGATATCTGGTTGGGGAAGGGGAAAAGTGAAATAAACATTGTCGGTTTACTTCGATAGAATTTATAGGGACCATTGAGTAGTTTGTGAAATTAATATAGGGTACGTGATAGTCCGATATCAGGTCGGAGTGGAGCGAAGGTGGGGAGAGGGTTCCCTTTTTCCGTTTTTTTTTCTTAAATTGAAAGTAGAGGGTTGTCCGTAAATGGGAACTCGGTACATAATTTTATGATGTTTGCCCGGAATTCTTTTTAGTAAAGAACTTAAATTTACATGGAATTGGCAGCCAACGTAGGGGGTGCATCATTTTCCGGTATATGTTCGGGAAAGGGATGTTCTCCATGTCCAACATTTTAACAAATGTTAATGTGGTATTTTTTTTTACTACTTTTGCTTTGTCCGATTTATTGGATGGGAAACAGTAATTCTTTGTATCCCAGCAAAAAAAATTGGAAGTTGTTCCACAAATATTTCTTTTAAAGCCCATCCCAGAATCCCCCATCGACTTTTTCCAACTTCCGATGCAGTCCTTTTGGACAAGTCCACAAACATTTCTTCTAAAGAGCATCGTGGGATCCTGTGCCGTTTGACTTTTTCGCTTCCATGGAAGTTCTTTTGAGAAGGTTTTTTTGATTTTTAATGGAAAAAATATATTTATACGAAAATATATGCCGAAAATAAAAAATAAAAACGATTTTAGAAAAATATTTGATAAAAAAATTGCCGCTGGTGAGATTTGAACCTGCGTTTCTTATTTTTTGTCGTTAATACTAATAAAGAACATCTCGAGAAGCAATTAGAATGTTATTCCTTGGTGTCGTATTACGATCATATCACAAACATTTGAATTGACCTTTCGACGCTTTATGTTCAATGGCGTTTGTGGCTGAGTGTGCTAAGGCGTTCTGTTATGCTGCTAGCAAACCCAGGTTCAATCCCTGGTCGGAGCGAAAAAGTTTTTCAAATTGTAAAAATTAGATAATAGGAAAATAATTGTGTAATAAAACAACATATGGATGAAAAAAAGTGAAATTGGTTGAAAAAAATTGTTTTTTTTTTCGCTATTTAAATTTCTTCATTCAAATTAACTTCCAGGGCACAACTTCTAAAGCAATGCAAAGGATCCAAAAAGGGAGTACTTCCGTCCTATGACAAGCCCATGTAAAATTCATTGGAGATGATCCAAGTTTGCACTACTTCCGGATCACAGATTGGGGATCCAAACTACTTTTTTGGCAGCTCTGTTTTTGCTGGGATGTTATTATAATATAGTGCTTAATTTTCAGGTATGTTGAGGAGAAGGATACCTTTCCTTGACAAACCACACTTAAAATTCACAAGAAATATAGAAGATTGTCAAATTACTTGAATACAGAACATTATTAAAAAAATTTGTGGAAAGGGTACACCCTCTCCCCGACATTTTTTAATGCGAACCGTTGTACATATGCATATCCGCCGTATTTGTACCTATAAACGAAAAAGCAAGTAGTCAGATTTGTTTGAAAGAATTTTCGAATTAGTTTTCAGCACGAAGGATATGGTGGACTAACGCAAAATGTTCCTACAAATACGCTTCGGAAGCCGCAGCGAAGCGGGCCGGGTTACGCTAGTATTATATATATAGTAAGATATTCTCAATTCTTATGCAAACGTACACTCTCATCCCACAGACCATTTAATATAGTGTATTCAAAACCCTTTATGAGCTTTCGCTTACAAAATTATTAACTTTTATTTTTTGCAAAACTTCAATTATTTGCAAATGAATGAAAATAGTCACATTATTATGATTACAAAATAAAATTAAATTAAAAAATCTTCGAAAGCATAGGGAGCGCTACAAACAACAATCAAAACCTGTGCAAATAACTCTGATGCTTGTCTGACTCTGACCGGGTTGACTCAGTGATGGACAGCCAAGACAACAAGTGTTTCGAATGCAATATGCTTCGTTTCATTATTTTCCAATTTATGTACGTATGTAATCGTTTCGACATAATTACTATAATTTTCATAATGAAATTTCATGTTTTCTGTAATTGAATTTATTTTAAATAAGCACCATCCCCTTTCCCAAACCAGCTTCCTCGCAGAGCAGCCCTCTACAGACCACCTTCATTGTGGCTGTAGAAACTGCTGCTGTATTCAATGTAAGATTGAGTCAAACGTCTTTGTCGTCATCTCGGCCACTATCAACCATACCCAACTGATTAAGCTCGCCATGGCTAATAGAGATTGCCCACTCGGTTACTGAACCAAAAGTGTTTTTGATTGCTTCGCCAATAACCAAAGGGGTTGGATGATGTTGTTTTCCAACTTTATTGAAGGCGTTGTGTGGTGTGGTATATTTGTGGTGATAATAACGACAATTACAAAGTCCAATATGCCTGAGAGTATGCTGATGATGGCAGCGGTATACACTAGAGGTGTGCGCGTGACACGAAATTTTCGTGACACGCGTGATTCACGCGTGAGTCACGTGATTCGTGAATGAAATTTTGACCAAATCACGTGAATGTGCGTGAATGGGACTGAACAAAAATGTGTCGTGCGTGATCGTGCGTGAACATCAAATTCTGTTCGTGAATGTGCGTGAGTAAATTTTTTTCAAAATCACGCTCACGACAAAATTCACGTTCACGAAAAAATTCACATTCACGAAAAATTCACGCTCACGACAAAATTCACGCTCACGAAGAAATTCACGTTCACGAAGAAATTCACATTCACGAAAACTTCACACTCACGATGACATTCACGTTCACGAAAAAAAATTACGTTCACGAAAAATTCACGCTCACGAGAAAATTCACGCACACGAAGAAACTCACATTCACGAAAAATTCACGCTCACGATGAAATTCACGTTCACGAAAAAATTCACATTCACGAAATAATTCACCCTCACGAGAAATGGCACGTGCACGAGCCTATTTACGCTCACGACAAATATTATATTTACAAAAACGTCTTGCTCACGATAAAAATTATGTATGAACAAGTAAGTAAAGTCTAAAGTCGGGCGGAGCCGACTATATTATACCCTTCACCACTATGTAGACTCTCAACCACTTCAAATTTGCTGGGAGCTATATAAAGGTTTGCATTTCCAGATACAAATACTTTTAATGGAGACAATTTTTTGTACTTTTACAAAAACTCTAGAATTACAATTTAAATCGGCTAACGCCCTGGGATGAAACACAATGTTAACATAGTAAAAAAATATGAGAAATATGAAGCGAGAGAAATTTTAATGCAATTATACAAAAGAGCATTTATGATTGATCAGGTGATACATATGTATTCGAGATATAGGGCAATTTTAGTAATATTTACAATTTTTGATACTTAGCAGTGGCGACTTTACAGGGATATTGGTTAGATCCCGCCAAGATATATAGTCAAGTATGGGCTATGATATATTATTTGGTCAAGTCGGGCGACTTGGAGCCTTATTTAAAACTCAACCGTTCTGTGGAAATTCTGGCATTACAGTGTTTAGGATATGACTAAGATATGGGGAAATCATCACAGAATTTTGTGTCAAGTGTGGGAATTTTTGCCATATTTGTATAAACCGGAAAAACGAATATATGGAGGCTTTATCTAAATCTGAACCAAATTAGATCAAACTTGACACACTTAAATATCATATTAAATATATTCTCTGAGGAAACTATCCAGTCAATTAGAGGAAAATCTCATTGAAAATAGGTCTAAAATATGAAACAGTCTACCATATTTCCCCAACTCTGGTGTACATATAATGGGAGCTATATATAATCTGAACCGATTTCGACTAAATTTGACATGCATAGTTAGAATAATAATTTCACGTAAATGGGTGTTTAACTTTGGCCCCCGTAGTCATTTGAGTATAAATCGGGCGAAAGATATATATGGGAGCTATATCTAAATTTGAACCGATTTCAACCAAATTTGGTACACTTATCGATACTATTAAACGTACTCCCTGTGCAAAATTTGAACTAAATCACGGCAAAACTCTGGCTTTTGAGGGCATATAAGTGCAAATCGGACGAAAGATATATATGGGAGCTATATCAAAATCTGAACCGATTTCAATCAAATTTACCAAGCATTGGTAGAATGTCAATTCTACTCTTTATGCAAAATTTCACGAAAATCGGTAGTAACCTTTGGCCTCTTTGTTCATATGAGTCTAAATCGGACGAAAGATATATATGGGAGCTATATCTAAATCTGAACCGATTTAGCTGATATTTTGCAAGTGTTTCGAGACTCATAAAATATTCGGATGTACTGAATTTGAAGAACATCGGTTGATAAATACGCCAATTATGACCAGATCGGGGATAAATATATATGGCAGCTATATCTAAATCTGAACCGATTTCAATAGCGATTGCCTTTGTCCAAAAAACGACCCTATGCCAAATATGAGGACGATCGGACTTAAACTGCGACCTGTACTTTGCGCACAAAAATACATGAACAGACAGACAGACAGACGGACAGACAGACAGACAGCCAGACAGACAGACGGACATCGGACATCAGAATTTAATTCTAAGACGATCGGTATACTAAACGATGGGTCTCCGACTTTTCCTTCTTGGCGTTACATACAAATGCACAAACTTATTATACCCTGTACCACAGTAGTGGTGAAGGGTATAATAATGATTGAACATTTTTACATTTTTAAATTGAAAACATACTTCCAAATAAAAAATTAATAATTTTCGGAAATAATTGGTTTCATTGGTTCATTAAATTTTGGCTTAGATTTAAAAAAATAATTCTACATAGTATAATTATAATATATGTAATTATAATATAATAAAAAATAAAATAAGTAAACAATAACACTATAAATCATTGATTGCCTCAATTAAAAATTAATTAAGTTTTTCGGCCAAAATCAATCCAAATTTTAATTGAATTTATATTTTGATTTGATTAAAATGTTAATTGTATCTGTTAACTTTTTAATTGAGTACGTTTTCAATTTCAGATTTTTAATTAGAAATATTTTGGCGAATTTGTTTGGGTAGCTCATTTGTATCACGAGCGAGAGTGAGTAAGTTTTTAAGTTCGCACTCATTCGTGAATTACATTTTTTCGTTTGTTTTGTAAGTATAATAGTCGTGAACCTTCGTGAGTTGCATTTTACATCGTGAGCGTGCGTGAATAGTTTTTTTATGAATCGTGAGTGTGTGGATGTACGTTTCATTGTTCGTAAACGTGCGTGAGTAGTTTTTTTTTTCGAATCGTGAGTGTGCGTGAATAAGTTTGTTGTTCGTGAACGTGCGTGAGTTGATATATCCCGTCGTGAGCGTGCGGTAGTCACTATTCTGCAATCGTGAGTGTTTATCTTTGCAGGATTTTGGTTCGTGAACGTGAGTGAGCGTGAATCAATAAAAACCTTCGTGCGTGAATGTTACGAATTCATTCGTGAGCGTGCGTGAGTGTGAGCAATCCAAAAACGGGCGTGCGTGATCGTGCGTGAATGTTACGAATTCATTCGTGAGCGTTCGTGAGTGTGAGCAATTCAAAAACGGGCGTGCGTGATCGTGCGTGAATATTACGAATTCATTCGTGAGCGTGCGTGAGTGTGAGCAATTCTAAAACAGGCGTGCGTGATCGTGCGTGAATGTTACGAATTCATTCGTGAGCGTGCGTGAGTGTGAGCAATTCTAAAACAGGCGTGCGTGATCGTGCGTGAATGACATTTTGAATTTGTGAGCGTGCGTGAGTGTGCGTGAAAAATCCCTCACGCGCACACCTCTAGTATACACTGGATTAGTTAAGCTGTTTTGGGCCCTTGAATATACGATGGATGGAAAATGTTCATTAGATTTATGAAGTTATTTGTTAATTAAATATTTTTTTTGTTTAATTAATTGAAAACGGATCGGAAAAATCAACGTTAAAACTTAAAAAATGTATATTTAATAGGCATGTTTAGTTCAGGTAGTAGCACTCAAGAAAGTGAGAAACTTTTTCAAATTTCTGGTATACCGCTCCTTTTATATGGTAAATATTTTATTAATATTTATGATATTTAAAATCTTTTCAAACTAATTTATGGCTTTTCGGTTATGAGTTTGTAAAACGGAATGAAACCTAAAAATCTACTGAATAAACAAAACTTATGATTAATATATAAAGGTCGCGACTATCTTATTTAATATAAAAATAATTTAATGCAATCTTTGTTCAAATATTTGGAAGTTATTCAATCGCAAATTTAGGTTATGTAAGGTCCCAGCAAAAACAGAGCTTCAAAAAAGTAGTTCGGATCCCCAAAGTAGTGAAAACTAGGTGCATCTCCAATGATTGTCATAGGATGGAAGTACTCCGTTTTCGGATCCTTTGTATTGCTTTAGAACTTGTGCGTTGGAAGTTCAATTGAATGAAGAAATTAAAAAAAAACTAAATAACAAAAATTTTTCAATAATTTTCTTTTTTTATTAAATTTTTTCCTGGGTTGGCACCATAACACAACGCATTAGTACACTCAGCCACAAAGGTTTGTGATATGATTGTAATATGACTCCAAGACATAATATTCTAACTACTTCTCGAGATGTTCTTTATTTGTGTGAATGAAAAAATAAAGAAAGCACATCTCATCATCATTGAATTTGTATCACATATTTTTCTAAAAACATATTTTTTTATGTTGTATATCGCTTTTATTTGGTTATTTTCGGCATATATTTTTCCATTTAAACTTAATAAAAATGGAAACTTATCGTAATTTGCAAAACCTTCTCAAAATAACTTCCGTGGAGAAAAAGTCAATAGGCACTGGTTCAAATCCCCGTGGGGAGGGATTTGTTTTTTTTTCATTAATTTTCTTTTCTATTTTGTGGCATCGTATTCCCCAAAATTAAAATTTTCACTCTTAACGTCCAAATAGCATGTGTTTTAAGACTTATCCAAAGGAACTCCATCAGATGTAAAAAATTGTTGTAGAATACCTGGATGCACTTAAAAAGAAATGTTTGTGGAACAACTTCCATTTTTTTGCAGGGATAATGTGAAAGAAGATATTTCTTTTCCGTGCAAAAAAAAAATTAGTTAAACAAAGTTTTCATTTGACTAACAAAAGTTTTAAAAGGAAATAAAAAAGTGGTTTTGTTGCTCCTAAAGTGCATTGAAATGTGATCATAACCGAACCAACACCGAAAAACAGAAAAACATTGAAATAAGAGTTCACTGTTACCATGAATGAAATTTCATACACTCAGAGATTTCTTTTGGCAAAACAATCGTTAAATTTACCCCACGAGTTTGGCTCTTAAAGCAAATATTTTGTAAAAATGCAAATTTCATTTTTTATTTATTTGTGTGTAAGCAGAGATCCGTGGTCCGAGTAGCAATATTTTTGGTTTTCTACCGTCAAAAAGTTATAAACGTCGAAAACGTCATATACCGGTATAAAACATAAAAAACGTAGTAAATGTCAAAAATACTTACAGGGTCCTTAAACTATTTTTAAAATCCTAAGGCCTGAATGTCTTATTGAAGTATTTTAAATTTTTTTTATAATAATAATATTTTAAAATTTTTACTCAAAAACAACTTGCATAATTTACAGGCATTTGACGTATAGTAAAATACGTCGTAAATGTATGTCAAATGCCTTACAGTTTACGACAGACCATCGCTGTGTGCAGAGAAAAAAATATCACCAAAATATGTCCATTTAAAAAGTTGAAAGTTTTTTTTTAAATTAATTGATACAATTAACTTTTTAATCAAGATAGAAACATTAAGTTAAATAAGTCAATGATTGAAATATGATTAAAATAGTAATTGATACAATAACTTTTTAATCAAACTCGGAAGACTAAGTCACTTAAAAAGAGTGATGGATTTTTTTTTTATTTTTAGCTAAAAATTTATTTCAAACAATCAATGTTTTAATCAAACTAAAAATATTAAGTCAATTAAGAAAGTAAGTGAAAATAATTAGTTTTTGAGTGTGTAAGAGCCCATTTGAATTCTGGCAATAACGCACGACTATGTAAATCGGACAAGGTATCAATCAGGGATCCGGAGCGGAGCGTGGAGCGGAGCGGAGCAAGCCCTTTTTGTGCCGGAGCGGGAGCGGCATTTCTAAAATCCGGAGCGGAGCGGGAGCGGAGCGGTTTCCAAATGAAAAACCGCTCCGCTCCGAATAAAATATTACTTGAATGAAATGTGTAACTTTGAAATTACACTGTGTAGGTAATTTCAAATTTAGCTAGTACTTAGCGTAGTGTGAGTAAACGTTTAAAATGTACGATATGTATTTTTGTACGTACGTACATTGGGGAAAACACAACGTGTTTTTTAGTAATTGTTTTCAAAAACGGCAAATGTCAAAATATATATCTAGTACGTGTTGTAAAAGTAACAACAGTACTTTCGATCAATTTCATCCCGTATTACTACAAAGATGTTTGTAATGAACGTCAAATAAATGCAATTAAACGATCTTATTTATATTTAATTTTTTAGTTTTTTACACTGAAAAAAATATTGTCGTGAAGTCAAAGATTCCATGTCCTTAGAATAAGAATGCAAATTTTGCTTAACATGGAAGACGCATTTCTCTAAAATAAAGTTTTTTATACCCATCACCATAGAATGGTGACGGGGGTATAATAAGTTTGTCATTCCGTTTGTAACACATCGAAATATCGATTTCCGACTATATAAAGTATATATATTCTTGATCAGGGAGAAATTCTAAGACGATATAACGATGTCCCTCTGTCCGTCTGTCTGTCTGTCTGTTGTAATCACGCTGCAGTCTTCAATAATGAAGCAATCGTGCTGAAATTTTGCACAACCTCGTCTTTTGTCTGCAGGCGGGTCAAGTTCGAAGATGGGTTATATTGGTCCAGGTTTTGATATAGTCCCCATATAAACCGACCTCCCGATTTGGGGTCTTGGGCTTATATAAATCGTATTTTTTATCCCATTTGCCTGAAATTTGAAATCTGGAGGTATTTTATGACCGTAAAGAGGTGTGCCAAAAATGGTGAGTATCGGTCCATGTTTTGGTATAGCCCCCATATAGACCGATCTCCCGATTTTACTTCTTGGGCTTATAGAAACCGCAGTTTTTATTCAATTTACCTGAAATTGGAAATCTAGAGGTATTGTCGGACCACAAATACGTGTGCCAAAAATTTTAAGTATCGGTCCATATTTTGGTATAGCCCCCATATAGACCGATCTCCCGATTTTACTTCTTGGGCTTATAGAAACCGCAGTTTTTATTCAATTTACCTGAAATTGGAAATCTAGAGGTATTGTAGGACCACAAATACGTGTGCCAAAAATTGTGAGTATCGGTCCATGTTTTGGTATGGTCCCCATATAAAACGACTCCCGATTTGGGGTCTTGGGCTTATAGAAAGCGTATTTTTTATCCAATTTGTCTGAAATTGGAAATCTAGGGGTATTTTCGGACCATAAAGAGGTGTGCTGAAAATGGTGAGTATCGGTCCATATTTTGGTATAGCCCCCATATAGACCGATCTCCCGATTTTACTTCTTGGGCTTCTAGAATCCGAAGTTTTTATCCTATTTGACTGAAATTGGAAATCTAGAGGTATTTTCAGGTCATAAAGAGGTGTGCCGAAAACGGTGAGTATCGGTCCATATTTTAGTATAGCCCCCATAAGAACGATCTCCCGATTTAACTCCTTGGGTTTCTAGAAACCGTAATTTTTATCTGATTTGCCGGAAATTGTAAATATTCTGGTACTTTAGGCTCGGTCCATTTGGTAATGCCTCCATATAGACCGACTTCACTTGAATTGCTTGAAACTCAATGTAAAATTTCCGGATTTTACTTCTACATATTTAAGATTTCAAATCAAGACGCTATTTTATAATTTTCTTGCACACTTACAAGAGATGTTAATGATTCCTCTAAAACTCAAACAAAAATGGTTCTTATAAATCCAGAATCTGATATAGTCCTCATAGGTGAAATCTTTAAATTTATCTTCGGGAAGTGTCCTCAAGTCCTCAAGCCCTCCTAAAATTTCAAAGGAAACCCTAATATTTGGTTCATGGTGGTGGGTATTTAAGGTTCGGCCCGGCCGAACTTAGTGCTGTATATACTTGTTTTCTTGTCCAAAAGGCAATAAACTTTTGAATGAAGTTGTAATGTCCTTATAATTAAGTGATTTTACTTAAAAATAAAATTTTTTTAAAAAGATAAAATTTTTGAGGTAAGGTCAACGTGACTTTAATAATAAGAAAAATTCTTTAAAATTAATAAAATTGTCTTTAAATTTGTTTCCTTTTTGCATCTTGCCTACAAAGCAAAAAATCGTTAAAAAATAAGACATGTTTTTCAACACTTTATTTTAAAGACGCTTTTTACTTGAAACATAGCATAATTTCTGCTGGAAGTCGAGTCTTAATATGGAAAAAGTAACTCGTTAACTCGTTTTTAAAGGATTTTGATAACAACTGACGAAAAAAATCTACAAAAATGAAAAATTAACATATGCTTCCTAGAATACTTCCTTTAATGAAGTCAAAATGGATTTAATATTTCTGAAAAAATCTTCAAAATTAATAAAATATTTCAACACATTGTTTTAAAGTCATTATACCCTAAACCACATAGTGGTTAGGGTATAACAAGTTTGATCTGCCAAAAAATGTGCCTACAAGAAATATTGATTTTAGACCCCATAAAATATATACCGACTCAGGATCACCTCCTGAGTCGATCTAGCGCTTGGCGTCCGTCCGTCTGTCCATGTATTTGTTGTTCACAGGATTTCGGTCGCAATTATTAACCGATTTTGATGAAATTTGGTACAGGGAGTTTTTTTGGGCACAAGGACGAACGTTATTGAATTTGGAAGAAATCGGATCAAATTTAGATATAGCTCCCATATATATGTATTGCCCGATTTCGACAAATGGGGTCACGTTGCACTTTTTTTACTAACCGATCGTCGTCAAATTTAGCACAAAATAATCTTCTGTATCACCCTTTATGCCTGAAAATTTCATCGAAATCGGTTCAGATTTAGATATAGGTCCCATATATATGTATCGCCCGATTTTGTCAAATTAGGTCATAAAACCCTTATTTATCAACCGATCTTACTCAAAGTTGGCGAAATGTAATCTTCTATAGCACTAACTATATGTGCAAAAAATCATCGAAATCGGTTCAGATTTAGCTATAGCTCCCATATATGTACCGCCCGATTTTTCTAAATAAAATAAAACTCAATTGAACAAATAATACAATGTTTGTACTATAATTTTCTCGAAGAGGAGCGGAGCGGAGCGTGGAGCGGAGCGGAGCGATTTTTTTTTCTCGGAGCGGAGCGGTTTTTTTTTCTCCGGAGCGGGAGCGGAGCGGAGCGAAAAAATGGACCGCTCCGGATCCCTGGTATCAATTACTACAGGCCAAGAAATTATTCTTTCCTCCCAAATGGAATTTTAAGATAACGAAAATCGCCAGCTCAACATTTTATTGCCTTTTTGGTAATTACAAAGATAAATGGGGGCAATCATTCTAACAACATCATGAATTATTTCCTTCCCGATTTATTTATTTAATGCCACCACACACATACGTTAATAAAACTTCGTTCAAAGAAAACAAGCATACTTTAATTGCAAACGTTTGATCCTCTCTGCCTTTCCATATATACATCAAGACATTTTGCTGAATTTGGAAAGCCTCATTAGTATGCGGGGCATTGCACTATGAAACTTCAAACTGTGTCACATTGGGGCATTAAGCTATTCGTTTTTCTGAAAAGTACGAACATCAGAAAATTCAAAAAAAAAAAAATGTTAGACATTACATACTAGTATATTAAAGTTTTATTATGGAACCTCAAAATATGTCTTATTAAAGACTTAAAGTCGGAAAAGGACAGCTCTTGATATAAACGAAATGGACTGTATTTTCGATCACAAATTATTTGTTTTATTGCAGAAATTTTGTAACAAAAAAATTTTTGGCGATAAAAGTTTGAAATTTTAGAAGTAATTCAAAAAACTCTAACAAAAGAAAAACGTTCCGTGTTCGTAGAAACAATAATTTTTGCATGCTTATTTCCACTGTGCAAAGGCAGCAATGACCATCGCAGCTTCAAGTGATCCAAAGTACTTGGATCTGGCATATTAGCGGTTAGCTAAGCTAGCTGCTGTAAACTATTAAAGTGTTGATGGACGTTGGTGGTGGTGTTTTTGAAGGTATTAAAAGGTTGAAATTTATTCTTCATAGTTTTCGATTCAATTGATTGTAATTCTTTTCGACATATGCCATGTAAGTAGTGTGGTTAGTCCAAACTATGTTAATGTTGCGGTTCGTGTGATTATACGAATTTAATTTAATAAATAACATATTACAAAAAATAATTTTCCACAAGCCTTGCCGTAGCCGATGGAGTGCTGGTGGCTGTGGAGACTAGGGAACAGGCGAGCATTCGAAGACAAGTCACGGTTTTAATTTAATTAAACTAAATAAAACTCTGGCATTAACGCACACATGCAACTTCACTAGAAGGGAGTTAAAAGATCGGAAGACACAGCATGAAGCCAAGATCCAATTAAAAATTCCCATAAAAAATGCTTTGAAATACAAACAACACTCCATTTTGTGATTGAAATGAAATTTATGCAAATAACTGGATGTGCAAATTTTTAGTGAAGGTAGTATTATCATAACCAAATGGTATTGCGGTGTCTGTTTTTCAAAGACTTCCGATTTAGATAGACACATACATTTATATACTATGTGATGTATTACTTAAAATTATAAAACGAGAAAATTCGTTAGTTCTTATTCGCGGCGGCAGCTTAGGGTTCGCGATTAAACGATGCCTTTTTGAAAATTATAGAAATTTTAATGAAAAAATGCCAAAAGATGGATTGTGCTCAGTAGGGCACAAAACAAACGCTGACACCACTCCAATATCACAAAAATAAGTAAATAATTTTCGACAAATTCAAGAAAATTTATTTGACATAATTAATTTTTTTCACTTCTTAAAGAAAAATTTGTAGTTTGAAGGAAAAAATTAGTGCTCAAACTTGCAAGAATGTCTTTAGTGCCATACGAAGTTCATGATGGGCGGGCGCATTATTGGTAAAATTTACAAATTTTAAGAAATTCTGATCTATTTTGTGGGATACACGAATTTAGTTAACCTTTGTGCATAATTGTTTCCTCTGCTTTAGTTAATTTAACTAAAGTAAGCAAACAATTATTAAAGTCATGGAAACTTTCTTAAAACGTAATAATTTCGTGAACTAAAATAGAATTAAATCAGTGAAATGTAGGGTTCACTTTTTTTGAGTGTACTGACAAAAAAATTGTTTTTTTTTTTATCGGGAATTGGATTTCTGTGCATGTCTACAATAAAAACGATGCGTAAGTATATACCGCTGCTGTCATAAGAGAACTCTTTCACAGGAAGCTGAACATTTTAGTTGCAAACTTTGTGGAAGATTTCGAAAGGCTTTATTCAGTACGTTTGGAATAGCATAGCACAGTATTAAGTGTTGACCACACTACCTCAAAATGTTTCACATTTCTGGCAAATTGAAAATTTATCACAACACAAAAAAATGTTGTTGCAACAATAAAATTTTGTTTACGAGCTAAAAAATCGAGTTTTTCAGGAACGAAATCTTAGACAGAGAAGTTTTTTTGTTGTCCTTAAACAAATCTTTAATAACATACAAATACTATCTAATAATAAAGGTGATTTTTGTTCATTTAAAATTTCGTGTGAACTGGAGAATACGTAACCTTAGACCTGGCTGAACTCAATACTCTTTGATTATTTTATTTTAAATTGTGATTGATTTTTTCTTTACTTTTAGATAATTTTTTCTATGGGAATTGAATTGCAGTTAAAAAGTACGCCAGCTCATAAAATTCCTGGTTTTAAAAACGCTTTGTGTAAATCTGAGTATAATTTGCCTTTAAAGGAGACAAACAAAAAGAAAAGAAAACTTCGTTGGTCCAACATTTCGTTTCGTGTGTAGACAGTTTGGAAATTGGCTTGGAAATTAGCTCGCTAAAAGTAAGAATGGACCTGTCTCTTTTAGAGAAATCTTTATTGAATTCCCTTACATCCTAGTTGATCAATAATGAACTTAAAATTACAGTTATATTACTCGCTATAAATTAATCTTAACGATATTTTATACCAACAAAGTTTTCTTTTATTCATAAAGTTTTCTCTTTAAAGGCAAATAAATATATATAAATATTTTTGGTACATGTTACCACGTTTGCCCCCAACGAACATTGTTTAGTATGAAAGAAAAATGAAAACATTGTTGGTATACAATTTCTTTTCCCAGAAAAGAAATAAAATCGCTTCTGTAACATATACTCCCAAACAAATTCTGCTTCGAGCATATATATTTTCAAGATTTCTCCAAACAAACTATTGTTTGTATTGTTCAAACATATTATGTTTGGCCAATTGGTTACTTCCATTTTTTTTACTGCCGCAAACTATCCTAAACATACTTGTATTCGATAAAAAAAAAGCATATGTTTATAATTTCTTTGAATGTTATACTCCAAATATTTATTTATAACCAAAATATAAAAGTCATATTCCTTCTTCATTACATGTTCCTTCATGCCGGACTTTTAGCCTCACCGTGTTGTGTTGATGTGATTTCGATATCTTTCATTCGCCACCTATAGTTTTTCTTTATACTCTCTCGGTATCTCTTTCTAAACACATATATGTTTATAGGCAATTTCTAAATTAATATACGTTTGCATCCACGCATATTGTATTTATAAAAATGTTATGTTCCAAACATAATATGTTCTAACATATTAACATATATGTCCTATGTTACGCTAGTTTATGCACATTTTATGCTTGTACTTAAAAATAATGTGCTAAAAATTTGAGTTCCAAACATATAATTTTTACACCGGCACATATGAAAAACAGTCTTTTTCGTCCGTATATATAGTATAGAGTACGTGTCTTAAGTCTTTCGTTTTTGTAAAGCACATCTCCCCAGTATAACACTCAGCAGTGTCTCCCGATGATAAGCTATTACCAGAATAAAACTATTGCCTTAAGTATTTTGTTTTATGGTGAATCGGTAGCAGTTTATGTACCCCTAAAATAGCAATATTCTTTGCAAAACTAATTACATGTTATAATACGATTACGTAGCACTTCACTAACAGGTTGGGTGATAAGTCAGCGGTCTAACAAAGAAAACACATTTTTTTGTCAAAATTCGTTTTTATTGTTCACCATAGTTCCCTTCAAGAGCGATACAACGATTATAACGACCTTCCAATTTTTTGATACCATTTTCGTAGTACTCCTTCGGTTTTGCCTCAAAATAGGCCTCAGTTTCGGCGATCACCTCTTCATTGCAGCCAAATTTTTTCCCTGCGAGCAACCTTTTGAGGTCTGAGAACAAGAAAAAGTCGCTGGGGGCCAGATCTGTAGAATACGGTGGGTGGGGAAGCAATTCGAAGCCCAATTCATGAATTTTTGCCATCGTTCTGGAACAACACTTTTTTCTTCTTCATATGGGGCCGTTTTGCCGCGATTTCGATCTTCAAACGTTCCAATAACGCCATAGAATAGTCACTGTTGATGGTTCTTCCCTTCTCAAGATAATCGATAAAAATTATTCCATGCGCATCCCAAAAAACAGAGGCCATTACTTTGCCAGCGGACTTTTGAGTCTTTCCACGCTTCGGAGACGGTTCACCGGTCGCTGTCCACTCAGCCGACTGTCGATTGGACTCAGGAGTGTAGTGATGGAGCCATGTTTCATCCATTGTCACATATCGACGGAAAAACTCGGGTGTATTACGAGTTAACAGCTGCAAACACCGCTCAGAATCATCAACACGTTGTTGTTTTTGGTCAAATGTGAGCTCGCGCGGCACCCATTTTGTACAGAGCTTCCGCATATCCAAATATTGATGAATGATATGACCAACACGTTCCTTTGATATCTTTAAGGCCTCTGCTATCTCGATCAACTTCATTTTACGGTCATTCAAAATCATTTTGTGGATTTTTTTTTTGATGTTTTCGTCTGTAACCACCTCTTTCGGGCGTCCGCTGGGTTCACCGTCCTCCGTGCTCATTTCACCACGCTTGAATTTTGCATACCAATCAATTATTGTTGATTTTTCTGGGGCAGAGTCCGGAAACTCATTATCAAGCCAAGTTTTTGCTTCCACCGTATTTTTATCAAAACACGAAATTCCTTTTTTCCATTTTTCTCACAACAACAAAAGTTGCTTCACAAAAGATGCTCTATCTAACAAACTAATTGACTTACAAACGACAAATTTTGACACGAATCATATGAAGGTTGGTACTATATAAAAATAATATGCATTTAATACTAGCGACGCCATCTATGTGTCAGACCAGGGACTTATCAGCCAACCTGTTAGCTTTGGATAACGAAAGCACTACTGCATTTCCAACCCAAAGGGCTTTATTTCACTGTATGCTAAACACTTACAAAAACAAAAATGCTACACTGGGGTGTTACATATATGATGGTGTTTATTATTCCGTATTTTACACACAAACATGTGAAATTGTAATTATTAAGTTTTCACTTAGCAAATGCCTTCAAGAGGCAAGTTAATGTAAATACGAATATTAAACTAATTATTGTGTATCGCGTTCATAGACAACTAGGGAAAGAACTCTCCCGACGTTAGTGAATAGATCAAGCTGAGGTGTTCCACAGACAGTTAAAATTATGTATCATTTGGTTAAATCATTAATGCATTTAATATGCATTTTGATTATCAACATAATGATCATTATGATTATCAAGAAGTTGTTGTTATTCCTGTCTTTCGGTGGCCACTAAGCTGCTGCCAGTGATAATGATGGTGATTTTTTATACACCCAAGCGGAATGTTATCTTATCTGGTGTTGTTATCTGCTCTTGATATGCATTTTTAATTTATCATCAAAATGGGCTGTTTTAAGTTGAAAATTTCACTCCTCCCAAAAGTTGTTCACATGATTCAGAATCTCTCTCAACCCCCACCCCATTCTATAGACCGCATTTGCTGTCCTAGGGACCCAGACAACTACTGACAGGCTTTCGGGTCGTTCGATACACCGGGATAGCTGGGCAACTATAGATAGGTTTATCTCTTTGTTTTTGGTTTGGTTGTTGTTACTGGCCGATACAAACGATAATTGTGTTAATTTACATAAAAGCACATAAATTGGCTTCCTGCTGTTGAGATGCGTTGAATTTGTTTAATTAATTAAAAAAATAATGCCAAGCTATGTTTACGATTTTGTAGTGACTACTCTTTTACGGTCTGGCAACTTGTCCGTCGGTCTGTCTGTCTAGCCTTCATTATGATGTGATCTGTACTCTGGGTGACGAGGACAGACAAAAAGTGAAAGAGGGGGTCAGTTTCTGTGTGGGTTTGAATGGCATAAAATTGAAATATTTCTTTGGGTTAATATGTTTTTAAATAGCCAATGTTGGATCGTGTTTAATGTGGTGTTGATACGATTCGATTTTAAATTGATTTTTATGCTAATCAATGAAGACAAAAACGATGCGTCGACAACATCGGCGTCATTTAATGTGATTTTGATGATTTTTATAAGGGAGCACATAACTCGCTGGTGTCCCATTACCTAAAGGCCAAACAAGTTCTTGAACTTTCCTTTTTGTCGAAGAATGAATTAATTGAGTTTAAAGAAATATTTTTTTAATATATTCTTAGGCAACTAGGAATTCTGCGGACACACTTATGGCTTCTTAGTTGTAAGTCAAATTTAGCACATTGGCTGTAATTACCAAAGGTTTCCTTCGCTTTTGCTTCCGCTTGGCATTCAATGTAAAGAGAAACTATTAAAACCACCACATATTTTTTGTTATTCTTCACCTCACTGACTTGGCCGGTTCCTAATTGTATTTGTTGTATGTTACAATTCAATTATTTGAGATGCAATTCCTCAGCACCATAGTCAGTTTATTGGCAACGACAAAAATTCCATTAGTCATGAAAAAAATACAGAGATTTATTGATTTAATTAATGCACAATTAATAAAACATTCAATTGTAGTGTAACAGAAGTCATACAAAAAAGTTGGGACTGTGATACAAAAACGATTGAATAAACAAGCAGTAATGCATGCACTTTTTTCTTCGAAAAATAATCAACAAAAACGACATTAGAAGGTTATATACAATAGGAATAGTGTACTTGCGTCAAGATGTTTGGGCTTTCGTATAAAGGTAATGTATTTATTCTGAGAAACGACGAGTTCCATTAATCCACGGAGATCTAAATAAACTGGATCGAACATATGCCGAATATATGTTGAAGATGCCGAATCGGAACATGATTTTTCTTTTTGAGAATAGAGCCACCAACGTGCACTGAAAACTAATACAAAAGATAGGCTCTACAAATTCGTTCTCTTTTGATTATGTACCAACAATGGTATTCATGTTCAAATAAAAGTCTGTTTAAAAATCCTAACTTCCTTACTTCAAAGATTCGTATCCTAGGTTAGGTTAGGTTAGGTGGCAGCCCTATGTATCAGGCTCACTTAGACTATTCAGTCCATTGTGATACCACAGTGGTGAACTTCTCTCTTATCACTGAGTGCTGCCCGATTCCATGTTAAGCTCAATGACAAGGGACCTCCTTTTTATAGCCGAGTCCGAACGGCGTTCCACATTCCAGTGAAACCACTTAGAGAAGCTTTGAAACCCTCAGAAATGTCACCAGCATTACTGAGGTGGGATAATCCACCGCTGAAAAACTTTTTGGTGTTCGGTCGTAGCAGGAATCGAACCCACAACCTTGTGTATGCAAGGCGGGCATGCTAACCATTGCACCACGGTGGCTCCAAACATGGTGTTGGTATATGGTCTCTAACAACCATGCAAAAATTGGTCCACACCGATCCATAATTATATATAGCCCCCATATAAACCGATCCCCAGATTTGGCTTGCGGAGCCTCAAAGAGAAGCAAATTTCATCCGATCTTGCTGAAATTTGGTACATGGTGTTGGTATATTGTCTCTAACAACCATGCAAAAATTGGTCCACATTGGTCCATAATTATATATAGCCCCCATATAAACCGATTCCCCGATTTGGCTTGCGGAGCCTCAAAGAGAAGCAAATTTCATCCGATCCGTCAGAAATTTGGTACATGGTTTTGGTAACAACAATACAAAAATTGGTCCATATCGGTCTATAATTATATATGGTCAGGTTAGGTTAGACAGCCCAATGTGAACTTTGTGGTGAACTTTATATATAGCCCCCATATAAACCGATCCCCAGGTTTGGCTTGCGGACCCTCAAAGAGGAGCACATTTCATCCGATCTGGCTGAAATTTGGTACATGGTGTTAGTATATGGTATCTAACAACCATGCTGAAATTGGTCCACATCGGTCCATAATTATATATAGCCCCCATATAAACAGATCCCCAGATTTGGCTTGCGGAGCCTCAAAGAGAAACAAATTTCATCCGATCCGGCTGAAATTTGGCACATGATGTTAGTATATGGTCTAACAACCATGCAAACATTGGTCCACATCGGTTCATAATTATATATAGCCCCCATAAAAACCGATCCCCAGATTTGACCTCCGGAGCCTCTTGGAGGGGCAAAATTCATCCGATCCGGTTGAAATGTGGAACGTGGTGTTAGTATATGGTTGCAAACAAACATACCAAAATTTGTTCTCATCGGTCTATAGTTATACATAGCCGATCCCCAATCACACAAAAATTGGTCCATATCGGTTCATAATCATGGTTGCTACTCGAGCCAAAAATAATCTACCAAAATTTTATTTCTATAGAAAATTTTGTCAAAATTTTACTTCTATAGAAAAATTTTGTCAAAATTTTACTTCTATAGAAAAATTTTGTTAAAATTTTATTTCTATAGAAAATTTTGTCAAACTGAATTATATACGTATTTAATCGGCCTTTTTTAATTTTATATATACCACGTATGGACTTACTTACAGTTTAGAAGACGGTGTTAGGAGGTTTTAAGATACCTTGCCATCGGCAAACGTTACCGCAACCCAAGTAATTCGATTGTGGATGGCAGTGTTTAGAAGAAGTTTCTACGCAATCCATGGTGGAGGGTACATAAGCTTCGGCCTGGCCGAAATTACGGCCATATATACTTGTTTCTTATTCAATTTCGAAATTGGTTGATATAATTATATTCTAATTGATATTGCTTCAATTAAGAAAATGATAAAATCAGTCATAGAATGAATTAGAAGAAAACATATAATTGGTTAAAACAACAATTGATTTATTCTTCGCTTTCAATTAATTTTTTTTAAATAAATTCAATTAATAATTTATTTATTGATTGAGTAAAAAAGAAATAAATACTAATTTGGATGGGATGACTGTTTTGTGATTTTTTAAGAGTTCATATGATTGAGCACTTCGTTATATGTGTTCCGCTTATGACCCATAGAAAACATCATGAACGGCGTGCACATTTCAAAAAGATCCGTTCATGAAAGCGAATCAACACACATGCGGTGCCAAATGGAAAACAGACGGTATCAATCTGACAACGATAAAATTACACCATGCGTTGTCAAAATAACAACGAGCGATTATGATCTGAAATCTTAATGGTTACGAATTTATAAAAAAATACGCTACCGTGACTCGAAACGAAAGATAAAAGCAAAGCCAAAGAAAAATGAAGGCCGTTCATGAAATCCTGAATAATTTTTCTAGAACGTTTCCGTTTCATTTTGTTACGAACGTTCTAGATTTTGCAATGTAATTTTTTCTACAAATGTGATAATAGTTGGATTATTCTTTTTTTTTATTATTCAACCGTCGAACGGAACGGACGTGTTGTTTAATAGCGGATAAACTCATCGTAATAGGTACCTACTAAGAATTTCAAGTGTGGTGGGATATTAAGCCACCATGCAGCGAAATTTAAAGTTGCTAACTTCAGGGCCCATTGGACGGGTATCGACTGGAGTTATAAATTTGGGCAATGACCAAGAGTTAGGCCCAATTAGTCGACCTGTAGACGGGTCGACAGGTGGTGACCCTTTGACAAGTCGTACTTTTTCTAAGGTAACGACATCAAAAGGAGGTAATCCCTAACGAAAGAGATTCAAGGAACGCAGAAATGCATTGTTTATCCTAAAGAAGTTAGGATCAGTCGACCCAAGCACGCTGTCGGCTAAACAAAACGATTCCTTAAAATGGGCTCAAGGAATTCTCGAGGCTGGAAAAAGGGAAAGATCACCGGATGAGCTGCCATCCTCCAAAAGGGATCAAAGATCGTTTGCCTCAGTTGCTAAAGACAGCCTTGTAATAAAGGAGCATTGGACGGTGTGGTTCCAAAGCAAAAATGGGGGGAAATTGAGAATATTCTGTCTGTCGTCTACTCACAGGTGCTGGAAAAGTTTCCCGGTCCAGATCCTCGACACCAAGAGGCTCGTTGGTATCAAGGACGATTTAAGCTAGTCGCATTTGAGGACCAGAGGTCTATAGAATGTTTTAAAGCTGCTCTGATACTAATTGGTGAAGTTTGGGAAGGAGCTGCTCTAGAGTTAGTCGAGAAGAAAGACATAACGGCTAGACCTAGAGCACATGCGTGGGTACCTGCAAACCCTTCTGACCCTGAATCTATTTTAAATAGGCTGAAACGATGAAATCCAGATCTTCCAACAGCTGATTGGAAGGTTGGCCGTTTGGATGAAGTGGATGGACCAAGACGGCATGCAGTGTTTATATTGAACACTCAGTATTTGCCACATCTAGCAAAGTCCCAGGGCCGTATATGTTATGGCTTTCATTATATCCAAATGAAGGTATATAAAAACGATCAGCTAAAGGATTCAGAAATGGACAAGCCTCTGTCTGAATCAGAAGTAAGCGGATCCTCTTGCGTAGTCGAGGGAGATACCAAAGTTGAAGACATGGATAGACAACGTATGCGAGAGGAGGTTTATATTGCCTCAGAACTCACCAAAGTTGAACCTATGGTTATTGCGAGAGTCACCGAGATGTCTGAAGAGGACATTCTTGATGAGTCGATTGAAGCGGCTGATGTGACGGTTGTCGAAAATCTCGATGGTCCTACGGATCCTCCAGATAAATCTTCATCATTGTAAGGCTGCATGTGCTGCCTTAAAACTTCTCCTGATGAAAGGGGACATATATATAGTTCTTATTCAAGAACCATATGTTTATAGAAACAAAATATGTGAATTAAGTACTCCGGGGTTCAAACTATTGCAGTATACTGGTAATGATGTAACAGACACTGTCGTTGCCAGTTTAGAAATAGCCAAATGCAAATATTGGGTATCTTCGGTCTACATGGGACATGACAGGGAGGTGCCGTTAAGACCTTAGTGGAGGAGTCACTGAAAACAAAGACGAAACTCATTATGGGATGCGATGCGAATGCACATCATAGTATATGGGGAAGTAGTGATACTAATGCAAGGGGAGAGTCGCTAATAGAGTTTATTTTGCGTACTCATCTGGTAGTTTGCAACAAGGGAGGTGCCCCAACCTTTGTCACTAAAAACAGGCAAGAGGTTTTGGACATCACCTTGGCCTCGCAAGAACTGAATGAAATGATATCTGAGTGGCAGGTTTTATGTGAACACAGCTTCTCAGATCATCGCTACATCAGTTTCAAATTTGATGTTCATATCACCAAGACCATATTTTCGCCAAATGTTAGGAAAGCTGACTGGAATAGGTATAGGGAATCGTTCAATATGATGATACCGGAAATAACAGAGACAAATATGAGAAATGTGAAAGATATCGAACACGCAGTGGAGCGGATTACTAAGGCCTTCAACATCTCACTGAAAGCTGCATGCCCTAGAGGAAAGCCAAGGGGGAAACATCGACCACCATGGTGGTCTACGGAATTAAGTAATATGAGGAAATCCTGCAGGAAGCTCTTTAACAAGGCAAAGTCCACCAGAGCCCCTGAGGACTGGGACGCTTACAAGAAGAATCTGAGAGGATACAAGCGAGAACTGAGAAAGGCTCAGCATAACTCTTGGAATGCTTACTGCAGCAGTATTGAGAATACGTCCGAGGCTTCCAGACTACGGAAGGTTCTAGCATCCACCAACTCCGCTCCAGGTTTCATTAAAACATCGGAGGGCAATTGGACAACGTCCAGTGAGGAGACGCTGGAGGTACTATTGGACACACATTTTCCTGGAAATCAGACGGTTGAACCATGTTCTGGCGGTGCCACGGTTGCTGAGCGGTCGTTTCCTGTCGAGGAAATTGTATCGGAAACTAGAATAAGATGGGTGCTAAATAGCTTTGGACCATTAAAATCCCCCGGACCTGATGGAATTTCTCCGGCGGAGTTACAAGCAGTAACTGACAAAATTATCCCCTGGTTGTCGGCGATAGTGGAGGGAAACAAAAGTCGTTTTCATACCTAAAGCGGGAAAAGCCTCACTCGAAGGCGAAGGATTTCCGACCAATAAGCTTATCCTCATTCCTACTTAAGACTCTGGAGAGGATGAGAGATATTTATCTTAGAACTAGCATCGATTCAAGTTTGTTCTCGAAACGACAGCATGCATACTCGAAGGACAGGTCTACTGAGACCGCACTACATGAACTAGTCAGCTTTGTTGAAAGCTCACTATCTGTCGAAGAATACACAATCGTGGCGTTTCTACACATCGAAGGGGCGTTCAATAATGTCCATCCGAGCTCGATATTAAATGGACTGACAACTCTAAATGTTGATCCATGTATACTCAGGCTGTTAGACGAACTGCTAATGAAGAGACGTATTTCAGCCACACTAGGACAAGCAAACATACAAAGGTATGTGAACATAGGCACTCCCCAAGGAGGAGTTCTATCACCTCTTCTTTGGAATGTTGCTATAAATAACCTTCTGGTTACTCTAGAAAAAGAAAGGATAAAAGTGGTGGCATACGCAGATGATGTGGCTCTGGCAGTCGGGGGAAATTCCCATCCACAATCAGAGATATTATTCAGACGGCCCTCCGGATGACTGAGAAATGGGCGAAAGACAATGGTCTTGGGGTAAATTCTGCAAAGACAGAATTAGTCATGTACTGCAAAGATCGCAAAACTCCCACGGTTAGGCCTATTTCCTTAGGGGGTATTGAAATTCCCTTTGGTGAGTGTGCAAAATACCTTGGCGTTATTTTGGACAGGAAGCTGAACTTTAAGCTTAATATTGAAGAAAGGGCGAGAAAAGCAACTGTAGCTTTGTACTCGTGCAAAAAGGCAATAGGAAAAAAGTGGGGACTAAAACCAAAAATTGTGCATTGGCTATACACGGCAGTGGTTAGACCTATAATGCCATATGTTGTAGTCTGGTGGCCGGCACTTCAGAAACCGACTTGTTTAGATAAAGTTCAGCGTATGGCGAGCTTATGTATCTCAGGCGCATTTAGTAAGACAGGAACAGACTCCCTTAATGTCATGCTACATCTATTGCCTTTAGACATTTTGGCCAAACAGTCAGGTGCAACAACGGCTGTGCGGTTGCGCGAGCTATCGCTGTGGTCGGAAAAAATATAAGGTCATAGTTCTCAAAATAATGCCAGATGTGCCTGACGTAGTGGATTACACTTTGGCGAGTCCACTTTTCGACAAAAAGTTTGAGACTCTAATCCTCAAGAGTGAGGCGTGGTGCACACAGACCACGGGGAATAAAGAATATATAGATTTCTACACTGGGCTCCAAATTGGATGGACAAGTGGGGTTCGGAGTATATTCTAATGATCTGGAACTTCGAATAGCGAAAAGATTACCTAGGTTAGGTTAGGTTAAAGTGGCAGCCCGATTAAGATTCAGGGTCACTTAGACTATTCAGTCCATTGTGATACCACATTAACTAAAAGTACCTATTACATATGGGCACTTCTAGTTTTAACCGCTGAACCTTCTTGATTATTTTTCTTTGTTGAACCAACCAGATTGTTCCAAAAACATTAGCAGACTGCTTAAGTTAACGTTTTCCAGATCCGCCAGTAATCTGAAGCTATATGCTCCTAAAAGTTACTTGCGCTTTACACAAAATGCAGGACACTCACACAAGAGGTGTTTAATTGATTCCTTTTCCTCCGCATCAGGACAGCTCATACAATCGTCATTATACTTCGCGCCTATAGTTTTTGCGAAATCGTCTATCAGGCAGCGACCCGTTATAGGAGATATCAGGAGTGATATCTGACGTCTCGAGAACACTAGCATATCTAGTGTGCGGTTTAAGTTTAAAAGGGGCCATATTTGCTTGGTGTCGTTACAGCCCTTGCAATTCTCCCATCGAACATTTGCCATCATAACAGCATTCTCACGCAGCATGAGCTTGCAGGTAGCAAGGGGCATACCAGTTCTAGTTCCCCTGGAATATGTAAGGTAGTTCCTAGCCTTGCCAACTCATCCGCTTCGCAGTTCCTCGGTATGTTCCTATGGCCAGGCACCCATATTAGGTGAATATTGTACTGCTCAGCCATCTCGTTGAGAGATTTGCGGCAGTCTATGGCCGTTTTCGAGTTAAGGAACACAGAGTCCAAGGATTTTATTGCAGGTTGACTGTCTGAGTATATATTAATGCCAATATTTGTTGGAACATTACTTCTCAGCCAATTCACCACCTCTCTTATTGCCAATATTTCAGCCTGAAAAACACTACAGTGATTAGGTAATCTTTTCGCTATTCGAATTTCCAGATCTTTAGAATATACTCCGAACCCCACTTGTCCATTCCAGTTAGAGCCATCAGTATAGAAATCTATATATCTATTCCAGGGGGTCTGTGTACACCACGCCTCACTGTGGGGAATTAGAGTTTCAAACTTTTTGTCGAAAAGTGGTTTTGCCAGGGTGTAATCCACTACGTTAGGCACATCTGGCATTACTTTGAGGACCGAACTATGACCGTACATTTTTGCCGACCACAGCGATAGCTCGCACAGCCGTTGTTGCAGTTGACTGTTTGGCCAAAATGTCTAAAGGCAATAGATGTAGCATGACATTAAGGGAGTCTGTTCCTGTCTTACTAAATGCGCCTGAGATACATTAGCTCGCCATACGCTGAACTTTATCTAAACAAGTCGGTTTCTGAAGTGCCGGCCACCAGAGTAGACACCAGACATCGCGTTCTCAATTTCCCCCCATTTTTGCCGACAACGTGCTTGGGTCGACTGATCCTAATTTCTTTAGGATAAACAAAGCATTTCTTCGTTCCTTGAATCTCTTTCGAGAGGGATTGCCTCCTTTTGATGTCGTCACCTTAGAAAAGGTTCGACTTGCCAAAATGTCACCGCCAGTCGACCCGTCTACAGGTCGACTAATTGGGCCCGACTCTTGGTCGCTGACCAAATTTATAACTTCAGTCGTTACCCGTCCACTGGGCCCTGAAGTTAGCAACCCAGTGGATGACTGTGAATTTCGCTGCATTGTGGTTTATTATTTCCACCACACGTGAAATTCGTAATAAGTACTTATTACGATGAAATACTCCGCTATGAGAAAACACGTCCGTTCAGTTCGACGGTTGAAAATATGCCAAAAAGATTACCTAATCACTGTAGTGTTTTTCAGGCTGAAATATTAGCAACAAGAGAGGTGGCGAATTGGCTGAGAAGTAATGTTCCAAAAAATGTGGGCATTAATATATACTAAGACAGTCAATCTGCAATAAAATCCTTGGACTTTGTGTTCCTCAACTCGAAAACGGCAATCGACTGCCGCAAATCTCTCAATGAGATGGCTGAGCAGTACAATATTCACCTAATAAGGGTGCCTGGCCGTAGGAACATATCGGGGAACTGCGAAGCGGATGAGTTGGCAAGGCTAGGGACTACCTTACATATTCCAGGGGAACTAGATTTTGTTGGTATGCCCCTAGCGACCTGCAAGCTCATGCTGCGTGAGAATGCTGCTATGATGGCAAATGTTCGATGGGAAAATTGCAAGGGTTGTAACGACACCAAGCAAATATGGCCCCGTTTCAACTTAAACCGCACACTAGATATACTAATGTTCTCGAGACGTCAGATATCACTCCTGATATCTGCTATAACGGGTCGCTGCCTGATAGGCGGTTTTGCAAAAACTATTGGCGCGGAGTATAATGACTATTGTATGAGCTGTCATGATGCGGAGGAAAAAGAATCAATTAAACACCTCTTGTGTGAGTGTCCTGCATTTTGTGTAAAGCGCAAGCAACTTTTTGGAGCATATACCTTCAGATTACTGGCGGATCTGGAAAACGCTAACTTAAGCAGTCTGCTAATATTTTTGGAACAATCTGGTTGGTTCAGCGAAGAAAAATAATCGAGATGGTTCAGCGGTTAAAACTAGAAGTGTCCATATGTAATAGGTACTTTTAGTTAATGTGGTATCACAATGGACTGAATAGTATAAGTGAGCCTGAATCTTAATCGGGCTGCCACTTTAACCTAACCTAGATGTGAGTCAAATTTTTATGAACCAATAAATAGTGTGGACATATTTTCTTAATTAACTTAATTTATTCTTAATTCAGTTAATTTGGTTTGTTAATTAATTATCAACTTCAAAAGATATGGGATATATTTCTTTGTGATATTTTTTTCTATGTAGCTTAAGCGATATTAAGTCGAGCGAAATATTATTAAATTATTTAATTTTAATTTTTACGTTTTTTCTATTCAACAACGTTGTCGATCACTGTGTGCGTAGGGTACTAAGAACTAGTTTTCTTTTAAAACAATGTTTTCACGGCTTAATTGGCGAGTTGTAGGGTTTACGATTCTAACGTGGACCACTAATGAATTATGGCTTTAGAGCCGCATTAACTACAAATTAAATGTGAAAGCGGTAATTGGCAGGCAAAGTTCTAGCTTGAGTCACAAAATATTATAAATTTGAGTTACAACATTTCTAATTATTTCCAATTCAATTTTTTCTGATTTCAGAGAGGAGCTAGCAATGAAAATTGGTTTGACGGAAGCTCGTATACAGGTAAGTTGTGTCACAATTTACGTAAGCATATAGTTTTTAGCAAACCACTTTGTAAAACTAAAGCTATAATATGTTATGCAGAAAACAGTTTCGTTGACAAGTGAAGAAAAGTAATACCTTATATCAAGGGAAAGAGAAAATTCTTACTTAACATATATAGTAATATAAATTATTACCATATTAACTGCGCAGCATTTCATTATAAACATTTTAAGAATTGTACTAAAGGCACAACTTTAAAAGCACTTCCAAAAACGTCCTCCTAAAAAAGTTCTTTATCTTAACTACTCGGGAAGTTTTTTTAATTCAATTTTTTATAACTCGCTTTTTTCATAATTTTAATGAGTAATTTTATCTTTTTTGTTTCAATTAGGGTAAAGACACAGCAAAAATTAATAAAATGGTACAAATTATACAAATTTTGTCGAAAAAAACTTCCAATCTATTCTAGAAAAAATTGCGAAGTTTCGACAAGCGTTAGGATTTAAACATTGTAAAAAATATGTTTTTTTTGGCAAAATATCTCAAATTTTATTAATTCACATCCAAAATACTGAATTCAGATAACACCTTGAGAAGTGATGTAAATTCAGTGCAACGACTGTTAAAATGGTGAACATAGGTCCTATGAAAAGCCCATGTTAAATTCATCGCTTCTGTGCCAATTTGACACCACTTTCGTATCCAAAAAGAACATTTTCACAACTTTTTTGGTGACGCTGGGTAGTAATGAATTTATTCGTGCTATCACCGAAATCTATACCCAGGTTTAGTTCATAAGTTTTTCTATACATACTTGGAATAAAGAAAAAATTATAAAGATAAAATTATTGAACTGGGGAAATTGTTTTCACTAATTGTGTTGTTTGATAATTGACCTTTAAACTGTTAATTATATTTATTTAGTTTGGCTTGAGGTCATGTAAATAAAACCAGATGTTGTTGTTTTATTGAGTTGTAATTTTTATTTGAAAATATCCAATATTTCGAGACATCTCCGATGCTCGTCTTCAGTGAAATTACTTTAAACAAAAAGAAAAAGCATTTAACACATTAAAATATATATCAGTACTTGAAAAACACGGATAATTACATTTAAATTGAAAAAAAAAAAACAGTGAACTTGTTCAGAGAAGAGTCTTTCTATATTTTTGTACAATATTTCTATAAATATGTGCAAGATAGTCCGTATCAGTCTTAAAATTCATCCGTCTTTCTGCAGGTACATTTATAATATGTAGCATATCCAGTGTAAATCTCCTTTTATAGTTGTTTTCTTGCATCAAAATATGTAAGTCCTTAAGGTTTGGTTTGTGTCCTGTTAAAGTGCAATGTGCTACAAGTGCCGTCTTTTGCTCAATGGGCTTATCAGTGGCTTTCTGGTCAGATTTATGCCCTGAGAGTCTAGTTTTTAATTTGGTTTTCGTTGTACCAACATATACTTTTTGGCAAGTATCCGAATCATATCCATTGCATTTGATCTTATATACTTCGTTCGACTTGTCTTCTTTCTTAATTTTGTATTTTGTCTTGCTGAAGAATTGATTTACTCTATTATGAGTCCTTTGTGCAATTTGAAATTTGTCCTTATTAAACATGTTTGATGATTTGAATCTCTCCGAAAATTGGGGGATATGTCAAGGGTTTATAAATTTTGGGTTCAATTTCGTCATTTTCGATATGTTGTCGTTCTTTTACAAGTTCAATTAGGTCGTCAATCGTTTTATTCGGGAAATCATTTAATCGCAATATAGTCCTTATCTTATCCTCGTTGTCCTTATGGAATATTTTGTCGCTAATATCGTATACTCTTCTTATAAAATTTGTAGCCGTATTCATCGTCTAGGATGTTTGGAGTTGAAATTTATCAATCGTCTTGTGGCTGTTGGCTTTTGATACCAGTTGGTTTTTATTCCATTTTTGTGCCTTAGAATTATAGTATCTAAGTATGGTAACTTGTAGTCCTCTTCTGTTTCCATCGTAAATTGAATTTGTCTATCAAAGGCGTTTAAAGCTTATAACGTAGCCTGAACGTCATTTTTATTCAAAATACAGAACAATTTTCACTAATTTTAAAAATAAAAAAAAAAACAATATTTTTTGTTAATGATTTAATTTTAGCATCAGTTTAACAACGAATTTTTTGTTTGTGTAAACTAAGTAAACATTTTTAGCTAAATTCAAAAAATTTTACTAGGCAAGAAAATTTTGTGCACTCTACGAAGCTCAGACGTACACAATGTACATATATAAAATTTTAGTAGAATTGTGCATTTCATCTGAGTATAACTTTTTTTCTAATAGTACACATTAGATTGAGCAAAAAATAATTAAAATCAAAAAAAAAATCCTTACATTGAAGACAGGTTTACAAAGTTAAATTAGATTTACCCAATTTTACAAGATTAAATTTGTTTGTTGACTTTTTTGAGGCCATTTCACATATTTTTGAACTAATCGCATATCAAAAAGTTTAAAGAGAGGACAACAAATTCTCCCATTCTCAAAAATGTTACAGTTTCATTTTCGCAAATGACGACCTGTTTTCTTCAAACGTAAGATGAGTCCATTAGTGAAAATGTCGAGCCGAAAATCGACTTTTTCATTCTGTCTTCAATACTCCGCTTTGAAGTCTCATTGCCTCAGTTGCAGGGCTGTGGAGTCGAGTCAATTTTGCTCGACTCTGACTCCAGCATTTCTTATTAGCCTCGACTCCGACTCCGGAGTCGACTCCAGATGGTGTACCTAAATCTCATTTTAACAGTATTCCAATTGTAATTTTAAGGTGTAAGTACTCTATTTTGCCATATGTGTTTATATGTCCAAAAGAACTCTAATTTTGAATTTTGATACGACTCGATGACAAACCTCAGCATTTTAGGGATGTAAAGAACTCTATATTTTAATTTCAGGTCAATAAATTAAAATACGACATAAGACTATATGGAGACCACTTCAAAATATGGGTATAAAAACAATCTGGAATATATATTTATAAAACCACAAAATTTCAAAAAATAATTAGGCTTCCAGAAGTCTAAGAAGTAAAATCCTGGTATTGGTCTATATAGTAATTTTATAAAAAATAAATCTATATAAAATAGAAACACTAAAAAAAGATACACAAAAGTCAAAATGTCGGGCTATTCAGATAGAATGTTTAGATGTTAAAAAATGTAATGTGTCGGATATATAAAACAGATTTAAACTGCCAAAAATTAGGACGTGCAGAATTTTTAATAACCACCACCATACAACAGATTACAGCAATAGCTGTACAGTTACGAGTGTTTCTATAGAAGTAAAATGGTGAATCATCGATTTATAAATTGTCTATCAGTTAGGACATTAGAGGCCATTAATTGAATGTAAAGAATTTCAAATGGCTTTGATGAAACAAACTTTCTCCCAAAAGACCGGCTCAGATGGCACGTTGGCAGAGGTTTAATTTAAAATTACAGCTTCCAAGGACATCGGGTGTATAAGGAGATTTCTCAAGTAATTATGTAAGGCTATCTCACAATCTGGGAAATATCTGCATTTATTTATGGATCTCAACTGTAAATTCGAAATTTCTGACAAATCTTATGAAAAATTTAGACTGGGAAAAATTTCTTAAAATAAATCGGTTTATATGTAGGTGCTATATCGCAAAATTGACCGGTATGACTCAACTCGACATGTCTGCCAAAAATTCAGAACTTTAGGTTCGACCGCTATATTGTACCTTTATTAAGAGTATATACAGGTTCAAAAATCTATATTTTAATAGCCCATATTCTAGTAAAACCTACTTTTTATATCACCGTGAAATTTCACCCATATAAATACACTTTGAATGGCATGAAATCCAGTACTTCGTTTTTCGTTGTTCGATTAAAAACCCTAATGGAATTTAATTTGTCAAAATATTTCTTTAGTTACAAAGATATGAAATGTTTTTCAAATTTTGTTTCGCCGGAGTCAGAGTCGAGCAAAATTTCTACGACTCCGGCTCCGACCCCGACTCCAGCAAAATTTTCAGACTCCGACTCCACAGCCCTGCTCAGTTGTCGGTTGGACTCCCTCTGATTGGAAGATCCACTTGTAATTGTCTTTGTAATAAATTTTGATTTATCCAAAACTAAACTAATTTATCCAAATTTAGCCGATAATCTTGATTAATTATGACATACTGTCTATTTAATCTCTCTAAAGAATAACAATTAAGCAAAGCTAAGATCGATGTCAATAAATTATCTCTCTTGGAAAGAAAACGAAAATATTTTAATCAAAATATTTCCGCAGAAAATCAACTTAACATTAATTAGTTAAGCTGACTTGCTGTAATTACGAATTAAGCCAAACGGCATGCTATGGACGAACGTTTGTAGACAAATCTGAACGAGTGGCAACAATAACGCCCCACAAGATGCTGAAGCTTAGCAGTTGTATACCTAAAGTCTAAGCAAGTCAGAAAATCACGGCACAGAATAGCGCTAGCCACAGATGTGGCTACAGCCACTGGCAGGGTCCAATGCAAACTGCCTCAAATTAATTGAATTCATGGAAAATAATTAAATAACAATTTGATAACAAATGAGATACAATGGTTTTCATTTTCGTTTGGTGTTTATTTTTATTTATTTTTTTATTCCAATTCTCGATTGTGGTTTCCATGGAATTCAATGTTATTTACGCTCTGTTCACTTTCAGGTATGGTTTCAAAATCGCAGAGCCAAGTGGCGCAAACAGGAGAAGGTGGGCCCTCAATCACACCCCTACAATCCCTATTTGCCATCAGGTCCCGGATCAATACAGACTGTCGTGGGTTCCGCTCTTCCACCGAACCCCTTCACACATTTGAGTTTTGCTAATTTGCGAAAGCCCTTTGAAGCCCATGCCAATATAGCTGCTTTTCGTTATCCACATTTGACAGGAGCACCAATGATGTCGGGTTATTTTAACCAGTTTCCGAGGTAACTGCATTCTCAAAGTTCTTAATCGCATTGCATAATTTCAGTACCGTTTTCAGAGCTCCTCCCCATATGCTGCCACCTGGCATGGCCTCCATGTACTCACCATCAACTTCATTTCAATCGCTGTTGGCGAATATGACAGCAATGCCCAGACCTCCTCAAATAGCATCAAAGCCACCTATGCTTATAGGATCACCAGATTTACACTCACCCAATCATTTGATAGCCTCTCCACCCACATCGCCTTCGTCTGTCACTTCGCAACCTGGATCCACAGCGCAACAACCACAACATTCCCCCGCCGTGGGACTCTCCTTGGTCCATCAGTCAATGCCGCCGGCAATACAGGCTCCGCCACCGCCCAACGTACCTCAATCGAACGTTATCATATCTCATAACTCGCCCCAACATCAGTCTTCCACTGGTCAGCCATCGAACGTAATACGTTCTGGAACTCCTCCGGAAGATCGTCGATCATCATCAATAGCTGCTTTGCGCCTCAAGGCTCGAGAGCATGAATTAAAGTTGGAAATGTTGCGTCAAAATGGTCATAACGATGTGCTTAGCTAATAATGCCAGTTTTTCTTCACAGCAGAGCATATGTCATGCAAAACTGCAAAAGGAGCTAAAATTTTCTCTTTTTGTCGTTATATGGAAGGAAAGCGCAATGGAGTAAATTAAATGTGTTGCAAAGGACCAATAGCACTGCTCTACCCAACCCAGTGTAAAATGCGGTAGCCACTGGTAACTTCCCCGATGGTAGTCTATAACTGCCGCTTTGTTCCAGATTTAGATTTTAGTTAAATGCACATGCGTATACGTTCCCACAAAGCCTTGTTTTGCCACTTATGTATATGAAATCTAGCTAGTAAGTTACGCAGTTATAGCAGGTTATCTTAGCATATTATGTCTTACAAATGACAAAAAATTACCATAAAATTTAATTGTTTGGTTAAAAACAACCATTTACGTTTATGTATTATTTTGCTGACGGCAATAAGAGGAATAAATAGGCATTGACATTACGTTTTGTCAGCATCTACCTAGGTTTAATAATTGCTCAGTTAGCCCCCCAAGATAGTGTAATTTAAATTTAGTTTAGTTAAGATCTTCAAAGGCAAATGTTCGTAGGTACGAGTGGCAATATCAAAGACTTTTCTTATGTAAATCTAAAGATAATTTAAAATTAAAGAAATAAAAATTTTGTGATATTCACAAAAGAATTTGATGAAATGTTGTGTATATTTTATTTGTTGTGTGGTGTGGTAAGTAAACTCAATTTGAGAATGCTACTGTGGTGCTTGTGTCTTCAGTCTTTTGTTTTTATTTCTCACAAATATTCGTTCTGAGTCAGTCTGCTATGGTTTACCTCAATGTCGTTTATGGCTTAATACATTTGTCACGTTTTTCTCAATTAGCCGTATTAGAGCTGGCGTTTAAATGCTCATCTTAAATTTATTCGACACTAATGCAGACCACTAAAACCACCCAGGGCATTTGGATGCTCCAACTATGAATAGTGTGGATACACAGCAAGTGGACGACAATACAACCATTGGTACGTGTATGCGTCTGGTTGGTGTTAGTGATTACAGAGGCGCCAGTTAATTTTCTTCAACCACACACGATACCTCCAGTCATGGTCATCCATTTAACATATGTTTGGTGGATCTATCTTATTTCAGGCATGGTGCATATGTACGTCTCTAGCAATTTACAAAAATTATGCCAATGGAGAAGTTTTAATGCAAATACCTTCATATTTAAAAAAATGTCTAGGTAAAACGAAGCTTTCTTATTTACATGCAAACAAACAATTAAATATCCGTATGTTGAATTAATTTAAAATTTAAATAAAAATCAGCCAAATAATAGAGTCGTATAAATAAAGAGATTTGTATTTATACGGCTCTATTATTTATATACTGAATCTTTCGATTCCGGCAGAACGCAATAATGGTGGCGTATTTTATCAGGCAATATATGTAACAAACGTAGGAGCTACCCGCTTGTTCGGCAAATAGCTATTGTCCCTTTTTCCCTACTTAAAAAAGCACGCAACAGCTGCAGGTGGTTATTTTGGAATAGAATAATGAATTCAAAAAGTACTAAAGACCCGTTTTCTAAATGCA
This sequence comes from Haematobia irritans, assembly GCF_050003625.1. Taxonomy (NCBI): domain Eukaryota; kingdom Metazoa; phylum Arthropoda; class Insecta; order Diptera; family Muscidae; genus Haematobia; species Haematobia irritans. The sequence continues at coordinate 112,578,012 of NC_134398.1, read as the reverse complement.
TATAATGTACCATTTGATTACAACCAATTCAGCACCATTAAGTATTCTCTTAAATAATCGATAGACTATATTGGGCATTACCAGTTGACGATAAAATAGAAAGAAATAGTCTCCCTCACAAAAAAGAGAGAGAAATTGTAAAAATAAATCAAGTGATCATTTACTTTTGGTATCTAAAAGTAATGTGCAAAATAGTCTGCGTAGCAAAATAAAAAAACACAAGCAATTGTGTTCTTAAATTCGTTTCGGTGTTTACGCGTAGTGCATAAAAATGTATGATGCTTGTCCTAATCGAAGACAAAGGAACAAAAGTAAACAAAATACCGTTAGAATACGTTACAAAACTTTCAATTCTCATAATTTGTTCAGTTGTTTTCTTGGTGTCATATCCAGTGCTGCCGCTAGTGAAAAATTGAGTGAAGTAGATTTTGGAAAAAAGTGGAGTAGATTGAATAAAATTGAAGTAGCATACATTTTTGAAAACAAAACAATAGAATTCATTTTATTATACCCTCCACCATAGGATGGGGGTATATTAACTTTGACATTCCGTTTGTAACACATCGAAATATTAGAAATATTATAGAAATTTGGTACATGGTGTAAGTATATGGTATCTAACAACTATGCAAAAATTGGTCCACATCGGTTAATAATTATAAAGGGTGATTTGTTAAGAGCTTGATAACTTTTTTTTTAAAAAAAACGCATAAAATTTGCAAAATCTCATCGGTTCTTTATTTGAAACGTTAGATTGGTCCATGACATTTACTTTTTGAAGATAATTTCATTTAAATGTTGACCGCGGCTGCGTCTTAGGTGGTCCATTCGGAAAGTCCAATTTTGGGCAACTTTTTCGAGCATTTCGGCCGGAATAGCCCGAATTTCTTCGGAAATGTTGTCTTCCAAAGCTGGAATAGTTGCTGGCTTATTTCTGTAGACTTTAGACTTGACGTAGCCCCACAAAAAATAGTCTAAAGGCGTCAAATCGCATGATCTTGGTGGCCAACTTACCGGTCCATTTCTTGAGATGAATTGTTCTCCGAAGTTTTCCCTCAAAATGGCCATAGAATCGCGAGCTGTGTGGCATGTAGCGCCATCTTGTTGAAACCACATGTCAACCAAGTTCAGTTCTTCCATTTTTGGCAACAAAAAGTTTGTTAGCATCGAACGATAGCGATCGCCATTCACCGTAACGTTGCGTCCAACAGCATCTTTGAAAAAATACGGTCCAATGATTCCACCAGCGTACAAACCACACCAAACAGTGCATTTTTCGGGATGCATGGACAGTTCTTGAACGGCTTCTGGTTGCTCTTCACTCCAAATGCGGCAATTTTGCTTATTTACGTAGCCATTCAACCAGAAATGAGCCTCATCGCTGAACAAAATTTGTCGATAAAAAAGCGGATTTTCTGCCAACTTTTCTAGGGCCCATTCACTGAAAATTCGACGTTGTGGCAGATCGTAAGTCTATTCATGATGAAATGTCAAATCATACTGAGCATCTTTCTCTTTGACACCATGTCTGAAATCCCACGTGATCTGTCAAATACTAATGCATGAAAATCCTAACCTCAAAAGAATCACCCTTTATATAGCCCCCATATAAACCGATCCCCAGATTTGATCTCCGGAGCCCCTTGGAAGAGCAAAATTCATCTGATTCAGTTGAAATTTGGTACGTGGTGTTAATATATTGTATCCAACAACCATGCAGGAATTGGTTCATATCAGTCCATAATTATATGTAGCTTGTAACGACCAGATCTTCAAACTCATATTAGGTATCTGCCATCGGCACGTACTGGTAAAGGTCTAGCTCGTCGGCAACCGGGGTGAGTCTTTGGAAGTACCTAAAATGAAGTCGTCAACAAAAAAAAATCTACGTGCCTAAAAACAAAACAAAACAAGTATATACGGCCGTAAGTTCGGCCAGGCCGAATCTTATGTACCCTCCACCATGGATTGCGTAGGAACTTCTACTAAAGGCTGTCATCCACAATCGAATTACTTGGGTTGCGATAACACTTGCCGATGGCAAGGTATCGTAAAACTTTTTAACACTGTCTTCTAAATTGTAAGTTAGCCCATACGGGGTATATATTAAACAAAACAAGTATATACGGCCGTAAGTTCGGCCAGGCCGAATCTTATGTACCCTCCACCATGGATTGCGTAGGAACTTCTACTAAAGGCTGTCATCCACAATCGAATTACTTGGGTTGCGATAACACTTGCCGATGGCAAGGTATCGTAAAACTTTTTAACACTGTTTTCTAAATTGTAAGTTAGCCCATACGGGGTATATATTAAACAAAAAAAGGCCGATTAAATACGTATATAATATAGTTTGACAAAATTATCTATAGAAATGAAAACTTGACAAAATTATCTATAGAAATAAAAACTTGACAAAATTTTCTATAGAAATAAAATGTTGACAAAATTTTCTATGGAAGTAAAATGTTGACAAAATTTTGTATAGAAATAAAATGTTGACAAAATTTTCTACAGAAATAAATTTTTTACAAAATTTTCTATAAAAATAAAATTTTGACAAAACTTTCTATGGAAATAAAATTTTGACAAACATTTCTATAGAAATAAACGTTTGACAAAACGTTCTATAGAAATGAAATTTTGACACAACTTTCTATAGTAATAAAATTTGACAAAATTTTCTATGGAAATAAAGTTTTGATAGATTATTTTTGGCGATATGGACCAATTTTTGTGTAATAAGTCATCGGCTACATATAACTAAAGACCGATATTGACCAATTTTTACACGGCTGTTAGAGGCCATATATTGACAAAATGTACCAAATTTCTACCGCATCGGATGACTTTTGCTATATATAATTATGAACCGATATGGACCAATTTTTGCATGGTTGTTAGAGACTATATACTAACACCACGTACTAAATTTCAATTGGATCGGATGAATTTTGCTCCTCCAAGAGTCTCCGGAGTTCAAATCTGGGGATCAGTTTATATGGGAGCTATATATAATTATGAACCGATATGGACCAATTTTTGCATGGTTGTTAGAGGCCGTATACTAACATCAGGTACCAAATTTCAACAGGATCGGATGAATTTTGCCCCTCCAAGAGACTCCGGAGGTCAAATCTGGGGATCGGTTTATATGGGGGCTATATATAATTATGGACCGATATGGACCAATTTTTGCATGGTTGTTAGAGACCGTATACTAACATCAGGTACCACATTTCAACCGGATCGGATGAATTTTTCCCCTCCAAGAGGCTCTGGAGGTCAAATCTGGGGATCGGTTTATATGGGGGCTATATATAATTATGGACCGATATGGACCAATTTTTGCATGGTTGTTAGAGACCGTATACTAACATCAGGTACCACATTTCAACAGGATCGGATGAATTTTGCCCCTCCAAGAGACTCCGGAGGTCAAATCTGGGGATCGGTTTATATGGGGGCTATATATAATTATGGACCGATATGGACCAATTTTTGCATGGTTGTTAGAGACCGTATACTAACATCAGGTACCACATTTCAACCGGATCGGATGAATTTTGCTCTCCAAGAGGCTCCGGAGGTCAAATCTGGGGATCGGTTTATATGGGAGCCGATATGGACCAATTTTTGCATGGTTGTTAGAGGCCATATACTAACATCAGGTACCAAATTTCAACCGGATCGGATGAATTTTGCTGCTCCGGGAGGCTCCCCAAGCCAAATTTGGGGATCGGTTTATATGGGGGCTATACGTAAACGTGGTCCGATATGGCCGATTTTCAATACCATCCGACCTACATCAATAACAACTACTTGTGCCAAGTTTCAAGTCGATAGCTTGTTTCGTTCGGAAGTTAGCGTGATTTCCACAGACGGACGGACAGCCGGACAGACGGACAGACGGACGGACATGCTTAGATCGACTCAGAATTTCACCACGACCCAGAATATATATACTTTATGGGGTCTTAGAGCAATATTTCGATGTGTTACAAACGGAATGACAAAGTTAATATACCCCCATCCTATGGTGGAGGGTATAAAAAAGTAATGAACTCTATTAACTATAAATCTTTCAAAACTATTTAAACTATAAACCACCCCACAGACGGAATCTAAAAATAGACGAATATCGGATACAGAGTTAGATGTAAATTCTCTGTAGTAAAATGTGCCCACCCTACCTTAGGTTCTTATAGCCCTCGAAATCCCATTAATAAGAACCCCTCTACGCTACTGTGATCGACGGTTAGCCTTAGTGAAAGTACTTTAGTTATTCATGACAGTTAACGTCAACGTTTATTCATTAGAAGCTCAAAACAAAAAAATATAATTCTTATGAATGAATATAATCAAAACAAACTTAAAAAATTATCAAATGTATACATACACGGAGTAATTCAAGACGCAAAAACAATGTTATTAAAAACTATGTAACGCAATAATATCACAACAAGAAATTATCAATAGTAGAAACCTACAGAAATAATGAATGAATGAGTATTTATAGCGAGAGCAAGAGAGTTAAGACAAAAAAATTTACGCATTACTATGATCATCTCTTGTTTGGTTTTTTTTTTTTTTTTTTTGTAAGAAAAAGCAAAAATTTGGGGAAGTATCCTACACCTTATGTTTAGAATTTTTTTATGTTATGGAAATTTATATATTTTATTAGGGGAGACCAGTTGCTTCTTTTTCTTTTTTTTCAAGGGATTCTATAATGATATAATAGTACATACACACCTACTAATTTTTTCAATGGTCTTGATTGTACTCACGTGCTTTCCTTCGGCTGGCCAGATTCAGGAACACGGTTGCAGCTTCGGTATGCTATTAAATTGAATTATGAATGCCTTGAGAAAAATTAAATATATCTTTAGATAATGGCAACGGATGAAGGGAACTTAGATCCAATTATTGCTTATTCTTTTTCTAAATTAATTTTATAATCCAAGTTCTCTAATTTCTATTGAAATGGATGATGTCGTATATATTCGGGGCCAGTATATTTGATATTCCTCAATTCATTAATTTGTTCAAAAGTGATTTAGTGGTATCCAAAAATGTATTTGAGGCCAACGTTCCTCGAAACCCAAAGCGTGTTCCGCGTCACGTGGATTTTTGGCGTTTCGAGCCTTCGGCCTCCAATCTAAAGAAAATTTAACATTTTATTGAAATGTAAGTTAAGATTTAACATAGGTCTTATTACCTTTTAAAAGTATTTTCTTCAGCATAGAATAATTAATAACAATTTTAAAAAAATAATAATTTAAGTTCCACGTTTCGGAAAATATAAAAACGGTATCACGGGTTTCCAATAGATCAATACTGGGTTAAAAATTTTTTTTCCAGATTTTCTTTTCTTTCGATGTCGTCTCCTCAACTTAACACGAGGAATGAATATCAATATATGCTTTAAGCAAAATCCCAACGACTAGCGGTGAATGTAAAAAAAATAATTCGCGCTAATTCTCTCTTACTCTCTCTACTACAATCGATTATTATTAAGTTCAGGAAGCTATAATCATTTCTGATTATTAAGCGATGATCGAATAATAGGGATGCCACTAATAAAATTTTCAACTGGTTTATTCGGTTGTGTTGTAATGAAAATATTTCCTACACACAAAAAAAAAATTTTCTGATTCAATCACGAAATTAATTGATCCAATTAATTTTTTAATTGAAATGTCTTCAATCACAGAAATGATAGTATCAATTAAAAAATTAATTGACAGTCAATTAAAAAATTAATTGATCCAATTAAAAAATTAATTGATCCTATTAATTTGTGTGATTGATTTTTGTTTCAATTAAAACATTTGTTGAATCAATTAAATTTTTAATTGAATATTTTTTAAAACTCAATTAAGATTTTAATTGGAAAAGTTTTCGTGAAATTATTTTCTGTGTACGCGATTACTACAAGCTCCCTTATAAACCGATCACCAGATTTGACCTCCGGTGCCTTATGGAGATGCAAAATTCATCCGATTCGGTTGAAATTTGGTACGTGGTGGTAGTATATGATATTTAACAACCATGCCAAAAGTGGTCCATATCAGTTCATAATCATATGTAGCACCCATATAAGCCGATCCGGAGATTTGGTTTTGGAGCCTCTTGGAGGAGCAAATTTCATCCGAGTCAGTTGAAATTTGGTACATTGTGCTAGTATATGGCCGTTAACAACCATGTCTAACTACGTCCATATCGGTCTATAGTTATATATAGCCCTCAGATAAATCGATCCCCAATCACACAAAATTGGTCCATATCAAGTTCATAATTGTATATAGCCCCCATACTTACCGATTCATCTTGCACATCACTTATCCACACGTTATTTACTCATAACAATTTCACAGTTCACGCATTGACACTTGTACAAAGCAAAAATAAAGGGTTGCCATTCCAGCGATGAAAAATAGGGTTTGCATATGTTCAATGATTAAAATCGCTATGTTCATCGTAATTAAAGGAATAGGAAAAACAATTAGGTAATAGGGGAAAAATTTTAAAATTTGAAGCAGAACAAAAGGTGAAGCAGATTTTTGGAAGAAGGAGTGACGAAGTAAATTTTGTGAAAACGAAGCAAAATACTTCGATTGAAGTAGTAGCGGCAGCACTGTCAGTGCTGCCTCTAGTGAAAAATTGAGTGAAGTAGATTTTGGAAAAAAGTGGAGTAGATTGAATAAAATTGAAGTAGCATACATTTTTGAAAACAAAACAATAGAATTCATTTTATTATACCCTCTACCATAGGATGGGGGTATATTAACTTTGTCATTCCGTTTGTAACACATCGAAATATTGCTCTAAGACCCCATAAAGTATATATATTCTGGGTCGTGGTGAAATTCTGAGTCGATCTAAGCCTGTCCGTACGTCTGTTGAAATCACGCTAACTTCCACTTTTACGTATAGCCCCCATATAAACGAACCCCCAAATTTGGCTTGCGGGGACTCTAAGAGAAGCAAATTTCATCCGATCCAGCTGAAATTTGGTACATGGTTTCAGCATATGATCTCTAACATCCATGGTCCACATCTTTCCATAATTATATATAGCCCCCATATAAACTGATCCCCCGATTTGGCTTGCGGAGCCTCTAAGACAACCAAATTTCATCCGATCCGGCTGAATTTTGGTACATGGTGTAAGTATAGGGTCTCTAACAACTATGCAAAAATTGGTCCATATCGGTTAATAATTCAATGATTTAAACCGCTATGTTCATCGTAATTAAAGGAATAGGAAAAACAATTAGGTAATATGAGGGAAAATTTAAAAATTTGAAGCAGAACAAAAAGTGAAGCAGATTTTTGGAAGAAGGAGTGACGAGTAAATTTTGTGAAAATGAAGCAAAATACTTCGATTGAAGTAGTAGCGGCAACACTGGTGCTACTGGAAAATGTGAGTGCATCATGTGAGGGAGTTTTTAGAGACATTTTGTGTATATTTCGTATGATTGTTTGTGTTTGTTATTGCGTCATTTATGCTGTTGTTGGTTGTTTTGATTCTAGAGACAATGGAATGTTCCTTGTGTTGTTGGTATCTTTTGTGGTGAGAGTTGTTTTCTTGCAATATCCAGATCAGAAAGGGATCGTGTGTGTGTGTGGAGTTGTTTTTCTTTACGGCAGGTATGTATCCTTTATGACTATTTGTATCTTTGAGTTTTATTGCTGCATTCAGTTCTGTTGATGCATTTATGAAGTGCACACGTGGATTTAATTTTAGAAACTGAAAAGTGAATGATGTCACGTTAGAGTAATCAAAAACGCTTTTCATTGATTTAAAAACAAGTATATACGGCCGTAAGTTCGGCCAGGCCGAAGCTTATGTACCCTCCATCATGGATTGCGTAGAAACTTCTTCTAAACACTGCCATCCACAATCGAATTACTTAAGTTGCGGTAACGCTTGCCGATGGCAAGGTATCTTAAAACCTCCTAGCACCAACTTCTAAATTGTATGTAATTCCATACGTGGTATATATTAAATCATCCAATACGTATATAATTCAGTTTGACAAAGTAGACATAAAATTTTGACAAAATTTTCTACAGAAATAAAATTTTAACAAAATTTTCTATAGAAATAAGATTTTCACAAAATTTTCTATAGAAATAAAAATGTTGACAAAACTTTCTATAGAAAGCACATTTTGACAAGAATTTCTACAGAAATAAAATTTTAACAAAATTTTCTATAGAAATAAACTTTTGACAAAATTTTCTATAGAAATAAAATCTTGGTAGATTATTTTTGGCTCGAGTGGCAACCATGATTATGAACCGTATATAATTTTAACAAAATTTTCTCTAGAAATAAAATTTTGACAAAATTTTCTATAGAAATAAAATTTTGACAAAATTTTCTATAGAAATAAAATTTTGGTAGACTATTTTTGGCTCTAGTGGCAACCATGATTATGAACCGATATGGACCAATTTTTGTGTGATTGGACCAATTTTGGTATGATTGTTAGCGACCATATACTAACACCACGTTCCTAATTTGAACCGGATCGGATGAATTTTGCTCCTCCAAGAGGCTCCGGAGGTCAAATCTGGAGAACGTTTTCTATGGGGGCTATATATAATTATGGACCGATATGGACCAATTCTGGCACGCTTGTTAAAGATCATATACTAACACCATGTTCCAAATTACAACCGGATTGGATGAAATTTGCTTCTCTTGGAGACTTCGCAAGCCAAATCTGGGGATCGGTTTATATGGGGGCTATATATAATTATGAACCGAAGTGGACCAATTTTTGCATGGTTGTTAGAGACCATATACCAATATCATGTACCAAATTTCAGGCGGATCGGATGAAATTTGCTTCTCTTTGAGGCTCCGCAACCCAAATCTGGGGATCGGTTTATATGGGCGCTATATATAATTATGGACCGATGTAGACCAATTTTTGCACGGTTGTTAGAGACCATATACCAACACCATGTACCAAATTTCAGCCGGATCGGATGCAATTTGCTTCTCTTTGAGGCTTCGCACGCCAAATCTGGAGATCGGTTTATATGGGGTCTATATATAATTATGGACCGATGTGGATGAATTTTTGCATAGTTGTTAGAGACCATACATGTACCAAATTTCAGCCGGATTGGATGAAATTTGCTTCTCTTTGAGGCTCCGCAAGCCAAATCTGGGGATCGGTTTATATGGGGGCTATATATAATTATGGACCGATGTGGACCAATTTGTGCATGATTGTTAGAGACCATATACCAATACCATGTACCAAATTTCAGCCGGATCGGATGAAATATGCTTCTCTTTGAGGCTCCGCAAGCCAAATCTGGGGATCGGTTTATATGGGGGCTATATATAATTATAGATCGATGTGGACCAATTTTTGCATGGTTGTTAGAGACCATATACTAACACCATGTACCAAATTTCAGCCGGATCAGTTTATATGGGGGCTATATATAATTATGGACCGATGTGGACCAATTTTTGCATGGTTATTAGAGACCATACACCAACACCATGTACCAAATTTCAGCCGGATCGGATGAAATATGCTTCTGTTAGAGGCTTCACAAGCCAAATCTGAGGGTCCCTTTATACGGGGGCTATACGTAAAAGTGGACCGATATGGCCCATTTTCAATACCATCCGACCTACATCGATAACAACTACTTGTGCCAAGTTTCAAGTCGATAGCTTGTTCCGTTCGGAAGTTAGCGTGATTTCAACAGACGGACGGACGGACATGCTTAGATCGACTCAGAATTTCACCACGACCCAGAATATATATACTTTATGGGGTCTTAGAGCAATATTTCGATGTGTTACAAACGGAATGACAAAGTTAATATACCCCCATCCTATGATGGAGGGTATAAAAAAAAACAAATAACAGATTAAGGAACTATATATTTCTGTTACTAGTTTAAAGTTAGTGCGGATTTTTAATTGATTTACATAAAAATATACAACATGAGTGGTAATAGGATGATCTATATTTATTCTACATCTGGATCACAGGTGGGAGATGCAACCATTTTTATACCCTCCACCATAGGGTATATTAACTTTGTCATTCCGTTTGTAACATATCGTAATATTGCTCTAAGACCCCATAAAGTATTTATATTCTGGGTCGTGGTGAAATTCTGAGTCGATCTGAGCATGTCAGTCCGTCCGTCTGTTGCAATCACGCTAACTTCCGAACGAAACAAGCTATCGACTTGAAACTTGGCACAAGTAGTTGTTATTGATGTAGGTCGGATGGTATCGCAAATGGGCCATATCGGTCCACTTTTACGTATAGCCCCCATATAAACGGACCCCCAAATTTGGCTTGCGAAATTAAGAGAAGCAAATTTCATCCGATCCGGCTGAAATTTGGTACATTGTGTTAGTATATGGTCTCTAACAACCATGCAAAAATTGGTCCACATCGGTCCATAATTATATATAGCCCCCATATAAACCGATCCCCCGATTTGGCTTGCGAGGCCTCTAAGAGAAGCAAATTTTATCCGATCCGGCTGAAATTTGTTTCATGGTGTCAGCGTATGATCTCTAATAGCCATGCAAAATTTGGTCCACATCGGTCCATAATTATATATAGCCCCCATATATACCGATCCCCAGATTTGGCTTGCGGAGCCTCTAAGAGAAGCAAATTTCATCCGATTCGGTTGAAATTTGGTACATGGTGTTGGTATATAGTCTCTAACAACCATGCAAAAATTGGTCCACATCGGTCCATAATTATATATAGCCCCCATATAAACCGATCACCAGATTTGACCTCCGGAGCCTCTTGGAAGACCAAAATTCATCTGATTCAATTGAAATTTGGTACGTAGTGTTAATATATGGCCTCAAACTCCTGTGCAAAAATTGGTCGATATCACCAGATTTGACCTCCGGAGCCTCTTGGAAGAGCAAAATTCATCCGATTCGGTTGAAAATTTGGTACGTGATATTAGTATATGGTATCGAACAACCATGCAGGAATTAGTTCATATCAGTCCATAATTAGATATAGCCCCCATATAAACCGATCCCCAGATTTGACCTCAGGTGCCTTTTGGAGAAGCAAAATTCATCCGACCTGGTTGAAATTTGGTACGAGGTGGTAGTATATGATATTTAACAACCATGACAAAAGTGGTCCATATCAGTCTATAATCATATAAAGCCCTCATATAAACCGATCCCGAGATTTGGTTTTGGAGAATCTTGGAGGAGCAAATTTCATCCGAGTGAGTTGAAATTTGGTACATTGTGCTAGTATATGGTCGTTAGCAACCATGCCTAACTAGGTCCATATCGGTCTATAGTTATATATGGCCCTCAGATAAATCGATCCCCAATCACACAAAAATTGGTCCATATCAAGTTCATAATTGTATATAGCCCCCATATAAGCGACCTCCATATTTCAATTCTGACTCTCTACGTACCGTGCAAAAATTCCATATCGATTCGTAATTATTTGTAGACTTAACTATGCATAACTTTTTGGTCTAATATATACCACGTATGGACTAACTCACAATTTAGAAAACGATGTTAAGAAGTTTTAAGATACCACAACCCAAGTAATTCGATTGTGGATGACAGTCTTTCATAGAAGTTTCTACGCAATCCATGGTGGAGTGTACATAAGATTCGGCCTGGCCGAACTTACGGCCGTATATACTTGTTTTAATCTATATTTTTTATGTTACAGCAATTCCTGCAGGTGAGTACTAAGTTCGAGTTTAGCCGCTAAAATTAAAAATAAATCACTAAGAAAAGTATAAAATTATACGTATTCGATACAAATTTAAATATAACTTGATGGAGAATAGCCCAAACCAAGTTTTTTATAAAGATTATTTTTTATAATGGATTATTAAAGACAAATTGCGATTTTAGCCTCTAAACTTGAACTTAATATCCACCTTAAATATTAAATGCTATACTGACAAGTGGAAACTATGTCTAATTTTATAATATTTTTTATTTCAAATATATTCTGAGAATAAGGTCAAAATCGTCCCATTAGTCTATGGATATGATTCCAATAATGTACCTACTGGATGGTAAGTTTGTGGTAAGTTGTGGTAAGTTTTTTCTATAAACGGTATTTTCTCCGTTTTAAAACCAAAATTTCAATTTATTAAAAATAATTATTTTCACTTGCTGGTAGACAGGCCTTGTAATGAAAATTTTTTGGAATATTTTTACTGTTTAATGCTAACTAAGCTGATATCCTTATTGGCTCTAGGAAATACTCTTGAAAACCGTAAGTTAAAAATCAATATATACGATAGAATTTGATAATATTTTCTTATATTTTGTATAATTTTGCAATTTCAGATGCTTATAAGCCAAATCCGCCCAACAAAATTTAGCCAAAATCGATGAAATTGGACAACAATTCAATGAATATAGCAACTTATGCCACATATATCTTTCATATGGATAGAAAACATGGAAATTTAAATTAATTAGTTTAGTCCTAATAACATAAAATATTACTCTTTTGAAGAAGCAATTACTAACCACCGACAAGTAACTGCATCCAACGTATTAAAAATATTTCCTTTATTGTATATCATAACCCATAGTTTTGTGTAATATAATAATAATTTTTTGAAATAAAATACTGGCGGTTATAGAAAATTGACATGTTTTGTACGAAAAATTTCTTTGTTGTATACAGGCTTGTTGTACCTTTGATTCCTCAATTTCTCTACTTTTTTGAAAATTATACCGACAAACAGTTTATTTCAAACCAATTTCTTAATACAGGTTTCCCAAAAAATTGTTAATTTTTCGGGATAGGAGGAACATTTTGAATGAGTTTAACTATATTCTTCCCACAGCATAGTAATAATGAACTAAAATACGATGCAATACATGAACTAATTTATAAGAAAATCATGAACTTATCTAGATGAAAAAAATCTTTGGCGCCAAATCATGGTCATTCTTACTATGGGTTAGTTCATTTTTCATAAAAAATAGTAAACTTTTTTTCGGTGTGGTAAAGTCTTTCTACAAATTTAATTATAGAGAAAAGCCAACAGTCGAGACAATTGGGGCGGAACATATATGCGACATTTGGAAAAAATTGCCAAAGTGATACAGCTCCCTAATATAATAAATATAGATATAAACATTGACGGTTTGCCTCTGTACAAGAGTTTAAAAAATCAAATTTGGCCCATTTTAGTGCGAGGTAATAATATACAAAATCGGCCTGTGTTTGCAATAGGTGTTTTTTTGGGGAAAAGTAAACCAACAAGCTGTGAAGAATTTCTTCAGAAAGCTGTCGATGAGCTTAATTCGTACACAGAAAAAAAGTGTCTCGTAAATTTAAGAAGATTTTTACAATAATTTATTACAAGAGTTTTCCAGAATTTTAGTTCATTTTTCGTATCTTCAACGGAAATTAACTACTCGAAAGGAAATTCTAAGTAGCAATCGTTTAGTTCATGGCCTACAAAATACGATGGAAATTTCCTTAAAAAAATTCTTAACTGGTAGTTAAAAATTCGTTTGTCATGCTATAAAACTACTTGTGAAATGTAAAGTATTTTCTAAATAATAAGTGCAATTTACTATAAGATTTTTTTGTATGGGAAAATATTTTTTTACGAAAAATGAACTTGAAAGTGGATAGCAATTTCTTACTGACAATTCCTATAGTTAATAATTGTTGGTAAAAAAGTACCCAATGAAATATTTTTAGTTCACATGTAATTACATTTATAGACATTTTCGTCAAAAATGGTAGATATCATTTCATGAAAATTTTGCAAATTTTAAGTTAAACGTTTCATCGTTCATAAACTGGGGTGCCTTTACGAATATTATTCTTAGAGTAAATTGTCAGCAGATGCGATGAACTAATGCATAGTACAGGGATCTTTATCGGCATAGTGGAATGTGATAAATGTAAAGATGATGTTACTTGAGTTTTGTTGTGTATACATGAGCGTGGGGTTGTTTTTATTTTTGTTCATTTGGTGGTTTGTGTGTGTGTTTGTTATTCGCGGATGGTTTATTTGGCTGGATGAGGTGTTGTTTTCAATAAAGGCACATGTGTTTTTGTTGTTGTAGGAATGTTTTGGCTTTGTTTGGTTTTGTTTGGCATCCCAATAAACACAGGATGAGCGTTTTTCAAATGCAACAACTTTTCAGTTTGAGGGTATATATAATTTTCAACATAAATTCAACTTGACTTGAAATAGCTCATCTTCAATACATCTTCAAATTGTTTGCGAATTACTTCCAATTTGCCAAAATGTTGACGAAATCTTTGAAAAGGTGTTGAAGATAATATGAGAAAACTTTGACAAAACACTACCCTAAAATGCAACGAAAAAACCATGTGGTTTTCAATACTTATTTGTTCAACGAAGTTCGTGGTCAATTGCAAGAAATAAAAAAATGGAAAATTTTAGACAAATAAAATAGTTTATAAAAATAGGTAATTGAAAATAATAAATGAAATAAAACTTTAAGGAAGTCACTAAATGTATATCTCTTTGCAGAAAACTAAAATTATGGATTCTACGTTTTTGAAAACATTAAAAAGCTGACTGATGAAAAAATGGTGGACAATTAACTGGAACTGCTTCAAATAGTTTATAATAATTGGTACGTCAATATGAAAAATTAAATCATCACTTTAGAGAAGTCACTAAATTTAAATCTCTTTGCATAAAACTAATATCTTTGGATGCTACATTCTTGCAAACATTAAGAAGCTGACCAATGAAAAATGAGTGGCTTATCAACAAGAAAAAGTTTCCAGAAACATTACAAGTGCAACAAATTAAAATTGTTAAAAACAATAAATTGTTGAAATCAACAACTTCTGGATGAAAATGTGCATCACATCGTCAGTTTAATTCATATGCTATTATCAGTTTAAAGTGGATATTTTGTGAATTCCTTCTGCTGGAAATCAATTCTAACACGCGGTCCAGTACGTTCCTAATTTCAAATTGCCCGCATGTTAATAAATTTTAATGCTGTTTTATGACACCAAAAGGAAGGAAATCGAATTATCAATGCAAAAGTGTTTACTAATAATGTTTAAGATATTTAGAGTTTTGTTGTTTGTTTTTTTTTTGTTCTTATTTGTTGATATGTTTAATAAGATTATTATTTATCAATTGGTATTGTAGTGTAGTATGTAGTGTAGTGTATTATTATATATTTTATTTTGATGAAAATGAATAAATTTAAAAAAAATTCATAGAATTTTGGCTTTGACTTTCAATTTGAAGTTTCATACAAATTTAGGTTGAAAAGTATTTGCAACGATGTTAATTTTGAATTTGACTCGCATCGAAAATTGTTTGACAAATTATTGAGTAGCGATGCATTTCAATTTGAGGATAACACTTGAGATATTATTGCTAATGTGTTGAATTTCACTGTTGAGGGCAATGTCTGTTTTTTGTTGAGAACGCGATTTTCTCAACAATTTCTCAACTTGAATATTACCCTAATCCTTTGAAAAAATGTTTGAAAAATTGTTGAAATTTAGCATTTTTCAAACGTTTGTGTTTATTGGGATATTTTTAATTCCATTTTACCATCAAGTTCCTTTCCCAGAGTTTGGCGACATGCTAAGGTAATCCCAATTCCGAAGAGAAATTCTGAATTTCGGCCCATTTCTCTATTGCCTTGTTTATCCAAGGTTTTTGAGGAAATTGTACAGAGACAAATGACAGAATATATCGTCCCCTCAATAAAACAATAGTGTATATTTTTTTTTGTCGTTTCGAGAAAATCGAGTTTGAAGTTTTTGTAAAAATAGACTTTTGGGAAAACCGTCATATTTCAGAAAATTATCGGTGTTTTCAACTTCTTGTAACTTAACTATGTGGTGGAATAACCAGACCATTGGTAGATGATATTCTACTAATCTATAAATGCATTAATTGCAATTAACATTCATTTTTTTTTTGAATCGTAACTCGATGAGCAACGGACGTATTCTTAATCTTGCGATCATTACCTTCAGTGAAACTGCACATAATAAGTTTTCTCGTCGTTTACCGATGAAAATTTGATATTATTGCCGTTTTGAAATCATATATTATATATACTTAAAAACCCCCAAAAATAAGTGATTAATAAAAATACAAAAAACTATGCTCATTCATTAGAAAATAAAAACAATGTAAACTCAATAGCCGATGCGTCAACTCTCAGAGAGCTTCGGGCTCCAGTTACAAAAAAAAAAGACTTTGATACTAATGAAAAAAGTAACAACAATATTTCATTAATAGAAAATCGTAAACGTAAACACAACAACAACATGGAGTGCAGTGCTATCTCGCAGCTGGGAGAAAACTACTACTCTATATTAGATGTGGAGAATGATTATGATGCCGAGCAGCTGAGAGAATTTCAACAGCATGTTAAAGAGCAAGTCTCCAAACGACATAAACCCAACACTGAAACGAAAACAAAACAAACCCCCCAACTAGAATGGACGAAGAAACACCAACAACGTCCACAAGCTGTAACAACAACTCAAAGAGCACGATAAATGATGAATTATTAAATCAAAAGCAAAAGATTCCACCAATTAACATATTCGATATTGACTCGAACAAATTGATACAATTTATTAAAAACTATTTAAAAATAACAGACTTTAAGGTTAAAGTTTACAAAAATAAGAAATCACTTTTCTTAAACTCAATTAAAGATTATATTAAAGCCAAGTCTTACTTGGAAAAAGTTGAAGCTAAATTCTTTACATACACGCCAAAAAGCTTAAGGAATATGACATTTTTGTTAAAGGGTCTCGACGCTGGCATGGATGAGAGTAAAATACTTACAGATCTAAAAAAAATTGACACTGACAATCTTCACTTTTTGAAAGTTTCACCATTTACAACATCCATATCCAAAAAAAAATAATCAAAGTCTACCGATGTATATGGTTCAGCTGAGCCCTGATAGTGATGTCAACCTACTCAAAAGTGTTACTGGTTTAGACCATAGATGCGTAAGATGGGAACATCTCAAACGAACCGAAATAGTTCAATGTAGAAACTGCCATAGCGCAGCAAATTGTTTTCTAACACCAAAATGTGTCAAATGTAGCGAAACCCATGAAAAAGGGAAATGCAATCTGAAGGAAGGAGATCAAGTCTACTGCGTGCTATGTAAAGAACATGGACCCCTAGCATCTTTTAAAGGTTGTCCAGCATATAGAGCCCTTCAACAGAAACTTCAAGAAAAAAGAAAAACAATTATAGAAAGTAAACAAAAAGCCAATAATTATAATGTTCCTACTCAAAATCGCTATTCATATACCCAAATTACAAAAAATACCCCTAACTCTGATAATTTTAACACATTTATCCAAGAAGTCAAAACATTAATGATAAATTTAACTGCCCAAATAGCTAACATCCGAAAGGAACTTCAGATTCAAACTTCACGAATTGACACAATATTCTCTTAATGTCATTATAATAATGTCAAACAACACAAACAAAAAATTAAAAATTATAGAAATAAATGTAAATTCTCTAATACAAATTAACAGAAGAATTAATCTACAAAGGTTTATAGATACACATAATCCCGATATCGTATTACTAAACGAAACTAAACTAAATTGTAAATACAAGTTATATTACGAAGGATATAGCATTATAAATAGTAAAGTAGTGGAAATTGAACATTTGAGACTGCCAGCAAATTATGATAGATTACTTTTTAATTCCGGTTTAGATACGGAGGTCTTAGAAAAAGACACAGATGGCAACTATTTGATCTATGACGATGAGGACATTGTTAATGTCATAGGATCCTATTTTGATTCTGTTCACTCTCGGAATGACTTTTGAAAATAATCGGGAATCTATAACCATTTTTTCTAACATCCTGCGCTCAAATGACCTCACCGACGATCAAGCTGGTATATATTTTGTTACACCAGGTTCACTAAAATATATATTCAGGAACCTAAGAAATAAAGTATCTTCCGGAATAGACAATATTCCGAACATTGTTCTGAGAAACTTACCTGAGACCACTATTTTAGACTATTTCGCGATTTTCAACAATCTGATCAATAATTCCTATTTCCCTAAAGTTTGGAAAATCGCGAGAGTAATTGTTATACCGAAAAAGGATAAGGATCCAGCAAAACCCAGTAATATGCGCCCGATTAGCTTGCTTCCAAACATTAGTAAAATATTCGAAATATGTGTCAACAATATTTTGAATAAACTTTTCGAAGATAAGGGTCTTATATGTGACAAACAATTCGGTTTTAAATACAAGCACTCAACCATGAACGCAGTTACTGTATTAACATCATTTATTAACTGGAACTGGAATAGGAAATATTGTACAGGGGCGTGCCAGATCGATATGGAAAAAGCCTTTGACAATATTTGGATCCCCGGGCTAGTGTGCAAAATGGTTGACTATGGTCTTCCGGTGCAATTAATAATACTTTTGCACAATATGATATCCGATAAACATTTCATAGTCTATAGGAAAGGCATTAATAGCAAAGTTTTTAATGTGCATAACGGTCTGCAGCAGGGGACTGTTTTGGCTCCCTTGCTATTTAACTTATATATATATTAGATTTATTGAATACGATCGATAATATAATATCTTTAGCAGACGATATCATAATTATAACACAGGTAAAACCGTATCGGAAATAAACGCCGAGTTGCAGCAATCATTTGATGTTGTAGAATCATATGCCACCGATTGGCATATGAAAATAAATGTAGACAAATGCGAATCAATCTTGTTTAGGCCTCCAGTGAATAAATGCAACAGCAACGTCAGGAAGAGATGGAGGACTTTCGGTATATATTCTAGACAAAATGACGTAGCCATTAGGTTTGTAGATACCGTTAAGTACCTTGGAATTTATTTAGATAAATTTCTATACTTTAACGATCACGTTAATCAAATTGTTGAGAAAACGAAAAGAGCATTTTTCGCCAATAAATCTTTATTCTACACGAAGCTTCTCAACCCAGCAACTAAGATTATTATGTACAAGGTGCTAATACGACCCGTTATAACATATGGTTGTCCAATCTGGTTCAACATTTCCACATCTTACATGGAAAAAAATTCGCGTAGCTGAAAGGAAAATACTAAGAGTTTGTACGTCTAAGTTTAGAAATAATTCCAACGGTTATTTGAAATATGTATCTAACAAGAATTTATATAAGTACGCAGAAATATGTAGAATTGATAATATAATCATATACCTTATTCGGAATCATATCTCACGGTGCACGCAGTGCGAAAAGAATAACCTTATAATGAACCCGTATTATGCGCCATTTTCTTACATAGAGGATTCTATAGGGAAAGGGTATGTCCCTCCTGAAGCTTTTCCTTTTCTAGATAGCCATAAGGTTTTGCAAAACGAAGATGGCGTTCCCATTTTCTACCATCCATATCGCAGGGCAACTAATAAAGCCATAAATATAAACTTCGATATGATGTCTAATTTAAGATTTAGCATGAGTATGTATACTACTAACAAAAGTAAAATATTAATTGCAGACACCAACAAACATTGGTGGATTAATTAATAATAAGTCACCTTCTCTGGAAAGACATAGTTTTGTTTTATCCCTTGATACACTCCTTTTTATATTAGCTAAAATATAATATGTAATGTTTTTTTTCCATTTTTCATTACGTTCCCAACTGTCCAATTATATTTCTCCTATGTTACGTATAACTTGAAACACAAAGAAGACTTATGATGTTTTCTTTTCTGAAAACAGTGCTTTGCATTCATTTTATCTGTACAGAATGCGCATTTTTAAAATGTTACCAGCAACCTAAAAAATGCTATCATTTCAGCGGGCAGAAAAGAATTCAAAGAAGGAAACAGGGCAATCGCAGCACTCTCGTTTGTTGGCAGTGCTGAAAATGCCCGTAATTTGCCTCTATGCGTTGCGCTATTGTCACAACAGAATTCGAAGCCTTTTCGCACTTTTGCCTGTTTTTTTTAGAAAAGAACCTAAAAAGGGTAAAATGCAAAAATATTGCGCATTTTTTACAAGAAGAGAAAACGCCATTAAATTATATGCATTATACTAGAGTTCTCCAACAGGAGCATTGTATAGTTTAAGAGTATGTATACTAATGTTTATTTTAGTCTAAATTGTACTGTAAGATAAATAAATAAACGATAAAAAAAAATAAATAACATTCAAAATGCCATGATGTCACATAGGTAGCCTATTTTATATTGTATTTTTTATTTTAGAATCTATATGAAAATCAGTATACACTATTTTGTATAGTATACACTATTTTATTTAAATTTTCTGCCCTATTTATCATGAAGTATTTTAATTTGCCGGACGAATGTTCATGCAATAAAACAAAGTATTCGTACTAAATAATCCATTTTATATATAATTCAGTCATTTGTTTGCTTGAACGGCATTATAAATACAATTAAACAATGAATTAGTTTATAAATAAATAAAAACAAATAAATAAAGGTAATTTTGTGTGTGTGTTTTTTTTCTCAAGTGACGTCCTTTTTTCGTTAAAGATCATAAAGATCAAAACATTTTAGGTTGTGACCATGTTCTTTTAACTAGAAGAAAAACATTTTGAATGAATACCATAACATTTTAAATCGTGGTCATTGTATTTTCATTCAAACAAAATTCTTTTTATCAATATAATAACATTTTAGATGAGGACAATTATATTTTTCTTAGAACCATGTTCACATGGTTGCAGGTGAAAATGTTACATGGTCGCCGCAAAAATAGCTCCTATCATATTATTTTGCTCTTCACATATGATTGTGACAATGTTTCTTCTCTGCGTGAAGAATTTAACCTTATATTCTATGCATGTCCAAACATGTTTTTTCTGTGCGTGTACTTGCCGAGCCCCTTAAAACACCTTTTTATGCTATAAGTCTACAATGACAAAAGAAGAATATAAATCTTCAACCTGGAACTAACACGCACAGAAAAGCCATGTTGGGACATGGTTGCCGCATTCACTTAATGCTTATCTAGAGCATGTAATTGCCGCGAAAACCATGTATTTTGTCTTTGTAAAAATAGTTTACAACATGTTCTATCATTTGAATGATAGAATTTGAGACCATTAAATGGTCGGGAAAATCATGTACCTGACCATTCAATTTTTTACTTTTTTGCAGGGAAAAAAGTATTTTTATAGGTTACGTATAGACATGTCTAGACCCATTACATGGACATAAAGACCATGTACATTGTTTTCGTGACCATTTACTTTTTTAATTTTTTTGCAGCGAAGAGAATTTTATAAAAACATTGACAGGTACACACGATTTTCATTTTGCGCATCAGTCGTGTGTTAATTGTTTCTTGGAATGGACGGAGAATACGGAATTACTGTGTTTTGTGTTAATTTATTTATTCAGAAGTGGCACGGGGTTTTATGTGAACACAAAAAAGGAAAATGTAATTGAAAAAATTTACCTGTTTTTTGTTCTGCATTTTGCTATATGGATCATTTATTTTTATTTGCAGTTACATGATGTCTGCGTTTGTTCATTTGATTGGCACGATGTAAATATGGAATAATTACTTATTGTTGAAATTGGAAAAAAAGAGTGTGTAAAAATATATAATGTTTGCTTGAACGGCATTATAAATACAAAGATTAAAACATTTTAGGTTGTGACCATGTTTTTTTAACTAGAAGAAAAACATTTTGAATGAATAACATAATATTTTAAATCGTGACCATTGTATTTTCATTCAAACAGAATTCTTTATTATCAATATAATAACATTTTAGATGAGGACAATTATATTTTTCTTAGAACCATGTTCACTGAGCCAACATGGTTGCAAGTTAAAATGTTACATGGTCGCCGCAAAAATAGCTCTTATCATATTATTTTGCTCTTCGAATATGATTGTTTCTTCTCTGCGTGTACTTCGCAAATTGAAGGCATTTATTGTTGCATACTTTATTTTTTTTTTCAACCCTTTTGTATGACTTGTTGTTGTGTTCATAATATTTATGCACACATTTCGAATGCAGCAGACATATGTCGCCAATCATGGTTTTGAATTTACGCAAAACCCAACCGTTCGTTGCGAGTTACTTCCACTGACAGATCTCTCCATCATACGTTGTTGAATAAATACATATTTTCTTGTTCTCTTTTCGCTTTTTCTCTCCATCGCCCAACATTTTTCAATTTCAATCACAAAGGTGATTGAATCAATCACATGTTTGATTGGGAACGGAAAATTTTTCAATCGCATTTGTTAATGAAAATTATTTCCGAATCATTGAATCAATTAATATTTTGATTGGAAACGTAACAAATATCAAATTGAGTTACAACCGTCGAACTGAACGGACGTGTTTTCTAATAGCGGAGTATTTCATCGTAATAAGTACTTATTACGAATTTCACGTGTTGTAGAAATAATAAACCACCATGCAGCGAAATTCAAAGTCATCCACTGGGTTGCTAATTTCAGGGCCCAGTGGACGGGTATCGACTGGAGTTATAAATTTGGGCAATGACCAAGAGTTAGGCCCACTTAGTCGACCTGTAGACGGGTCGACTGGCGGTGACATTTTGACAAGTCGAACCTTTTCTAAGGTGACGACATCAAATGGTGGCAATCCCTCTCGAAAGAGATTCAAGGCACGAAGAAACGCTTTGTTTATCCTAAAGAAATTAGGATCAGTCGACCCCAGCACGTTGTCGGCTAAGCAAAGCGATTCCTTAAAATGGGCTCAAGGAATTCTTGAAGCTGGAAAAAGGGAACGATCACCGGATGAGCTGGCATCTTCTAAACGGGATCAAAGATCGTTTTCCTCAGTTGCAAAAGACAGCCTTGTGATGGCTATTATTAATAAAGGAGCATTGGACGGTATGATTCAAAGGCGAAAATGGGGGGAAATTGAGAACGCGATGTCTGGTGTCTACTCAGAGGTGCGAAAAAAGTTTCCCCGACCAAGTCCTCGACGGCCAGATGCTGGATGGTATCAAGGACGATATAAGTTAATAGCTTTTGCGGACCAGAGGTCTATGGATTGCTTTAAAGCTGCATTGATGCTAATTGGTGAAGTTTGGGAAGGAGCCGCTTTGGAGTTAGTCGATAAAAAAGACATACCGGCTAAACCTAGAGCACATGCATGGATACCGGCAAACCCTCCTGATCCGGAGTCAATACTAGAGAGACTAAGAGAATGTAACCCAGATCTTCCAACCGCCGATTGGAAGGTTGGTCGGTTGGATGAGGTGGATGGACCAAGACGACATGCGGTGTTTATATTAAACATAGAGTCGCTGCCACATCTAGCCTAGACTCAAGGACGTGTAAGTTATGGCTTTCATGACATCCATATGAAGGTATACAAAAGCGATCAGCCAAAGGATTCCGAAACGGACAAGCCTCCGGTAGAGTCAGCAGTGAAAAAATCTCCTAGCGAAGCCGAGGGAGACATAAAACCTGCAGACTATGGCGAAAATCATATGCGGGAAGTTTCTACAGGCTCAAACCTCACCAAAGCTGAACCGCGGATTGTTGCGAGAGTCACCGAGATCTGTGAAGAGGAAGCCCTTGATGACTCAATTGAAGCGGCTGATGTGACGGTGGTTGAAAATTTGGATGGTTCTACGGTTCCTCCAGATAAATCTTCACCATTGTAAGGCCGCTTGTGCTGCCTTAAAAGTTCTCCTGATGAAAGGAGACATAGATATAGTTCTTATTCAAGAACCATACATATATAAGAACAAGATCTGTGAATTAAGCACTCCGGGTTTCAAACTTTTGCATAATACCGGTAACGATATAAATCGAGCATGTATAATTGCTAAAAATGAACTAAACTTGTTTCTGCTTTCTTCATTGAGCAATGCAGACACTGTCGTAGCCAGTCTAGAGATATCCAAATGCAAATATGGGTATCTTCGGTCTACATGGGACATGATAGGGAGATGGCACCCTGTGCCGTTAAGACCTTAGTTGAGGAGTCACTAACAACAAAGACAAAACTCATTATGGGATGCGATGCAAATGCACATCATAGTATTTGGGGAAGTAGTGATACTAATGCAAGGGGAGAGTCGCTAATAGAGTTTATTTTGCGTACTAACCTGGTAGTTTGCAATAAGGGAGATGAGAGGTTTTGGACGTCACGTTGACCTCTCCGGAACTGAATGATAAGATATCTGAGTAGCAAGTTTTGAGGGAACATAGCTTCTCAGATCATCGCTGCATCAGTTTCAGATTGGCTGTTCGTACATCAAAGACCATATTTCCGCCAAATGTTAGTAAAGCTGATTGGAATAGGTATAGGGAATCGTTCAATTTGATGATACCGGAAATGCCAGAGACAAATATTAGCACTGTGCAAGATATCGAACACGCAGTGGAGCGGATCACTAAGGCCTTCAACATGTCACAGAAAGCTGCTTGCCCTAGAGGAAAGCCAAGGGGAAAAAATCGGCCGCCATGGTGGACTACGGAGTTAAGTAATATGAGAAAATCCTGAAGGAAGCTCTTTAACAAAGCAAAGTCCACAAGAGCTCCGGAGGATTGGGACACTTACAAGATGAATCTGAGAGCATATAAACGAGAACTGACAAGGTCTCAACAAAATTCTTGGGATGATTACTGTAGCAGTATTGAGAATACGTCAGAGGTTTCCAGACTACGGAAGGTACTAGCATCCACTAACACCGCTCCAGGTTTCATTAAAACATCGGAGGGAAATTGGACAACGTCCAGTGAGGAGACGTTGGAGGTACTTTTGGACACACACTTCCCTGGAAATCAGACGGTTGAACCATGTTCTGGCGGTGTAACAGAGGCTCAGCGGTCATTTCCTATCGAGGAAATTGTGTCGGAATCTAGAATAAAATGGGCTTTAAATAGCTATGTACCATTCAAATCCCCGGACCTGATGGAATTACTCCGGCGGAATTACAAGCAGTGGCTGAAAGAATTATCCCCTAGTTGACGGTGATATATAAACGATGTGTAAATTTAGCATATATTCCAGAAAAGTGGAGGGAAACAAAAGTCGTCGTCATACCTAAAGCAGGAAAAGCCTCTCACTCGAGTGCGAAGGATTCCCGACCAATCAGCTTATCCTCATTCCTACTTAAGACCCTGTAGAGGATGATAGACATGTATCTTAGAACTAACGTGGATTCAAGTTTGCTCTCGAAACGACAGCATGCATACTCGAAGGGCAGGTCTACTGAGACCGCATTGCATGAAATAGTCAGCTTTATTGAAAGCTATCTGTCAAAGAATACACAATCGTTGTGTTTCTAGACATCGAAGGGGCGTTCAATAATGTCCATCCGAGATCGATATTAAATGACTGACAACTCTGAATGTTGATCCAGGTATACTTAGGCTGTTAGACGAACTTCTAATAAAGAGACGTTCCTTAGGGGGTATTGCAATTCCCTTTAGTGAGTGTGCAAAATACCTTGGCGTTATTTTGGACAGGAAGCTGAATTGTAGGCTTAATATTGAAGAGAGGGCGAGAAAAGCCACGGTAGCTTTGTACTCGTGCAAAAAGGCAATAGGGAAAAAGTGGGGACTAAAACCAAAAATTGTGCATTGGCTATACACGGCAGTTTAGACAAAGTTCATCGTATGGCGTGTTTGTGTATCTCAGGCGCATTCAGCAGGACAGGAACAAATTCCCTTAATGTCATGCTGCATCTATTGCCTTTAGACATTTTGGCCAAACAGTCAGCGGCAACAACGGCTGTGCGGTTGCGCGAGCTATCGCTGTGGTCGGAAAAAATGTACGGTCATAGTTCGGTCCTCAAAGTAATGACAGATGTGCCTAACGTAGTGGATTACACCCTGGCAAAACCACTTTTCGACAAAAAGTTTGAAACTCTAATTCCCAACAGTGAGGCGTGGTGTACACAGACCCCGGGGAATAAAAGATATATAGATTTCTATACTGATGGCTCCAAATTGAATGGTCAAGTGGGATTCAGAATATATTTTAAAGATCTGGAAATTCGAATAGCGAAAAGATTACCTAATCACTGTAGTGTTTTTCAGGCTGAAATATTGGCAATAAAAGAGGTGGTGAATTGGCTGAGAAGTAGTGTTCCAACAAATATTGGCATTAATATATACTCAGACAGTCAACCTGCAATAAAATCATTGGACTCTGTGTTCCTTAACTCGAAAACGGCCATAGACTGCCGCAAATCTCTCAACGAGATGGCTGAGCAGTACAACATTCACCTAATATGGGTGCCTGGCCATAGGAACATACAGGGGAACTGCGAAGCAGATGTGTTAGCAAGGCTAGGAACTACCTTACATATTCCAGGGGAACTAGAATCTGTTGGTAGGCCTCTGGCCACCTACAAGCTCTTACTGCCTGAGAAGGCTGTTACGATGGCCAATATTCGATGGGAGAATTACAAGGGTTGTAACGACACCAAGCAAATATGGCCCCATTTAAACTTAAACCGCACACTAGATATGCTAGTATGCTCAAGGCGTCAGATAGCACTCCTGATATCTGCTATAACGGGTCGCTGCCTGATAGGAGAATTTGCAAAAACTGTAGGTGCGAAGTATAATGACTATTGTATAAGCTGTCATGATGTGGAGGAAAAGGAATCAATTAAACACCTCTTGTGTGAGTGTCCTGCTTTTTGTGTAAGGCGTAAGCGAATTTTAGGAGCATATAGCTTTAGATTACTGGCGGACCTGAAAAACGTTAACTTAAGCAGTTTGTTAATGTTTTTGGAGCAATCTGGTTGGTTCCACAAACGTAAATAATAGAGAAGGGTCAGTGGTTAAGACTAGAAGTGCCCATATGTATTAGGTACTTTTAGTTAAATGTGGTATCACAATGGACTGAATAGTCTAAGTGAGCCTGAAATTTAATCGGGCTGCCACTGTAACATAACCTAATAAATATCAAACATTTTTTAACTGGTTTTTATTTGGATGTTATTAAATAATTAATTGAATTCGTTATTAATGTTAATTGAATTCGTTTCCAAATTCAATTAAGTGTTTAATTGAAAAAATTTCGGTGATAATTTTTTGTGTGTGCTTAATAGTGTCGAAAAGACTTTTTTGCATACACAGATAGAACAATATGTCTTTCATACACCCAGAAAAAAGTGACCCCTTCTTTAATTTAAAATGAACTAATTGTGAAGAAAGTTGAACTTCGTATAGCGCCAAAGACATTTTTTTAACGATGTGATTTTCGTTGAAATTAGGTAGAATGCATTCCATATATTAGTTAACATTTTCCTATATTTATGTACCACTATACTACAGAATGAAAAAATTTAACTGAATTGAATTCATATACGGAATGATTTTATTGAACTTTTTTCATTCATTTGGACAAATCTTACATATTTGTGGTAAACCTTTCACTTCAAAATTAGAACTGCTTACATTCGTTTTTAAATGCAATTATATAAATTGTCTATATAATTTTTTCTTCAATAAAATACATGTTTTATTAATATATTTATCAAGAATCAGCAGCATCGACTGGCCTTGAAATATTAGTTTATTATTCCACTGTGAAATGTAATTTTTTTCTTTTTCTTGTACCTTTCACTTTTAATAAGTTGCTGCGTAACGATTTTGTCCTCCTTTTACAATTTCAATACCTACAGATATAAAAAATTATAAACCAATTTATTCACAAAAGGTTAGCGTCACTGAATATTACCTGATAATTGAAGATTCCAAAATGTTTGTGTTTTCTTTCTTTATACACCATCACGAACATTGATAGACTTGATATTATTTATGTTCAATAATTTTCAAAAAATGAAAATTTTTTCTCACTAATTTAAATAACAAATATTTTATTTGTTATTATATTATTTTTTAACTGGTATCGCAGGTAGATAAAAGAAATATAGGAAAATTTCCTATATTCTAACAAGTGTGTTCCTTTAAGTTTTGAAAGGATTGAATACTTCTTAGTACAAATGAACTAAAATATTTTTCTATGCCAAGTGTTTATTCGTATGTATGATAAGCTTTCTATAATAAAGGAAGTCAGAATTATCATTTCATAAGAAATTTTACTAAATTTGAGGAAACTTGGCTTTAATTCGGATTTTGTTTGTTTTTACGAATGCTTTGTTATCAGTGAATAAAATATTCTTGTTCAGTAGTAAATTCTTATACCCAGCGAAGAAAACAGTATTAGTAAAATTCCATGACTTATTCTAGTTAATGAACTATTCCTAACTGCTTTCAGTTTAGGATTTTTTTACTGGAACAAGTATATTTTATTATTTTACACAAAAATTTAACTTAATGGAAATAAAATGGATAAACTAAATTGATGAACATTTTTTCCTTTGGTTTCGAAGGCACTTTTTTCTGGGTGTATGTTCCGATGTGCCACCGTGGTGCAATGGTTAGCATGCCCGCCTTGCATACACAAGGTCGTGGGTTCGATTCCTGCTACGACCGAACACCAAAAAGCTTTTCAGCGGTGGATTATACCACCTCAGTAATGCTGGTGACATTTCTGAGGGTTTCAAAACTTCTGTAAGTGGTTTCACTGCAAGGTGGAACGCCGTTCGGACTCGGCTATAAAAAGGAGGTCCCTTGTCATTGAGCTTAACATGGAATCGGGCAGCACTCAGTGATAAGAGAGAAGTTCACCACTGTGGTATCACTGAATAGTCTAAGTGAGCCTGATGCATCGGGCTGCCACATAACCTAACCTAACATGTTCCGATGTAAACAAAATATGCTTTGGGATGAATCTTTTAAACACAATATATTTCAGTGCAAAATTATAATATTATCAAAAATAAATTAAAACGGAGAGAGTTGACGAACACTGCGTGAGAATCAAATGTGAAACTGTTTGTATGTTGTTTCGGAAAATTGTACTTGTATGAGCGCATTCGCTTTGGTTATGAGCTTGGCATGTTAATAAAGTTTAGTTTCTTTTTATTACACTGAAAAAACAGTGAACCTTTGTAACGATTCTCCCTATACGGTCTCAATCCGGAGGAATGTGCTACCTTATTGCTTCCGTCCGTGCTCAGTCCTGGGGAAGTCCTTTTTTCTTTGGATGGAGATTTGAGATCACCGCAGGGTGTAAGAATGCAGGTTGTCACCGACATTCTTACACCCTCCCAACCATGTTGATTTCCGACCTTAATCAACCCAATTATGGTACCCTTTATTGGAGCCTCATTACCTTTCGTTAAAATTGGTCAATGGATCTTTAAAACATAATCTTTGAATAATTTATATTAACATATAACATAACAGATTTAACATAATATAATTAAAGAAATTAATGATTATGGTACTTATGTAGAAATTATAATAAAATAATGATAATCCAGTAACAAACGATATTGGGTAAATAAGTTAATATTTTAAGTATGATAGAGAGAATGTATTAGAGGAATGAAAAGTATAAAAACTAACCGACATCCTCTGTTCTGCAGAACCGTAGATAGAGATTCGTTGAGAGATAGAAGTGATGCTATTTTGAAAGATTAGACAATGACGTGTACTTATATATATAATTATTATAATTAGTATGATTATCCAGAATAAAGCTCCATTAAATTATATTTGGTACCCAAATTTTGAGATCTTGACTAGAATACAAAGGGGGATAGAATGAATTTGGCTTGATTTCTTAAGACTTGGGTTTCTGCGAGGCTTATTATGCGGTTGATCCATAAGGCATGTCATGTGGTCGATCCATAAGGCATATTATACCACTATTTTCAAGTTTATCTCGTTGTGGATAGATCTGACGCATGAAGAGACATCCCATTAATATACACGAAGCGGCCCACGTATTGTAAACGCCAAAAGGTTTGAGGCCATCCATATATCGCAAGGCAGTAAGATTATCCTCTCGCGGATTTAAACTTTTTCTTATAAAGATAAACTTTTTCCACTTATAGTTTTAGTTTTCCGCGCTCTATGATATAGTCAATGATCTATAATATACGCTTTTCTTTCGGTTTGATATCAATTTTTCTGGCGGAACCAAATTTCGTCCGTACTTTTCAAATTCAAAATTCAATTTTTTTTTGTTTTTTTTTCCTTTTTATCAAATTCTTATGGAAACAAAATTCTCATCGAAACAATTTTTATTGAAACCTACTGCGACATGAACAGTGACACACACAAAGGTAGGGCAACGTCTTCACACCTTTTTCCATTGCAAAATGAACTAAACTGCAGTAAAATTGATTTTATTATGCTTGTCTTCTCTTAAATTTTAGTTCATCGATGTTTTTGTTTGTTTTTTCAGTTCAATTTTACTACACCATGATATTTATATACTCCTACAAAAAGTAAGAAGTCAATATTAGTTTGGTTAACGTAACTATTTGTTGGCAAAACTATTTTATAATATTGAGAATGAAAATCCTTATAAACTTCTCAAGTATTTTTACGAGTTTTTGAATATTAGAATATGCCGAATATCAAAAGTATACAAAGAATAAGAAATAACAACAAAACTAGTAACAATGAAGGCATACTTCTCGTAAAATTCATCTCGTCGTACGAAAGAAAACTATGCTTAAAGCTATAAGTAACTACAAACACACAAAAAATTACAATTAACATTGAATACTTTTGGATATTGTATGTATTTCTAATGCACCAGTTGACCCGATGGACCCCATCCAATGGGCTGCCACATCAGTGTACGTGTTGTTTCGTTCGTCTTTTTGTGTTGGAAAAGGTGCATCCCGGGGAGCCTTCCGAGCCGGGATAGAGGAGAACCCCGGACCATGGTATTGTTCAGTATGCCGAAACCCGATCCACCACCATTCGGTGGGTGCATTACCGGAACTGCTCCGGCTTAACATCGCTGCGGGAGTATAGTCATACTGACTACGTGGCAGGATGCTGTACCAGCGACAGCAGCAGTGGGTCGTCTGACTACGCAACCCAGGTTATAGCCCAAGCATTGAGTGGCTGTTATTCAGGCATAACCGATTGGTTCTAGGAGACTTTAATGCCTACCATGAACTTTGGCATTCTCTCCTAGGTAATGACCAGAGAGGCATAGCACGGTGAACGAGAATTATGGGTGACTGCAGCAGTTCGCCAGATTTATCTTTAGCGTGGTCTTATAAATGACGTTTCCTGGCAACCAGTCATTTCATTGGGATCGGACCACCTCCCCATAATTCTCACCATTAACCGACCCTCTGATTTCATAACCTCTGAACGCCGGACGTTTATCATTCAAAAGAAAGCCAACTGGGAAGGCTTCAGAGATTACACCGATCGCCGCTTCAGTGAGCTTCTGTCCCCTTCTCATGTTCATGTTGCCCAGATGGCGTTCCGGGACATCATCAACGCAGCAGCCGCTCGCTTCTTATCCGCTGGTCCAATTGCCCAAGTGAGGCTCAACTTCCCAGCCGAAGCGGCGGGACTCGCACATGAGGGTGATGAACGCCGTCGTGCTAACCGTGCTGATACTAGGATCAGAGAACTAAATCTAGAGATTAGTAAGATAGTCGACGAGCACAAGCGGAACACTTGGTTAGAGCACCTGAAGCAATGTAACTTAGGCACAGGAACTGGTACATTGTGGTCAACAGTGAGAGCCCTCTCGAACCCCACTACAAGGGACGATGGGATTTCAGTCACCTTTGGCGAAGTGACTGATCCGAAGAGATGCGTCAAATACGTGAACCGACAGTTTGTCGAGCATCCCGATAGCGATAGAGCGAAAAGGAGAGCCACTCGTCGCATACGTGGTCTCCGAGCCGACGACACACTATAATTTACCGCACCCGATGTTACCAATGTCATCAACAGCGCGAAACCATCCAAGGCGCTGGGCCCCGACGGAATTTCAATGCTAATGCTGAAGCATCTGGGAATACTAGGAGTTGAGTACCTGACCAATTTGTCCTTGGAATCACTCATTATACCCGATGTCTGGAAGATGGGAAGAGTGATTCCACTACTGAAGCCAGGCAAAGATTCGAGTAAAGGTGAATCATACAGGCCGATATCCCTTCTCTCGCCAGTAGCCAAGACACTTGAGGCACTACTCCTCCCCAGCCTTGTGGAGAATTTTCCAGCTGTTCACCATCAACATCGATTCCGTAAGGTACACAGTACGACGACAGCCTTACATGCCATTTCGACACATATCAATAGGGGACTTAATCAGCCCAAGCCGTGTCATAGGAAGGTCCTCGTGGCGCTTGACCTATCGAAAGCGTTCGATATGGTCAACCATGCCACATTATTCGAGGACATCGAGAATACGTCCCTACCGGCAGGAACGAAGCGTTGGGTTCTGAATTGTAATATGTGTGGACGCCAGTCGTACGTGGAATTCAGGGACAAGAAGTCCAAACCCCGTAGAGTTAAACAGGGAGTTCCCCAGGGCGGGGTGATATCTCCGGCAATGTTTAACTTCTACCAGTCCTCGATTCCACCCCCTCCTGACGGCGTCGAGATTGTGTCATATGCGGAAGATTGCACATTCATGGCATCCGGGCCCATTGTTGATGACATTTGCGATCGATTGAATGTCTACCTCGCTGATCTTACCAGTTATTTCACTGCAAGAACTCTATTCACTACATGAACGGCGGGAGTACGCAGGCAGTTGAGTGTCAGAGTCGATGGGCGAAACAATTCCGACAACAAATTACCCCAAGATTCTTGGGGTCATATTCGACAGCCTTTTTAAGACGTCCGCCCATGCCACTGTAATTTGTGATAAGCTCCGCGGTAGAAACAAGGTCCTCAAGTCGCTTGCCGGCAGCACTTGAGGTGCGTACAAAGAAACCTTGTTAACTACATATAAGGCAATTGGCCGGTCAGTAGTAAACTATGCAGCGCCAGTGTGGACACCTCAAACGAGCGATCGCAGTGGAATAACATACAGAATTGTCAGAACGCTGCCCTTAGAACCGCAACAGAATGCGGAGACACCTGGATCACGTTTATGCGGAGACCAAGATCATCCCAGTGCGTCGACACAATTACATGTTGTCAAAGCAGTACCTGTTGGGTTGCCATCCGAATCACCATCTTGTGGATAGACAACCTCCACCCAGGAATGTAAGGGTTGATCTTCACCTTCTAGAGCCCGAGATCCGGCGTTACAAAAGAGAGCCTCTAGATCAGGCAACATACCAGACAGGTCTGAACTGGATTCTTGAGGATACTGTAGCTGAAGCGGTGAGAAGTTACAAGGTTAATCCTGTTCTCGGAGTCCGACCGCCGCCCATAGCATCGGAGGAGAGAGACCTCCCACGGCAGACAAGGGTAGTTTTGGCCCAACTAAGATCAGGTAAGTGCAGCCGCCTCAATTCATACTTACCAGTGATTGATAGCAGCGTACATGACACCCGTCACCTTTTTGCTTGCCCAGCTAAGCCTACCCGTCTCACTACCAGATCACTCTGGACAAGGCCGTATTCAGGGGGGGGATGAGGGGGATCAAACCCCCCCGAAATGAATGAATATTTTTATATAAATAAATATATATTTTTAGCTGCATAGAAAAATCTTATCGAAGATGTTGAAGAAAAGCTTACACTCAAAAAAAAGTGAACTCTCTATTTCACTAAAGCCAATTTAACTTTATGTTCAATATGATGATACTGGAAATACCAGAGACAAATATGAGCACTGTGCAAGTTATCGAACACGCAGTGGAGAGGATTACTAAGGCCTTCAACATTTCACTGAAAGCTGCATGCCCTAAAGGGAAGCCAAGGGGGAAAAATCGACCACCATGGTGGTCTACGGAGTTAGGTAATATGAGGAAATCGTGCAGGAAGCTCTTTAACAAAGCAAAGTCCACCAGAGCTCCTGTGGATTGGGATGCTTACAAGAAGAATCTGAGAGGATACAAGCGAGAACTGAGAAAGGCTCAGCATAACTCTTGGAATGATTATTGCAGCAGCATTGAGTATACGTCCGAGGCTTCCAGACTACGGAAGGTGCTAGCATCCACGAGCTCCGCTCCAGGTTTCATTAAAACATCGGAGGGCAATTGGACAACCTCCAGTGAGGAGACGCTGGAGGTACTATTGGACACACATTTTCCCGGAAATCAGACGATTGAACCATGCACTGGCGGTTCCACAGTGGCTCAGCGGTCGTTTCCTATCGAGGAAATTGTATCAGAATCCAGAATAAAATGGGCGTTAAATAGCTTTGGATCATTCAAATCCCCCGGACCTGATGGAATTACTCCGGTGGAGTTAAAAGCGGTGGCTGACAGAATTATCCCCTGGTTGTCGGCGATATATATAGGATGTATCAACTTAGCATATATTCCACGAAAGTGGAGAGAATCAAAAGTCGTTTTCATACCTAAAGCGGGAAAAGCCTCTCACTCGAATGCGAAGGATTTCAGACCAATCAGCTTATCATCATTCCTACTTAAGACCCTGGAGAGGATGATAGATATTTATCTTAGAACTAGCGTCGATTCAAGTTTGCTCTCGAAACGACAACATGCATACTCGAAAGGCAGGTCTACTGAGACCGCATTACATGAACTAGTCAGCTTTATTGAAAGCTCACTATCTGTCAAAGAATACACAATCGTGGCGTTTCTAGACATCGAAGGGGCGTTCAATAACGTCCATCCGAGCTCGATATTAAATGGACTGACAACTCTGAATTTTGATCCAGGTATACTTAGGCTGTTAGACGAACTTCTAAGGAAGAGACGCATTTCAGCCACACTAGGACAAGCAAACATACAAAGGTATGTGAACAGAGGCACTCCCCAAGGAGGAGTTCTATCACCTCTTCTTTGAATGTTGCTATAAACGACCTTCTGGTTTCCCTAGAAAAAGAAAGGATACAAGTGGTGGCATACGCAGATGATGTGGCGATAGCAGTCAGGGGAAAATTCCCATCAACAGTTAGAGATATTATACAGAGAGCCCTCCGGATGACTGAGAAATGGGCGAAAGATAATGGTCTTGGGGTAAATCCTGCAAAGACAGAAATAGTCATGTACTGCAAAGATCGCAAAACTCCCACGGTTAGGCCCATTTCCTTAGGGGGTATTGAAATTCCCTTTAGGGAGTGTGCAAAATACCTTGGCATTATTTTGGACAGGAAGCTGAACTTTAAGCTTAATATTGAAGAAAGGGCGAGGAAAGCAACGGTAGCTTTATACTCGTGCAAAAAGGCAATAGGGAAAAAGTGGGGACTAAAACCAAAAATTGTACATTGGCTATACACGGCAGTGGTTAGACCTATAATGCTATATGGTGTTGTAGTCTGGTGGCCGGCACTTCACCAGCCGACAAGTTTAGACAAAGTTCAGCTTATGGCGTGCTTGTGTATCTCAGGTGCATTCAGCAAGACAGGAACAAACTCGCTTAATGTCATACTGCATCTATTGCCTTTAGACATTTTGGCCAAACAGTCGGCTGCAACAACGGCTGTGCGGTTGCGCGAGATATCGCTGTGGTCGGAAAAAAGTTACGGTCACAGTTCGGTCCTCGAAATAATGCCAGATGTGCCTAACGTAGTGGATTACACTTTGGCGAGTCCACTTTTCGACAACAAGTTTGAGACTCTAATTCCCAACAGTGAGGCGTGGTGTACACGGACCCCGGGGAATAAAAGATATATAGATTTCTACACTGATGGCTCCAAATTGGATGGCCAAGTGGGTTTCGGAGTATATTCTAAAGATCTGGAACTTCGAATAGCGAAAAGATTACCTGATCACTGTAGTGCTTTTCAGGCTGAAATATTAGCAATAAGAGAAGTGGTGAATTGGCTGAGAAGTAATGCTCCAAGCAATATTGGCATTAATATATACTCAGACAGTCAACCTGCAATAAAATCCTTGGACTCTGTGTTCCTCAACTCGAAAACGGCCATCGACTGCCGCAAATCTCTCAATGAGATGGCTGAGCAGCACAATATTCACCTAATATGGGTGCCTGGCCACAGGAACATACCGGGGAACTGCGAAGCAGATGAGCTAGCAAGGCTAGGAACTACCTTACATATTCCAGGGGAACTAGAATCTGTTGGTATGCCTCTGGCTACCTGCAAGCTCTTACTGCGTGAGAAGGCTGTCATGATGGCAAATGTTCGATGGGAGAATTGTAAGGGTTGTAACGACACCAAGCAAATATGGCCCCATTTAAACTTAAACCGCACACTAGATATGCTAATGTTCTCGAGACGCCAGATATCACTCCTGATATCTGCTATAACGGGTCGCTGCCTGATAGGCGATTTTGCAAAAACTATTGGTGCGAAGTATAATGACTATTGTATGAGCTGTCATGATGCGGAGGAAAAGGAATCAATAAAACACCTCTTGTGTGAGTGTCCAGCATTTTGTGTAAGGCGTAAGCAAATTTTAGGGGCATATAGCTTCAGATTGCTAGCGGACCTGGAAAACGTTAATTTAAGCAGTCTGCTAATGTTTTTGGAACAATCTGGTTGGTTCAACAGAAAAAAATAATCGAGAAGGTTCAACGGTTAAAACTATAAGTGCCCATATGTAATAGGTACTTTTAGTTAATGTGGTATCACAATGGACTGAATAGTCTAAGTGAGCCTGAATCTTAATCGGGCTGCCACTTTAACCTAACCTAACTTTATGTTAGTTCATGGAATTATTATGTTTGGAGAAAGTTTCATTTACTCTAATAATTTTTTGTGTACGTTAGTTAAATTAACTAAAACCGAGCAAAAAAATATACTCAAATAAAGCATAAAGATTAACTAAATTCGTGTCTTCCACAAAATAGTTCAGAATTTCTTTCAATTTGTAAATTTTACCAAAAATGCGTCCATCATGAACTTCGTATGTCACTAAAGACATTCTTGCAATTTTGAACTCCAAGTTTTTCCTTCAAACTACAAAATTTTCTTTAACAAGTGAAAAAACTTAGATATGTCTAATAAATTTTCTTGAATTTGTCGAAAAATATTTACTTATTTTTTATGACATCGGCGTGATGCCAACGTTTGTAATACTGTTTAGTTAAAATTTTCTACAAATATTAAAAATTTTCAAAAATTAACCGAAAGTTTTCTTCCTGGTGGGTTCACTGTTTTTTCAGTGTAAGGTTTTATTTTGAAAAACGCTTACCTATAAAACTTGCACAAATCATAGAATACTAGTTGAAAAGCCCGTCAAACGACGGTCGAAAAAAACAAATTGTTTTTGTTCTCGCACAACAAATTTCATTTTTGGAAAATGTCTTTCTGCTTTTTATTTGTGTTTGTTGTTCTTCTTGTGAACATGACTCGCTTTGTTTGGCCATAGCAACAACAACGAAACAGCCAAACACACATGTGTAAATGAAATGGCGCAAAACCTGCGAAAAGAACCTGCCTAATTCAGCGATGGAAGCACTTGGAGAGTGCAATAAAGAGATATTTTCAAACGTGCATATTCTTTTAAAAATTTTGGTCACTTTGCCAGTTACTCAGGGATGGAAAATACAATTTTTAAGAAAGTACAAAAAAGGTATTTTTTGAGCGGAAAGGTACTTTTTACTAAATTTCACAAAAATTTCACTGGAAAATTATTGTCAAGAGACTAAATGTTAAAGAAAATAAAATTTTGACAAAATTTTCTATATAAATAAAATTTTGCAAAAATTTTCTATAGAAATAAAATTTTGCAAAAATTTTCTATAGAAATAAAATTTTGCAAAAAACATCTGTAGATAAAAAATGTTGCAAAATTTTTTCATTAGAAATAAAATTTTGGAAAAATTTCCTATAGAAATAAAATTTGTACAAAATTTTCAATTGAAATAAAATTTTGACAAAATTTTCTATAAAAATAAAATTTTGCAAAAATTCTATATAGAAATAAAATTTTGACAACATTTTCTACCGAAATAAAAAATCGATAATATAGAATCGCATTCTTCTTTCGACTAAAACATTCTTGAAGTTCAATAAAATCCTGTTTTTGACTATGTCTTTTACAAAATCGAGATTTTCTTCCCACATGAACATGTCTGTTTTGCAATATTTGTAAAAGACTATTAGCAAATAAGATTGATAAAGACTTTCTCAAAATATCCGAACTTTCATTTTCAACAATGAAGAGATTAAAGACGTATCTTAGAAATTCGACTAACGAGAGTAGACTCAATGGATTGGCATTAATGTCGGTTCATCGCCGAATAAATGTGCGGACTGAAGAAGTAATTGATTTATTTGCTGCCCAAAAAGCCCGTCGGCTTAATTTAATATTATAAAAATATTGTATACATACCTATGCATAAATAAATTTTTCTACACATGAGATTATATGAATATTTTTATACCCTCCACCATAGGATGGGGGTATATTAACTTTGTCATTCCGTTTGTAACACATCGAAATATTGCTCTAAGACCCCATAAAGTATATATATTCTGGGTCGTGGTGAAATTCTGAGTCGATCTAAGCATGTCCGTCCGTCCGTCCGTCTGTCCGGCTGTCCGTCCGTCTGTGGAAATCACGCTAACTTCCGAACGAAACAAGCTATCGACATGAAACTTGGCACAAGTAGTTGTTATTGATGTAGGTCGGATGGTATTGAAAATCGGCCATATCGGACCACGTTTACGTATAGCCCCCATATAAACCGATCCCCAAATTTGGCTTGGGGAGCCTCCCGGAGCAGCAAAATTCATCCGATCCGGTTGAAATTTGGTACCTGATGTTAGTATATGGCCTCTAACAACCATGCAAAAATTGGTCCATATCGGTCCATAATTATATATAGCTCCCATATAAACCGATCCCCAGATTTGACCTCCGGAGCCTCTTGGAGAGCAAAATTCATCCGATCCGGTTGAAATTTAGTACGTGGTCTTAGTATACGGTCTCTAACACCCATGCAAAAATTGGTCCATGTCGGTCCATAATTATATATAGCCCCCATATAAACCGATCCCCAGATTTGACCTCCAGAGCCTCTTGGAGGGGAAAAATTCATCCGATCCGGTTGAAATGTGGTACCTGATGTTATTATACGGTCTCTAACAACCATGCAAAAATTGGTCCATATCGGTCCATAATTATATATAGCCCCCATATAAACCGATCCCCAGATTTGACCTCCGGAGTCTCTTGGATGGGCAAAATTCATCCGATCCTGTTGAAATTTGGTACCTGATGTTAGTATACGGCCTCTAACAACCATGCAAAAATTGGTCCATATCGGTTCATAATTATATATAGCTCCCATATAAACTGATCCCCAGATTTGAACTCCGGAGCCTCTTGGAGGAGCAAAATTCATCCGATCCAATTGAAATTTAGTACGTGGTGTTAGTATATAGTCTCTAACAACCATGCAAAAATTGGTCCATATCGGTTCATAATTATATATAGCCCCCATATAAACCGATCCCCAGATTTGACCTCAGGAGCCTCTTGGAGGAGCGAAATTCATCCGATCCAGTTGAAATTTGGTACATGGTGTTAGTATATGGTATCTAACAACCATGCAAAAATTGGTCCATATCGGTCCATAATTGTATATAGCAAAAGTCATCCGATGCGGTTGAAATTTGGTACATTTTGTCAATATATGGCCTCTAACAGCCATGTAAAAATTGGTCAATATCGGTCTTTAGTTATATGTAGCCGATGACTTATTACACAAAAATTTGTCCATATCGCCAAAAATAATCTATCAAAACTTTATTTCCATAGAAAATTTTGTCAAATTTTATTACTATAGAAAGTTGTGTCAAAATTTCATTTCTATAGAAAGTTTTGTCAAACGTATATTTCTATAGAAATGTTTGTCAAAATTTTATTTCCATAGAAAGTTTTGTCAAAATTTTATTTTTATAGAAAATTTTGTAAAAAATTTATTTCTGTAGAAAATTTTGTCAACATTTTATTTCTATACAAAATTTTGTCAACATTTTACTTCCATAGAAAATTTTGTCAACATTTTATTTCTATAGAAAATTTTGTCAAGTTTTTATTTCTATAGAAAATTTTGTCAAGTTTTCATTTCTATAGATAATTTTGTCAAGTTTTCATTTCTATAGATAATTTTGTCAAACTATATTATATACGTATTTAATCGGCCTTTTTTTGTTTAATATATACCCCGTATGGGCTAACTTACAATTTAGAAGACAGTGTTAAAAAGTTTTACGATACCTTGCCATCGGCAAGTGTTATCGCAACCCAAGTAATTCGATTGTGGATGACAGCTGTTTAATGTTGAACGACATTAAACCAAAAAAATTAATTTTATTTTTTCATTTCATTTTTTTTTATATTGTAAATTTTTCATTTCATCAATTTCTTTAAAATTTTTGTTGCCTAGTGTAAATTCTATTTTTCGTATATTTACAATCGTCAACAGTTCATCAAATTATTCATTTCATTTAATGCTTGACGTTTGGTTTCATTCCTTATTAGAATAACTGTTACAAACAACAACAACAATAACAACACTCAACGTCATCTACAGCCAGTGTAGAGAGTGAGTGTTGTTGCAAAAGATCTTTTCTTCTTTGCTTTGCCCTTGACCAACATAAAGGGAAGCAAGAAGTTCAGTAGTCGTCAACTCTTTACACCGGTCGCGTCATCTAATCAAGCATTAAATAAACATTCGATCAATCGTAAAACAAATAGACATTAACATATAAAATAATAAATTGGCATTACAACTGAAATAGTGTGAATTATTTTTGAGAAAATTGTACATCTATAGTGAAATTATAAATAAAACATATTAAATACAAAACCAACAAACCGATAAAAGTGTTAATTATTCAAATAAGGCAAAGTGTGGATAAAATCGGACATTTTTAGAGGTCAAAGTCGACCTCAAATTCATAGTGACAAATTGAAAGGTCTATACCGACCTAGGAATTCAATCCATCAAAACCCCATATAACTTTAGTGGGGATTTACGCCCCCACTAAACATTTGGTCAGCTTCGAACCGAATAGTGTGTGTTTAATAATAAATCGGTTTTATTAAAAACGTTCAGTGACTTATTAATTAAAAGTGAAAAGTGACCTATGGATAAAAAAGTGAATAAAATAGTCAAAACTCTTTTTCGTACAAATAATTTTCGCATCCTAATCGAAAATATTTATTTATTTTAACAAAAAACAAATTCAAATTACTTTTTGTGCAAGTGGACATTTTGAAAAAAAAAAATTTCATAATTTCAAAATAAAACTTCTATTTACTATCAATTAATTTGTGCAAATTTTTGGGCATTTTTCGTTTCGCTAAAACGAAAAATGACTTAACTCACATTGTGATAAACAAGAAAAAATACGTTTAACAAAATTTCAAACAACTTTTTATAAAATTTTGGAAAATACTAAAAACTCTTTTGCGTTTGAAAACTCAAATGAAAGGAATTTTGTGGAAAATTTATTTAATTTTGACATTTTATAACAGTGGAATAAAGAATATTAAACTCTTTTTCAAATCAAACCACTGCATCAAGTGACATTTTGCAAAAAGAAGTTTTTCAAAAATTGAAGCCTCTTCCAAGTAAAACTGTACTTCTAACGGTAAAACTTTTTCAAGGCCAACATCGGCAAAAACATACTCAGTGCAAAATTTTCGACATTTTTACAAAACCAATTGTACAACAACATTTGTGCAAAAATACTGGGACCTGCAAAAACAAGTCATCGTGCATCAACGATCGAGGACCAGTGACGTCATCAACTATAACTGTAATCATCGACATCAACAACGAAATCTATATCATGCAAGTAGAAAAAAGGGACAAGCAGTAAGTACACAAGCAATAGTACTAAAAACATCCAGAGACATTTCTGTAAGCTGAATTTAAGTGACATTCTTTCCTTGCGTCATCTCAAACATCGCTCTTCTTAATTTTGATGTATCTTCAATGAGAGTTGCCAGATCTGCCATTTTTTGACTACTTGCGGGGACATTTTTTCGACCTAACAAAATTCCAATTTCGAATTATTTTGAACAATTTTCAAATAAAAATGGACGTTGTACAAAAATTTCATAATTTATGTGACGATTTAATTGATCTAGTTGAAACCGACGACAGCAGTCAAGTCAATTATCATATCGCGACTTTAGAATTTATTCTAAATCATTCAGAAGACTTATGGTTTCAAATACAAGATGCATTCGACAAATGTCAAGACCTCATTCAGCGAAATGCAAATCCAATAAACCCAAAGCAACTCAGGGTAAAATATTGGACGACTTTCAACAAATACAAAATATTTTCGAAAAATATTAAATCAATAATACAAACTTCGAGACCGTCCCAGACTTCTTACAATTTCAACTCAAAAACTTCCTGCGCACCTCAAAACAGTTTCATTTCTTCAAAACCACGTCCAAATCAGATCTCATGCACTAAAAATCAACCCATAGGAGAATGTACACATCTAAAATCATTAGACCTCTTGGTTGACAATAAAATCCAATTAGTTCCTGGACCTCTTTATCGACCTAAAGAAACACAGGACATATTTTCTAATACAATTTTACAGTCCACACTTCAACGTGACTCATCCGAAAATAAAATACAGTCCACTCTACAAACCAAACAAAATATACAGTCCACAAATCATACCGTCCTACCACGACCTAAGACTTTGCCTACACAAACCTTCTCGAAGCAGAAAATCACGACTTACACTCCCAACAATGTTAAGTCTAATCGACATCGTGATCAACGAGACATCACATCGTCAACTTTATGCGATGATAGCCGACCTTCGTCCATACATCATCCGCAAATTAGCCTAGTTCCAGATTCTACTTATCAAAAACTAGAATCTAAACCGACCGACCGACGACCTACTCAAATTTTCATCACAGATTCCCCAGGACATGAACTCAGACCTCATTCAAACCGAGCAGAAGTTCATTCCTCAATCGTAAACCTAGTTCCAGCTAAAATTGCTACACCGACATGCAATTTTATTCATTCGTACAATGAACTCAGCCCTCCAAGCCGAGCAGAAGTTCATTCAACAACAAATCTAGTTCGAGACATTGTTGCAAAACCTTATTGCAATTCTATTAATTCGTTCAATGAACTCAGCCCTCCAAGTCGAGCAGAAGTTCATTCTACAACAAATCTAGTACAAGACATTACAAATCCTATTTGTAATATTATTCGTTCAACCAATGAACTCAGTCCTCTACATAGCCGAGCAGAAGTTCATTTTTCAACCAACTACCTATTACAATATAAAATTACAAACCTGACTTGTACCTTTATTCATTGCAACTATGAACTTAGACCTCCACCTAGTCGAGCAGAAGTTCATTCATCACTATTGAGCCTAATGCAAGCTGCAATTGCATCATCGACCTTTTTTACTTCATCATATATATTTTCATCTTTAAATGAGTACTTCGACTTTTACAACAAAATCGAAAACTTACCTTGTGGTTCCAGTCAGCCAATCGACCTATTCATTGGACTTGACTTTGCAGAACAATTTCCAGGCCTTAAAGCCCCGATGTGTCCATTTGCGCTTCCTTCGCCACAAAAAACAGTTCAAGACTTGATTGTGGGAGAACCGATGGAGCAATCGAACTTTTTGGTACTTAGCACGTCGTCAGCGTCTCTTTTGACACAAAATACAGCCATGACCTTGATTGTGGGGAGACTGACATCACGTCCAGCTAAAGCGATATCTAATGCGTATCAGTTAGATATCAACTTCACCCATTTTTTGGGGGCGGAGGCGACCTCAAAACACCTTTTGAGGTCAAATCAACACAATAACCACAATGGAATTACCCCATCGCATCGAATTTTGTATACGATATCATCTAAGGAATATTCGAACATATTGCCACTCAACAAAATGAGAAAGATAGTCAAAATTTATACTGACTTTGACCTAAACAATTCAAACCCGAATCTCCAAGTAGCCAATTCAATCCCAAAAGCGGATACAAACGACCTTTCAAAGAACTACTTACCTCACATCTGGTTCAAAAAATTTACTTTAAGTCGACCATGGACTTTCATTCAAAACTTTATGTACACCAGAATAATACACAAGAAATCTGCCTCCAGCGTCAAAGTCAACATTTGCAACATCAAACCACAAGACATCACAATCTGGCTCGAAACAGCAATTTTTAACCAATTTTCAAAAATCGACCTAGCGAAACTTGGACGCAAATCCAAATCACATGCATACAACTCCGCATTTCGTACAACTCCGCATTTCGTACATGTGAGGTGGCACGATCCCCCTTGGACTATCAAGAGACATCCATCATCTCATCAAGATAAAAATTTGCAAGATCAACTTCATGTACAAACGAGCCGAACGACCTTTGCAACAAAGAAATGCGCCAGTCAATCAGTTTCGACTTTTCGTCGTCAGACCTCTCTACATGCAATTTCAACGATAATTTACCTGGAGAACTATCAACTTCTA
Source organism: Haematobia irritans (assembly GCF_050003625.1). Classification (NCBI taxonomy): domain Eukaryota; kingdom Metazoa; phylum Arthropoda; class Insecta; order Diptera; family Muscidae; genus Haematobia; species Haematobia irritans. The sequence continues at coordinate 112,533,558 of NC_134398.1, read as the reverse complement.
GAGACATGTCAAAACGTACAAATTCCCAAACAACAAATATCGATGAGAAAACTGCCTGACTTAAATAGGAAACATCGCTATCAACATGCAGACATTAGGATTCACAACATCTACCCACCATACGACCTTGATATCAGATCAAAAAATCACTACCAATATCGACTTTCAACGCATAATGCAACTCATCGACATCCAACATCAACATGTTTTACACTACGGCACACGAACCTGACATCACCCGGAGTTCACCACGGAGAGGCCGGCATGTTTAATGTTGAACGACATTAAACCAAAAAAATTAATTTTATTTTTTCATTTCATTTTTTTTTTATATTGTAAATTTTTCATTTCATCAATTTCTTTAAAATTTTTGTTGCCTAGTGTAAATTCTATTTTTCGTATATTTACAATCGTCAACAGTTCATCAAATTATTCATTTCATTTAATGCTTGACGTTTGGTTTCATTCCTTATTAGAATAACTGTTACAAACAACAACAACAATAACAACACTCAACGTCATCTACAGCCAGTGTAGAGAGTGAGTGTTGTTGCAAAAGATCTTTTCTTCTTTGCTTTGCCCTTGACCAACATAAAGGGAAGCAAGAAGTTCAGTAGTCGTCAACTCTTTACACCGGTCGCGTCATCTAATCAAGCATTAAATAAACATTCGATCAATCGTAAAACAAATAGACATTAACATATAAAATAATAAATTGGCATTACAACTGAAATAGTGTGAATTATTTTTGAGAAAATTGTACATCTATAGTGAAATTATAAATAAAACATATTAAATACAAAACCAACAAACCGATAAAAGTGTTAATTATTCAAATAAGGCAAAGTGTGGATAAAATCGGACATTTTTAGAGGTCAAAGTCGACCTCAAATTCATAGTGACAAATTGAAAGGTCTATACCGACCTAGGAATTCAACCCCATCAAAACCCCATATAACTTTAGTGGGGATTTACGCCCCCACTAAACAACAGCCTTTAGTAGAAGTTCCTACGCAATCCATGGTGGAGGGTACATAAGATTCGGCCTGGCCGAACTTACGGCCGTATATACTTGTTTTTTTTTTTAAGTTGAACCCCCCTCCCCTCGAATTAAAATCCTGGCTACGGCCTTGACTCTGGACACACCCAATCCTTGTCGCAGTGTTCCTTGATCTGGCTACCAGCTGAACTACACAAGCATAGAACAAAATGGAAGAAACTACATTAAAAACTGTTACAACAACAACAAGATTCTATAATCAGCAATAAAACTCAAAACGCAAAAACAATTGCATTCTGTGTTTACTTTTCGTGGATATGTTTATGTGAAACCATCTGATGTTGATCATTCCATCGGAATAGAAACAGTTGATAAATTGAGACATTTTTTCTCGTACACAATGAAATGTCAAATAAACGTGATACAAACAACGTTGCCACATTTTATCCTAAGGAAATCTTTTTTGATATCTATATTAATTTTTTATAATTTAAGGAGTAATGTTAAAATTATTCTAAATAAATTCGATTTTATATATAGTCAATTTTATTATTTACAAAATCTAAACCGTTAACTTGTTCAATACAAATACGTTGCTTTCTATAATGCGATATTTTCTTTGCAACTGCTATAAATTCTCGAGCCAAGTGGAAAACTATAAGTAACATAATAATAGGATGCTGTAGTTATAATATCAACTACTTAGGAAATATTGATGAATTTAATAGTCGTTTTGTGAACACTAAGAACCTATTTCTGCTATCCGAAATCTAGTCTTCGTTAGCATACAAAACATAGACCAAGGAAGGTATAGACATCTCAAGTGAATTCACAGCGCTGTAGTTTGTCTGCACACCGTAGATGGCTCTTTTTCGTCTGCAATTGAGTGATTTTTTAATTTGGCTTTAATTTGTTTTCTTTCCTTTGTTCTCTCGTTGAAACACCAAATATTGTGAAAGTTTATAAAATACTATTCATCCACACCTTTTTTGTAATGCAAATTGACTAATTTATACAGTTATTCTCGTTTTCCAAAAATAAATTGAGTCACTTGACTGCGCAATTGAGTGTAATGACTGCGCACTGCAAATAAACAAAACCATGGTGAATTATCAAGGTATGTCTCTATATTTTCTTGGTCTATGTACAAAACGAAAAACAGCTGATTTTGGTTTCTCTAAAGGGTATCGAAACTAAAGTCAATGCAAACGAAGACGTAACGTAATCTCTAAAATTGGGTTTCTCTAACTCGATTCGTTCGCATTTTGAAATACCAAAACCACTCACGTGGTGAAAACCTTTCCTTTAAGCTTTCGATCACTAAGCGCTCAAAGTCAAAGTTGGTCTGGCCAGACCAAATTTGACTTTGAGCGCTTAGTGATCGAAAGCTTAAAGGGTGATACGGTCAAAATTTGGTCAATATAAACTTGACGTATTTCTTTCAATTTTGCATTTAAAAAACCTGAACAGCCCTCAATTTGAAGGTGTGTGTGTGTAGAATGTTGCTCCTATTTTGATTTTGGAATTCACTCTTCAGTTGTCAAAATGCCGTCCAAGCAAGAAGAGCAACGTATCAAAATTTTGCTCGCGCATCGCGAAAATCCGAGCTACTCGCACGCAAAGCTGGCGAAATCGCTAAAAGTTGCCAAATCAACCGTTACAAATGTAATTAAAGTGTTTGGGGAACGTTTATCGACAGCCAGGAAGTCTGGATCGGGCGGAACCGGAAGCCGCTGAGACGAAAAGAGAGTTGCCGGTAGTTTCAAGCGAAACCCTCTCCGAGATGCCGCAAATAAATATCTGGTTTGGCAAGCCATCTGTACCTGTGGCTTGAAAAGCAGCATTTTCATAGCTTTCGGGACTGTCAACCAAGAAATTTACGTGAAAGAGTGTTTTAATAAACGTCTGCTGCCTTTCCTGAAGAAACACGGTTGTTCCGTACTGTTTTGGCCGGATTTGGCATCTTGCCATTACGGTAAAAAGGCCATGGAGTCGTACGCCGCCAACAACGTGCAGGTGGTTCCCAAGGACAAGAACCCTCCCAACACGCCAGAGCTCCGCCCAATTGAGAAATACTGGGCTATTGTCAAGCGGAACCTAAAGAAGACCAAAAAACTGCTAGGTTAGGTTAGATTAGGTTAAAGTGGCAGCCCGATTAAGATTCAGGCTCACTTAGACTATTCAGTCCATTGTGATATCACATTAACTAAAAGTACCTATTACATATGGGCACTTCTAGTTTTAACCGCTGAACCTTCTTGATTATTTTTCTTTGTTGAACAAACCAGATTGTTCCAAAAACATTAGCAGACTGCTTAAGTAAACGTTTTCCAGATCCGCCAGTAATCTGAAGCTATATGCCCCTAAAATTTGCTTACGCCTTACACAAAATGCAGGACACTCACACAAGAGGTGTTTTATTGATTCCTTTTCCTCCGCATCATGACAGCTCATACAATAGTCATTATACTTCGCACCAATAGTTTTTGCAAAATCGCCTATCAGGCAGCGACCCGTTATAGCAGATATCAGGAGTGATATCTGGCGTCTCGAGAACACTAGCATATCTAGTGTGCGGTTTAAGTTTAAATGGGGCCATATTTGCTTGGTGTCGTTACAACCCTTACAATTCTCCCAAACCAGATTGTTCCAAAAACATTAGCAGACTGCTTAAGTAAACGTTTTCCAGATCCACCAGTAATCTGAAGCTATATGCTCCTAAAAGTTACTTGCGCTTTACACAAAATGCAGGACACTCACACAAGAGGTGTTTAATTGATTCCTTTTCCTCCGCATCATGACAGCTCATACAATCGTCATTATACTTCGCGCCTATAGTTTTTGCGAAATCGTCTATCAGGCAGCGACCCGTTATAGCAGATATCAGGAGTGATATCTGACGTCTCGAGAACACTAGCATATCTAGTGTGCGGTTTAAGTTGAAATGGGGCCATATTTGCTTGGTGTCGTTACAACCCTTGCAATTCTCCCATCGAACATTTGCCATCATAACAGCCTTCTCACGCAGTATGAGCTTGCAGGTAGCTAGGGACATACCAACAAATTCTAGTTCCCCTGGAATATGTAAGGTAGTCCCTAGCCTTGCCAACTCATCCGCTTCGCAGTTCCCCGGTATGTTCCTATGGTCAGGCATCCATATTAGGTGAATACTGTACTGCTCAGCCATCTCATTGAGAGATTTGCGGCAGTCGATGGCCGTTTTCGAGTTGAGGAACACAGAGTCCAAGGATTTTATTGCAGGTTGACTGTCTGAGTATATATTAATGCCCACATTTTTTGGAACATTACTTCTCAGCCAATTCGCCACCTCTCTTATTGCTAATATTTCAGCCTGAAAAACACTACAGTGATTAGGTAATCTTTTCGCTATTCGAAGTTCCAGATCATTAGAATATACTCCAGACTCCAAAATTCATGACTAAATAAATTTATGTGTATAGCTGAGTACTATGTTCAGTTTTCAAGCTGAAAACCAGCTTATTTTCACGGTTACTTTTTTTAATCAATTAATTTCGAAATATTAAATGGTTCGCAATCAATACATTGGATCTTTTCCATCCATAATTTGAAGAGACTTGGTAAAAATGTTATCGTCTTCATATATATTTTTGCATTTTTAATTTAGTGTTTTGGTGAAAAACTCGAACATAGACTCACTTTATATTGTAAAATTATTTATGTCTATACTCGACTTCACGTTCTAACACAAGAATAATTTTTGAATTTCTTCGAAAATTTCAAACTTTTATACAAACATTTTTTGATTTATTAATTAATTTTCTTTTTATTTTTTGGTACAAAATGGTTATTTTTGCACTAAAAAGTAATATTTCAGTGTCGCTAGTATTAAATGCGTATTATTTTTATATAGTACCAACCTACGAATGATTCGTGTCAAAATTTGACGTCTGTAAGTCAATTAGTTTGTGAGATAGAGCGTCTTTTGTGAAGCAACTTTTGTTATTGTGAAAAAAAATGGAAAACAAGGAATTTCGTGTTTTGATAAAATAATGTTTTCTGAAGGGAAAAATACGGTGGAAGCAAAAACTTGGCTTGATAATGAGTTTCCGGACTCTGCCCCAGGGAAATCAGCAATAATTGATTGGTATGCAAAATTCAAGCGTGGTGAAATGATCACGGAGGACGGTGAACGCAGTGGACGCCCGAAAGAGGTGGTTACCGACGAAAACATAAAAAAAATCCACAAAATGATTTTGAATGACCGTACAATGAAGTTGATCGGGATAGCAGAGGCCTTAAAGATATCAAAGGAACGTGTTGGTCATATCATTCATCAATATTTGGATATGCGGAAGCTCTGTGCAACATGGGTGCCGCGCGAGCTCATATTTGAACAAAAACAACAACGTTTTGATGATTCTGAACGGTGTTTGCAGCTGTTAACTCGTAATACACCCGAGTTTTTCCGTCGATATGTGACAATGGATGAAACATGGCTCCATCACTACACTCCTGAGTCCAATCGACAGTCGGCTGAGTGGACAGCGACCGGTGAACCGTTTCCGAAGCGTGGAAAGACTCAAAAGTCCGGTGGCAAAGTAATGGCCTCTGTTTTTTGGGATGCGCATGGAATAATTTTTATCGATTATCTTGAGAAGGGAAAAACCATCAACAGTGACTATTATATGGTCGTGACTATTTGATGGTCGAAATCGCGGCAAAACGGCCCCATATGAAAAAGAAAAAATTGGAAGGTCATTATAATCGTTGTATCGCTCTTGAAGGGAACCATGTTTGATAATAAAAACGAATTTTGACAAAAAAATGTGTTTTTCTTTGTTAGACCGGGACTTATCAGCCAACCTATTATGTAAAAATAAATTTGGTGTTCGGTCGCAGCAGGGATTGAACCCACAACCCACATGGCCAACAAATGTATATTAACAGGTTGGCTGATAAGTCCCCGGTCTGACACATAGATGGCGTCGCTAGTATTAAATGCATATTATTTTTATATAGTACCAACCTTCAAATGATTCGTGTCAAAATTTGACGTCTGTAAGTCAATTAGTTTGTGAGATATAGCGTCCGTGGACTTATCAGCCAACCTGTTATGTTTAGATCGGCTCGTGAGCGCCGCAAGCTATGCTATATAAATATAACTTATAACGATAATTGTCTATTGATGACAATAACAGCTACGTAGCCCAGTGGATAGTGTTTTGGCTTACAAACTGTATGGTCCTCGGTTCGATTCTCCGTCCAGGCGACGGTAAAATTTTACAAATTTATAAAATTGAATAATTTCTTCAACATTGTTTGTACTACCGAAAAAGGTGCTAAGAACTAAAAAATCTCGTGGAATATGCACTAAGGCAGAAATAATTTTTTTGAGCATAATCTTCTTTGGGAGAAAATTCTTCCAAGCATATAATATTTCTGGGCTCAAAATGCTTCCAAACACATAATATGTTCACAAATATAACAATGTTTCGGCAATATCCAATAACTATAGGCCCATTGCAATACTCCCTTATCTATGCAAAGTTCTGGAAAATCTATTGTATACCCACACCCTCAAAAAAAAATTGACTGTAACATATACTCCCAACCATATTCTGCTTCAAGAATATATATTTTCAGAATTTGTTCAAACAAGAAAAATGTTTGCGTTATGCAGTCATGTTATATCTTACCCTAAGCATATCTTTGTTTAAGGCTCCAAATAGGTAATTCCAGTTTTTAAGCATTTGTGTGCTTGCAACGAAACGAAATATAATTGTGTTAGAATAGAAATAGGCATGTAGGTTTATTTAAAAAATGTAAGTCGATAAGCAATCATGGACGAGTACTCAACAACCTACACTTTTGTTGTAATATCTATATATGTATTACGTTATCTATCTCCGTCGCCATATTTATCGTTTTTCTTATCGCTCTCTATGAAGTTTCTAAACATATATATGCTTATACAAAATGTCAAAACTTTATATGTTTACATCCACACATATAATATTAAAATAAAAAAATTATGTCCCAAACATAATATGTTCTAATATATTAACATATATGTCCCAAACATGTTATGCTAGTTTATGAACATTATATGCTTGCACTTAAAAATATTGTGTTAAAAAATTTGAGTTCCAAACATATAATTTTTACACCCAAATATATGAAAAACAGTCTGTTTCGTCCGTGTATACATGCTTGACATCTGAAAGACAATTTTTGATACACACTGTGCGTCTTTGGAACAGTTTGCCAATGCAGCTGCAGATTAGAAGCAACACAGTTGTATTTTCAAATTAAATAAAAAAATTGTATTCGTAAATTTATTACCACATTTTTTTTAAAACTGTTAAATCTTTTTTAACACATTTCTTTTAAACTGTTAAATCTTTTTTACCATTAAGTAACCTTCAACGTATTTATCAAACATGCATAACTAGCACTTTAAATTAATTATAAGAAGTATTTCATGTAGTGCTAAGAGTACTAATAAGTAAATAAATAAATAAAATAAAGGAATAACAAATCCTTATACTATTGGGGAAAATCTTCATATATTAAAAGTAAATTTTCTTTAAGCAAAAGTAATTTATTATAAATATTTATGATGAAAGTTCTCCATACAATGGTTTTGTGAATAAAAATTATGCCCACGTTGAGGAACGTATACATTACACATACTCGCAGTTTTAACATTTTTATTTATTCTCAGTTGTTCATTCATCGTAAGTATATTTTTCACTCATCTTTCTGAAAAAATGGAAGGAATCATGAAAATTGTTAAAAATTAACACCATTTAATAAAAAATATATATTTTTTAAAATTCTTCATATTAACTTTTAACTTACCAATTTTGGAGCATTTCATAAAGTGACGTAAGGAATTCAACATTTCTTAAGTATGTTAAACGTATCTCATCAAATTCGTATCTGAAAACAATTACAGAAATAATAAAGTAGGCTATATTAATCAATGTGACAACTGTGTTTTTGCAGTTTGAATAAAAAAACTAAATATTCTAGTTAACCCTAGAAAGCTTAACCTTAGTTGTTAGCAGGGCTGTGAACGGATGAAAAAGACTGTTTTTCATATGTTTGGCTATAAACATTATATGTTTGGAACACAAATTTTTAAACACAATATTTTTGAGTGCAAGCATATAATGTTCATAAACTAGCATAACATGTTTGGGACATATATGTTAATATGTTAGAACATATTATGTTTGGGACATAAAATGTTTGTAAATATAATATGCTTGGATGCAAACATATATTAATTTAGAAATAGCCTATAAACATATATCTGTTTAGTAGCTTGGAGCGCTATTTAACAGGGAGCGATATTGAATTAAGTTGGTGGTTGTTGCTTGTTATTACAAAATTAACATTTTATTTTTCCTTGGGCAATTGATCAGCTACTTCTTTGATCCTTACAAACTGTGTGGTCCGCTGTTCGAATCCCCGTCCGGCAAAAGGTAAAATTAAAATAAAAAAAATTATACAATTGAATAATTTCTTCTACAATGTTTGTATAACAGAAAAAGGTGCTAAGAACTAAAAAATCTCGTGGAAGTGAGAAAGATGTGGGGAAATATACAATTGGGCAGAAACAAAATTTTGAGCATTCAGGTCGAAAACCTATGTTGTTAGCACCTATATTACCTGTTTATTTTCATAATTCATTATGATTGTAAATATATAAATAAATAAATAAAATTTTGAGCACAATATTGTTTGGGAGTTTTTGTTTTAAGCATATAATATTTTTGGGTGCAAAATGCTTCCAAACATATTATATGTTCACATAATAACATATTGTTTTTTGGAAGACAACATTATTGAATTTGGATGCAAAAATACAAAATGTTTGGAACTTAGACTACCCAAACATATATTGTTTAGACCAATATGCTTTCAAACATATTATATATTGGAAGAGATCAAACATATAAATGTTTGGGCAATACCCAAAATTGTATATGCTTGAAGCAAAATATGTTTGGGAGTATATGTTACAGAAGCGATTTTTTGTGAGCGTGTGGAGTCGGAGCCGGAGTCGGAGTCTGAAGATTTTGCTGGAGTCGGAGCCGGAGTCGTAGAAATTTTGCTCGACTCCGACTCCGGCGAATCAAAATTTGAAAAACACTTCATATCTTTGTAACGAAAGAAATATTTCGACAAATTAGATTCCATTAGGGCTTTTAATCGAACAACGAAAAACGAAGTACTGGATTTCAGGCCACTCAAAGTGTATTTATATGAGTGAAATTTTATGATGATATTTATTTATTTATTACAAGATTTACAATCATAATAAATTATGAAAATAAATATAAAAAAAAATTAGGTGCTAACAACAAACGTTTTTGAGAATTTTAAGGCAATATAGCAGTAGAACCTAACAGGCATGTCGAGTTCGAAGATGGGTCAATCCGGACAATAGAGGTATGCACGTGATTAATATTTTACTCACGTACACTCACGCCGGAAAAATCTTACTAACGCATATTATTTGGTAGGATTCACGCTCACGCACGAAAATGTTGTGACTCACGAAAAATGTCGTGACACGAATAATTTTTTGAGTAATTTACCTTAGGGACGGACGTGTATAAAAACATGAGCATGATAAAAATCGAGAGCGTTATAACACTCTTTACATCCCAGGTATCACTAAAATTGTAAATGAATTCAACTCGTAAGCGTTTTATATCCGTGGGCGGAATTTTTTTCGTGAGTGAATTTTTCCCAAATTCGTTACTCACGCACACTATTGAAGAAATTAATGTCGAGACTCACGAACGACATTTGGTTTGTTAATCACGCACACTCACGCCGTTGCCATCAGCGTGACTCACGACTCACGCGTGAGTTACGACAATGTCGTGTCACGTGCACACCTCTACGGAACAATGTTGTGATATCGCACCTACATATAAAACTAATTTTTGATTTGTTTTAAGAAAATTTTCCTAGTCTAAAATTTTCAAAAGATTTGTCAGAAATTTTGAATTTAGAATTATTTGATTTGCATATATAAATGCATAAATTTTCCGTCGGCCTAGATTTGTATATGGAGATAATTACTTGAGAAATCTCCATATACACCCGATGTCCTTGGAAGTTGTAATTTTAAATTAAACCTCTGCCAACGTGCCATCTGAGCCGGTCTTTTGGGAGAAATTTTGTTTCATCAAAGCCACTCGAAATTCATTACATTAACTTATTGGTCTCTAATGTCCATAACTGATAAACCATTTATAAATCGATGTTTCACCATTTTACTTCTATAGAAACAATATTCGTAATTGTCCAGCTATTCCTGTCATCTGTTGTATAGTAGTGGTCATTTAAAATTGCGCCCGTCGTAATTTATGGCAGTTTATGTTTGTTTTATATATCCGACACATTATATTTTTTTAACATCTATACTTTCTGTCTGATTAGCCCGACATTTTGATGTTTGTGTATTTTCCTTTTTTATATAGATTTATTTTTTATAAAATGCTTATATAGATTAATACACGCAAAGAAAAAAAACGTTTGGAAAACGTGTACCGAAAACTTTTTCTTTTGTTAGAGTTTTTTGAATTGCTTCGAATATTTTAAACTTTTATCACCAAAAAAATTTGTTTGTTACAAAATTTTTATATTTTCAATAACAAAAAGTTATTTTTGAAACAACAACACAGTCCATTTCGTTTATATCAAACACTGTTCTTTTCTAACTTTAGGTCTTTAATAAGACACATTTTACAGTTCAAAATTTAATATACTACAATGTAATGTTGAACATTTTTTCGGAATCTTCCGAACATATCTGGAATATATGTAAAAAAAAACTTTGGTCGAAGCAGGGATCGAACCCACGACCCTTGGCATGCAAGTCGGACGTAGCGACCACAGCTCCACGGCAAAGATTATAGATTTGAGGAAGATGGGAGATTGGCTTGCGTCATACCAAATGTTGCATTTACCAGATTAGTTTAATACATGTTTGTAATCTTTTAGTTGTTTTTCGTTATTATTTTTTAAATAAACAATGTAATTTTCTTAATGAAACAATGTTAAATTTTAGGCAGCAAAAAAAAAATTAAATTTTCCCCTTTATGGAAATTTATTTCGTGCTCTTAATTTCTTTTTATTTTCATTTTAATTCTATGTCAATACTTGTCGTATACGCGTTTGGTTCGAATATTAAACTAATGTGGTAAATGGTTTGATGTGCTCAGTAGCCAATCTCCCATCTTCCTCTTCTATAATCTTTGCTCCACGGTGCCAAACTAAATGTTTATTTCTGTTAAATAAACTTTGTTTATTTGGTTCGTGGGCGCCGCATGCTATGCTATATAAATATAACTTATATGGATATTTATCTATTGATGACCATAACAGGTACATAGCTCAGTGGTTAGTGTGTTGGCTTACAAAGTGCATGGTCCGCGGTTCGATTCTCCGTCCAGGCGAAAGGTAAAAAAAAAAATTAAAATTTGTAAAATCGTATAATTTCTTCTACATTGTTGGTATTACAGGAAAAGGTGTTAAGAATTAAAAAAACCTCGTGGATGTGAGAAAGATGTAAGGGAAAATGCAATTAGCAAGAAAACAATGTTTTTTGAGTTTGTCTTTATAAGATTGTTTTTACATCCTGCAAAAGAATAAACGTTTATCACAAACAGTATATACTTTTCTTCTAAATATACTTCCTTACAGCGAAAAGCAAATGAGAAACGAACGAATTTTTTTGCGCGTATGTGTTTTTGCCGATGTGAAGGACATAAAGAACTTAATATTCTTGTTAAAAGAAATACAAAATTTTCCAAATTCATCTGGGATTAATCCGAAATTAAATATATATGTAAACATAAAAAAAATTATCAAATTGGTTTCAAAAAATAATTTCAATGTAATTTCCTTTCAATGACAGTTATCTAACTTACCAATTATCATTTCGCCGTCGTACATATCATCGCTAAAAGTACACTAATAAATTTCTCAAAAAAATGCAACAAAATCCACAATATTCTATACCTTTATTTTCCTTTATTGCATTGACCTTACATCACGTGACAACAGCTACTGTATAACTGAATTCTTCTATAATGCACAAGCAAAGACAATAAACTCTAGGAAGATAGGAAATTGGCTTGCGTCATACCACATGTTAGTTCCATACATGTTTGTAATTTTTTTCTTGATTGTCGTTTTTATTTTTTAAATGAATAACTTAATGTTCTTAATGAAACAATGTTAAATTTTAAGCAACAACAAAAAAATTATATTTTCCCCTTTATGGAAATTTATTTCGTGCACTTAATTTCTTTTTATTTGCATTTTAATGATACGTCAATACTTGTCGTATACGCGTTTGGTTCGAGTATTAAACTACGAGTAAAGCTGAGTACTATGTTCAGTTTTCAAGCTGAAAACCAACTTGTTTTCACGGTTACTTTTTTTAATTAATTAATATAGAAATATAAAATTATTTGCAATCAATTCCTTTGATCTTTTCCTTCCATTATTTGGTAAGACTGGATCAAAATATAATCGTCCTCATACATATTTTTGTAGTTTTAGTTTAGTGTTTTGGTGAAAACCCCGAACATAGTACTCACCTTAACCCGGTAAATCGTTCGATCTCTTCCATTTTTCGCAAATATTTCATGTATGCGTTTTTTCTTATGTGTAATGTGCTTATATCCGTTATCTACTGTATATTTTTGTTGTGTACTTTTATGTTTCTACAATAATTAGAGTTGCGATCTTTTCCTAACAAATGTTTCGTCAATTTAATTAAAAAAATAGTAATTTATACCAGGGATCCGGAGCGGAGCGGATCGGAGCGTGGAGCGGAGCGGAGCAAGCCCTTTTTTTGCCGGAGCGGGAGCGGCATTTCTAAAATCCGGAGCGGAGCGGGAGCGGAGCGGTTTCCAAATGAAAAACCGCTCCGCTCCGAGTAAAATATTGCTTGAATGAAATGTGTAACTTTGAAATTACACTGTGTAGGTAATTTCAAATTTAGCTAGTACTTAGCGTAGTGTGAGTAAACGTTTAAAATGTACGATATGTATTTTTGTACGTACGTACATTGGGGAAAACACAACGTGTTTTTTAGTAATTGTTTTCAAAAACGGCAAATGTCAAAATATATATCTAGTATGTGTTGTAAAAGTAACAACAGTACTTTCGATCAATTTCATCCCGTATTACTACAAAGATGTTTGTAATGAACGTCAAATAAATGCAATTAAACGATCTTATTTATATTTAATTTTTTAGTTTTCTACACTGAAAAAAAATATTGTCGTGAAGTCAAAGATTCCATGTCCTTAGAATAAGAATGCAAATTTTGCTTAACATGGAAGACGCATTTCTCTAAAATAAAGTTTTTTATACCCATCACCATAGAATGGTGACGGGGGTATAATAAGTTTGTCATTCCGTTTGTAACACATCGAAATATCGATTTCCGACTATATAAAGTATATATATTCTTGATCAGGGAGAAATTCTAAGACGATATAACGATGTCCGTCTGTCCGTCTGTCTGTTGTAATCACGCTACAGTCTTCAATAATGAAGCAATCGTGCTGAAATTTTGCATAACCTCGTCTTTTGTCTGCAGGCAGGTCAAGTTCGAAGATGGGTTATATCGGTCCAGGTTTTGATATAGTCCCCATATAAACCGACCTCCCGATTTGGGGTCTTGGGCTTATAGAAATCGTATTTTTTATCCAATTTGCTTGAAATTTGAAATCTGGAGGTATTTTATGACCGTAAAGAGGTGTGCCAAAAATGGTGAGTATCGGTCCATGTTTTGGTATAGCCCCCATATAGACCGATCTCCCGATTTTACTTCTTGGGCTTATAGAAACCGCAGTTTTTATTCAATTTACCTGAAATTGGAAATCTAGAGGTATTGTAGGACCACAAATACGTGTGCCAAAAATTTTAAGTATCGGTCCATATTTTGGTATAGCCCCCATATAGACCGATCTCCCGATTTTATTTCTTGGGCTTATAGAAACCGCAGTTTTTATTCAATTTACCTGAAATTGGAAATCTAGAGGTATTGTAGGACCACAAATACGTGTGCCAAAAATTGTGAGTATCGGTCCATGTTTTGGTATGGTCCCCATATAAAACGACCTCCCGATTTGGGGTCTTGGGCTAATAGAAAGCGTATTTTTTATCCAATTTGTCTGAAATTGGAAATCTAGGGGTATTTTCGGACCATAAAGAGGTGTGCTGAAAAAATGGTGAGTATCGGTCCATATTTTGGTATAGCCCCCATATAGACCGATTTCCCGATTTTACTTCTTGGGCTTCTAGAATCCGAAGTTTTTATCCTATTTGCCTGAAATTGGAAATCTAGAGATATTTTCGGGTCATAAAGAGGTGTGCCGAAAACGGTGAGTAGCGGTCCATGTTTTAGTATAGCCCCCATAAGAACGATCTCCCGATTTAACTCCTTGGGTTTCTAGAAACCGTAATTTTTATCTGATTTGCCTGAAATTGTAAATATTCTGGTATTTTAGGCTCGGTCCATTTGGTAATGCCTCCATATAGACCGACTTCACTTGAATTGCTTGAAACTCAATGTAAAATTTCCAGATTTGACTTCTACATATTTAAGATTTCAAATCAAGACGTTATTTTATAATTTTCTTGCACACTTACAAGAGATGTTAATGATTCCTCTAAAACTCAAACAAAAATGGTTCTTATAAATCCAGAATCTGATATAGTCCTCATAGGTGAAATCTTTAAATTTATCTTCGGGAAGTGTCCTCAAGTCCTCAAGCCCTCCTAAAATTTCAAAGGAAACCCTAATATTTGGTTCATGGTGGTGGGTATTTAAGGTTCGGCCCGGCCGAACTTAGTGCTGTATATACTTGTTTTCTTGTCCAAAAGGCAATAAACTTTTGAATGAAGTTGTAATGTCCTTATAATTAAGTGATTTTACTTAAAAATGTGTATCATAACATGAAAGATAAAATTTTTGAGGTAAGGTCAACGTGACTTTAATAATTAAGAAAAATTCTTTAAAATTAATAAAATTGTCTTTAAATTTGTTTCCTTTTTGCATCTTGCCTACAAAGCAAAAAATCGTTAAAAAATAAGACATGTTTTTCAACACTTTATTTTAAAGACGCTTTTTACTTGAAACATAGCATAATTTCTACTGGAAGTCAAGTCTTAATATGGAAAAAAAATAACTCGTTAACTCGTTTTTAAAGGATTTTGATAACAACTGACGAAAAAAATATAAAAAAATATAAAATTAACATATGCTTCCTAGAATGCTTCCTTTAATGAAGTCAAAATGGATTTAATATTTCTGAAGAAATCTTCAAAATTAATAAAATATTTCAACACATTGTTTTAAAGTCATTATACCCTAAACCACATAGTGGTTAGGGTGTAACAAGTTTGATCTGCCAAAAAATGTGCCTACAAGAAATTTTGATTTTAGACCCCATAAAATATATACCGATCGACTCAGAATCACCTCCTGAGTCGATCTAGCGCTTGGCGTCCGTCCGTCCGTCTGTCCATGTATTTGTTGTTCACAGGATTTCGGTCGCAATTATTAACCGATTTTGATGAAATTTGGTACAGGGAGTTTTTTTTTGGGCACAAGGACGAACGATATTGAATTTGGAAGAAATCGGATCAAATTTAGATATAGCTCCCATATATATGTATTGCCCGATTTCGACAAATGGGGTCACGTTGCACTTTTTTTACTAACCGATCGTCGTCAAATTTAGCACAAAATAATCTTCTGTATCACCCTTTAAGTCTGAAAATTTCATCGAAATCGGTTCAGATTTAGATATAGGTCCCATATATATGTATCGCCCGATTTTGTCAAATTAGGTCATAAAACCCTTATTTATCAAGCGATCTTACTCAAAGTTTGCGAAATGTAATCTTCTATAGCACTAACTATATGTGCAAAAAATCATCGAAATTGGTTCAGATTTAGCTATAGCTCCCATATATGTACCGCCCGATTTTTCTAAATAAAATAAAACTCAATTGAATACAATGTTTGTACTATAATTTTCTCGAAGAGGAGCGGAGCGGAGCGTGGAGCGGAGCGGAGCAATTTTTTTTTTCTCGGAGCGGAGCGAGGAGCGGAGCGGTTTTTTTCTCCGGAGCGGGAGCGGAGCGAAAAAAATGGACCGCTCCGGATCCCTGATTTATTCTATTCTTTCATAAATTAATATCTTAATAATGCTGCAAAAAAGCATAGCCAAAAAGAAGTGAAAATCTTCTAACGGAGAAGCGATGAATGTAATATGAAATTGTCATAGAACGAATGTCCACCGTTTCAACAGCCGTTGCAATGAATTTGCATCACTTCTTAAGTTGTGATCCAAATTCAGTGTTTTGAATGTGAATTAAAAAATTTTGTTATATTTTCCCAAATAACTATTTTTTATGATTTTTAATGCATTCTAACTCTTGTTTGAAACGTTTTCCCTCGAATATTTTCATAAATTCTATAAAAATTTCTATAATGAATTTAGCAATTTTGTGGCAAAATTTTAATAATTTGTACAATTTTATTTATTCTTACCTTTTTTTAAAAGAAAACAAAAAATTACGCATTAAAATATGAAAAAAATGAAGTAAAAAAACTTCCTGTGTAGTTAAAATAATTAACTTCTTTGTGAGGCCATTTTTGGAAGTGCTTTTAAAGTTGTGACATTGGAACAACTCCCAAAAAAAAAAGTGTGGAACTACTTTTAGTTGCCTTATTATAAATTAATTGTCGAGTTATTGTGATGCCTATATTGTTATTCATTTTTATGAAATAAAACATTAATTGAACCTATAGTTCAGTCTATAAATTTTCAGCTAGTGGGCTATAGCCCCCCCCCCCCCCTAGGAAAATTGTCTAGCTACGCTAATGATCCCATTGCCTATTCCCCTCCTGGGACTGTGCCTCCACACAAAAAAATTTCACGAAAAATTTTCCAATTAAAATTTTAATTGAGTTTTAAAAAATATTCAATTAAAAATTTAATTGGTTCAACAAATTCTTTAATTGAAACAAAAATCAATCACAAAAATAATAGTATCAATTAATTTTTTAATTGGATCAATTAACTTTTTAAGTGACCTTCAATTAATTTTTTAATTGATCATTTCTGTGATTGAAGACATTTCAATTAAAAATTAATTGGATCAATTAATTTCGTGATTGAAGCAGAAAAAAATTTTTTTGTGTGTATGAAATCATCACCTTAAATTTATTTTTTTCACATCACACATGCCCCTTTATTTTACAAACATTTTTAATGTAAATAGATTTCCATAATAATTGTAGCACGTTTAACCACTATCTCTATCAATGTCTATTAATCCATTTGCATACTGACCTCTGCACTTTATTACTGTTTTGCAATTGTCACTGAGGCACTTAGCAGATGTAGCGGGAAATGGTAAATTAATTGTAATTAACATTTGACACCAGTTTAAAACTTGTTTGTGATTGTGATATTTTAAAGGCTTTTAAGAAATTGCGATTATACAAAATATCAATACTAATATCTTTTAACACACTATAGTATAATTGAACTATCAACAATATGGAGTAGTTGTTGTTAATAATAACCCTATATACACACAAAAAAATAACCGCAAATAAATACTAACAACTTTATTTGTATGTGAAAACTACTGATGGTTAACAAATTTGTCCATTGAATATGAGGCATTTGTTGTTGAATTGTATTTGTTGATGCTTGACAGAGGAAACAGTTGAAAATTCTTGAATTTCCAACAAATTATGTTGTTGAGCAATTAGTTGACAGCTATAGATATGAAAACAAAAATAACAAGAATGCACATGCACACATCAATGAGAATATGTACGAAAAGAAGTATGTGAAAAAAATACTATTACAGACATGACAAATGAGTATGAGAGGACTCTCATGCTCTTAAGCAATGTGCACGTGTGTACAAGCAAAACGCTCATTCAGAGAGAATACAGAAAAACATTAGAACCAAACACAGAGTTGCCAATTTTACTGATTTATCAGCATTTTGTCGAATTTTTACTCCAAGAATAATAAAGCCGATTTGGTGATTTTTTTCCTTGAAAACATTAGCTCCGTTCTTCAGGCGCAGAGCTACCCCCACATAAAAAAGGTTAACGTAAACTTTACTATACAAATTCCTTCGATAAACTGTTAATAAATTGTTTTAAATATGGACATTGTACTTTTTCACCCATATAGTTAAACAAAAAATCAAGCCTACTTTTACCATGTAAATTCCTTCGATAAACTGTCAAGAAATTATTTTACATATGGGCATTTCAATTTTGAAGAAATTTTTGAAAATATTAATATTAATTTTAAATGTAAACAATAACTTCTTCCGTCTTTTCTTGATAGTGTGTTTTTTTTAATATATATACTAGTATTATAGCACAGATCACAATGGACTGAACATACAGACTACCCGAAAAACCATCAGTGTAATTGTTTATTTTCTATTATATGAAATATTTTCGTTTTTAGCAATTTTTTAATATTGTTTTATATTACAAACTTAAATTCGTTATGCTCTTTTAATTGAAATGCATAGTTGTGCAATCAATTTTTAATTTTTACATGAAATAAAATGCAAGTGCCGATTACGACAATTTTTTTTTTCTGAAAAAAGTGCGGATTTTGCTTGAAATTTTCACAAATTGTAAGAATTTCAAAAGAACCTAATAAATTTGGCATGTGTTCATTTGTTGAGAGACGGTAGATAGAATTTGAAATTTTGTAATAAATCCAACACGTTTTTCTACACTATGTTAAGATAAAAATTTTCGGTACACTTGGTAAAATTGAGTGTCCACAGACAGATATATCGGACTAGAACAAATCGCTGACCCCATTCACAAATCGGCATTTAGAAATGTCTATGAAACATTAATATACGCCAAATTGGAATATATGACCAAAAAGGTTTACATTAATTTAGTTCATGCTTGTATTTTTTTTTAATTTAGAATTTTTTTGAATTTGTATCAAGGTAAGGAAATGTAAGTTTTTCATATTCCGAAATCGCAATTTTATCCATTTATTTCTTTTACCCCAAAACAAAAATTTTGGCAGGTATCAGTTTTAAAGAAATGTTTATAGTTTAGTCGTAATTTATTCGATACTGGAACATATATCATGCGATTTGATTTTTTGAAATAAAATCAAATGTGAACCAAAATAGCGTTTTTGGAAAAAATAAAAAATAAAAAGTTGGTAACACCTTCCTTTGCATTGGACCGCTATATGTGCTACCACCATTTATAAGAGTGGTTCTGTGAAATAACATTATTTGAACCAATTATTTGTTCGTACATAAGAAACAGGCAAAATTTCTAGAGTTATTTTGCAATTTTGGTACAATTCGTAGCTTATTTTTTTTTCAAAGTGAAAAGGCTTTCCTTTGTGTGAAAGTAAATTATAGTATCTCTGCATTTTATAATTTTCAGCCTCCACTAGTACACCCCTACATAAACTTTTATTACCCACCCTAACAAACAAAACATTCCAATGCTCTGTAACGGTATTTTCTTGCGATGAGTACAATCTTTTGCTCTCTAGTAAGAATGAGGGTAATTTTCAAACATTGTCTTTTGTCACATTTATCCATTCGAGTGCAATTTTCAAGTTGAACGGTAGTGCGCGGAGAAATTCGAGTGCGTGGTTGATATAACTTTAAATTCTAATAAAAAAATGGACAAAGAGGTAATTGAGTGCGCTTTATGTAATTTGAAATACAATAACAAAGAATGTATGTTTAAACATTTAAAAACCCATTACTGTCCATTAGGGACGATATACACGTGCAAGTATGCAAAATGTTTCCAAAAATTTTCGAACAAATGGAATTTTAAAGTTCATTTTGAAAGGCATTATAAAACAGGCAATATTGTTGGGGACAGCAATGATTTTGTCGATTGTGATGGTTTTGTAAATTTTCTTGGAATAGCAAATACAAACATGAATGACATTGGAAATAATTCGAACAGTATTTATAACTATGAAGAAGAAGTAAGTAAAATTAAGGATTTAGCTAGGCATTTTATTTTGCAACTTCATTCTAAGTCAAACATTTGTCGCGAAGACGTGAAATTTATACAAAAAATGGTACAGGATTTAGTGAAACAATTTTTATTTTTCATTGAAGATTCTATTCAAAAAGAGAATTTACATAATAAGACTGTAAAGACAATTTTGAACGATGTAAGCGATGTATTTAAGGGATTTGAAACCGAGTACCAAGTTAAAAAATCTCTTAAAAATAAAGCAGTTTTATGTGACCCCATACCATTTAGCCCCGGCAAAAATTCCTCTACCTGTGGAATACTAATGCCGTTGGAATTCCAGTTTCGTAAAATTTTTGAAAAAAATGACTACATACATGACGTTATCTCCCATATAGATAAAATAGAAAAAAGTGGTACTTTCGTAAATTTTGTTCAGGGTTCACTATGGAAGCAAAAGAAATCGCTGTATCCAAATAAATTACTGGTACCATACTTTTTGTACCTGGATGATTTCTGTATTAATAACCCTTTAGGTTCCAAATCGACCAAAAATTCTGTTTGTAATTTTTATTACAGTTTTCCGTGCTTACCTAGAAATTCATCGAAATTAAGCGAAGTTTTTTTGGCATGTTCTATTCAAACATCTGATATAAAAAATAACGGAAGTGACTGTTTTTCTCCCTTAATTGAAAAGATAATTGAACTCGAAACTAATGGCGTCGATATATACACAAAAGAGGGGATCAAACGGGTGCATTTTGTTCTTGGATTATTGTTAGGAGATAATTTAGGTTTGAACGGTGCGCTTGATTTTTCAAAATCATTTTCTGCTACATTTTACTGTAGGTTTTGTTTAATGCCAAAAAATGAATGTCAACATAGATCCACGGAGAAATCAGAATTGTTAAGAAATCGCATGAATTATAGAGAAGCTATTGCTAGCGAAAAGTTTAC
This sequence comes from Haematobia irritans, assembly GCF_050003625.1. NCBI lineage: Eukaryota > Metazoa > Arthropoda > Insecta > Diptera > Muscidae > Haematobia > Haematobia irritans. The sequence goes on along the minus strand of NC_134398.1, from coordinate 112,512,544 downwards.
GGAAACAGGTATAAGATCAAACTGTAATTTTAATAAAATACCCTCATTCCATGCAACTGAGAACTTCGCAATTGACATAATGCATGATATATACGAAGGCATCGCTCACCTTATTATATGTAATTGCCTTCATTATTTTATAAAAACTATGAAATATTGCTCCCTAGAAGATTTAAATAAAACACTTAAAACTTTTAAGTATTTTAAAAGTGAAAAAGGTACAGAAAAAATGTCTATTACCTTTAAATGTCTATTACCTTTAACACGGACCATTTTTCTTCTTTTAATTATTTTTTAGTCTATTTAAAAAAATAGGGAGTCTTAAAATTTATTATTGGAATGTTTGAACAGGCAAGCATTGAGGAAGGACGAGAACCCCCCAGCCGACTGCCTACACGCAAAAAAATAATTCTTTCCTCCCAAACGAAATTTTAGACAAACAAAGTTCGTTTCTCATTTGCTTTTCGCTGTAAGGAAGTGTATTTGGAAGAAAAGTATATACTTTTTGTGATAAACGTTTATTCTTTTCCAGGATGTAAAAACAATTTCATAAAGACTAACTCAAAAAAAAAATTTTTTTTCTGGCTAATTGCATTTTCCCTCACATCTTTCTCACTTCCACGAAGATTTTTAGTTCTTAGCACCTTTTTCTGTAATACAAACAATGTAGAAGAAATTATACGATTTTATAAATTTTTAAAATTTTTTACCTTTCGCCTGGACGGAGAATCGAACCGCGGACCATGCACTTTGTAAGCCAACACACTAACCACTGAGCTATGTACCTGTTATGGTCATCAAGAGATAAATATCCATATAAGTTATATTTATATAGCATAGCTTGCGGCGCCCACGAACCGAATAAACAAAGTTTATTTAACAGAAACAAACATTTAGTTTGGCACCGTGGAGCAGTGGTTGCTACGTCTGACTCTCATGCCAAGGGTCGAGGGTTCGATCCCTGCTTCGACCAAAGTTTTTTTTTTTTTTTTTACATACATTCTACATATGTTCGGAAGATTCCGAAAAAAATGTTCAACATTACATTGTACTATATTAAATTTTGAACTGTACAATGTGTTTTATTAAAGACCAAAAGTCAGAAAAGAAGAGTGTTTGATATAAACGAAATGGACTCTGTTGTTGTTTCAAAAATAACTTTTTTTATTGAAAAAATAAAAACTTTGTAACAAACGAATTTTTTTGGTGATAAAAGTTTAAAATTTTCGAAGCAATTCAAAAAACTCTAACAAAAGAAAAACGTTTTCGGTACACGTTTTCCAAACGTTTTTTTTCTTTGCGTGTAGCTAGCCTTTGTGATGACTCCTGTAGTCCTAGCTTTTGGTGTTTGTCAAAAATGAGTTTCCTGACAGGATTCTCAAAAAAGGACATTTTTCCTAAAAATGTTTTATAACACTGCAAAGTGTCATTACAATAATTGGCGCCCAACGTGGGGCCTGGAAAGAGTCCTGTATTCTTTTCGGCTCAAAACCCTTTGATTTTTGTTGTTTTTTTTTCAAGTAGAGTAGATTTCAAAAAATTGACATTATTATGTTGTCTTCTTTTCGTAATATTTACTTCAAAATATCTTATAACGCTTCATAGGATTCTTTTAGCTATTTGAGGTTTCAGGTTCGAATAGGCTAACCATTTAGAAAGTTGTAATTTTGTTTTGTTGTTTATAGACCGAAATGGGGATTTCAGATTTTTGTCAAAGTTTATTTTCAGTATCGTTAAGATTACTATATTTGTCTTAGTTATCAGTAACCCAAGTATTTCAGGATTACTAGAATTTAGCTGCTTGCATTTTCTAGTCCGTTTTACTTATGATGTATCCTCAGGAAAAAAAGGATTCTACTGGTTTGATAATTATTTGCTAGTTTTATGATGCAATTGTTTTAGGTTCCATAGACCGATTTGTTGAAAAGTATTGGCTTGATATAGTTCTTTTTTCTATTTTCTTTATCCCATCATCTGGAAGGAAACTCAATTTAAATGCATAAATTTGTTTTTGTAATATATTTTTTTTATTATTTTCGAATTTCGAATATTTTCGAAAAGTTAATCAAAACGTATAGTTTTGAAATTTTGTTGTGAAATTTTGGAGATTTTGTTTTCAACACATAAAATATTAATTGTGTACGATGTCGGTTAATCGCACACCTACTCGCGGTAATCCTTCACAGGATTCTGGTGCTGTCGGTGGCTCTGAAAATAATTTTAATTGTCCTATTTGCGGAGAATTAATGAAAGAGGGGCAAGACTGTTTGATTTTGAACGAATGTTCACATGTTTTCCATCGTCCCTGTATCGAGACTTCTTTGGCAAATTCGGCAGAATGTCCAGTTTGTAAAAAGTCTTGTGAGCTCGTTGCTCTCAAGAAATACATTTTTCTTACAGAGTCAATTGTCGATGTTCCTAACACTTCTGCTACATATCAAAATGTTGGTAAATCCGTTGGGAGAGGTAAGCCTCGGGGAGGCAAGGGTATACATTATAATACCCGCAGTAATGCTAGAGTTGTTTATCAGGACCCGAATAATTCATTTAATTTTCCGACACAAGATACTCAGAACACGCCTGTTAAAAATACTTCTCAAATACCATCTCAAAATATTCCTTCAAATCCTATAAGTGTAGACTATGATCACATTAATAAGATGATAGAGCAAAATTTGACTCGAATATTAGGATCTTTAAATATTGGTTCACAACCCATACGAAATTCACATCAAGATACGGAAAATGTTAATACAACTCCTGTTAGAAGATGTCCTCAACAGGATAATGCTTCATTTGTAAGAAGTTCGAATCCTAGTTGTTCTAATGGTGTTTCACATTTATCTACACCTTCTTCGTCGTCATATTCGACCGATAAAATTAGTGCTATCATACATAGTTGGCATTTGACTTTCGATGGCTCTCCGAATGGATTAACAGTCGAAGAATTTTTATATCGATTGGAAGCTTTAACTATGGATAACTTTAATGGCGATTTTTCTTTAATATGTAAACATTTGCAAATTCTTTTAACTGGTAAAGCCAAAAACTGGTATTGGCGATACCGGAAACAAGTTTTGTCAATAGAATGGGAAGATTTTTGCGATGCAATTCGTTCCCAGTATAAGGATTTCAAAACCTCATTCGATATACGGGAAGAATTGAGAAATCGAAAACAGCGACCTGGTGAAACTTTCGACGAATTTTTCGAATCAATTTCCACAATTGTCGACCGTTTAAGTTCACCTATGGCTGAGACAGAGCTCGTTGAAATAGTCGTTAGAAATCTTCGCCCGGAAATTCGGCAAGATTTATTATACACTCCTGTCAATTCTGTATCCCATTTGAGGAAATTAGTGCAAAAGAGGGAAAACTTTCTCAGTGACGAGTATGTCAGACGCAATCTATTTAGCAGAAATAATCCCATTGCACATCCTCGAAGGCAAATTGCTGAACTTGGTGTTCAGGAAAATTTTTCCAATAACGATCAACCGGATTGTGATGATGTCATTCATGCAGTAGGAAACTTACCCACAAATGGCCAATGTTGGAATTGTGGGGAAGTAGACCACCATTGGGAGGATTGCCTCCAGGAAAGAAATGTTTTTTGTTACGGCTGCGGAGCCAAGAATGTTTATAAACCGCAATGTTCATACTGTTTAACAAAAAAGGCCCAGTCGTCAAAAAACTTTCGGAACAATGTTCCCAAAGTGGAACCGCAAAATATGTAGATTTTCGATCAAAGTTTTCAGATAATAGTACCCAGACTTACGTTTGTCCAGAATTGGATAATTTGACAAATTCTAGAACCATTTTGAAGAGACCTGAGGAAATAGACTTACACTCCCAAAATAAACCTGAAAGAATTCTTTATCCTATATTACCTTATCACATCAGATGGCAAAAGTATATGGAAAAACGTAATCAGATTTTTGGCGTAGAATCTATTTCACTCTTGTCCACACCGAAACCAAGACAACCAAAACGTTCTACACTACGACTTCGTAGATATTGGAAATTACGAAAACTAAGCAGACGTTTTTTAATATCTGCTATCGTAACCAACCCAAAGGATAAACGGTATTATGCTAAAGTTTCATTTTTGCAATTTGTGGAATTTGGACTTTTAGATACTGGGGCCAGCATCAGCTGTATAGGCTCAGATCTTGCAAATCATGATTTCCAAAAATACCAGAATTTTACAAAATGTAATTCTCTGGTGAAAACCGCAGACAACACACCCCTAAAAGTCAAGGGATGGTTGGATGTAGAAATTACATTCAAGAACCACAAGAGAAATATTAAGTTATTCATAATTCCTTCTATTTCGCAAAAGTTAATTTTGGGAATAGACTTTTTTAAGGCTTTTGGCTTACTCAATGATATGATTAATTGTGTTGATATGATTGCTAGCGAAAACCCGGATCATTTACTCGAACTTGATGAACATAAAAAAATATCAAATGAGGATGATCAGGGTAATGACTCTGATAATACCAAATATCCACTTTCTGATGCTCAACAGCAACAGCTGGATATGGTGATAAAATTATTTCCGGATTTTGAGTTACAAGGATTGGGACGAACTCCGTTGATTAAACACTCAATCAACGTGGGGGATGCAAGTCCAATCAAACAAAGATTTTATCCCGTGTCACCCGCAGTGGAGAAAGTTATTTTCAAGGAAGTAGATAGAATGCTATCTCTTGGTGTGATTGAACCTTCTTCATCTGCGTGGAGTTCACCGATGAGGCTTGTATTGAAACCGGGTAAAGTCAGATTGTGTTTGGACGCTAGGAAATTAAACCTAGTCACCAAAAAGGATGCATATCCGCTTCCGTCTATTGAGGGAATATTTGCAAGATTGCCTAAAGCAAACTTAATTTCCAAACTGGATTTGAAGGATGCTTATTGGCAAGTGGCACTTGATGACGAGTCAAAACCCCTTACGGCTTTTACTGTCCCAGGCCGGCCACTTTATCAATTCGTCGTAATGCCATTTGGGCTTTGTAACGCGCCCCAAACGATGTGTCGGCTAGTCGATGAAATTATTCCAGCTGACCTTCGTTACTGCGTATTTGGTTATTTAGACGATTTGATAATAGTGTCCGAGGACTTTGAAAGTCATATGGGTGTTTTGATTCGCATCGCATCTCAGTTTAGGAAAGCAAATGTTACTCTCAATATCGGTAAGAGCAAATTTTGTGTGACTAGGGTTAATTACCTAGGGTACGTGATTGGAGACGGCGGAATCACCACCGATCCAGAAAAGGTAAAGGCGATACGAGACTGGCCAGTTCCAAAGAATCTCAAACAAGTGAGAGGTTTTCTTGGACTGGCTGGCTGGTATCGTAGATTTATCGAAAATTTTTCTTCAGAAGTTTTTCCAATTACAGAAGTTCTTTCGACGAAGAAACGGTTTGTGTGGACGCCTGAAGCTCAAAGAGCTTTTGAGCGTGTCAAAGATCTTCTTACAACAACCCCGGTTCTGGCAAATCCAGACTTTTCGAAAAAGTTCTATATTCACTGTGATGCCAGTGATTATGGAATTGGAGCTGTCTTAGTTCAACTGGACAGTGACAACCAAGAACGTCCTGTAGCATTCATGAGCAGGAAGCTGAATTCCGCACAGCGGAATTACAGCGTTACTGAACGTGAATGTCTCGCTGCAATTGAAGCTATTAAGCGTTTTAGATGCTATATAGAGATGCAGGACTTCGAGGTTGTCACTGACCATTCTAGCTTGGTTTGGCTCATGAAACAACCAAATTTAACTGGAAGGTTGGCCAGATGGGTACTCCAACTCCAATCTTACCGATTTAGTGTGAGTCACAGGAAAGGCAAAGAGAACACTGTCCCTGATGCTCTCTCCCGTATTCCCTGTGATGGAATTAATGAAATCGAGCTAATTGAACCGGAAGTGGATCTAGACTCAGCGCATTTTAATGATGATGACTATACCGAATTGAAAAGTCGTGTTAATGAAAAATTGGAAAAATTTCCTGATATTAGAATCATGGATGGGTACGTATATATACGAACTGAACATTATTCAGGCGATACTGACCAAGAGAAGAGTGCCTGGAAGTTATGGATACCAAAAGGTCTCCGAAACTCAGTAATTTCCAGAGCTCACGATTGTCCTATTTCATCCCATGGTGGAATAGTGAAAACTTTGGAGATTATTCGGCGAAACTTTTATTGGCCAGGTTTATTACGAGACGTTCGATTATACATACAATCCTGTGAAATTTGTAAGACTACCAAGGCTCCGAATTTCATTATGAAGCCTCCTATGGGAAAACAAGCGACCTCAGTACGTCCTTTTCAAAGATTGTATGTAGATATTTTAGGTCCGTATCCCAGAAGTAAGAATGGTAGTATTGGTTTGCTTATCGTCCTGGATCACCTGACGAAATTCCATTTTTTATGTCCACTAAGGAAGTTTACTTCGTCATCTATCCTTGATTTTCTTGAAAAACACATTTTTCACGTATTTGGTGTACCGGAAACGCTCGTAAGTGACAACGGAAGTCAATTTAAAGCTAATGATTTTAACGCTTTCTTGACAAGCTACGGCATTTCACATATTTACACAGCATATTACTCGCCACAATCAAACGCATCAGAGCGCGTTAATCGTTCTCTGATTGCAGGAATTAGAGCTTACTTGAAAAAGGATCACAACTTATGGGATCAACATCTGAGTTCCATAAGTTGTGCCCTCCGTAATTCTTACCATCAGGCAATCGGAACATCGCCTTACAAGGCACTATTTGGACTTGACATGATGACGCATGGGTCGTCATACAAGTTATTGAGAAATTTAGACTTGCTTGAGGAACCCTGTGTAAAATTATCTAGGGATGACCATTTACAGGTAATTCGTCAGGATTTAAGGAAACATATAAAGGATGCTTACGAGCAAAATAAGATTCGATATGACCTGCGAACTAGGTTACAGACTTACAACGTTGGCCAGGAAGTTTTCCGTAGAAATTTCGCCCAAAGTAATCAAGAGAAAAAGTTTAATGCCAAATTGGCACCAATATTTATAAAAGCGAAAGTTCGGGAAAGACTTGGAAGCCATTATTATATATTGGAGGATCTTGATGGCAAACTAGTTGGCACTTTTCATGCCAAAGATATCAGGCTTTAATTTTATTTTCCAACTAATTCTGTTGCTCAAGGAGCCAGAATTATTTGGTTTTGTAATGAACTTTTTTTGACGTGACCTTCATGATAAATTTTTTCACCGAAATATCCAAAATAAATTAATAATACATAAAATTCATATTTATTTCTCAAAAATCCACACAAAAATTTTGGCTTTGGTAAACTGGCTTATGGAAATAAAATTGTATTGAATTGGTTTTGGCATCATTTATTTCAACCCTTTTGATTAGATTGAATGCATAATCGATAGCTTAAATTATCGATGGAATATTCCAATTAATTTGACAGTTAAATATACGCGTCTCCTTCTAGTTACGCTCTTGATAGGTTTCTTGCTTCGTTTAATTTCAATAAACTTCCTTTTTCTTTCACATTCTGAAGCGAACGCATCGAAGACAAATCGTGAAGTTTAAGAAATATTTTTCAAGTAAATTTTAAATTAATTTTTTTTGAGACAACTCGAGATCATAAGTCAATTGAAATTTATTAAGCAATTATCAGCAGTGACTGGGAATAATAAAATCACAGGTAAAGCTTAGTAGAAAAGAAAGTATGAATGAAATTTTCCTAATAAGAAAAATAATTTTTAGAAATACTTCATCCAAATTTCTGGACGGATTCTGTCCGAAGGATTTTTGCTTTGGATCAGTCCATATTGGATGAGGACATAACTACCTTGTGATTCTTGTTGGGAAGGTTAGGTTAGGTTAGGTTATGTGGCAGCCCGATGTATCAGGCTCACTTAGACTATTCAGTCCATTGTGATACCACATTGGTGAACTTCTCTCTTATCACTGAGTGCTGCCCGATTCCATGTTAAGCTCAATGATAAGGGACCTCCTTTTTATAGCCGAGTCCGAACGGCGTTCCACATTGAAGTGAAACCACTTAGAGAAGCTTTGAAACCCTCAGAAATGTCACCAGCATTACTGAGGTGGGATAATCCACCGCTGAAAAACTTTTTGGTGTTCGGTCGTAGCAGGAATCGATCCCACGACCTTGTGTATGCAAGGCGGGCATGCTAACCATTGCACCACGGTGGCTATTCTTGTTGGGAAATCCTCATAACATTGTGGGAGAAAGATACATGTACTGCAACACGTGGTGAAAACAACCCGAAATATACACCAAAAACATCCAACGAAGGCATTTACATCATTGCAAATTTACATCAAGAAAAGTGAACGAGCTTCTGCTTCTAAATTTCGATATAAATTTGCTGAAATTCCCGGCTTAAATTGATTTCCATCAACTGAAAATATTTTTTTTGCGATTTTGCCAGAATCCCGCTAAATTTCCTGCGTTACCATATAGGCCATTGCAGCATAAGTATAAATTTTATATCCTACATAATTAACTAGTATTGAGAAGGGCAATTTTAGTAGTATTTTTGTCATAAATTTTGAGCTAAGCCTCCTAACTATGCTAAAATTTCTTAATTAAAATTTTGCTTAATCTCCATAATCATAAACTAAAAATGTAAAACCCTAATATCCATGTTGCAATTGATCAAACATGCTGCAATCATAATGCACATTTATATGGAATATAATTCGTTGTAACATGTTTGATACCATTTGATATCTTTGCATTGATTTACACCTCTTAGAAATTGCAACATTATCGAAAATAACAACAACAAATAGTATATGTAAAGCAAAAATTGATAGAATGACAGAAAGAACATGGTCCATTTCACTTTTGATGATCTCCATTTTTGTTTTGGCATTACAGTCTTGGTTTGACTTTGAAGAGTAAGGAAGAAAGATTGATAATTTGTAAATTGAAAAAAAAAAAACATAAAAACAACAAAGTTTAAAACAAAATGGAGAAAGTGCAAATTGATCATGTTGAAATATCTGAAGTGTCCAGGAAAATTTATTAAGAAAATATTATACACAAATTTAAATGAATTAAATCTTTTTAAACTAGAAAATGCAAAATGTGAGTAAAATTGTGTAAAAAAAAAAAGAAAAAAACATATATTGAATAACATAACGAAGTAAAGTGATTAAAGCCCTAATAGTAGCCAGATTAATTATTAGTGATCTTGTATGATAAACACTATTTTTTCATTAATCTTGGCTCCACAGCAAAAAAGTTAAGCAGCCCAGCATCAAACGACGTTGAAAAGGCCTCTTCAATCGACAGCAGATGTTCTGGGGTAAGTGAATTGTTTTTTTGTAAATTCTTTCCACCTGTGTAAAGTGTAAAAGAAGATTAGAAAATTTAGAGAGCTAGGCTTGGTGAAAGTGTTTTAATTTTTTTGCATATTTCTTTTCGTGGAATTTTGTACCGGTGTTCAATGATTTTGTTGTCGCACATGCATACTGGCAGTGTTCACCCTACTAAATCTAGGGACATGTATTTGATACACTAATTATTAAGTAAAACACATAATGACAGAATAAATGTTAATCGTTTCAATGAAATAATCACAATACGAGATTATTTAATAATATGCAAGAAATTTAAAATTTTTAATTCAATTTTTTCTGGCTTTAATTATTTTCCCTTCTAAGATATCATTTTCTTTATTTGATTTTTTTTTTTTGCATCTGTTCGTAAATCTAACGGTTTAAAACCAATTGAACATTTAAGTATTCTATTTTGAAGTTTTGCCACATATTTTTTTATTTCTCTGTTATTTAGATTTAAATTTATATTTAATAATTATGATTTGAAATAAACAAAATTGTATATATTTGAAAATATGGAGTTCTAAACTTAATTTTTGAGTTTTCCTATACAGATGATGGTGATGATAAAATAGTTATTTTGTTTTAGATTTTAACATGGGGGTTTTACAAAATGTACATGCACGTAAAACTCAGGAAGGGTGGGGAAATTATGCATTGTGATCCTAAAAACATCTAGGATCCGTCATTGTATAAAGTTATTAAGCCAATACCAATTGTTGTAAATTTTCTCATTTGTTACTAAATTTATTGGGGTATTTTGTTTTTGTTACAATTTAGTAACACGGACCATTTTTCTTCTTTTAATTATTTTTTAGTCTATTTAAAAAAATAGGGAGTCTTAAAATTTATTATTGGAATGTTTGAACAGGCAAGCATTGAGGAAGGACGAGAACCCCCCAGCCGACTGCCTACACGCAAAAAAATAATTCTTTCCTCCCAAACGAAATTTTAGACAAACAAAGTTCGTTTCTCATTTGCTTTTCGCTGTAAGGAAGTGTATTTGGAAGAAAAGTATATACTTTTTGTGATAAACGTTTATTCTTTTCCAGGATGTAAAAACAATTTCATAAAGACTAACTCAAAAAAAAAAAATTTTTTCTGGCTAATTGCATTTTCCCTCACATCTTTCTCACTTCCACGAAGATTTTTAGTTCTTAGCACCTTTTTCTGTAATACAAACAATGTAGAAGAAATTATACGATTTTATAAATTTTTAAAATTTTTTACCTTTCGCCTGGACGGAGAATCGAACCGCGGACCATGCACTTTGTAAGCCAACACACTAACCACTGAGCTATGTACCTGTTATGGTCATCAAGAGATAAATATCCATATAAGTTATATTTATATAGCATAGCTTGCGGCGCCCACGAACCGAATAAACAAAGTTTATTTAACAGAAACAAACATTTAGTTTGGCACCGTGGAGCAGTGGTTGCTACGTCTGACTCTCATGCCAAGGGTCGAGGGTTCGATCCCTGCTTCGACCAAAGTTTTTTTTTTTTTTTTTACATACATTCTACATATGTTCGGAAGATTCCGAAAAAAATGTTCAACATTACATTGTACTATATTAAATTTTGAACTGTACGATGTGTTTTATTAAAGACCAAAAGTCAGAAAAGAAGAGTGTTTGATATAAACGAAATGGACTCTGTTGTTGTTTCAAAAATAACTTTTTTTATTGAAAAAATAAAAACTTTGTAACAAACGAATTTTTTTGGTGATAAAAGTTTAAAATTTTCGAAGCAATTCAAAAAACTCTAACAAAAGAAAAACGTTTTCGGTACACGTTTTCCAAACGTTTTTTTTCTTTGCGTGTAGCTAGCCTTTGTGATGACTCCTGTAGTCCTAGCTTTTGGTGTTTGTCAAAAATGAGTTTCCTGACAGGATTCTCAAAAAAGGACATTTTTCCTAAAAATGTTTTATAACACTGCAAAGTGTCATTACAATAATTGGCGCCCAACGTGGGGCCTGGAAAGAGTCCTGTATTCTTTTCGGCTCAAAACCCTTTGATTTTTGTTGTTTTTTTTTCAAGTAGAGTAGATTTCAAAAAATTGACATTATTATGTTGTCTTCTTTTCGTAATATTTACTTCAAAATATCTTATAACGCTTCATAGGATTCTTTTAGCTATTTGAGGTTTCAGGTTCGAATAGGCTAACCATTTAGAAAGTTGTAATTTTGTTTTGTTGTTTATAGACCGAAATGGGGATTTCAGATTTTTGTCAAAGTTTATTTTCAGTATCGTTAAGATTACTATATTTGTCTTAGTTATCAGTAACCCAAGTATTTCAGGATTACTAGAATTTAGCTGCTTGCATTTTCTAGTCCGTTTTACTTATGATGTATCCTCAGGAAAAAAAGGATTCTACTGGTTTGATAATTATTTGCTAGTTTTATGATGCAATTGTTTTAGGTTCCATAGACCGATTTGTTGAAAAGTATTGGCTTGATATAGTTCTTTTTTCTATTTTCTTTATCCCATCATCTGGAAGGAAACTCAATTTAAATGCATAAATTTGTTTTTGTAATATATTTTTTTTATTATTTTCGAATTTCGAATATTTTCGAAAAGTTAATCAAAACGTATAGTTTTGAAATTTTGTTGTGAAATTTTGGAGATTTTGTTTTCAACACATAAAATATTAATTGTGTACGATGTCGGTTAATCGCACACCTACTCGCGGTAATCCTTCACAGGATTCTGGTGCTGTCGGTGGCTCTGAAAATAATTTTAATTGTCCTATTTGCGGAGAATTAATGAAAGAGGGGCAAGACTGTTTGATTTTGAACGAATGTTCACATGTTTTCCATCGTCCCTGTATCGAGACTTCTTTGGCAAATTCGGCAGAATGTCCAGTTTGTAAAAAGTCTTGTGAGCTCGTTGCTCTCAAGAAATACATTTTTCTTACAGAGTCAATTGTCGATGTTCCTAACACTTCTGCTACATATCAAAATGTTGGTAAATCCGTTGGGAGAGGTAAGCCTCGGGGAGGCAAGGGTATACATTATAATACCCGCAGTAATGCTAGAGTTGTTTATCAGGACCCGAATAATTCATTTAATTTTCCGACACAAGATACTCAGAACACGCCTGTTAAAAATACTTCTCAAATACCATCTCAAAATATTCCTTCAAATCCTATAAGTGTAGACTATGATCACATTAATAAGATGATAGAGCAAAATTTGACTCGAATATTAGGATCTTTAAATATTGGTTCACAACCCATACGAAATTCACATCAAGATACGGAAAATGTTAATACAACTCCTGTTAGAAGATGTCCTCAACAGGATAATGCTTCATTTGTAAGAAGTTCGAATCCTAGTTGTTCTAATGGTGTTTCACATTTATCTACACCTTCTTCGTCGTCATATTCGACCGATAAAATTAGTGCTATCATACATAGTTGGCATTTGACTTTCGATGGCTCTCCGAATGGATTAACAGTCGAAGAATTTTTATATCGATTGGAAGCTTTAACTATGGATAACTTTAATGGCGATTTTTCTTTAATATGTAAACATTTGCAAATTCTTTTAACTGGTAAAGCCAAAAACTGGTATTGGCGATACCGGAAACAAGTTTTGTCAATAGAATGGGAAGATTTTTGCGATGCAATTCGTTCCCAGTATAAGGATTTCAAAACCTCATTCGATATACGGGAAGAATTGAGAAATCGAAAACAGCGACCTGGTGAAACTTTCGACGAATTTTTCGAATCAATTTCCACAATTGTCGACCGTTTAAGTTCACCTATGGCTGAGACAGAGCTCGTTGAAATAGTCGTTAGAAATCTTCGCCCGGAAATTCGGCAAGATTTATTATACACTCCTGTCAATTCTGTATCCCATTTGAGGAAATTAGTGCAAAAGAGGGAAAACTTTCTCAGTGACGAGTATGTCAGACGCAATCTATTTAGCAGAAATAATCCCATTGCACATCCTCGAAGGCAAATTGCTGAACTTGGTGTTCAGGAAAATTTTTCCAATAACGATCAACCGGATTGTGATGATGTCATTCATGCAGTAGGAAACTTACCCACAAATGGCCAATGTTGGAATTGTGGGGAAGTAGACCACCATTGGGAGGATTGCCTCCAGGAAAGAAATGTTTTTTGTTACGGCTGCGGAGCCAAGAATGTTTATAAACCGCAATGTTCATACTGTTTAACAAAAAAGGCCCAGTCGTCAAAAAACTTTCGGAACAATGTTCCCAAAGTGGAACCGCAAAATATGTAGATTTTCGATCAAAGTTTTCAGATAATAGTACCCAGACTTACGTTTGTCCAGAATTGGATAATTTGACAAATTCTAGAACCATTTTGAAGAGACCTGAGGAAATAGACTTACACTCCCAAAATAAACCTGAAAGAATTCTTTATCCTATATTACCTTATCACATCAGATGGCAAAAGTATATGGAAAAACGTAATCAGATTTTTGGCGTAGAATCTATTTCACTCTTGTCCACACCGAAACCAAGACAACCAAAACGTTCTACACTACGACTTCGTAGATATTGGAAATTACGAAAACTAAGCAGACGTTTTTTAATATCTGCTATCGTAACCAACCCAAAGGATAAACGGTATTATGCTAAAGTTTCATTTTTGCAATTTGTGGAATTTGGACTTTTAGATACTGGGGCCAGCATCAGCTGTATAGGCTCAGATCTTGCAAATCATGATTTCCAAAAATACCAGAATTTTACAAAATGTAATTCTCTGGTGAAAACCGCAGACAACACACCCCTAAAAGTCAAGGGATGGTTGGATGTAGAAATTACATTCAAGAACCACAAGAGAAATATTAAGTTATTCATAATTCCTTCTATTTCGCAAAAGTTAATTTTGGGAATAGACTTTTTTAAGGCTTTTGGCTTACTCAATGATATGATTAATTGTGTTGATATGATTGCTAGCGAAAACCCGGATCATTTACTCGAACTTGATGAACATAAAAAAATATCAAATGAGGATGATCAGGGTAATGACTCTGATAATACCAAATATCCACTTTCTGATGCTCAACAGCAACAGCTGGATATGGTGATAAAATTATTTCCGGATTTTGAGTTACAAGGATTGGGACGAACTCCGTTGATTAAACACTCAATCAACGTGGGGGATGCAAGTCCAATCAAACAAAGATTTTATCCCGTGTCACCCGCAGTGGAGAAAGTTATTTTCAAGGAAGTAGATAGAATGCTATCTCTTGGTGTGATTGAACCTTCTTCATCTGCGTGGAGTTCACCGATGAGGCTTGTATTGAAACCGGGTAAAGTCAGATTGTGTTTGGACGCTAGGAAATTAAACCTAGTCACCAAAAAGGATGCATATCCGCTTCCGTCTATTGAGGGAATATTTGCAAGATTGCCTAAAGCAAACTTAATTTCCAAACTGGATTTGAAGGATGCTTATTGGCAAGTGGCACTTGATGACGAGTCAAAACCCCTTACGGCTTTTACTGTCCCAGGCCGGCCACTTTATCAATTCGTCGTAATGCCATTTGGGCTTTGTAACGCGCCCCAAACGATGTGTCGGCTAGTCGATGAAATTATTCCAGCTGACCTTCGTTACTGCGTATTTGGTTATTTAGACGATTTGATAATAGTGTCCGAGGACTTTGAAAGTCATATGGGTGTTTTGATTCGCATCGCATCTCAGTTTAGGAAAGCAAATGTTACTCTCAATATCGGTAAGAGCAAATTTTGTGTGACTAGGGTTAATTACCTAGGGTACGTGATTGGAGACGGCGGAATCACCACCGATCCAGAAAAGGTAAAGGCGATACGAGACTGGCCAGTTCCAAAGAATCTCAAACAAGTGAGAGGTTTTCTTGGACTGGCTGGCTGGTATCGTAGATTTATCGAAAATTTTTCTTCAGAAGTTTTTCCAATTACAGAAGTTCTTTCGACGAAGAAACGGTTTGTGTGGACGCCTGAAGCTCAAAGAGCTTTTGAGCGTGTCAAAGATCTTCTTACAACAACCCCGGTTCTGGCAAATCCAGACTTTTCGAAAAAGTTCTATATTCACTGTGATGCCAGTGATTATGGAATTGGAGCTGTCTTAGTTCAACTGGACAGTGACAACCAAGAACGTCCTGTAGCATTCATGAGCAGGAAGCTGAATTCCGCACAGCGGAATTACAGCGTTACTGAACGTGAATGTCTCGCTGCAATTGAAGCTATTAAGCGTTTTAGATGCTATATAGAGATGCAGGACTTCGAGGTTGTCACTGACCATTCTAGCTTGGTTTGGCTCATGAAACAACCAAATTTAACTGGAAGGTTGGCCAGATGGGTACTCCAACTCCAATCTTACCGATTTAGTGTGAGTCACAGGAAAGGCAAAGAGAACACTGTCCCTGATGCTCTCTCCCGTATTCCCTGTGATGGAATTAATGAAATCGAGCTAATTGAACCGGAAGTGGATCTAGACTCAGCGCATTTTAATGATGATGACTATACCGAATTGAAAAGTCGTGTTAATGAAAAATTGGAAAAATTTCCTGATATTAGAATCATGGATGGGTACGTATATATACGAACTGAACATTATTCAGGCGATACTGACCAAGAGAAGAGTGCCTGGAAGTTATGGATACCAAAAGGTCTCCGAAACTCAGTAATTTCCAGAGCTCACGATTGTCCTATTTCATCCCATGGTGGAATAGTGAAAACTTTGGAGATTATTCGGCGAAACTTTTATTGGCCAGGTTTATTACGAGACGTTCGATTATACATACAATCCTGTGAAATTTGTAAGACTACCAAGGCTCCGAATTTCATTATGAAGCCTCCTATGGGAAAACAAGCGACCTCAGTACGTCCTTTTCAAAGATTGTATGTAGATATTTTAGGTCCGTATCCCAGAAGTAAGAATGGTAGTATTGGTTTGCTTATCGTCCTGGATCACCTGACGAAATTCCATTTTTTATGTCCACTAAGGAAGTTTACTTCGTCATCTATCCTTGATTTTCTTGAAAAACACATTTTTCACGTATTTGGTGTACCGGAAACGCTCGTAAGTGACAACGGAAGTCAATTTAAAGCTAATGATTTTAACGCTTTCTTGACAAGCTACGGCATTTCACATATTTACACAGCATATTACTCGCCACAATCAAACGCATCAGAGCGCGTTAATCGTTCTCTGATTGCAGGAATTAGAGCTTACTTGAAAAAGGATCACAACTTATGGGATCAACATCTGAGTTCCATAAGTTGTGCCCTCCGTAATTCTTACCATCAGGCAATCGGAACATCGCCTTACAAGGCACTATTTGGACTTGACATGATGACGCATGGGTCGTCATACAAGTTATTGAGAAATTTAGACTTGCTTGAGGAACCCTGTGTAAAATTATCTAGGGATGACCATTTACAGGTAATTCGTCAGGATTTAAGGAAACATATAAAGGATGCTTACGAGCAAAATAAGATTCGATATGACCTGCGAACTAGGTTACAGACTTACAACGTTGGCCAGGAAGTTTTCCGTAGAAATTTCGCCCAAAGTAATCAAGAGAAAAAGTTTAATGCCAAATTGGCACCAATATTTATAAAAGCGAAAGTTCGGGAAAGACTTGGAAGCCATTATTATATATTGGAGGATCTTGATGGCAAACTAGTTGGCACTTTTCATGCCAAAGATATCAGGCTTTAATTTTATTTTCCAACTAATTCTGTTGCTCAAGGAGCCAGAATTATTTGGTTTTGTAATGAACTTTTTTTGACGTGACCTTCATGATAAATTTTTTCACCGAAATATCCAAAATAAATTAATAATACATAAAATTCATATTTATTTCTCAAAAATCCACACAAAAATTTTGGCTTTGGTAAACTGGCTTATGGAAATAAAATTGTATTGAATTGGTTTTGGCATCATTTATTTCAACCCTTTTGATTAGATTGAATGCATAATCGATAGCTTAAATTATCGATGGAATATTCCAATTAATTTGACAGTTAAATATACGCCTCTCCTTCTAGTTACGCTCTTGATAGGTTTCTTGCTTCGTTTAATTTCAATAAACTTCCTTTTTCTTTCACATTCTGAAGCGAACGCATCGAAGACAAATCGTGAAGTTTAAGAAATATTTTTCAAGTAAATTTTAAATTAATTTTTTTTGAGACAACTCGAGATCATAAGTCAATTGAAATTTATTAAGCAATTATCAGCAGTGACTGGGAATAATAAAATCACAGGTAAAGCTTAGTAGAAAAGAAAGTATGAATGAAATTTTCCTAATAAGAAAAATAATTTTTAGAAATACTTCATCCAAATTTCTGGACGGATTCTGTCCGAAGGATTTTTGCTTTGGATCAGTCCATATTGGATGAGGACATAACTACCTTGTGATTCTTGTTGGGAAGGTTAGGTTAGGTTAGGTTATGTGGCAGCCCGATGTATCAGGCTCACTTAGACTATTCAGTCCATTGTGATACCACATTGGTGAACTTCTCTCTTATCACTGAGTGCTGCCCGATTCCATGTTAAGCTCAATGATAAGGGACCTCCTTTTTATAGCCGAGTCCGAACGGCGTTCCACATTGAAGTGAAACCACTTAGAGAAGCTTTGAAACCCTCAGAAATGTCACCAGCATTACTGAGGTGGGATAATCCACCGCTGAAAAACTTTTTGGTGTTCGGTCGTAGCAGGAATCGATCCCACGACCTTGTGTATGCAAGGCGGGCATGCTAACCATTGCACCACGGTGGCTATTCTTGTTGGGAAATCCTCATAACATTGTGGGAGAAAGATACATGTACTGCAACACGTGGTGAAAACAACCCGAAATATACACCAAAAACATCCAACGAAGGCATTTACATCATTGCAAATTTACATCAAGAAAAGTGAACGAGCTTCTGCTTCTAAATTTCGATATAAATTTGCTGAAATTCCCGGCTTAAATTGATTTCCATCAACTGAAAATATTTTTTTTGCGATTTTGCCAGAATCCCGCTAAATTTCCTGCGTTACCATATAGGCCATTGCAGCATAAGTATAAATTTTATATCCTACATAATTAACTAGTATTGAGAAGGGCAATTTTAGTAGTATTTTTGTCATAAATTTTGAGCTAAGCCTCCTAACTATGCTAAAATTTCTTAATTAAAATTTTGCTTAATCTCCATAATCATAAACTAAAAATGTAAAACCCTAATATCCATGTTGCAATTGATCAAACATGCTGCAATCATAATGCACATTTATATGGAATATAATTCGTTGTAACATGTTTGATACCATTTGATATCTTTGCATTGATTTACACCTCTTAGAAATTGCAACATTATCGAAAATAACAACAACAAATAGTATATGTAAAGCAAAAATTGATAGAATGACAGAAAGAACATGGTCCATTTCACTTTTGATGATCTCCATTTTTGTTTTGGCATTACAGTCTTGGTTTGACTTTGAAGAGTAAGGAAGAAAGATTGATAATTTGTAAATTGAAAAAAAAAAACATAAAAACAACAAAGTTTAAAACAAAATGGAGAAAGTGCAAATTGATCATGTTGAAATATCTGAAGTGTCCAGGAAAATTTATTAAGAAAATATTATACACAAATTTAAATGAATTAAATCTTTTTAAACTAGAAAATGCAAAATGTGAGTAAAATTGTGTAAAAAAAAAAAAGAAAAAAACATATATTGAATAACATAACGAAGTAAAGTGATTAAAGCCCTAATAGTAGCCAGATTAATTATTAGTGATCTTGTATGATAAACACTATTTTTTCATTAATCTTGGCTCCACAGCAAAAAAGTTAAGCAGCCCAGCATCAAACGACGTTGAAAAGGCCTCTTCAATCGACAGCAGATGTTCTGGGGTAAGTGAATTGTTTTTTTGTAAATTCTTTCCACCTGTGTAAAGTGTAAAAGAAGATTAGAAAATTTAGAGAGCTAGGCTTGGTGAAAGTGTTTTAATTTTTTTGCATATTTCTTTTCGTGGAATTTTGTACCGGTGTTCAATGATTTTGTTGTCGCACATGCATACTGGCAGTGTTCACCCTACTAAATCTAGGGACATGTATTTGATACACTAATTATTAAGTAAAACACATAATGACAGAATAAATGTTAATCGTTTCAATGAAATAATCACAATACGAGATTATTTAATAATATGCAAGAAATTTAAAATTTTTAATTCAATTTTTTCTGGCTTTAATTATTTTCCCTTCTAAGATATCATTTTCTTTATTTGATTTTTTTTTTTTGCATCTGTTCGTAAATCTAACGGTTTAAAACCAATTGAACATTTAAGTATTCTATTTTGAAGTTTTGCCACATATTTTTTTATTTCTCTGTTATTTAGATTTAAATTTATATTTAATAATTATGATTTGAAATAAACAAAATTGTATATATTTGAAAATATGGAGTTCTAAACTTAATTTTTGAGTTTTCCTATACAGATGATGGTGATGATAAAATAGTTATTTTGTTTTAGATTTTAACATGGGGGTTTTACAAAATGTACATGCACGTAAAACTCAGGAAGGGTGGGGAAATTATGCATTGTGATCCTAAAAACATCTAGGATCCGTCATTGTATAAAGTTATTAAGCCAATACCAATTGTTGTAAATTTTCTCATTTGTTACTAAATTTATTGGGGTATTTTGTTTTTGTTACAATTTAGTAACACGGACCATTTTTCTTCTTTTAATTATTTTTTAGTCTATTTAAAAAAATAGGGAGTCTTAAAATTTATTATTGGAATGTTTGAACAGGCAAACATTGAGGAAGGACGAGAACCCCCCAGCCGACTGCCTAGCTAGCCTTTGTGATGACTCCTGTAGTCCTAGCTTTTGGTGTTTGTCAAAAATGAGTTTCCTGACAGGATTCTCAAAAAAGGACATTTTTCCTAAAAATGTTTTATAACACTGCAAAGTGTCATTACAAAAGGCCATGGAGTGGTACACCGCCAACAACGTGCAGGTGGTTCCCAAGGACAGGAACCCTCCCAACACGCCAGAGCTCCGCCCAATTGAGAAATACTGGGCTATTGTCAAGCGGAACCTAAAGAAGACCAAAAAAACTGCTAAGGACGAGCAGCAGTTCAAGGCAAACTGGCTTTCTGCGGCGAAGAAGGTGGACAAGGTGGCTGTACAAAATCTGATGGCAGGTGTCAAGCGTGAGGCCCGGCAATTCGGATTTGGAAAAGCGAAAGCCTAACTGAATATTTTTCCTGAATTTTATACTAATTGAACTTGAAAAAGAAATTTAATTTGATTTTTTAAATAAACGATTTCACCGATTTACACGCGTTTTCCCTTGACCAAATTTTGACCGTATCACCCTTTATTAGTGTTCTCAAGACGTCAGATATCACTCCTGGTATCTGCTATAACGGGTCGCTGCCTGATAGGCGATTTTGCAAAAATTATTGCCGTGAAGTATAATTACTACTGTATGAACTGTCATGATGCGAAAGAAAAGGAATCAATTAATCACCTTTTGTGTGAGTTTGCTGCATTTTGTGTAAGGCGTAAGTGAATTTTAGGGGCATATAGCTTTAAATTACTGGCGGACCTGGTGAACGTTAACTTAAGCAGTCTGCTAATGTTTTTGGAACAATCTTGTTGGTTCAACAAAAGATATATAGAAGTGCCCATATGTAATAGAAACTTTTAGTTAATATGGTATCACAGAGGACTGAATACTCTAAGTGAGCCTGAAACTTAATCCGGCTGCTCTTTAACCTATACTAACCTGGGCATTGGTCCATAATCATATATAACTCATCTAACCACTATTCAAAATTTGATTCATGTCGACCCCCACATTTAATTTCTTGAACCTCTTGAAAGTGCACATTTTATCCTATCTGTTTGAATTTTGGTATGAGATTTTAGAATTCCCCAATTACATTTCCGGACCAAATTTCCAAAAAAATGTTTGGTTTTTGACATAAAATCCAATAAATTTTTAATTGAATCAAATAAAATTTTAATTAATTTCGCGACAAAAATAGTTAAACAATTAGATTGATTCAATTATATAATAATTGATATTGGCAGTAAGGTTAGGTTAGGTTATGTGGCAGCCCGATGTATCAGGCTCACTTAGACTATTCAGTCCATTGTGATACCACAGTGGTGAACTTCTCTCTTATCACTGAGTGCTGCCCGATTCCATGTTAAGCTCAATGACAAGGGACCTCCTTTTTATAGCCGAGTCCGAACGGCGTTCCACATTGCAGTGAAACCACTTAGAGAAGCTTTGTAACCCTCAGAAATGTCACCAGCATTACTGAGGTGGGATAATCCACCGCTGAAAAACTTTTTGGTGTTCGGTCGTAGCAGGAATCGAACCCACGACCTTGTGTATGCAAGGCGGGCATGCTAACCATTTCACCACGGTGGCTCCCTATTGGCAGTAAATTTTAATATATTGCGCACCTAAGATCTCAGTTAATATTGTTTGAAATAAAAGAAAATATGTGATTCTAATAAAACATATTAAATATTTTGTATTTAAGGTGAGTATTAAGTACATATTTGTTGCAAATATTATTATAACTTGATGGGGGAATAGTCCAAAGCAAATTTTTAAAAAGTTTGTATACCTTAAAATGGATTATTAAAGAAAAGTAATCGTGAAAAATGATAATTTTAGCGGATGAACTCGAACTTAATACCCGCCTTTAGCCGCTAAAATTGTAATTTTTCACAATTAGTTTTCTTTAATAACCCCTTTTAAGGTATACAAACTTTTTAAAAATTTGCTTTGGACTATTCCCCATCAAGTTATAATAAAATTTGCAACAAATATGCATAATTGTATGCCTTTTTTACTGATTTAGTTTTCACTTTAGCGGCAAAACTCGATCTTAGTACTCACCTTAAATCCGAACTTAATACCCACCTTTAGTAATAAATTAAGCTATGGTCAGACTAATCAAATATTTGATCAAAACTGTCAAATATTTCTTTGCCATAGTCTGACCAACAAACTTTTGTTTGAAGCAAACAACAAAACAGCTGATTTTCGGCAAAGAAAGATGTTTAACCCTCTAATGCCCCATTTTTTTTTTTGCCGGCTGACTAAAAACTCAATGTTAACGATACAAAATCAAGAAAACGATACAAGAAAATTTTATACAATAAAATTCTTTTTATTTTACCCAGTTTTGTTGGCTTAAGGTGTGTTTTACTAAAGGCTTCTTCATATAACGAATCCCGCCTAAAGGCGGGATTGGGTATTAGAGGGTTAACATCAAATAAATATTTACCATGGTTGATCATAGTGTGACCACCATATGGCAAATATTTGCACCACATTCCGTCAAATATTTATTTGATCTTACAAAAATTTTGCAAGAGCAAACACGATCAAACAAAAATATAAGTTGTTTTATTTTAATGGAAAAACGCATGTTTTTAATAAAAGATTAATGGTTATGCTGTGTTACACGTTCTTTTGCAAACAACCTCCCCAAAAGTACACGGGCATGTATAAAGGTGGTACGACCAGCTCAGACGGTCAATTGGTGTTCTGTACCCCGTGAGGATACGTGCAATCATAGCAAAATTACATGCCATTTCGTCGAGAGCAAAAACCTTCATTACAAATAAATCCAGAGTTACTGAGGGTATGATATTATCCCTTGGGGTGCAATTGTTCCCTACCCTACCTATATATAGTACGCCTATGGCAATCGTAACACCCTTAGTTTTCTCGAATTGCCCCTTTTTATGAATTTAGCACCGTTTACTTCATTTTATCAAAAAATTACATGCATTCCCTTTATTTGGAATATTTAGAAATTCATTACAAAATATTTAAACAAAATAATTTTGGTATGTATGTGAAAAGATAATAGTCGTTTTTCATACCGTCTACTAAATATTTTAATAAAAAAAAATAATGTACAAATATTGATGGCAAATTACAAATAAAAATTAAGTTTAAATTTTATTGGTCAAAGGGTCAAGTTATGAGTAAAGTTTTGTGTCAGTTTGGGAAGAAGATAATTAGTTACCTGTTAATGATGTTTATTCTAGGGTAGTTGTTGATAAATTTCATTGATGATAAATTCCATATTCATTGAATTAGTCGCATGACATAAAAATATATGGGTAAACTCGAGATGAATGGCCATCCAGCGCGAAGAATGATGATGATTGCAATAGGCTGTAATTCAATGAATAAAAACAACACAATTCATACAATTATAGGCAGTGAGCTGTTTATCCCTCCTTGCCTCCTCTACTATTATTTTCTTCCCCTCTTGTATGATGTACTTACAGTCTGTCGATTAAGTTGTATAAGCATAAAAGAACAAACAAACAAAAATAATAATACTCTCGGAGGAGTAAACCAGCATAGACAGCAACAATGTATCGAGAAGAGTTTTTTCCTTTTTTTCTACCACCACGTCCCCTGCGTTGCCCTCGCACTGCGCTTGGGACAATAACTCTCTGCTTCTCTTGATCCAATGTTAAAAATTGAACACCGCTATAGTAATTCATTAATGATCATTAAGCACGTGGAATTTATGAATGACTTGGATTTACGCGTACCCAGTTGGAAATCTATATTATGGTAATAATCATAAAACACTTCATCAAAATTATGGTTTCTCATAATTAAGTGCATGAAATTTTTACCTGTATTATAAACAAGAAGGCTTGGAATTCAGGTGAAGATTTATGAAATATAAAGTAGCTCTGAAAATAGCCTCATTCCACTAGGCCGCTAATATTTATACTAGCACTTATATCGTAATTTGCTACAATTCAAATATATCTTAAAATTCTTGTTTCAACATTCGTAGGCAAATTCCACGATTCTAACCTTTTCCAAGTCTGCTCCACATAAAAATTTCCCATATAAAGAGTTCGTAGGAATAACACTCTAATTGTTATATTAATTAAAACGTTGTATAGACGCGTGTAGGCTCAATTAAATAGCACACCGTACACAGATTAAATTATTTTAATTTTACACACAATGTGAGATGTTATCGAATTGACTTCAACGAAATTTAATCTTCACGATCTTAATACGCTTGGGTTTCTATGATACCCACAGGAAAACGCGGTAGTTCAATGTCTCTCAATTCCTTCATTAAGCGAACACAAGAGCGAGAATATAACGACATTGCCATTCATTACATTATATGTGTCAGCTGATGAGGATAGCATGGTCATATCAAAAATAAATGGACTGTTAAAACGCTGAACAGAAATCAGAATTCAAATCTTGGAAAGAAATTGTTACAAATCTGCTTCGTTCTAAAACCTATTTCGTGTTGTGTTGTGTGTGTTTTTTTTTTTTTTTTTTTTTTTTTTTTTTTTCTTTTTTTTTTTTTTTTGAACGAACAGAGATATCAATTTCTTCCTAACATCACGAAATGAGTTGGCCTTTTAGTGTGGCTCGACCCACAACCCTGGCAATTCACCCCTTCAGATCCGATGTATGATAACGTCCAACCATATGCCATCCAAATCCTCTACCTCATATAGACTTTTCCCGATCTTTTTCCGGATCCTGCATTTTATGTATTTCGGGAGAAATTTAGAGTTTATTCTTCCAGAGGCTTTGCTCAGCATATGGTTCCTGCGGTATACGACGTCTCCTTCCTTAAACGTAATACTTCGACACCGGAGGTTATAAGACTTCGTTGCCTTGTCGTGCGCCACTTCTAAGTTCATCCTTAATCTTTCATGGATTTTATGAAGCCTATCAGTTTGTGCCGATACCTCAATCTGATCGAAATTCAAACTATCTAATTTCTCTAGGAGTTCATACGACGATGCGTGCTGGCACATATTCTGTCCAAACAGGGCATAATAAGGAGAACAGTTTATCGCGCTATGGAAATCGCTTCTTAAAATTGATAACACTTGTGGGATACATTTGTCCCAATTGGAATGGTCCTTCTCATTCGATAGGAAACAACGAATTTTTGTAAGAATCTCTCTATTTGCCCGCTCAGAGGCATTGGCCTGTGGTGAATAGAATCCGGTCCTTATATGTTTAATACCATATAAGTCTAAAAATTCTTTCATTTCCCTGGAGACGAATTGTTTACCATTATCAGTATGAACAAACTGTGGGACTCCAAAGGTAGGGAACAATTCATTCTGGAAAAACTTCAAAACATTGGTCGTTGTGGCTGATCGCATCGGTGTGAGGAAAATAAACTTGCTTAAATGATCCAGACATATGAAGACATAAGAATTCTGTGACTTCGTACAAGTATAAGGACCCAAAAAGTCACAATATAGTCTCTGAAACGGTCTAAACGTTTGAAAGTGATCTCCCATGGGTGGTCTAGTAATTTGTCAAGAGTCATCTTAGGCCAGAAATATTTCTGTCTCACCCTATTTAAGGTTTTCAAATAGCCACCATGACACGCGGTAGGTGAATCATGACATATTTCAAATGCCCTTCTTCGTAGTGAAGATGGTAACCAAAGCCTCCATAAATTATCTTCCTCGTTTTCTAAGCCTGTGCGAAAAGACACTCGTTTATACACCCTCCCATCTCGAACGCGTACATCAGGTAAAGAAGCCTGGTTTTTTAAAACCGTATCTCGTAGTTCAGAGTATTCCTCCTCATCAAAATTAGCCGATTCTAAGTTGATATCCTCGCCTGAACTCAAGCAGCATAGTTCGTCCACATCGAACCGGGATAGAGCATCTGGAACCGTATTGAGTGATCCCTTGCGGTGTTCGATCCTAAAATCATAGCGTTGGAGTTTAAGGCTCCAACGAGCTAATCGGCCGGATAAATCCCGTTGGCTCATGAGCCATCTTAAGCTAGAGTGGTCCGTTATGACACGGAAAGGAAGACCCTCTATATACGGCCGAAATCGGTTAACGGAGAGCACTGCGGCAAAGCATTCGAGCTCAGTCACAGTGTAGTTTCTCTGTGCCCGATTGAGCTTCTGGGAAACGAAAGCAATGGGGTGCTCATTGCCGTCATTATCCATTTGAAGCAAAACGCCTCCCACGCCGATTTTCGATGCGTCACATTGGATTATAAACTCTCTCGAGAAATCCGGCTGGGCCAGTACTGGCGCTGTCGAAAGAGCGATCTTCAAATCCTCAAATGATCTTATAGCCTCATTCGTAAGTTTAAATGGGCTAT
This sequence comes from Haematobia irritans, assembly GCF_050003625.1. Lineage (NCBI taxonomy): Eukaryota > Metazoa > Arthropoda > Insecta > Diptera > Muscidae > Haematobia > Haematobia irritans. Next base: position 112,486,035 of record NC_134398.1, on the reverse strand, counting down.
TCCTCTTCGCTAAGCAGTCTGTCAATGGACCACTTAAATTGGCAAAATTCCGGATGAACCCACGGTACCAATTCGCCATCCCTATAAATCTCCTCACCTGTCGTGGTGACTTCGGCAGAGGAAAGTTTGATATACTTTCCACTTTAGAAGGATCCACCATCAGAACGCCATGACCCACAATGTAACCCAAGTATTTGACTTCACGTTGGCAAAACTTGCTCTTGGAGACATTTATGGTCAATTTTGCCAACCGCAAGCAATGTGCAACCTCTCTCAAAATCGCCATATGGGTCTCAAAATCAGCACTACAGACAAGTAAATCATCTAGATAGATGAATACGTTCTCGCGCAATCTAGATGGTATAACCTTGTCCATTAACCTGCTCATAGTTTGTGGACCATTACACAAACCAAATGGCATATACTTGTAGTGGTACAGTGGTTTACCCGGAATGGCGAAGGCCGTCTTTTCCTTCGACGAATCCGATAATCGAATTTGTAAAAAGGCGTCCTTCAAATCGATTCCGGTAATGTAGTGGGTGTCCTTAAGCCTACTTAGTAAACCGCCTATGTGGGGTAAAGGATATGAATCCTTTTTTGTCACAGAATTCAATTTTCTGCAGTCAATACAGAGTCTAATTTTTCCCGGTTTACGCACTAAGACAGCTGGCGAGCACCATGGAGAGTTAGACTCTTCTATAACCCCCATAGATAGTAAACGTTCGATCTCCTGATATGCCTCCTGTTGGCGGGGCGGGGACAAGGGATAGTGCTTCGTCTTTATAGGAGGAGAATCGCCCGTATCTATGTGGTGCTCCAAAAGATCGGTGCAGCCCAAACCCATATTCTCAAATGACGGAAATTCCGATATTACTTTGTCTAACGTCAGCTTTTGGTCAGGTGTTAAATCATGAAATTTCTGATCATCGAAATTTTCCTCCTTCACAACTTCGGAAATGGACGGTATAATACCTGGTGCAATTGCGAACTCCTTCCAGAAGTTCACACCTAAGTATACCTCTTGGGTCAGGGTAGGGGCTAAATAGAATGTAATCTCCTTACATACGTTTTTAAAAGTAACAGGAAGAGAGCAGTAACCAACAATCTCTTGCCTAGGACCACCCGCTGTACCAATAGTCGAATTTAATCGTTTATAAACTATTTTATTTCGGGAAATAAAATCTTGACAATTTTTTCCAAGAGCCGAAACATTTGCCCCAGAATCCAGTAGCCCCAGAAGTGGCTCACCACATATCAAAATCTTTGCAAATGGCCGATCATCATCGCTCGCAAATACCGTAGACTCTATAATATTTCGGAATATTTTCCTAGCCTTAAATCTCTGGCGACATTTAATAACTTTGTTAGAAACACGATTCCTCAAAATCGGTTCACTAATACTCAACGAAAATGCATCACTATCATTGGGTCCCGAAAGGAATATTCTATTATCAGTTCCATTACTTATATTTGACATGTCCGGGTCTGAACGAGAAGTGAATGGACAGTTGGGAGAATTCAATTTATTGTCCACTTCATGTTCAAAAATATCACTCAATTCAAGGCGTTTCTCATTAAACCGGGGTTTTGTGGATTCAAACGAGATGACCCGGGATTCATCTCGTTTCCTTTCTGGTTTCCCAAATGCTTGTTGGGACAGTTTGGTGTAACTACACCCTTGTTTCCACATTTATAGCAAAAAATATTCCTCACTTCGTCTGGACAATATATATAAGAATGTCCATATGAGGAACAATTCCAACACTGGATCCTAGTATAATCTGGTCGTGACGAACGTTTGGAAAATTGGACAGCCTCTATTTGAGGATCACTGTACTCCTCATCAACCGGTTCACCCTCTTCCACCGTCAATTCATTTACATGCCTACTGAAAGTGTGCATGGGGTAGTGCTTGCCGTCACGTAATATCACCTCAGCCCTACGGGCCATATCTCGCAATTCATCAAGAGTACCCGGTTGGGAATTGAATAACATGAATTTAAGATCAGTATTCACGTTCCGTTTAATAATATCTATCAAAGAACTATCCGGTATCGGATTTGAAAGCCGGTAGTTCATTTCGATAACACTAGAGTGAAAATCATCGTAAGTCTCCTTGGAGTGTTGCTTACGAGATGAAATTCTGATCATAACGTCATGATCACTTTCAAGACTTCCAAACTCTTTCGTCAACGCATGCCTAAGCATTGAAAAACTGGCACTTCTATTCCGTCTAATAAACTGCCAAAAGAACTTTTCTGCCTTACCACTGAGAAGGACCTGAAAGTTCGACATTAAATGTTCCTCTGAACATCTCGTACGTTGCTGTAGTGTCTCAACCTTGAAAAGAAAATCTGACACCGGAGTTGTGCCATCGTATAAAATTTTCCATTCCTGCAAACGTACAAGATTTTCGCCAAGACCGGAAAAAGATTGACCAGATTGTCTGTTACCGGTGAAAACATGACTGTTCGATCCGCCATGAATAGAACCCCTAAGCTGGCTTAGTTCACGGCGGAATTCATCATGAGTATTCCGAAGTGACTCCTGAAACATTCTCACTAATTCATTAAAATCACTTCGATCATTTCCCTGTCGTGAGTTTTGATAATTCGGCGGAGTAGCCCCAATTTCCCCCGCAGCTTGTAAATCCCCTCCATCTTTATCAAACTGTTCGTCTAAATTATTATTCTGAGCCTGATGCTCATTAATTTGTGAGGCATCATGTCCGTGAGAACTACTATTTTTATCCAAAGCCGAATCCCGTGGAACGAACGGGGGCACGTTTACATTAAGCCTCTCCGCGGATTGTCTATATTGTACGTGAGAACTAACAGGTGGACTGTGGACCACTCTTGGGGGCGGTGGGAATGCATACTCCTCGGCAAAATTGAACGAAAGATTGTTGGCCGAAGAATTGTCCCGATTTTTGGACTTGTCTTTCTTTGACGTAGATCTGGTGTTCATTTTCACATAAATTGACATATAGTCCAATGTTAAGTATTTAATTATATATTCAATTATCTCTATGCCAAGGTTTAATTAATAAAGGTCATACAATTTCACAGGGAATGCCGTATAATTCAGTAATAAAATTAGGTAAACGAGCTACTAAGAATGATGTCTAGAATCTCGCACGACAGCAATAATTCGGATCTCTCATTCGGATGACAGATTTCCTATTTGTTCTGTTTTCCATATCAATCGCAACATTGGTATTTAATAAAATACACAAAACAATGGACAAATTGAATTTAGAAAAGAATATATCTCAATTAAAATATTATTACAACACAAATTCAGTAATGTCGGTGTTCCAAATTTGGGACTAATAGATTTCAATCAAGACTGTATAGAATTTTTTTTTTGTTTACTCCAAATTCTCAAGCGCATCTAATGGAAAAATAAATTCTTCTCATATAGGACTTCTTGAGTAATGTCATTATTAGCTGGTATCGTTCGTCAAATTATTATTCTACACGTAAGGAAATTTCTTGTCATTAATTATGAGTAGTTAAAATTCATTTGATTTAAAGGTTAAAATTTAAAGGACACGTATAAGTAGACGAATCTACAAGATAACAAAAAAAAAATACGTTTGTTGGCCTTTATTTCGTTGGGCGCCATCTATGTTACACGTTCTTTTGCAAACAACCTCCCCAAAAGTACACGGGCATGTATAAAGGTGGTACGACCAGCTCAGACGGTCAATTGGTGTTCTGTACCCCGTGAGGATACGTGCAATCATAGCAAAATTACATGCCATTTCGTCGAGAGCAAAAACCTTCATTACAAATAAATCCAGAGTTACTGAGGGTATGATATTATCCCTTGGGGTGCAATTGTTCCCTACCCTACCTATATATAGTACGCCTATGGCAATCGTAACACCCTTAGTTTTCTCGAATTGCCCCTTTTTATGAATTTAGCACCGTTTACTTCATTTTATCAAAAAATTACATGCATTCCCTTTATTTGGAATATTTAGAAATTCATTACAAAATATTTAAACAAAATAATTTTGGTATGTATGTGAAAAGATAATAGTCGTTTTTCATACCGTCTACTAAATATTTTAATAAAAAAAAATAATGTACAAATATTGATGGCAAATTACAAATAAAAATTAAGTTTAAATTTTATTGGTCAAAGGGTCAAGTTATGAGTAAAGTTTTGTGTCAGTTTGGGAAGAAGATAATTAGTTACCTGTTAATGATGTTTATTCTAGGGTAGTTGTTGATAAATTTCATTGATGATAAATTCCATATTCATTGAATTAGTCGCATGACATAAAAATATATGGGTAAACTCGAGATGAATGGCCATCCAGCGCGAAGAATGATGATGATTGCAATAGGCTGTAATTCAATGAATAAAAACAACACAATTCATACAATTATAGGCAGTGAGCTGTTTATCCCTCCTTGCCTCCTCTACTATTATTTTCTTCCCCTCTTGTATGATGTACTTACAGTCTGTCGATTAAGTTGTATAAGCATAAAAGAACAAACAAACAAAAATAATAATACTCTCGGAGGAGTAAACCAGCATAGACAGCAACAATGTATCGAGAAGAGTTTTTTCCTTTTTTTCTACCACCACGTCCCCTGCGTTGCCCTCGCACTGCGCTTGGGACAATAACTCTCTGCTTCTCTTGATCCAATGTTAAAAATTGAACACCGCTATAGTAATTCATTAATGATCATTAAGCACGTGGAATTTATGAATGACTTGGATTTACGCGTACCCAGTTGGAAATCTATATTATGGTAATAATCATAAAACACTTCATCAAAATTATGGTTTCTCATAATTAAGTGCATGAAATTTTTACCTGTATTATAAACAAGAAGGCTTGGAATTCAGGTGAAGATTTATGAAATATAAAGTAGCTCTGAAAATAGCCTCATTCCACTAGGCCGCTAATATTTATACTAGCACTTATATCGTAATTTGCTACAATTCAAATATATCTTAAAATTCTTGTTTCAACATTCGTAGGCAAATTCCACGATTCTAACCTTTTCCAAGTCTGCTCCACATAAAAATTTCCCATATAAAGAGTTCGTAGGAATAACACTCTAATTGTTATATTAATTAAAACGTTGTATAGACGCGTGTAGGCTCAATTAAATAGCACACCGTACACAGATTAAATTATTTTAATTTTACACACAATGTGAGATGTTATCGAATTGACTTCAACGAAATTTAATCTTCACGATCTTAATACGCTTGGGTTTCTATGATACCCACAGGAAAACGCGGTAGTTCAATGTCTCTCAATTCCTTCATTAAGCGAACACAAGAGCGAGAATATAACGACATTGCCATTCATTACATTATATGTGTCAGCTGATGAGGATAGCATGGTCATATCAAAAATAAATGGACTGTTAAAACGCTGAACAGAAATCAGAATTCAAATCTTGGAAAGAAATTGTTACAGCTGTATATGTGGAAGACAGCAATTCGTGGGTTCAATCCCATATGGGTAAAATGTGGGTGATAGGGGTATTTATGTGAATATTTGACGGTTCATTCATATTTTGTTATTATTATTATTTATTATTTGTTATTAAATTAAAAATTTTGTTTCCTTTTCACAATACCACAAAAATAATAACTTTTCCGGTTTTTATATATATTTTTTTTTCAGACCTTTTAGCGCATGGTCATTTGTTGTTGCACATTCCATTTGTTTAAACCCTTTCAATGACCGCTCCATCATAGGATGGTGAATAAATACACATTCTCTTGTTCTCTATTCACTCTTCCTCTCTAGCGCTCAAAAATATTCATTTTTAATCAAAAAGGTTATTGAATTAATTAAATGTTTATGTAAACGGAAAATTTTTTCAATCACGTTTATAATTGGAGATTGCTTCCGAATTGATAACAAATTAATTGAAACAATTAATTTTTATTAAATATTTAGTTTAATCAATAAACATATTAATTGAAATCGTTTCCATTCAATCCAGTGTTTAATTGAAAAATTTCATTGATATTTTTCAGACAGTGATTGAAATCAAAAATTTTTTTTTTGATTTCAATCACGAAAATTGCGGATTCAATCATTTTTTTAATTGAAATATCTTCAATCACGAAAATGATAGTATCAATCACCCATTTTGATTGAAAACAAACACGATTTTTAATTAAAAATTTAATTGACTTTTGTCACGGAATCAATTAATTGTGTGATTGAATCAATTAAAAACGTGATTGATTTTTAACATAAAATTCAATCACAGTTTTAATTGAATCAATTAAAATTTTAATTAATTTCGCGACAAAAATCAATCAATTATTTGATTCATTCAATTAAATAATTAATTGAAATTGGCTATAAATTTCGATCAAAAAATTTATATATTGCGACCCCAAAATCGTAGTTTGTTTCCTTTTGAAATAAAAGAAAATATGTGTTTCTTATAAAACATATTTAATATATTATTATTTTTGAATTATGCAATAGACAGATAAATTTGGTTCTTGTCATTTGTGTTTTGTTCTAACATAACTTACAAATACAACTACTATCAATAACAACTATAGGGTGAAAAAATAAATTATATAAATCATTATCTTCCTTATAATAATAACCATGTTAGCATGTTCCTTCTAATATGTAGATGCGCCTAGATTTCCAATAAATCAGCAGCCTGTAAGCTAAATTAGTTTTTCTGAAAGTAAACAGAATAATTCAAATTTCATTTTTTCAATTAAAAGTTAATTTTGTTAAACATTACCTGCATAGAATATCAAGTTCAATTCTTAGTTCCAGGTTGCAGATTTATAATCTTCTTTTGCAGTTGTAGTCTTTTAGCATAAAAAGGTGTATTAAGGAGCTCGGTAATTTAATTTTAGTAACAATTCCTTTCCAAAATTTCCACACATTAAAATCGTCTATTAAAATCTGAACCAATCAAAGACAAAAATAATGGGAAAGCAATGCAATATATGGTATTATATTGATGATACTTTGCAAATTCTGGAAATAGAAAAAAATATAAATGGAAAATAGATATTTTTATTATTTTCGGATATTTTTCATATTTTTAAATCCAAAAGAAAGAACTTTTTTACCATTACATAATTCAGCTCATTAGTTTATATACCAGATATACTGCTCTCTACTTGGGTTCAAACTGAAAAAGGCAGGTAAAACAAAAATGCAAATTAATGCCAACGCTACTTCGCAACTTCAAGGTGAATCTTCCACCAAACCCATACCGCTCTTGGTTTTAAGAAAACTAGGAGTGAAAAAAAATTATAATTTTAAAAGATCAATACGGTACCCACTTTTTTATTGCAAACATATTATTATATATTTGATAAAATGATGGAGTTGATGGGATTGATTGGTCAATTTCACGAAATAAAATTGGTCACTAAAAGAAATATATAAAAAATATATTATTTTAGTCCGTTTAATGTAAACAGGCTTCAATGAAAAACGGTATTCACATTTCACAATTTCTTACCTTCAATAAACGTAGATTGTTTTCCATTTTTTACAATGCCACAAAACACAAACACAGGTAATTTCAAATGCGTTCTGTCATATATTTTTTTCAAACCTTTACCACGTGGCCGTTTGTTGTTGCACACCTTATTTATTTCAACCCTTTGCTATGATTTGTTGTTGCGTTCAAAATATTTATGCACACATTTTTAATGCAGCAGACAGAATGTCGCCAATCATGTTTTTCAATTTACGCGAAAAACAAAAACCCAACCGTTCGTATCGAGTTACTTCCACAGAATGATCTCTCTTTCCATTGCTCTCTTTTCGCTCTTTCCATTGCTCAAAATTATTCAGTTTCAATCACAAAGGTGATTGGATCAATCACATGTGTAATTGGAAACGGAAAAAATTTCAATCACGTTTGTAATTGAAAATTATTTCCGAATTGATTAAGAAATTGATTGAATCAATTAATATTTTAATTGGAAACGTAACAAATATCAATAATTTTTTAATTGGTTTTTATTCGGATTTGATTAAATAATTAATTGAATCAATTAACATATTAATTGAATCCGTTTCCAAATTCAATTAAGTGTTTAATTGAAAAAATGTTGGTGATAATTTTTTGTGTGTAGATCTTATTATCGTGCCCATTGACCAATCTATCTTCTTCTTCAAACCTGTTTTTTAAAGAATTACTTGTTTTTCAGAGCAGCAGCATAAGAACATCTCTGTCTTTTGAATTATAAGGAATTTTCATCTCTTTTTAACTGCTTTCTCCAAAAAAAAAAAACACCAACATTTCCTCCCAAATGATTCTACCATCGGACATATTGAATCATTTTTAGACTTCTTATAGTTAATTGGTAATTTTCCATGTGCTTACATTTCAATCATAGGTATTTAATATTGTGGATTCATTTGCATTAAATAAATACGTACGGATATCCCACTGTGTAAATGTTGGTTGGCTGGCCACAAACATATGAATGCGGTTGCTGGAACCTGTGTTAATTTGAGTCCAATTTACTTGACATATAATGACTATAATTTTATTAATGGAATTTCGTGTTGTCGGTAATTGAATTTAGTTTCATAAACGGTGCAGCTCCATCTTCGCGATATGACCACTCAGTCACTCGATGTGACCATGGAGACACTCGAAATGGAAGTTTAACATGCTTGAGACACATGTGATACCCATTCATTCGGTTGGCGTGAATGGAAAGTGTTGCCACTAATGATCATTCATTTTGAACTTGGATATTATTATGGCAGCCATAAACGAGAAAACATTATTTTTGTGGTGATGAAGTTTATTACCCTTGTTCAATCAAATTATGATTGGATCCCATCAATAGTAATTCAAAGACGCTAAATATTGAAGTTCAAAATTCATAAAATTGCCATTGTCTCCATATCTCCATAATAAAAAATCCGGGAATGTAAAATCATTCGCTTCGAGAACAACATATTTCAATATCAACAGATATTCTACACAGTGGCATAAAGGAAGTAAATTACATACGAGGTAAGTTGGCTGTAGAATATTTCGTTGATCACATAAATATCAGGAGACTAAATTACTACAAAGATACCATAATTTTGGATTCTGACCCCAGATGGGTCTAGTGTCTAATTTTCTAGAAATATACCTATACATACATCGTCAATAATAATTATTTTCGTATTTGACGACTAATTGCCATAGAAACATTGTATATTCCCCTTTCGGTTTTGCATCATATTCAAATCGGATAAGTACGAGTATACGTTTTTTGAAGCTTGGACATAAACGGAGCAAAATTCCAACAACTCAAATCTGGCGCCAATATGTCATTTTGGCGTAATCTTAACAAGTAAAACTAAATGGCAAACAAAACAAACAGCAAACATTTCCATACCACTCAACACCGAGCAATATTGATGCGCCTCTATTCGCATATTCACTCCGAGGTCCAATGCATAAAATAAGACTTCATTAATTTACCAAAAGGACAGCATGGTCACGGGGACAATACCAACTCTCTAGTATATTCATTCTGAAATGGAAGAGCAAATGTTCCCTCAAATGTATATTCGTTATCAGTGGCAGACAACCCAGCAGAGGTATAAAATATAAAAATTAACAACATGATGGCAAGGGGCAGCACATAATTTTTCACCACGTCGTATGATTGTGGAGCAGTGCACCACCTCCGATCGGTGAGTGTGGCTGTTATAATGCCCACACTTTTGTGTTAACATAAACATTTATGAGAAATTTGTTTCGTTGGATGTTGTTTTATTTGTTGTTGGTTTAGACCGAGTGAACATTCAATTGACAAAAGACTTGGAAACAAACTTGCCGTATCAGTAAACCATACCATGTGGCTGCTGACTGTTGAGGTGATGTTGCTGCCGTTTTGAAAACATGCATTACTGTATCCAGCAATGGACATAGAATATGGAATGTTTATGTCCCTACTGTCTCGTCTGCTGCTGATTACGATGACCAAACTGAAGAACCTCAAAAAGTGAATATTATACTAAACACATGATTTCACATTCATTTATGTGCTCATGGAAAAAATACGTAGATTGCAAATATTTTCGAATGCACTAAACAAAATTATTTATAAATCAGTGGTTTTGAATGAAGAAATTCGAATGATTTTGCCATAAAATAAAGAAAGCATCTCTTGTGAAAATGAAAACAAATAAAAAAATAATTGTTACTATCTTTGAGAATGTTTTCTTCTATTTCTTAGGCTGTAGTTAGTATTGAACTTATTTTTGTGGTCATTTAAATGTATGCTTAAGTTTAGCTCAAAAAATGTTGGACACATACTACGACACGATTTTCAATTAAAAAATTAATTGACTTTTGTCACGGAATTAATTAATTGTGTGTTTGAATCAATTAAAAACGTGATTGATTTTTAACATAAAATTCAATCACAGTTTTAATTGAATTAATTAAAATTTTAATTAATTTTGCGACAAAAATAAAATCAACTATTTGATTCATTCAATTAAATAATTAATTGAAATTGGCTATAAATTTCAATCAAAAAATTTATATATTGCGCCCCCAAAACGTAATTAGTTTTATTTGAAATAAAAGAAAATGTGTGTTTCTTATAAAACATATTTATTAATATATTATTATTTTTGAATTATGCAATAGACAAATAAATTTGGTTCTTGTCATTTGTGTTTTATTCTAACATAACTTACACATACAATTACTATCAATAACAACTATAGGGTGAAAAAATAAACTATATACATCATTATCTTCCTTATAATAATAACCATGTCAGCATGTTCCTTCTAATATGTAGATGCACCTAGATTTCCAATAAATCAGCAGCCTGTAAGCTAAATTAGTTTTTCTGAAAGTAAACAGAACAATTCGAATTTAATTTTGTTCAATTAAAATTTAATTTTGTTAAACATTACCTGCATAGAATATCGAGTTCAATTCTTAGTTCCAGGTTGCAGACTTATAATCTTATTTTGCAGTTGTAGTGTTTTAGCATAAAAAGGTGTATTAAGGAGCTCGGTAATTTAATTTTAGTAACAATTAGAGGTCTGCACAATTCCATTAGTAAATGCAGAGTACACGTGTACTTGCTAAATGAGTACATCTATTTGAGAGAGTCGCAAAACAATTGGTACACATTTTAATGAACACCAAAAGTCACGAGTAACTTCTTGTTGCTACTCTGATGTCTTCACTACCAACAAACACATATTCCTCTTTCTCTCTTATTGAAGTGTACTCAGAGTGATCACGTCGAGTATGTTGCTAGAACAAAACTTCATAGAGTACTCCATGCAGTGTTGCCAATTTGGTGCTTTTAGCACCAAATTTAGTGCTTTTTGATTTCTAAAAAGCACCAAATTGCCTTTTTGGTGCCTTTTCAAAAAAGCACCAACTTGGTGCTTTCTGGCATTTTCATTTAGTGCTTTTGGTGCTTTTTTATTTTGAACAGTATTAAGTTTAATTGATACAAAAATTTTGATTAGACTTTCAAGAGCCGAAGAAACTCAAATTTATTGTCAAATATAGAATTTGATTGTTATGACGTTGGTATTGATTATTTTTTAATTAATATTGTTATTTAGGGTATTCTGTAGGAAAGTCCAGCGATGAGTGCCGAATTTTTGAATTTGGTAAAGATGTCATTAAAAACCTTTGTATTAAATTCACAAAAGCACGCACAACTGAAATAAGCACACAGAAGAAAAAGTGTCTCGTAAATTTAAGAAGATTTTTACAATAATTTATTACAAGAATTTTCCGGAATTTTAGTTCATTTTTCGTATCTTCAACGAAAATTAACTACTCGAAAGGAAATTTTACAAATTCTAAGTAGCAATCGTTTAGTTCATGGCCTACAAAATACGATGGAAATTTCCTTAAAAAATTTCTTAACTGGTAGTTAAAAATTCGTTTGTCATGCTATAAAACTACTTGTGAAATGTAAAGTATTTTCTAAATAATAAGTGCAATTTACTATAAGATTTTTTTGTATGAGAAAATATTTTTTTACGAAATATGAACTTGAAAGTGGATAGGAATTTCTTACTGACAATTCCTATAGTTAATAATTGTTGGTAAAAAATTACCCAATGAAATATTTTTAGTTCACATGTAATTAAATTTATAGACATTTTCGTCAAAAATGGTAGATAACATTTCATGAAAATTTTGCAAATTTTAAGTTAAACGTTTCATCGTTCATAAACTGGTGTGCCTTTACGAATATTATTCTTAGAGTAAATTGTCAGCAGATGCTATGAACTAATGCATAGTACAGAGATCTTTATCGGCATAGTGGAATGTGATTAATGTAAAGATGATGTTACTTGAGTTTTGTTGTGTATACATGAGCGTGGGGTTGTTTTTATTTTTGTCCATTTAGTGGTTTGTGTGTGTGTGTGTTTGTTATTCGCGGATGGTTTATTTGGCTGGATGAGGTGTTTTTTTTCAATAAAGGCACATGTGTTTTTGTTGTTGTAGGAATGTTTTGGCTTTGCTTGGTTTTGTTTGGCATGCTTCAGTTGTATAGTTGGCGTTGGCGTGGGCTGTTGCATCTTTTTAGCTGGTATGCAACAAGGGAATATAAAGACATGGAATATTTTGGATTTTTGAGACATATATTGGTGTTTGTTAATTAAACCTTTTAAATGAAAGTTATTAATATTTTATCAGTAGTTTAGAAAAAAGTTATTAAGAATATTTAGGAAAATATGTTGAAAGTGTATTGAAATTTTTATTATTCTATGTAAAAAAATAATATTCAATTCCAGATGAATTTGGAAAATTTTTGTTATATCTCAGCGTATAGTTTATTCATAAATTGGTAAGTATTTTTTTAATATGACTTTCTTTTAAAAAGAATATTTTTTATGTATATTATTATTTGTTAATTAATTTTTTTGGAAACCAGTTTAATGTTTTTCTTTGTTGTAAAAACAATAAATTTCAGAGCAACTCCAGATGGATTCGAACAAATTTAAAAAATAGAGAATTGGTAAGTTTTCTTTTAAAAATTGTCTTTTTTTCGACTAGAATATTTACGTTTTTATGACCTTTTTATCATCAAAATTACAGGTTTTTAATACCTTATTTTAGTATTCCTTTAATCAAATTTTTTGGAAACCAATGTAATATTTTTAATGTAAAAACAAATATTTAATTTCAGAATAACCCCTTGAAAATTTGGACAAATTTTTAGTACTCATTTGCCTGTAATTTAATAGTGAATTGGTAAGGATTCTTTAACTTTCTTTTAACCCTGGACAGTCATCCTTATTTTTTGTACATTAACGTCATCCTTCGTCATGTTGACTACGGCTGATTTCAAGACGCTATAATTTTCATCGTGAGCGAAAAAGTGAACCAAACTTGAATTTATTTTCTTATTCAATTTGGTTTTAAGTAGTATAAAACAAAAATTCGTAAAACGGTCGAATTAGTATAACTTAAATTTACCATTTCCCAATAGACTAAAATGCATTTTAAATCGAAAATGAAATTACGTGTCGTCATTTTCACGAATGATGACTGTCTAGGGATATCAAGAATATTTGGTTTTTTATGCATTTTATTATTTTTTTTGTCATTAAATTTTTTGAAAACCTATTTAATAATGTTATTTAATGTAAAAAATAAATATTTAATTTCAGAGTAACCCAAATAAATTTGGACAACTTTTTATATTTCCCCTCAGCGTACAATTTAATAGAGAATTGGTAAGTTTTATATTAAATCTTTGGCTTTCTTTCAACTAGAATATTTATTTTATTATATTCTTCACATCGATAACAACACAGTTTTATGAGTTTATTTAGAATACTTCATTATTTCTCTAATTGTTTCAGGTACAAATTTTATGAGATACGTTTTCCAAAGAAAAGTTGAATTCCTTACACCATTTGATAAAATGCCTTAAAATATGGTAAGTTACAAGCTAAAATGAAGAATTAAAAATTATATCTCATTACATGGTGCTAATTTTTAACAATTTTCATTATTGTTTCCATTTTTTTCCAGCAATATATGTGAAAAAATTACTCACGATGAATAAAAAAAGGATAAGTCAAAATGTCCAAACAGCGGGTTCAAATGAACTACTCTCTTTCTACGTGGTCATCATTTTTATTCACAAACAACATTGTATTATGATCTTTCATCATAAGTTTTTATAATAAAGTACTTTTGATTAAAGAAAGTTTAATTTTAGTGTATGAAAATTTTCATAATAGGAAAACGGTTTGTTGTTCCTTTAATTATTTAATTTCTCTGTATTGTGGAATGATTGATTTAAAAATAGTTTAGTCGTCGACATTTTAAAGAGACTGTTAACCAATTTTTATTATCAGGTTTCCCACAAAATAAGCAAGTAAACCAAAATAATACTGACTTTTTAACTTGGTAGGGGTATATAAATCTTATGGTGTTGTAAAAATGAACTAAAATACAATGTTATAGATGAACTAAAATTTAAGAGAATTATAAACTAGACAAGTTGAAAAAAATCTTAAGGGCTAAATCATGGTCAATATTACTACAGTTTAGTTCATTTTGCAATGGAATAGGGTTCACTGTTTTTTCAGTGCAGTAGACTCCTTCCATATATTAATATTTTGAAAGTTGAAAAACATCACTGATCAAAATGAATTGGACGAAAGCATTAAAACTGATCAAAATGTATACTTGAATAGCGGTTCATAATGGTGAGTACTAAGTTCGTGTTTTGTCGCTAAAGTGAAAACTATATCAGTAAAAAAGACATAAAATTATGCATATTTGTTGCAAATTTTATTATAACTTGATGGGGAATAGCCAAAACCAAATTTTCACAAAGTTTGTATTCCTTAAAATTAATTATTAAAGAAGTTGTAATTGTGAAAAAATGACTATTTTAGCAGCTAAACTCGATCTTAATACCCACCTTAACTTCTTAAAATTCAATTCACAAAAGTTCTATAAAACATCTTTGGAAGCTTTTTTTTTTTTTTTTTTTTTAGTACACCCAGAAAAAAGTGACCCATTCTTTAAGTTAAAATGAACTCATTGTGAAGAAAGTTGAACTTCGTATAGCGCCAAAGACATTTTTATTTGTTTGAACGATGTGATTTTCGTAGAAATTAGGTATAATGCATTCCATATATTAGTTAACATTTTCCTATATTTATGTACCACAATACTACAGAATGAAAAAATTTAGCTGATTTGAATTCATATATGGAATGATTTTATTGAAATTTTTTCATTCATTTGGACAAATCTTACATATTTGTGGTAAAACTTTTACTTCATAATTAGAACTGCTTACCTTCGTTTTTAAATACAATTTTATTTATTTATATAAGCAATTTCATCTTCAATAAAAGACATGATTTATTAATATATTGAATATATTTATTAAGAATCAACAGCATCGACTGTCCTTGAAATATTAGTTTATTATTCAACTATTTCCAATTTCCATGTGATATTATCAACTGTAAAACGCACTTTTTCTTCTCCTTGTACTTTTCACTTTTAATAAGTTGCTGCCTAATGATTTCAATACCTACAAATATAAAAAATCATAAACCATTTTTGTTACAAAAGGTTAGCGTCACTGAATATTACCTGATAATTGAAGATTCCAAAATGAAGACAAATGAAAGGGTTGTTATTCTGCTGGTGTTTTCTTTCTTTATACACCATGACGAACATTGATAGATTTATTTTCAAAAAACGAACATTTTTCTCACTAATTTAAAATAACAAATATTTTATATATTTTATTTGTTATTTATTATATTATTTTACCATATTATTTTTTAACAATCTCTCTGTATACCACAACAACGCGATTCCAACTAAAAAAACAACCCACGCGCAATCATATCGATACACCCACGCGCAAACACATCGATTACGATGACAGGTATCGATTACAGGTAACAATAGAAATATAGGAAAATTTCCTATATTCTAACAAGTGTGTTTCCTTAAGTTTTGAAAGGATTGCATACTTCTTAGTACGAATGAACTAAAATATTTTTCTATGCCAAGTGTTGTTCGTATGTATGAAAAACTTTCTATTATAAAGGAAGTCGCAATTATCATTTTATAAGAAATTTTACTAATTTTGAGGAAACTTGGTTTTAGTTCGGATTTTGTTTATTTTTACGAATGCTTTGTTATCGGTGAATAAAATTTTCTTGTTCAGTAGTAAATTCTTATACCCAGCGAAGAAAACAGTATGAGTAAAATTCCATGTCTTATTCTAGTTAATGAACTATTCCTAACTGCTTACAGTTTAGGAGTTTTTTACTGAAACGAGTAAATTTTATTATTTCTCACAAAAATTTACATTAATGGTAATAAAATGGATAAACCATATTGGTGAAAATTTTTTCCTTTAGTTTCGAAGGCACTTTTTTCTGGGTGTAGAGCATTTAATTTTCGATTTTGTGGTGGAAGGTGGTATGTTAGAATTTATAATATATTTTTGGTGCTTTTTGGCCTTGGGGAGTTGGCAACACTGACTCCATGTACCACGTGCAGTTTCAGAAATACAAGAAAACAGTTACTCTCCATAATACATGTTTTCGGATTGATATAAAGAACGGCAAACGTTAAGGTAAGTGTGTGACATACATAAATATATGAAATATGTGACATACATACATATCTATGATTAATAATAATGGAAAGTTTTGCTTCGCACATAACTGAGAAATACTTGTGGTACCACGTGAAGTGAAGAGAATCCATGTTGTACTTTCTCTCAAGTACTTACATTTTTATTGTTCCTTTTTTTCGGAACATATATTGTTTCGGATAAGTACTTGGTGGTATTTGACAAGCAAGTGTTGTCTTCACTTCACTACTTGCGCTCTGAGAGAAAGACAGTGTATGCAGAGATGGTCTGTATCAAACTTTTTTAGGTTTGCGACTGTCGCAAAGTTGTAAACGTCACATACGCGTCGTAAATGTAGAAAAAGTAACAAAAGTCGCAAACTGAAAATACTTTAGTCGCGTCGGCTAGGCAACGAATTCGATGATATCCAAGACGATGGTAGGTGCGAAGAAGTTTCAATTCTTAGGAATGTTCACAATTTTCGGTTTTATTCCCCACATTTTCCCTATTGCCTTTTGCACGAGTACAGGGTAACCGTGGATTTTCTCGTCCTTTCTTAGCTTTAAGTTCAGTCTCCTGTCCAATAAAACCCCAAGGTATTTTGCACACTCACCAACGGGAATTTCGATACCACCTAAGAAAATAGGCTTGGCCATGGGAAAACTTTCACAAATTTCTGCAGAAACTCACAGCGAATGCTTTCAAACTAAATTAAAAAATGTTCAGGATTTCTTCTATTCAAAATTTGGTTTTCTACAGTAGGTTTACGACTTTTGCGACATACGTATTATACCGTCGCAAATGTATGTCGCAAAAGTCACAGTTTGTGACAGGTCAACCCTGAGTGTATGTACTATATTCGACAGCGAATTGCATACATGTAGTGAAAAGTTATTTGATGCAGACCTCTAGTAACAATTCCTTTGCAAAATTTCCACACATTCAAATCGTGTATTAAAATTTGAACCAATCAAAGACAAAAATAATTGAAAAGCAATGTAATATTTGGTATTATATTGATGATACTTTGCAAATTCTGGAAATAGAAAAAAATATAAATGGAAAATACACATTTTTATTATTTTCAGATATTTTTCATATTTTTAAATCCAAAAGAAATAACTTTTTTACCATTACATAATTCAGCTCATTAGTTTATATATCAGATATACTGCTCTCTACTTGGGTTCAAACTGAAAAAGGCATGTAACACAAAAAGGCAATTGAATCCCAACGCTACTTCGCAACTTCAAGGTGAATCTTCCAACAAACCCATACCGCTCTTGGTTTTAAGAAATCTAGAAGTGAAAAAAATTTATAATTTTAAAAGATCAATACGGTACCCACCTTTTGATTGCAAACACATTCTTATATATTTGATAAAATAATGGGATTAATGGTCAATTTCACGATACAAAATTGGTCACTAAAAGAAATGAAAAAAAAATATATATATTATTTTAGTCCGTTTAATGTAAACAGGCTTCAATGGGAAACGGTATTCACATTTCATAATTTGTTACCTTCAATTTTTACAATACCACAAAACACAAATATCAAATAAATAATATCAAATGCGTTCTCTTATATATTTTTTACAACTTTACCACGTGGCCATTTGTTGTTGCACATTTTATTTATTTCAACCCTTTGCTATGATTTGTTGTTGCGTTCAAAATATTTATGCATACGTTTTGAATGCAGCAGACAGAATGTCGCCAATCATGTTTTTCCATTTTTCGCGAAAAACAAAAACCCAACCGTTCGTTACGAGTTACTTCCACAGACTGAACTCTCCATCATACATTGTTGAATAGAAACCCATTCTCTTGTTCTCTTTACAGTCTTTCCATTGATCAAAATTATTCAATTTCAATCACAAAGGTGATTGGATCAATCACATGTGTAATTGGAAACGGAAAAATTTTCAATCACGTTTGTAATTGAAAATTATTTCCGAATTGATTAACAAACTGATTGAATCAATTAATATTTTAATTGGAAACGTAACAAATATCAATCATTTTTTTAATTGGTTTTTATTCGGATTTAATTAAATTATTAATTGAATCACTTAACATATTAATTGAATGCGTTTCCAAATTCAATTAAGTGTTTAATTGAAAAAATTTTGGTGATAATTTTTTGTGTGTAGACTGCTTATTTACGTCTGAGAGACGTATAAGTTTTTTAGTTTTTCGCTCACGTTGACCTCTCCCGAACTGAATGATAAGAAATCTGAGTGGCAAGTTGTGAGGGAACATAGCTTCTCAGATCATCGCTACATCAGTTTCAGATTGGCTGTTCGTACTTCAAAGACCATATTTCCGCCAAATGTTAGGAAAGCTGATTGGAATAGGTATAGGAAATCGTTCAATTTGATGATACCGGAAATGCCAGAGACAAATATGAGCACTGTGCAAGATATCGAACACGCAGTGGAGCGGATTACTAAGGCCTTCAACATGTCACTGAAAGCTGCTTGCCCTAGAGGAAAGCCAAGGAGAAAAAATTGGCCGCCATGGTGGACTACGGAGTTAAGTAATATGAGGAAATCATGCAGGAAGCTCTTTAACAAAGCAAAGTCCACAAGAGCTCCGGAGGATTGGGACACTTACAAGATGAATCTGAGAGCATATAAACGAGAACTGAGAAGGTCTCAACAAAACTCTTGGGATGATTACTGTAGCAGTATTGAGAATACGTCAGATGCTTCCAGACTACGGAAGGTACTAGCATCCACTAACACCGCTCCAGGTTTCATTACAACATCGGAGGGAAATTGGACAACGTCTAGTGAGGAGACGTTGGAGGTACTTTCGGACACACACTTCCCTGGAAATCAGACGGTTGAACCATGTTCTGGCGGTGTAACAGAGGCTCAACGCTCATTTCCTATCGTGGAAATTGTGTCGGAATCTAGAATAAAATGGGCTTTAAATAGCTTTGGACCATTAAAATCCCCCGGACCTGATGGAATTACTCCGGCGGAATTACAAGCAGTGGCTGAAAGAATTATCCCCTGGTTGACGGTGATATATAAACGATGTGTAAACTTAGCATATATTCCAGAAAAGTGGAGAGAAACAAAAGTCGTCTTCATACCTAAAGCGGGAAAAGCTTCTCACTCGAGTGCGAAGGATTTCCGACCAATCAGCTTATCCTCATTCCTACTTAAGACCCTGGAGAGGATGATAGACATGTATCTTAGAACTAGCGTGCATTCAAGTTTGCTCTCGAAACGACAGCATGCATACTCGAAGGGCAGGTCTACTGAGACCGCATTGCATGAACTAGTCAGCTTTATTGAAAGCTCACTAACTGTCAAAGAATACACAATCGTGGCGTTTCTAGATATCGAAGGGGCGTTCAATAATGTCCATCCGAGCTCGATATTAAATGGCACTCCCCAAGGAGGAGTTCTAATACCTCTTCTTTGGAATGTTGCTATAAACAATAAGTGGTGGCATACGCAAATGATGTGGCGCTATCCGTCAGGGGAAAATTCCCATCCACAATCAGAGATATTATACAGAGAGCTCTTAGGATGACTGAGAAATTGGCGAAAGATAATGGTCTTGCGGTAAATCCATCAAAGACAGAACAAGTCATGCACTGCAATGATCGCAAAACTCCCACGGTTAGGCCCATTTCTTTAGGGGTATTGAAATGCCCTTTGGTGAGTGTGCAAAATACCTTGGCGGTATTTTGGACAGGAAGCTATATTTTAGGCTTAATATTGAAGAAAGGGCGAGAAAAGCCACGATAGCTTTGTTTTCGTGCAAAAAGGCAATTGCACGGGCGAAAAAGACTGTTTTTCATATGTTTGGGTGTTAAAATTATATGTTTGGAACTCAAATTTTTAAACACAATATTTTTAAGTGCAAGCATATAATGTTCATAAACTAGCATAACATGTTTGGGACATATATGTTAATATGTTAGAACATATTATGTTTGGGACATAAAATGTTTTTAAATATAATATGCTTGGATGCAAACATATAATAATTTAGATATAGACTATAAACATATATGTGTTTATATAGAGAGAGAGACATAAAGTAAAATAATGAAAGTAACCAATTGGCGCCTTAAAAATACTCGTATATATACACAAAGAAAATTTCATTAAAGATTGGAAAAATACTATGTGTGAATATAAAGAACCCAGCAAAAAAATTTGGAAGTTCTTCCAAAGGCACAACTTTAAAAGCCCTTCCAGATGATGCACTCCCAATGATGTTCTTTATTTTAATTACCCAGGAAGTTCTTTTAATCCAATATTTTATAACTTGGTTTTTTCATGGGTGATTTAATGGGTGATTTTAATTTTTTTTTTGTTTCAAATAGGTTAAGAACTGAGTAAGAATTCATAAAATGGTACAAATTATTTAAATTTTGTCGACAAAAATGCAAAATCCAATCTGAAAAAAATTTGAATTTCTGAAAATATTTGAGGTCAAACGTTTCCGACAAGCGTTAGAATCCATTAAAAATTTTAAAAGATTATAAAAATTATTTATTTTTATAATCACAGATTTTTTTAATTTACATCCAAAACTTTGAATTTGGATCACACCCAACGAAGTGATGCAAATTCAGTGCAACGGCTGTTGAAATGGAGAACTTCTGTCCTATGACAAGCCCATGCTAAATTTACGCTTCTGCGTCAATTTTGCTCCACTTCCGGATTCAAAAAGAACATTTTCATTGCTTTTTTGACGACGCTTTTTTTGCTGGGAAGTATCAATTTACAAAATAAGGATGCTTTTATGACACAATTCGTCTTTAAAATAGAGTGTTGAAAAACATGTCCTATTTTTTAACGATTTTTGCTTTGTAGTCAAGATGCAAAAATGCAACAAATTTAAAGACAATTTCATTAATTTTAAAGAATTTGTCTGAATTATTAAAGTCAAGTTGACCTTAGTCCAAAAATGTTTTCTTTCATGCTATGATACCCATTTTCAAGTCAAATCACTTAATTATAAGAACAACACGACTTCATTGAAAAGTTTATATTAGAGAAATGCGTCTTCTAAGCTAAGCAAAATTTGTATTCTTATTTTAGGGACATGAACTCTTTGGCCTCACGACAATATTTTTTTTTTTAGTGTACTCTTTTTAGAGTTATGACAGTAAAATGAAAACAGGGGGAAAATGTGACAAATTAAACAGTAAGATCTATAAAAACAAAGATTAGGTCCTCTTTATTAATGAGTAGTCCAAGAGGAGTTGATGGATTCTTTCGAAAATAAAAGCGGGCATTGAGTTCGAGTTTTGCCGCTAAAATTATTTCTCATTTTAGTGGCAAAACTCGAATTGGTAAAACCAAAATAACATTATAACTTTTTTCGGTAAATAGTTTTATAACATGGTGGGGATCCAAAGCAACAATTGAATAAGTTTATTTTCTTTAAAATAAATTATTAAAGAAAAGTAAAAGGGTAAACATGGTCATTTTAACGCGATAATGTCAACTTTATACCGGCCTTAAGAATTAAATTAAGTACAAAATTATTCGTTAATAAAAATTCATATTGATTTGTATTTCCAAATAATGGTGCTACATGCTAGCAAACAATTGTGCACACCAAAATAAATTTATGTGCTGGTTGTAAAATTACTGTTTAGAATTTAAATATAATGTGCTTTTGAATGGTTATCGTTAACCTTAGGATTCGATGGAAAAATATTTATATATATACTCGACTTCACGTTCTTCTTTTGTAAGAGTTTTTGAATTTCAAACATGTATACAAAAACCTTTTTTTGTTACAAAATTTTTATTTTTGCAATAAAAAAATAATATATGATTTGAACTCAGTCCATTTCGTTTATATCAAGAACTTTTTTTTCGGACTTTAAGTCTTTTATAAGACACACTTTACAGTTTCATAGTAAACAAGTAAGTGAAGTAGAAAGTCGGGCGGGGCCGACTATATCATACCCTAAACCACCCTAACTGAATTAGTAATCATAAGCATTTGTGGGGTAACATTGATATAGGCATGGGAGATAAAACGCAGTTGCATATTTAAGAAAATTAAGGGGTACATGTTTATGGGTGCTTTGTGTCAATCTGACTATAGCTCAAAGTCAATGTTGCCAGGGAAAATTTTCGGTTTACCCTACAAGGACAAAAAAAGTTCCCTACTTTCCCATACATTCCCGAACAATTTTCCCTACTATATTTTGCGTTAAATTTAAAAAATTTTACAAAACTTTTGTTGGTTCTAAGTACTTTATTATCTTAAAACATGAATACGCAACGTATATAACTTAGAATATATATTTGTATTACCACCACGGTTGCCACAGTTGGTAGAATTCTACCCAAATTAGTAATCTTTTTTGTTAAATCTCTAAAAAAAAAAAATAAAATTTTGGAAAAAGTTTCTATAAACAAAGTTTCGTGAGAAATTTTTCTATAGAAATAAAATTTTGACAATAAATTGTATAGAAATAAAATTTTGAGAAAAACTTCCACAGAAATAAAATTTTGAGAAAATTTTGTTAAATCTCTACAAAAATAAAATTTTGGAAAAAGTTTCTATAAACAAATTTTTGTGAGAAATTTTTCTACAGAAATAAAATTTTGAGAAAAAATTCCACAGAAATAAAATTTTGAGAAAATTTTTTATAGAAATAATATTTTGAAAAAAAATTCTATAGAAGTACAATTTTGACAAAATTCTCTACAGGAATAAAGTTTACCACACATTGTTAAAGATCGAGCCTTGCCGGCTTCTACTTTCCTCCTCTAGAGCCACCAAAATGTAAAAATTATTACAAATTGTGTTGAGTGAAAATGTCCCACATTATGGCCCTACGTCCCTACAAGACGCTAAATATTAGAAAAACCATACATATAGGGAATTTCCCCTACTTCTAGCAACACTGGCTGTGTTGATATTGCGCCTACGGAGTTAGTATGCCACAAATATTGAGCCCATTATTAAAAAAGAGAAAATCGTTAAATTAGTATGGGTTATAAAGACAAATTTATAAAAATCGAGCAATATTCTTATGTAAGACCTAAAAGTACGTATAAGTACGATCGGCTAGTACATCAAAATTTGAAATTTGAGTAACATTGGTTAATAAATAAGAGTACTATGGCCAAATTTGGGAAAATCGAGCGATGCATATATATGGAAGCTATATCTAAATCTCAACCAATTTGCATAATATTTTGCGGGTTTGATTAATACCACAAAAGGTTATCTTGTGCAAGATTTGAGTAAGATCAGTTAAGATCGGTTAATAAATAAGGGCTCTATGGCCAAATTTGGGAAAATCGGGCTATACATATATTTATATGGGAGCTATATCTAAATCTGAACCGGTTTCGATGATTTTTTGCACATATAGTTAGTGCTATAGAAGATTATATTTAGCCACTCTTGAGTAAGATCGGTTGATAAATAAAGGTTTTGTGGCCAAATTTGGGAAAATCGGGCTATACATATATATGGAAGCTATATCTAAATCTGAACCGATTTCGATGATTTTTTGCACATATAGTTAATGCTTTAGAAGATTATATTTAGCCAAATTTGAGTAAGATCGGTTGATAAATAAAGGTTTTGTGGCCAAATTTGGGAAAATCGGGCGATACATTTTTATGAGAGCTATATCTAAATCTGAACCGATTTGGATGAAATTATGCAGACTTGAAGGGCGATGGAAAAGATTACCTTTTGCCAAATTTGGTGACGATCCGTTTGAAAAAAGCGCAACGTGACCCCATTTGTCGAAATCGGGTGATACATATATATGGGAGCTATATCTAAATTTGATCCGATTTCTTCCAAATTCAATAGCGTTCGTCCTTGTGCCCAAAAAACTGCCTGTACCAAATTTCATCAAAATCGGTTAATAATTGCGACCGGAATCCTGTGAACAACAAATACATGGACAGACGGACGGACACCAAGCGCTAGATCGACTCAGGAGGTGATTCTGAGTCGATCGGTATATATTTTATGGGGTCTAAAATCAATATTTCTCGTAGGCACATTTTTTGGCCGATCAAACTTATTATACCCTGACCACTATGTGGTTTAGGGTATAAAAAAACGAATGGAGTAAGAGGAAGTACGCTCAAAATAAAACCAGCCAACTGCACTCAAATTGATTATTTGACATTGCCAAAGGAAAAGAGAGATGTTTGTACAAAGATTTATTTCGGCAAAAACCGACTATCATAAACCTTTTTTCGGAAGGTTCAAGTGTGGTTCACTTTGGATTTAGTGAACTACCAGAATTTATTCTGATAATTGGTTGATAGTTTTGCTGCAAGTAGAGGATGTTGATGCGAAATGTAGTAATCCCGAAACGTGCGTCAATCCAAGGTTAGGTTAGGTTAGGTTAAAGTGGCAGCCCGATTAAATTTCAGGCTCACTTAGACTTTTCAGTCCATTGTGATACAACATTTAACTAAAAGTACCTATTACATATGGGCACTTCTAGTCTTAACCAGTGAACCTTCTCTATTATTTACTTTTGTGGAACCAACCAGATTGCTCCAAAGCCATTAGCAAACTGCTTAAGTTAACGTTTTCCAGGTCAGCCAGTAATCTAAAGCTATATGCTCCTAAAATTCGCTTACGCCTTACACAAAAAGCAGGACACTCACACAAGAGGTGTTTAATTGATTCCTTTTCCTCCACATCATGACAGCTTATACAATAGTCATTATACTTCGCACCAATAGCTTTTTCAAAATCGCCTGTCAGGCAGCGACCCGTTATAGCAGATATCAGGAGTGCTATTTGACGCCTTGAGAATACTAGCATATCTAGTGTGCGGTTTAAGTTTAAATGGGGCCATATTTGCTTGGTGTCGTTACAACCCTTGCAATTCTCCCATCGAATATTGGCCATCATAACAGCCTTCTCACGCAGTAAGAGCTTGCAGGTGGCCAGAGGCATACCAACAGATTCTAGTTCCCCTGGAATATGTAAGGTAGTTCCTAGCCTTGCTAACAAATCTGCTTCGCAGTTCTCCGGTATGGTCCTATGGCCAGGCACCCATATTAGGTGAATATTGTACTGCTCAGCCATCTCGTTGAGAGATTTGCGGCAGTCTATGGCCGTTTTCGAGTTAAGGAACACAGATCCAAGTATTTTATTGCAGGTTGACTGTCTGAGTATATATTAATGCCAATATTTGTTGGAACATTACTTCTCAGCCAATTCACCACCTCTCTTATTGCCAATATTTAAGCCTGAAAAACATTACAGTGATTAGGTAATCTTTTCGCTATTCGAATTTCCAGACCTTTAGAATATACTCCGAACCCCACATGTCCATTCAATTTGGAGCCATCAGTATAGAAGTCTATATATCTTTTATTCCCCGGGCTATGTGTACACCACGCCTCACTGTTGGGAATTAGAGTTTCAAACTTTTTGTCCAAAAGTGGTTTTGCCAGGGTGTAATCCACTACGTTAGGCACATCTGGCATTACGTTGAGGACTGAACTATGACCGTATATTTTTTCCGACCACAGCGATAGCTCGAGCAACCGCACAGCCGTTGTTGCACCTGACTGTTTGGCCAAAATGTCTAAAGGCAATAGATGTAGCATGCCATTAAGGGAGTATGTTCCTGTCTTACTAAATGCGCCTGAGATACATAAGCTCGCCATACGCTGAACTTTATCTAAACAAGTCAGTTTCTGAAGTGCCGGCCACCAGACTACAACACCATACAGCATTATAGGTCTAACTACTGCCGTGTATAGCCAATGCACAATTTTTGGCCTTAGTCCCCACTTTTTCCCTATTGCCTTTTTGCACGAGTACAAAGCTACCGTGGCTTTTCTCGCCCTCTCTTCAATATTAAGCCTAAAATTCAGCTTCCTGTCCAAAATAACGCCAAGGTATTTTGCACACTCACCAAAGGGAATTTCACTACCCCCTAAGGAAATGGGCCTAACCGTGGGAGTTTTGCGATCTTTGCAGTACATGACTAGTTCTGTCTTTGCTGGATATATACACCAAGACCATTATCTTTCGCCCATTTCTCAGTCATCCGGAGAGCTCTCTGTATAATATCTCTGATTGTGGATGGGAATTTTCCCCTGACTGCTAGCGCCACATCATCTGCGTATGCCACCACTTTTATCCTTTCTTTTTCTAGGGAAACCAGAAGGTTGTTTATAGCAACATTCCAAAGAAGAGGTGATAGAACTCCTCCTTGGGGAGTGCCTCTGTTCACATACCTTTGTATGTTTGCCTGCCCTACACAGATAAAAATAAGTTTGAGAACCAATAACTTTTGTTGGAAAACCAATAACAAAATTTGTTAATTTTCCTGCAACAAACTAATATGTATTTTTAATAACCATTATTACAATAGAGTTGTTAGCAATCGTTACCATCAGAAGGTAACAAACAATTTGTGTTCTCAATAACATAATTTGTAAGTAATTTGTTGAGTACAAAATATTAGTTGTTGAACGTTACGTTTAATCCTCAACAAATATTTTTGAATTTGTACGAAAAAATTTGTATGTGGTTTGTTGGAGTCTATCAATGACCTGTAACAAATTTATTGACCGAATTATGCTATGAATTGCACCAAATTTGCAAAATTGCCGGAACAATTTTGGATATATTTTGTTAAGTACACACAGAGAAGAAATATGACCAAAATGTTATTTTTGGACGGGGAACATGTAACATTTTTGCGTCGAAAATGCTATACTCACTTTTGTAAATGTATGACGATTTTAAATTTGAGAAGTCCAGCATTTTGACAACTTCATGCCCAGTGCCATATATTCTAGTTAATTAGAATTGTAATAACTCCAATCCCGATATTAATATGTGTTTATCAATTATCTTACACAACAAACAAATTTAAGAAACTACCAAACTTAAAAATATACATTTTTCACAGACATTTATAAATGCTTTTCTGTATTTTCTGATGAGTGAGTGAGCTCTTTGCTTGCTATCATACACGTTCATGTACTCATACTCATTTTGTTCTAACGGTATTCTTCGCATACTTCTTTTAGCTTTCGTACATATTCTCAGCGATGTGCGCGTAACCAGTCTTGTATTTTTGTTTTTGTTTTCATATCGAAGCAGTCAACTATTTTCGCAACAAAACAATTTGTTGAAAATTCAGAATATTTCTATTATTTCCTCTGTCAAGCATCTACAAACACATTTCAACAACAAATGCCTCATATTCAATAGACAAATTTGTTGAGCATCAGCAGATTTTACATACAAATAAAGTTGTTAATATTTATTTGCAGTTATTTTTTTGTGTGTAGTGTGGCTTAAATACGTCTCTTTATTAGAAGTTCGTCTAACAGCCTAAGTATATCTGGATCAACATTCAGAGTTGTCAGTCCATTTAATATCGAGCTCGGATGGACATTATTGAACGCCCCTTCGATGTCTAGAAACGCCACGATTGTGTATTCTTTGGCAGATAGTGAGCTTTCAATAAAGCTGACTAGTTCATGCAATGCGGTCTCAGTAGACCTGCCCTTCGAGTATGCATGCTGTCGTTTCGAGAGCAAACTTGAATCCACGCTAGTTCTAAGGTACATGTCTATCATCCTCTCCAGGGTCTTAAGTAGGAATGAGGATAAGCTGATTGGTCGGAAATCCTTCGCACTCGAGTGAGAAGCTTTTCCCACTTTAGGTATGAAGACGACTTTTGTTTCTCTCCATATATGCTAAGTTTACACATCGTTTATATATCACCGTCAACCAGGGGATTATTCTTTCAGCCACTGCTTGTAATTCCGCCGGAGTAATTCCATCAGGTCCGGGGGATTTTAATGGTCCAAAGCTATTTAAAGCCCATTTTATTCTAGATTCCGACACAATTTCCACGATAGGAAATGAGCGCTGAGCCTCTGTTACACCGCCAGAACATGGTTCAACCGTCTGATTTCCAGGGAAGTGTGTGTCCAAAAGTACCTACAACGTCTCCTCACTGGACGTTGTCCAATTTCCCTCCGATGTTGTAATGAAACCTGGAGCGGTGGTAGTGGATGCTACACACAAAAAAAAATTTTTTGATTTCAATCACGAAAATCGCGGATTCAATCATTTTTTTAATTGAAATGTCTTCAATCACGAAAATGATAGTATCAATCACCCATTTTGATTGAAAACCAACACGATTTTTAATTAAAAATTTAATTGACTTTTGTCACGGAATCAATTAATTGTGTGATTGAATCAATTCAATCACAGTTTTAATTGAATCAATTAAAATTTTAATTAATTTCGCGACAAAAATCAATCAAGTATTTGATTCATTCAATTAAATAATTAATTGAAATTGGCTATAAATTTCGATCAAAAAATTTATATATTGCGAACCCAAAATCGTATTTAGTTTTTTCTTTTGAAATAAAAGAAAATATGTGTTTCTTATAAAACATATTTAATATTTTATTATTTTTTGAATTATGCAATAGACAAATAAATTTGGTTCTTGTCATTTGTGTTTTGTTCTAACATAACTTACAAATACAACTACTATCAATAACAACTATAGGGTGAAAAAATAAATTATATAAATCATTATCTTCCTTATAATAATAACCATGTTAGCATGTTCCTTCTAATATGTAGATGCGCCTAGATTTCCAATAATTCAGCAGCCTGTAAGCTAAATTAGTTTTTCTGAAAGTAAACAGAATAATTCGAATTTAATTTTGTTCAATTAAAAGTTAATTTTGTTAAACATTGCCTGCATAGAATATCAAGTTCAATTCTTCGTTCCAGGTTGCAGATTTATAATCTTCTTTTGCAGTTGTAGTCTTTTAGCATAAAAAGGTGTATTAAGGAGCTCGGTAATTTAATTTTAGTAACAATTCCTTTCCAAAATTTCCACACATTAAAATCGTCTATTAAAATTTGAACCAATCAAAGACAAAAATAATTGGAAAGCAATGTAATATTTGGTATTATATTGATGATACTTTGCAAATTCTGGAAATAGAAAAAAATATAAATGGAAAATACATATTTTTATTATTATCGGATATTTTTCATATTTTTACATCCAAAAGAAAGGACTTTTCTACCATTACATAATTCAGCTCATTAGTTTATATACCAGATATACTGCTTTACTTGGGTTCAAACTGAAAAAGGTAGGTAAAACAAAAATGCAATTTAATGCCAACGCCACTTCGCAACTTCAAGGTGAATCTTCCAACAAACCCATACCGCTCTTGGTTTTAAGAAAACTAGGAGTGAAAAAAATTATAATTTTAAAAGATCAATACGGTACCCACTTTTTTATTGCAAACATATTCTTATATATTTGATAAAATGATGGAGTTGATGGGATTGATTGGTCAATTTCACGAAATAAAATTGGTCACTAAAAGAAATGAATAAAAAATATATTATTTTAGTCCGTTTAATGTAAACAGGCTTCAATGAAAAACGGTATTCACATTTCACAATTTCTTACCTTTAATAAACGTAGATTGTTTTCCATTTTTACAATACCACAAAACACAGGTAATTTCAAATGCGTTCTGTCATATATTTTTTTCAAACCTTTACCACGTGTCCGTTTGTTGTTGCACACTTTATTTATTTCAACCCTTTGCTATGATTTGTTGTTGCGTTCAAAATATTTATGCACACATTTTGAATGCAATTTACGCGAAAAACAAAAACCCAACCGTTCGTTACGAGTTACTTCCACAGACTGATCTCTTCATCATACATTGTTGAATAGATACCCATTCTCTTGTTCTCTTTTCGCTCTTTCCATTGCTCAAAATTATTCAGTTTCAATCACAAAGGTGATTGGATCAATCACATATGTAATTGGAAACGGAAAAAAATTCAATCACGTTTGTAATTGAAAATTATTTCCGAATTGATTAACAAATTGATTGAATCAATTAATATTTTAATTGGAAACGTAACAAATATCAATCATTTTTTAATTGGATTTTATTCGGATTTGATTAAATAATTAATTGAATCAATTAACATATTAATTGAATCCGTTTCCAAATTCAATTAAGTGTTTAATTGAAAAAAATTTGGTGATAAGTTTTTGTGTGTAGTACCTTCCGTAGTCTGGAAGCCTCTGACGTATTCTCAATACTGCTACACTAATCATCCCAAGAGTTTTGTTGAGACCTTCTCAGTTCTCGTTTATATGCTCTCAGATTCATCT
This sequence comes from Haematobia irritans, assembly GCF_050003625.1. Taxonomy (NCBI): domain Eukaryota; kingdom Metazoa; phylum Arthropoda; class Insecta; order Diptera; family Muscidae; genus Haematobia; species Haematobia irritans. Next base: position 112,455,231 of record NC_134398.1, on the reverse strand, counting down.
TGTAAGTGTCCCAATCCTCCGGAGCTCTTGTGGACTTTGCTTTGTTAAAGAGCTTCCTGCATGATTTCCTCATATTACTTAACTCCGTAGTCCACCATGGCGGCCAATTTTTTCCCCTTGGCTTTCCTCTAGGGCAAGCAGCTTTCAGTGACATGTTGAGGGCCTTAGTAATCCGCTCCACTGCGTGTTCGATATCTTGCACAGTGCTCATATTTGTCTCTGGCATTTCCGGTATCATCAAATTGAACGATTCCCTATACCTATTCCAATCAGCTTTCCTAACATTTGGCGGAAATATGGTCTTTGAAGTACGAACAGCCAATCTGAAACTGATGTAGCGATGATCTGAGATGCTATGTTCCCTCAAAACTTGCCACTCAGATATCTTATCATTCAGTTCCGGAGAGGTCAACGTGACGTCCAAAACCTCTTGCCTGTTTCTGGTGACGAAGGTTGGTGCATCATCCTTATTGCAAACTACCAGGTTAGTACGCAAAATAAACTCTATTAGCGACTCTCCCCTTGCATTAGTATCACTACTTCCCCAAATACTATGATGTGCATTTGCATCGCATCCCATAATGAGTTTTGTCTTTGTTTTTAGTGACTCCTCAACTAAGGTCTTTACGGTACAGGGTGGCATCTCCCTATCATGTCCCATGTAGACCGAAGATACCCAATATTTGCATTTGGATATCTCTAGACTGGCTACAACAATATCTGCATTGCTCAATGTAGGAAGCAGAAACAAGTTTTTCACTGCTGACTCTACCGGAGGCTTGTCCGTTTCGGAATCCTTTGGCTGATCGCTTTTGTATACCTTCATATGGATATCATGAAAGCCATAACTTACACGTCCTTGGGTCTGGGCTAGATGTGGCAGCGACTCTATGTTTAATATAAACACCGCATGTCGTCTTGGTCCATCCACCTCATCCACCTCATCCAAACGACCAACCTTCCAATCGGCGGTTGGAAGATCTGGGTTACATTCTTCTAGTCTCTCTAGTATTGACTCAGGATCAGGAGGGTTTGCCGGTATCCATGCATGTGCTCTAGGTTTAGCCGGTATGTCTTTTTTATCGATGCGGCTCCTTCCCAAACTTCACCAATTAGCATCAATGCAGCTTTAAAGCAATCCATAGACCTCTGGTCCGCAAAAGCTATTAACTTATATCGTCCTTGATACCATCCAGCATCTTGCCGTCGAGGACTTGGTCCGGGAAACTTTTTTCGCACCTCTGAGTAGACACCAGACATCGCATTCTCAATTTCCCCCCATTTTTGCCTTGGAATCATACCTTCCAATGCTTTTTTTATTAATAATAGCCATCACAAGGCTGTCTTTTGCAACTGAGGCAAACGACCTTTGATCCCGTTTAGAGGATGGCGCTCATCCGGTGATCGTTCCCTTTTTCCAGCTTCAAGAATTCCTTGAGCCCATTTGAAGGAATCGCTTTGCTTAGCCGACAACGTGTTGGGTCGACTGATCCTAATTTCTTTAGGATAAACAAAGCATTTCTTCGTCCCTTGAATCTCTTCCGAGAGGGATTGCCTCCTTTTGATGTCGTCACCTTAGGTTAGGTTAGGTTAGGTTATGTGGCAGCCCGATGTATCAAGCTCACTTAGACTATTCAGTCCATTGTGATACCACAGTGGTGAACTTCTCTCTTACCACTGAGTGCTGCCCGATTCCATGTTAAGCTCAATGACAAGGGACCTCCTTTTTATAGCCGAGTCCGAACGGCGTTCCACATTCCAGTGAAACCACTTAGAAAAGCTTTGAAACCCTCAGAAATGTCACCAGCATTACTGAGGTGGGATAATCCACCGCTGAAAAACTTTTTGGTGTTCGGTCGTAGCAGGAATCGAACCCACGACCTTGTGTATGCAAGGCGGGCATGCTAACCATTGCACCACGGTGGCTCCCTCGCCTTAGAAAAGGTTCGACTTGCCAAAGTGTCACCGCCAGTCGACCCGTCTACAGGTCGACTAATTGGGCTTGACTCTTGGTCGCTGCCGAAATTTATAACTTCAACTTTATAACATCCAAACATCTTGCAATCAAAAGGGCTTTGCCCAAATAAATTTGACAAACATTCTTTTCCTCTTTTGTAGTTTAGTCAATGCATGGTTTTAAGCTGAAATCAAACAAAACAATAATGGTTTAATTTTTACGCTAAACAATGTTCTTCGAATCGACATCGTATGTCGCAAGTATAGGGTTTTGTTCTTAACAAAATACTTTATGCTAAATGAGTACTTTGGTTTTCTAAAATTTCAGTCCAGAGACAAGTATATTTTCTTATTAGAAACAACTTCAGATTTTCTTTATATCAAGTAAAAATTATTCTCGTAATGTAGGTCGTTACTGTGAAGTGGAGGTGTGCACATGAGTAATATTTTACGCACGATATTGTTTGGTAGGACTCACACTCACGCACACTCAAGAAAATAAAATTTGTACTCACGCACGAAAATGTCATGACTCACCGAAAATACCGTGACTCACGAATAATTTTATGTCGTTATTCGTTACTCACGCACACTCACGAAAAAATCATTTTCGTGACTCACGCACGACATTTGGTTTGTTAATTACGCACACCCACACCGTTTCGTGACTCAACAATTTCGTGTTTCTTGCACACCTCTACTGTGAAGTTTTCCTCATGCGGGAGTGTTATGTATATTGGCTTAATAAGTGTATGATAACCCACCTATGTTACGATAAAGTCGAATTCAGATAGATCAAATCTAATTATAGGAAGCATGTCTGACTCTGTATAAAACCTACTGAAAATTGATCAACCCACACAAACAATTCTTTTAAGAGCATCCCAGGATCCTCCATCAATTTTTGCGAACCTGTGTTAGTTAACTTTTTCAGAAGATTTGGAAATTTAGAGAATTTTAAATTTTTTGGTACACACAAACAATTGTCACCAAAAAATTTTCAATTAAACTCTTAATTGAATTTGAAACACATTCAATTAATATGTTAATTGATTTCATTAATTATTTATCAAATCCCAAATAAAACCATTTTACAAAATTATTGATATTTGTTACGTTTCCAATTAAAATATTAATTTATTCAATTAATTTTTTAATCATTTCGGAAATAATTTTCAATTTTCCGTTCCCAATTAAACATGTGATTGGTTCAATCACCTTTGTGACTGAAATTGAATTGTTTTGAGTGATGGAGAAAAAGAGAATGTGTATTATTCGACAACAGGGATCAGTCTGTGGAAGTAACTCGTAACGAATGGTTGGGTTTTTGTTTCCACGTAAATACCCAGCAAAAAAGCGTCGCCAAAAAAGTAGTGAAAATGTTTTTTTTTTTGATCCGGAAGTGGTGCACAATTGACGCAGAAGCGATGAATTGAACATGGGCTTCTCATAGGATGGATGTCCACCATTTCAACATCCGTTGCACTGAATATGCATCAGTTCTTTAGGGGTGATCCGAATCCAGTGTTTTGGATATGAATTGAAAAATTTTGTGATATTTCGATAAATAAATAACTTTTTTATGCATTATAAAGCTTGACCTCAAATATTTTCAAAATTCACAATTTTTCTAGAATGGGATTACGGTTTTTTCAACAAAATTTAAATAATTTGTACCATTTTATAGAGGTGTGTACGTGAGTAATATGTTGCTCACTCACACTCACGCATGATGTTTTTGGTAGGACTCACGCTCACGAAAAAAGAATTTGTACTCACGCACGAAAATCATTTAAATGTCGTGACTCACCGAAAATATCGTGACTCACGAAAAATCTCGTGACTCACGAATAATTTTATGAGTAATTTACCTATAGAACCCGACTGAAAACATGAGTATGATTAAAATCGAGAGCGTTATAAAACTCTTAACACCTAGGATGTCACTAAGATTAGTATAAATGAATTCAACTCCTAAGAATTTTATGTTCGTAAGCGGGATTATTTTCGTGATCGTGTTTTTCCGAATTTCGTTACTCACCCACGCTCACGAAGATATTATTTTCATGAATCACGCTCACGCACGACATTGGTTTGGTTAATCACGCACACTCACGCCGTTGTCCTCAGCGTGACTCACGCGTGAGTCACGACAATTTCGTGTCACGTGCACACCTCTACCATTTTATTAACACTTTGTCGGTTTTTAAACTATTTGAAACAAAAAGAGTTAAAATTACCCTTTAAACATATGGAAAAAGCGAGATATAAAAAATTGAATTAAAATATCTTCCTGAGTAGTTAAAATAAAGAAAATCTTTGTGAGGATATTTTTGGAAGTTTTAGAAACAATAACAAGTCATACAAAAGGATTGAAATAAATAAAGTGTGCAACAACAAATGGCCATGCGGTAAAGGAGTGAAAAACTATATGACAGAATGCATTTGGAATTACCTGCGTTTGTGTTTTGCGGTATTGTAAAAATGGAACACAATCAACATTTATTGAAGGCAAGCAATTGTGAAATGTGAATACAGTTTTCCAAAAAAATTTTTTTTGATTTCAATCACGAAAATCGCAGATTCAATCATTTTTTTAATTGAAATGTCTTCAATCACGAAAATGATAGTATCAATCACCCATTTTTTTTTTGATAGTATCAATCACCCATTTTGATTGAAAACCAACACGATTTTTAATTAAAAATTTAATTGACTTTTGTCACGGAATCAATTAATTGTGTGATTGAATCAATTAAAAACGTGATTGATTTTTAACATAAAATTCAATCACAGTTTAATTGAATCAATTAAAATTTTAATTAATTTCGCGACAAAAATCATTCAACTATTTGATTCATTCAATTAAATAATGAGTTGAAATTGGCTATAAATTTCGATCAAAAAATTTATATATTGCGACACCAAAATCGTAGTTTGTTTTCTTTTGAAATAAAAGAAAATATGTGTTTCTTATAAAACATATTTAATATTTTATTATTTTTGAATTATGCAATAGACAGATAAATTTGGTTCTTGTCATTTCTGTTTGGTTCTAACATAACTTAAAAATACAACTACTATCAATAACAACTATAGGGTAAAAAATAAACTATATAAATCATTATCTTCCTTATAACAATAACCATGTTAGCATGTTCCTTCTAATATGTAGATGCGCCTAGATTTCCAATAAATCAGCAGCCTGTAAGCTAAGTTAGTTTTTCTGAAAGTAAACAGAATAATTCAAATTTCATTTTTTCAATTAAAAGTTAATTTTGTTAAACATTACCTGTATAGAATATCAAGTTCAATTCTTAGTTCCAGGTTGCAGATTTATAATCTTCTTTTGCAGTTGTAGTCTTTTAGCATAAAAAGGTGTATTAAGGAGCTCGGTAATTTAATTTTAGTAACAATTCCTTTCCAAAATTTCCACACATTAAAATCGTCTATTAAAATCTGAACCAATCAAAGACAAAAATAATGGGAAAGCAATGCAATATATGGTATTATATTGATGATATTTTGCAAATTCTGGAAATAGAAAAAAATATAAATGGAAAATAGATATTTTTATTATTTTCGGATATTTTTCATATTTTTAAATCCAAAAGAAAGAACTTTTTTACCATTACATAATTCAGCTCATTAGTTTATATACCAGATATACTGCTCTCTACTTGGGTTCAAACTGAAAAAGACAGGTAAACAAAAATGCAATTTAATGCCTACGCTACTTCGCAACTTCAAGGTGAATCTTCCACCAAACCCATACCGCTCTTGGTTTGAAGAAAACTAGGAGTGAAAAAAAAATTATAATTTTAAAAGATCAATACGGTACCCACTTTTTTATTGCAATCATATTATTATATATTTGATCAAATGATGGAGTTGATGGGATTGATTGGTCAATTTCACGAAATAAAATTGGTCACTAAAAGAAATGAATAAAAAATATATTATTTTAGTCCGTTTAATGTAAACAGGCTTCAATGAAAAATTCACATTTCACAATTTCTTACCTTCAATAAACGTAGATTGTTTTCCATTTTTTACAATGCCACAAAACACAAACACAGGTACTTTCAAATGCGTTCTGTCATATATTTTTTTCAAACCTTTACCACGTGGCCGTTTGTTGTTGCACACCTTATTTATTTCAACCCTTTGCTATGATTTGTTGTTGCGTTCAAAACAGTGCTGCCGCTAGTGAAAAATTGAGTGAAGTAGATTTTGGAAAAAAGTGGAGTAGATTGAATAAAATTGAAGTAGCATACATTTTTGAAAGCAAAACAATAGAATTCATTTTATTATACCCTCCACCATAGGATGGGATGGATATTAACTTTGTCATTCCGTTTGTAACACATCGAAATATTGCTCTAAGACCCCATAAAGTATATATATTCTGGGTCGTGGTGAAATTCTGAGTCGATCTAAGCATGTCCGTCCGTCTGTTAAAATCACGCTAACTTCCCAACGAAACAAGCTATCGACTTGAAACTTGGCACAAGTAGTTGTTATTGATGTAGGTCTGATGGTATTGCAAACGGGCCATATCGGTCCACTTTTACGTATAGCCCCCATATAAACGGATCCCCAAATTTCGCTTGCGGGGACTCTAAGAGAAGCAAATTTCATCCGATCCAGCTGAAATTTGGTACATGGCTTCAGCATATGATCTCTAATAACCATGCAAAAATTGGTCCACATCGGTCCATAATTATATATAGCCCCCATATAAACTGATCCCCCGATTTGGCTTGCGGAGCCTCTAAGAGAACCAAAATTCATCCGATCCGGCTGAAATTTGGTACATGGTGTAAGTATATGGTCTCTAACAACTGTGCAAAAATTGGTCCACATCGGTTAATAATTCAATGATTAAAACCGCTATGTTCATCGTAATTAAAGGAATAGGAAAAACAATTAGATAATATGGGGAAAATTTTTAAAATTTTAAGCAGAACAAAAAGTGAAGCAGATTTTTGGAAGAAGGAGTGACGAAGTAAATTTTGTGAAAATGAAGCAAAATACTTCGATTGAAGTAGTAGCGGCAGCACTGGTTCAAAATATTTATGCACACATTTTTAATGCAGCAGACAGAATGTCGCCAATCATGTTTTTCAATTTACGCGAAAAACAAAAACCCAACCGTTCGTATCGAGTTACTTCCACAGACTGATCTCTCCATCATACATTGTTGAATAAAAACCCATTCTCTTGTTCTCTTTTCGCTCTTTCCATTGCTCAAAATTATTCAGTTTCAATCACAAAGGTGATTGGATCAATCACATGTGTAATTGGAAACGGAAAAAATTTCAATCACGTTTGTAATTGACAATTATTTCCGAATTGATTAAGAAATTGATTGAATCAATTAATATTTTAATTGGAAACGTAACAAATATCAATAATTTTTTAATTGGTTTTTATTCGGATTTGATTAAATAATTAATTGAATCAATTAACATATTAATTGAATCCGTTTCCAAATTCAATTAAGTGTTTAATTGAAAAAATGTTGGTGATAATTTTTGTGTGTATTTATATTAAACGGTCAAAAATAATACATTTTTTATAGATGCGTTGGAAGATTTACTTCCAAGTTGCGTAGAAGCGTTGGTAAACTAAGTTCTATTTTTGTTTTTCTCAGTTGCACCCAAAATATGAAAATCGCAATAAATGCGTATAATCAAAATACACATTTTCCATTTATATATTTTTATACCCTGCGCCATTTTTACTGGTGACCGTCGAATGGAACGGACGTGTGTTTTAATAGCGGATAAACTCATCGTAATAAGTACCTACTACGAATTTCAAGTGTGGTGGGATATTAGGCCACCATGCAGAGAAATTCAAAGACATCCACTGGGTTGCTAAGTTCAAGGACCAGTGGACGGGTATCGACTGGAGTTATAAATTTGGGCAATGACCAAGAGTTTGGCCCAATTAGTCGACAGGTGGCGACAATTTGACAAGTCGAACCTTTTCCAAGGTAATGGCATCAAACGCAGAAATGCTTTGTTTATCCTAAAGAAACTAGGATCAGTCGACCCAAGAACGTTGTCGGCTAAACAAAGCGATTCCTTAAAATGGGCTCAAGGAATTTTTGAGGCTGGAAACAGGGAACGATCACCGGATGAGCTGCCATCCTCCAAAAGGGATCAACGATCGTTTGCCTCAGTTTCTAAAGACAGCCTTGTGATGGCTATCATAAATAAAGGAGCATTGGACGGTATGGTTCCAAAGCAAAAATGGGGGGAAATTAAGAATGCTTTGTCTGACGTCTACTCACAGGTGCTGGAAAAGTTTCCCGGCCCTGATCCTCGGCACCAAGAGGCTGGTTGGTATCAAGGACGATTTAAGCTAGTCGCATTTGAGGACCAGAGGTCTATAGAATGTTTTAAAGCTGCTCTGATACTAATTGGTGAAGTTTGGGAAGGAGCTGCTCTAGAGTTAGTCGAGAAGAAAGACATACCGGCTAGACCTAGAGCACATGCGTGGATACCTGCAAACTCTTCTGACCCTGAATCTATTTTAAATAGACTGAAACGATGCAATCCAGATCTTCCAACAGCTGATTGGAAGGTTGGCCGTTTGGATGAAGTGGATGGACCAAGACGGCATGCAGTGTTTATATTGAACACTCAGTCTTTGCCACATCTAGCAAAGTCCCAGGGCCGTGTATGTTATGGCTTTCATTATATCCAAATGAAGGTATATAAAAACGATCAGCTAAAGGATTCAGAAATGGACAATCCTCTGTCTGAATCAGAAGTAAGCGGATCCTCTTGCGAAGTCGAGGGAGATACCAAAGTTGAAGACATGGATAGACACCGTATGCGAGAGGAGGTTTCTATTGCCTCAGAACTCACCAAAGTTGAACCTATGGTTATTGCGAGAGTCACCGAGATCTCTGAAGAGAACATTCTTGATGACTCGATTGAAGCGGCTGATGTGACGGTTGTTGAAAATCTCTACGGATCCTCCAGATAAATCTTCATCATTGTAAGGCTGCATGTGCTGCCTTAAAAGTTCTCCTGATGAAAGGGGACATAGATATAGTTCTTATTCAAGAACCATATGTTTATAGAAACAAAATATGTGAATTAAGTACTCCGGGGTTCAAACTATTGCAGTATCCTGCAATGATGTAATTGCTAAAAACGAGCTCAACTTGTTTCTGCTTCCTTCAATGTGCAATACAGACACTGTCGTTGCCAGTTTAGAAATAGCCAAATGCAAATATTGGGTATCTTCGGTCTACATGGGACATGACAGGGAGATGCCTCCAAATGCCTTTAAGACCTTAGTGGAGGAGTCACTGAAAACAAAGACGAAACTCATTAATGGATGCGATGCGAATGCACATCATAGTATATGGGGAAGTAGTGATACTAATGCAAGGGGAGAGTCGCTAATAGAGTTTATTTTGCGTACTAATCTGGTAGTCTGCAACAAGGGAGATGTCCCACCTTTGTCACTAAAAACAGGCAAGAGGTTTTGGACATCACCTTGGCCTCGCAAGAACTGAATGAAATGATATCTGAGTGGCAGGTTTTAAGTGAACACAGCTTCTCAGATCATCGCTACATCAGTTTCAAATTTGATATTCATATCACCAAGACCATATTTCCGCCAAATGTTAGGAAAGCTGACTGGAATAGGTATAGGGAATCGTTCAATATGATGATACCGGAAATAACAGAGACAAATATGAGAAATTTGCAAAAGATATGGATGTATCAACTTATCATATATCCCAGGAAAGTGGAGGGAAACAAAAGTCGTTTTCATACCTAAAGCGGGAAAAGCCTCTCACTCGAGGGCGAAGGATTTCCGACCAATCTGCTTATCCTCATTCCTACTTAAGACTCTGGAGAGGATGATAGATATCTACCTTAGAACTAGCATCGATTCAAGTTTGTTCTCGAAACGACAGCATGCATACTCGAAGGGCAGGTCTACTGAGACCGCATTACATGAACTAGTCAACTTTAGTGAAAGCTCACTATCTGTCAAAGAATACACAATCGTGGCGTTTCTACACATCGAAGGGGCGTTCAATAATGTCCATCCGAGCTCGATATTAAATGGACTGACAACTCTGAATGTTGATCCATGTATACTCAGGCTGTTAGACGAACTGCTAATGAAGAGACGTATTTCAGCCACACTAGGACAAGCAAACATACAAAGGTATGTGAACAGAGGCACTCCCCAAGGAGGAGTTCTATCACCTCTTCTTTGGAATGTTGCTATAAATAGCCTTCTGGTTACTCTAGAAAAAGAAAGGATAAAAGTGGTAGCATACGCAGATGATGTGGCTCTGACAGTCAGGGGAAAATTCCCATCCACAATCAGAGATATTTTTCAGAGGGCCCTCCGGATGACTGAGAAATGGGCGAAAGACAATGGTCTTGGGGTAAATCCTGCAAAGACAGAATTAGTCATGTACTGCAAAGATCGCAAAACTCCCACGGTTAGGCCTATCACCTTAGGGGGTATTGAAATTCCCTTTGGTGATTGTGCAAAATACCTTGGCGTTATTTTGGACAGGAAGCTGAACTTTGAGCTTAATATTGAAGAAAGGGCGAGAAAGACAACTGTAGCTTTGTACTCGTGCAAAAAGGCAATAGGAAAAAAGTGGGGACTAAAACCATAAATTGTGCATTGGCTATACACGGCAGTGGTTAGACCTATAATGCTATATGGTGTTGTAGTCTGGTGGCCGGCATTTCAGAAACCGGCTTGTTTAGATAAAGTTCAGCGTATGGCGTGTTTGTGTATTTCAGGCGCATTCAGCAAGACAGGAACAAATTCCCTTAATGTCATGCTGCATCTATTGCCTTTAGACATTTTGGCCAAACAGTCAGCTGCAACAACAGCTGTGCGGTTGCGCGAGCTATCGCTGTGGTCGGAAAAAGGTTACGGTCACAGTTCGGTCCTCAAAATAATGCCAAATGTGCCTAACGTAGTGGATTACACTTTGGCGAGTCCACTTTTCGACAAAAAGTTTGAGACTCTAATCCCCAACAGTGAGGCGTGGTGCACACAGACCCCGGGGAATAAAGAATATATAGATTTCTACACTGATGGCTCCAAATTGGATGGACAAGTGGGGTTCGGAGTATATTCTAATGATCTGGAACTTCGAATAGCGAAAAGATTACCTAATCACTGTAGTGTTTTTCAGGCTGAAATATTAGCAATAAGAGAGGTGGCGTATTGGCTGAGAAGTAATGTTCCAAAAAATGTGGGCATTAATATATACGCAGACAGTCAACCTGCAATAAAATCCTTGGATTCTGTGTTCCTCAACTCGAAAACGGCCATCGACTGCCGCAAATCTCTCAATGAGATGGCTGAGCAGTACAATATTCACCTAATATGGGTGCCTGACCATAGGAACATACCGGGGAACTGCGAAGCGGATGAGTTGGCAAGGCTAGGGACTACCTTACATATTCCAGGGGAACTAGAATTTGTTGGCATGGCCCTAGCTACCTGTAAGCTCATGCTGCGTGAGAAGGCTGTTATGATGGCAAATGTTCGATGGGAGAATTGCAAGGGTTGTAACGACACCAAGCAAATGTGGCCCCATTTCAACTTAAACCGCACACTAGATATGCTAATGTTCTCGAGACGTCAGATATCATTCCTGATATCTGCTATAACGGGTCGCTGCTTGATAGGCGATTTTGCAAAAACTATTGGCGCGAAGTATAATGACTATTGTATGAGCTGTCATGATGCGGAGGAAAAAGAATCAATCAAACACCTCTTGTGTGAGTGTCCTGCATTTTGTGTAAAGCGCAAGCAACTTTTTTGAGCATATACCTTCAGATTACTGGCGGATCTGCAAAACGTTAACTTAAGAAGTCTGGTATTGTTTTTGGAACAATCTGGTTGGTTCAACAAAGAAATATAATCAAGAAGGTTCAGCGGTTAAAACTAGAAGTGCCCATATGTAATAGGTACTTTTAGTTAATGTGGTATCACAATGGACTGAATAGTCTAAGTGAGCCTGAATCTTAATCGGGCTGCCACTTTAACCTAACCTATCCTAACCATATCCAAATGAAGGTGTATAAAAACGATCAGCTAAAGGATTCAGAAATGGACAAGCCTCTGTCTGAATCAGAAGTAAGCGGATCCTCTTGCGAAGTCGAGGGAGATACCAAAGTTGAAGACATGGATAGATACCGTATGCGTGAGGAGGCTTCTACTGCCTCAGAACTCACCAAAGTTGAACCTATGGTTATTGCGAGAGTCACCGAGATATCTGAAGAGGATGACTCGATTGAAGCGGCGGATGTGACAGTTGTTGAAAATCTCGATGGTCCTACGGATCCTCCAGATAAATCTTCATCATTGTAAGGCTGCATGTGCTGCCTTAAAAGTTCTCCTGATGAAAGGGGACATAGATATAGTTCTTATTCAAGAACCATATGTTTATAGAAACAAAATATGTGACTTAAGTACTCCGGGGTTCAAACTATTGCAGTATACTGGTAATGATGTAAATCGAGCCTGTATAATTGCTAAAAACGAACTGAACTTGTTTCTGCTTCCTTTAATGTGCCAGTTTAGAAATAGCCAAATGCAAATATTGGGTATCTTCGGTATACATGGGACATGACAGGGAGATGCCTCCATGTGCCGTTAAAACCTGAAAACAAAGACGAAACTCATTATGGGATGCGATGCGAATGCGCATCATAGTATATGGGGAAGTAGTGATACTAATGCAAGAGGAGAGTCGCTAATAGAGTTTATTTTGCGTACTAATCTGGTAGTCTGCAACAAGGGAGATGTCCCACCTTTGTCACTAAAAACAAGCAAGAGGTTTTGGACATCACCTTGGCCTCGCAACAACTGAATGAAATGATATCTGAGTGGCAGGTTTTAAGTGAACACAGCTTCTCAGATCATTGCTACATCAGTTTCAAATTTGATGTTCATATCACCAAGACCATATTTCCGCCAAATGTTAGGAAAGTTTACTGGAATAGGTATAGGGAATCGTTCAATATGATGATACCGGAAATAACAGAGACAAATATGAGAAATGTGCAAGATATCGAACACGCAGTGGGGCGGATTACTAAGGCCTTCAACATCTCACTGAAAGCTGCATGCCCTAGATGGAAGCCAAGGGGGAAAAATCGACCACCATGGTGGTCTACGGAATTAAGTAATATGAGGAAATCCTGCAGGAAGCTCTTTAACAAGGCAAAGTCCACCAGAGCCCCTGAGGACTGGGACGCTTACAAGAAGAATCTGAGAGGATACAAGCGAGAACTGAGAAAGACTCAGCATAACTCTTGGAATGATTACTGTAGCAGTATTGAGAATACATCCGAGGCTTCCAGACTACGGAAGGTTCTAGCATCCACCAACTCCGCTCCAGGTTTCATTAAAACATCGGAGGGCAATTGGACAACGTCCAGTGAGGAGACGCTGGAGGTACTATTGGACACACATTTTCCTGGAAATCAGACGGTTGAACCATGTACTGGCGGTGCCATAGTTGCTCAGCGGTCGTTTCCTGTCGAGGAAATTGTATCGGAAACTAGAATAAGATGGGCGCTAAATAGCTTTGAACCATTCAAATCCCCCGGACCTGATGGAATTACTCCGGCGGAGTTACAAGCAGTAACTGACAAAATTATCCCCTGGTTGTCGGCGATATATAAAGGATGTATCAACTTATCATATATCCCAGGAAAGTGGAGGGAAACAAAAGTCGTTTTCATACCTAAAGCGGGAAAAGCCTCTCACTCGAGGGCGAAGGATTTCCGACCAATCAGCTTATCCTCATTCCTACTTAAGACTCTGGAGAGGATGATAGATACTCGAAGGGCAGGTCTACTGAGACCGCACAACATGAACTAGTCAGCTTTATTGAAAGCTCACTATCTGTCAAAGAATACACAATCGTGGCGTTTCTAGACATCGAAGGGGCGTTCAATAATGTCTATCCGAGCTCGATATTAAATGGACTGACAACTCTGAATGTTGATCCATGTATACCCAGGCTGTTAGACGAACTGCTAATGAAGAGACGTATTTCAGCCACACTAGGACAAACAAACATACAAAGGTATGTCAACAGAGGCACTCCCCAAGGAGGAGTTCTATCACCTCTTCTTTGGAATGTTGCTATAAATAACCTTCTGGTTACTCTAGAAAAAGAAAGGATAAAAGTGGTGGCATACGCAGATGATGTGGCTCTTGCAGTCAGGGGAAAATTCCCATCCACAATCAGAGATATTATTCAGAGGGCCCTCCGGATGACTGAGAAATGGGCGAAAGACATTGGTCTTGGGGTAAATCCTGCAAAGACAGAATTAGTCATGTACTGCAAAGATCGCAAAACTCCCACGGTTAGGCCTATTACCTTAGGGGGTATTGAAATTTCCTTTGGTGAGTGTGCAAAATACCTTGGCGTTATTTTGGACAGGAAGCTGAACTTTAAGCTTAATATTGAAGAAAGGGCGAGAAAAGCAAGCAGCTTTGTACTCGTGCAAAATTGCAATAGGAAAAAAGTGGGGACTAAAACCAAGTGCAACAAACGAATATCGACCAATCTCGGTGTTACCGTTCTTATCTAAAGCATTCGAACGTATAACTCACAACCAAATATCTGAATACTTAAGGCAGAATTCTTTATTATCTGCATATCAATCTGCATTCAGACCCAAACACAGCTGTATTACTGCACTTTTGGACGTAACTGAAAACATTAGAAAGAGTATAGATAACGGCCTACTAACCCTTTTAGTTTTATTAGACCACTAAAAGGCCTTTGATTGCGTCAATAATGATATACTTTGTCTCAAGCTAGAGCGATATTTCAATTTCTCAAACTCAGCTGTACGATTAATTTCAAATTATTTAAAACATCGCATTCAATCTGTGTATTTAAAAAACATGTCATACAGCCCTAAGAACCTCGTTGCTGGAGTGCCACAAGGATCAATTCTCGGTCCGCTGTTATTCAGCATTTACATAAATGACTTGCCAAATGTTCTTGAACATTCCAAAATACACATTTACGCGGACGATGTTCAAATTTATTTAAGTTGCCCCAAAACCAATCTCTCTGATGGCGTATCCAAATTGAATAAAGATTTAGAGAATATACATTCATGGGCAACTGCAAATAGTCTTCAAATAAATCCAAAAAAAATCGAATTTCATACTAGTAAATGGGCGAACACAATGCATAGAATGTGAATACATGGTAAAGATTGGTGGAGTGAAAATTGAACAGAAGGAGAAAGTGAAAAATCTTGGAATAATCTTCAATAAGTCTTTCAGCTGGAATGATCAAATAATTTCTGCCACTGGAAAAACGTTCGAACGTTTGCTACGAACATTATACCAAACCCAGCACTACACACCTCTTCATACTCGTATGCTCCTGGCAAAGACGTATCTAATCCCTATATTGCTATATGGCAGTAAACTTTTTACAAAAACGGATATAAGAAGCAAAAATCGTTTAGAGGCAGCTCATAAATCTATCCTGCGATATGCCTTCGGTTTAAAACGATACGATAGCTGTTCGCTGTTTAGTAGAGGCTTATTCGGGGTTGAATTTATGGACTACATGAAAATTAAGGCACTTACATAGATGCACAAAATTATTTACACAAAAAATCCACCGTACCTCCACAGTAAATTAAACTTTGGCAGATCTAACAGACGTATACTCGTTATACCTTCCCGCCATCAACTTCTGATCTCTGAATGACAATTTTTCACAAATACAACCCGTCTTTGGAACTCCCTTTTTTCAATCCCTATTTTCAATCATTTACAAAATTAGTTAATTATTGCTGCATTACTATTGTTTTATTATATATATAATAAAATAATTATACTATTGTTTTAATTTTTTTTTTTGTTTGTACTTTTGTATTTCTACTTTTATTTTTAAATTTATTGTTAATCTATTTGTGATTTTTATTTAATGTACTTAATGTTTATTATACTCTTGTCTGTTCTACTACCAATTTGTGGACAATTGCTATAGAAACTTGTCTAATCACATACATTTTTAATTTCATTTCATTTCATTTTATTGAGTACCTACACAACAAGATTAAAATCTTATAATTACAGTGCAGGATTATAAATGTTAAAACATCTCCGATTTATAATAAGTATATACAATAATTAAATTTAAAGATAAAAAGAAAATAAATTAAAATAAATAAAAAATTGTGTTAATAATAATAGAAAAAAATATATATATATATATAGAAATTACTTTTAATATTCAATTGCATTGTATTATTGATGATTGAAATTGTGATACTATATTATATCTACAATTATTATTTATGATAATAACAATTATTATTTATTAATGATAAATATTCTAATTTTGAAATAAATTTTGAATACTCTTCTTAAAAGATGATGCGTCGGGTGGTAGAGTGTTCCAGAGACGTATTGTGCCAATAAAGAACTGCCATTCGGATAGAAGACTTTTCCTTATAAACCTAATTTTATCATAGAGATAGCTGGGTTTCCGTTTGTAAATCAATTTATGTAGAAATACTAACGACTTGACATTAAGCAGGGTATTATAACTAAAGCCAAAGAGGGAGTTTGTAACATACAAAACATGATCGGTCCTGCGTATCCCATACACATAACGAACTATACTATTGAATGCCACGTTAAGTCTATTTTTGTTCACGGAGTCACAATTCGCGAAGAGTTCAGATCCGTAAATTAAACCCGTTAACAAAAGACTTTTCGCCAGAATTGTGTTAAATAAGTAGGTGAAAAGAGGGAGCAGTATTCATATAAACCTGGGGTCCATTCCATCCAGGCCAATAGCATTCGACATAACCATAAAAAACTCTCTATGACCTCATCTTGGGTAACGCACCTGAACTCGAAATCGTTCCTCTCAGATAAGTTTCCTCCTATACCGTCATCCGTGTCATAGAAGGATGCGTCCGTCGGAGGGGCAGGGATATTAGTAAACATCTCGTTCAAGTCATTTGGATCACCTTGATAACCGCCCGATGACCTATGACTTCCCAACGCCAATATCATGTATAATTCTCCATTTTTCCCTGGAACCTACAGCAGAATTGAAACGCATAGAGTAATATTCAGTCTTCGTCGCATTGATATTTCTGTTCGCTATTCTCCGTGCCGATCGATACTCCTCTAGAAGATGTGGTAATCTAAAGCGCTTCCATCGTGAGTATGCAATATCCCTTTCCCTAATAGCAGTCTTAATCGTGTCGTTAAACCATGGTTTAGTACCTGATTTCACTTTGATCCTCTTAATACACACAAAAATTTTTTTTTTTTATTTCAATCACGAAAATCGCGGATTCAATCATTTTTTTAATTGAAATGTCTTCAATCACGAAAATGATAGTATTATTCACCCATTTTGATTGAAAACCAACACGATTTTCAATTAAAAATTTAATTGACTTTTGTCACGGAATCAATTAATTGTGTGATTGAATCAATTAAAAACGTGATTGATTTTTAACATAAAATTCAATCACAGTTTTAATTGAATCAATTAAAATTTTAATTAATTTCGCGACAAAAATCAATCAACTATTTGATTCATTCAATTAAATAATTAATTGAAATTGGCTATAAATTTCAATCAAAAAATTTATATATTGCGACCCCAAAATCGTATTTAGTTTTATTTGAAATAAAAGAAAATATGTGTTTCTTATAAAACATATTTAATATATTATTATTTTTTGAATTATGCAATAGACAAGTTGATTTGGTTCTTGTCATTTGTGTTTTGTTCATAACATAACTTACAAATACAATTATTATCAATAACAACTATAGGGTGAAAAAATAAATTATATAAATCATTATCTTCCTTATAATAATAACCATGTCAGCATGTTCCTTCTAATATGTAGAAGCGCCTAGATTTCTAATAAATCAGCAGCCTGTAAGCTAAATTAGGTTTTCTGAAAGTAAACAGAATAATTCGAATTTAATTTTGTTCAATTAAAAGTTAATTTTGTTAAACATCACCTGCATAGAATATCAAGTTCAATTCTTAGTTCCAGGTTGCAGATTTATAATCTTCTTTTGCAGTTGTAGTCTTTTAGCATAAAAAGGTGTATTAAGGAGCTCAGTAATTTAATTTTAGTAACAATTCCTTTCCAAAATATCCACACATTGAAATCGTCTATTAAAATTTGAACCAATCAAAGACAAAAATAATGGGAAAGCAATGTTATATTTGATATTATATTGATGATACTTTGCAAATTCTGGAAATAGAAAAAAATATAAATGGAAAATACATATTTTTATTATTTTCGTATATTTTTCATATTTTTAAATCCAAAAGAAAGAACTTTTTTAACCATTACATAATTTAGCTCATTAGTTTATATACCAGATATACTGCTTTACTTGGGTTCAAACTGAAAAAGGTAGGTAAAACAAAAATGCAATTTAATGCCAACGCCACTTCGCAACTTCAAGGTGAATCTTCCAACAAACCCATACCGCTCTTGGTTTTAAGAAAACTAGGAGTGAAAAAAATTATAATTTTAAAAGATCAATACGGTACCCACTTTTTTATTGCAAACATATTCTTATATATTTGATAAAATGATGGAGTTGATGGGATTGATTGGTCAATTTCACGAAATAAAATTGGTCACTAAAAGAAATGAATAAAAAATATATTATTTTAGTCCGTTTAATGTAAACAGGCTTCAATGGAAAACGGTATTCACATTTCACAATTTCTTACCTTTAATAAACGTAGATTATTTCCATTTTTACAATACCACAAAACACAAACACAGGTAATTTCAAATGCGTTCTCTCATATATTTTTTTCAAACCTTTACCACGTGGCCGTTTGTTGTTGCACACTTTATTTATTTCAACCCTTTGCTATGATTTGTTGTTGCGTTCAAAATATTTATGCACACATTTTGAATGCAGCAGACAGAATGTCGCCAGTCATGCTTTTCAATTTACGCGAAAAACAAAAACCCAACCGTTCGTTACGAGTTACTTCCACAGACTGATCTCTCCATCATACATTGTTGAATAAAAACCCATTCTCTTGTTCTCTTTTCGCTCTTTCCATTGCTCAAAATTATTCAGTTTCAATCACAAAGGTGATTGGATCAATCACATGTGTAATTGGAAACGGAAAAAATTTCAATCACGTTTGTAATTAAAAATTATTTCCGAATTGATTGAATCAATTAATATTTTAATTGGAAACGTAACAAATATTATTAATTTTTTTAATTGGTTTTTATTCAGATTTGATTATATAATTAATTGAATCAATTAACATATTAATTGATTCCGTTTCCAAATTCAATTAAGTGTTTAATTGAAAAAATTTGGTGATAATTTTTTGTGTGTATACAATACTTCCAAAGAGAGTTTGCAAATAATGATTCCCTTCGCCACTTATGTGATGATTTTAATAGGTATTATCACATCTGAAGAATTCTGGTGTATGGGTCCCAGAATTCAGGGTGTTTAAAGATGATGTCCCAAAGAAATAAAACACTTTCAAATGTTTCCTTGCGAAGAACAATTTAAAGCTTCTTGCTTTATTGAGTACTATATTAGAACTAAATTAAATATGGCGGTTACCAACGCTGCAAGCGTTAAATACTTTTCTTCAAGAAATACATATATATGACATTTATGATGTGTAAATGCACAGAAAAAAATTTCACAAAAATTTTTCCCATTAAAATCTTAATTGAGTTTTAAAAAATATTAAATTAAAAATTAAATTGATTCAACAAATTTTTTAATTGAAACAAAAATCAATCACACAAATTAATAGTATCAATTAATTTTTTAATTGGATCAATTAATTTTTTAATTGAGTGGCAGTGCAGCAAGAAGCAACATACCGTTCTTGAAGTCGTTAGCTCCCCTTGTGCGTCGAAAAGATGACCTCTCTTTGGAAGTATTGTATACACACAAAAACTTATCACCAAATTTTTTCAATTAAACACTTAATTGAATTTGGAAACGGATTCAATTAATATGTTAATTGATTCAATTAATTATTTAATCAAATCCGAATAAAAACCAATTAAAAAATTATTGATATTTGTTACGTTTCCAATTAAAATATTAATTGATTCAATCAATTTCTTAATCAATTCGGAAATAATTTTCAATTACTAACGTGATTGAAATTTTTTCCGTTTCCAATTACACATGTGATTGATCCAATCACCTTTGTGATTGAAACTGAATAATTTTGAGCAATGGAAAGAGCGAAAAGAGAACAAGAGAATGGGTTTTTATTCAACAATGTATGATGGAGAGATCAGTCTGTGGAAGTAACTCGTAACGAACGGTTGGGTTTTTGTTTTTCGCGTAAATTGAAAAGCATGACTGGCGACATTCTGTCTGCTGCATTCAAAATGTGTGCATAAATATTTTGAACGCAACAACAAATCATAGCAAAGGGTTGAAATAAATAAAGTGTGCAACAACAAACGGCCACGTGGTAAAGGTTTGAAAAAAATATATGAGAGAACGCATTTGAAATTACCTGTGTTTGTGTTTTGTGGTATTGTAAAAATGGAAAACAATCTACGTTTATTAAAGGTAAGAAATTGTGAAATGTGAATACCGTTTTCCATTGAAGCCTGTTTACATTAAACGGACTAAAATAATATATTTTTTATTCATTTCTTTTAGTGACCAATTTTATTTCGTGAAATTGACCAATCAATCCCATCAACTCCATCATTTTATCAAATATATAAGAATATGTTTGCAATAAAAAAGTGGGTACCGTATTGATCTTTTAAAATTATAATTTTTTTCACTCCTAGTTTTCTTAAAACCAAGAGCGGTATGGGTTTGTTGGAAGATTCACCTTGAAGTTGCGAAGTGGCGTTGGCATTAAATTGCATTTTTGTTTTACCTACCTTTTTCAGTTTGAACCCAAGTAAAGCAGTATATCTGGTATATAAACTAATGAGCTAAATTATGTAATGGTTAAAAAAGTTCTTTCTTTTGGATTTAAAAATATGAAAAATATACGAAAATAATAAAAATATGTATTTTCCATTTATATTTTTTTCTATTTCCAGAATTTGCAAAGTATCATCAATATAATATCAAATATAACATTGCTTTCCCATTATTTTTGTCTTTGATTGGTTCAAATTTTAATAGACGATTTCAATGTGTGGATATTTTGGAAAGGAATTGTTACTAAAATTAAATTACTGAGCTCCTTAATACACCTTTTTATGCTAAAAGACTACAACTGCAAAAGAAGATTATAAATCTGCAACCTGGAACTAAGAATTGAACTTGATATTCTATGCAGGTGATGTTTAACAAAATTAACTTTTAATTGAACAAAATTAAATTCGAATTATTCTGTTTACTTTCAGAAAACCTAATTTAGCTTACAGGCTGCTGATTTATTAGAAATCTAGGCGCTTCTACATATTAGAAGGAACATGCTGACATGGTTATTATTATAAGGAAGATAATGATTTATATAATTTATTTTTTCACCCTATAGTTGTTATTGATAATAATTGTATTTGTAAGTTATGTTATGAACAAAACACAAATGACAAGAACCAAATCAACTTGTCTATTGCATAATTCAAAAAATAATAATATATTAAATATGTTTTATAAGAAACACATATTTTCTTTTATTTCAAATAAAACTAAATACGATTTTGGGGTCGCAATATATAAATTTTTTGATTGAAATTTATAGCCAATTTCAATTAATTATTTAATTGAATGAATCAAATAGTTGATTGATTTTTGTCGCGAAATTAATTAAAATTTTAATTGATTCAATTAAAACTGTGATTGAATTTTATGTTAAAAATCAATCACGTTTTTAATTGATTCAATCACACAATTAATTGATTCCGTGACAAAAGTCAATTAAATTTTTAATTGAAAATCGTGTTGGTTTTCAATCAAAATGGGTGAATAATACTATCATTTTCGTGATTGAAGACATTTCAATTAAAAAAATGATTGAATCCGCGATTTTCGTGATTGAAATAAAAAAAAAAATTTTTTGTGTGTATTAAGAGGATCAAAGTGAAATCAGGTACTAAACCATGGTTTAACGACACGATTAAGACTGCTATTAGGGAAAGGGATATTGCATACTCACGATGGAAGCGCTTTAGATTACCACATCTTCTAGAGGAGTATCGATCGGCACGGAGAATAGCGAACAGAAATATCAATGCGACGAAGACTGAATATTACTCTATGCGTTTCAATTCTGCTGTAGGTTCCAGGGAAAAATGGAGAATTATACATGATATTGGCGTTGGGAAGTCATAGGTCATCGGGCGGTTATCAAGGTGATCCAAATGACTTGAACGAGATGTTTACTAATATCCCTGCCCCTCCGACGGACGCATCCTTCTATGACACGGATGACGGTATAGGAGGAAACTTATCTGAGAGGAACGATTTCGAGTTCAGGTGCGTTACCCAAGATGAGGTCATAGAGAGTTTTTTATGGTTATGTCGAATGCTATTGGCCTGGATGGAATGGACCCCAGGTTTATATGAATACTGCTCCCTCTTTTCACCTACTTATTTAACACAATTCTGGCGAAAAGTCTTTTGTTAACGGGTTTAATTTACGGATCTGAACTCTTCGCGAATTGTGACTCCGTGAACAAAAATAGACTTAACGTGGCATTCAATAGTATAGTTCGTTATGTGTATGGGATACGCAGGACCGATCATGTTTTGTATGTTACAAACTCCCTCTTTGGCTTTAGTTATAATACCCTGCTTAATGTCAAGTCGTTAGTATTTCTACATAAATTGATTTACAAACGGAAACCCAGCTATCTCTATGATAAAATTAGGTTTATAAGGAAAAGTCTTCTATCCGAATGGCAGTTCTTTATTGGCACAATACGTCTCTGGAACACTCTACCACCCGACGCATCATCTTTTAAGAAGAGTATTCAAAATTTATTTCAAAATTAGAATATTTATCATTAATAAATAATAATTGTTATTATCATAAATAATAATTGTAGATATAATATAGTATCACAATTTCAATCATCAATAATACAATGCAATTGAATATTAAAAGTAATTTCTATATATATATATATATATTTTTTTCTATTATTATTAACACAATTTTTTATTTATTTTAATTTATTTTCTTTTTATCTTTAAATTTAATTATTGTATATACTTATTATAAATCGGAGATGTTTTAACATTTATAATCCTGCACTGTAATTATAAGATTTTAATCTTGTTGTGTAGGTACTCAATAAAATGAAATGAAATGAAATTAAAAATGTATGTGATTAGACAAGTTTCTATAGCAATTGTCCACAAATTGGTAGTAGAACAGACAAGAGTATAATAAACATTAAGTACATTAAATAAAAATCACAAATAGATTAACAATAAATTTAAAAATAAAAGTAGAAATACAAAAGTACAAACAAAAAAAAAAATTAAAACAATAGTATAATTATTTTATTATATATATAATAAAACAATAGTAATGCAGCAATAATTAACTAATTTTGTAAATGATTGAAAATAGGGATTGAAAAAAGGGAGTTCCAAAGACGGGTTGTATTTGTGAAAAATTGTCATTCAGAGATCAGAAGTTGATGGCGGGAAGGTATAACGAGTATACGTCTGTTAGATCTGCCAAAGTTTAATTTACTGTGGAGGTACGGTGGATTTTTTGTGTAAATAATTTTGTGCATCTATGTAAGTGCCTTAATTTTCATGTAGTCCATAAATTCAACCCCGAATAAGCCTCTACTAAACAGCGAACAGCTATCGTATCGTTTTAAACCGAAGGCATATCGCAGGATAGATTTATGAGCTGCCTCTAAACGATTTTTGCTTCTTATATCCGTTTTTGTAAAAAGTTTACTGCCATATAGCAATATAGGGATTAGATACGTCTTTGCCAGGAGCATACGAGTATGAAGAGGTGTGTAGTGCTGGGTTTGGTATAATGTTCGTAGCAAACGTTCGAACGTTTTTCCAGTGGCAGAAATTATTTGATCATTCCAGCTGAAAGACTTATTGAAGATTATTCCAAGATTTTTCACTTTCTCCTTCTGTTCAATTTTCACTCCACCAATCTTTACCATGTATTCACATTCTATGCATTGTGTTCGCCCATTTACTAGTATGAAATTCGATTTTTTTTGGATTTATTTGAAGACTATTTGCAGTTGCCCATGAATGTATATTCTCTAAATCTTTATTCAATTTGGATACGCCATCAGAGAGATTGGTTTTGGGGCAACTTAAATAAATTTGAACATCGTCCGCGTAAATGTGTATTTTGGAATGTTCAAGAACATTTGGCAAGTCATTTATGTAAATGCTGAATAACAGCGGACCGAGAATTGATCCTTGTGGCACTCCAGCAACGAGGTTCTTAGGGCTGTATGACATGTTTTTTAAATACACAGATTGAATGCGATGTTTTAAATAATTTGAAATTAATCGTACAGCTGAGTTTGAGAAATTGAAATATCGCTCTAGCTTGAGACAAAGTATATCATTATTGACGCAATCAAAGGCCTTTTAGTGGTCTAATAAAACTAAAAGGGTTAGTAGGCCGTTATCTATACTCTTTCTAATGTTTTCAGTTACGTCCAAAAGTGCAGTAATACAGCTGTGTTTGGGTCTGAATGCAGATTGATATGCAGATAATAAAGAATTCTGCCTTAAGTATTCAGATATTTGGTTGTGAGTTATACGTTCGAATGCTTTAGATAAGAACGGTAACACCGAGATTGGTCGATATTCGTTTGTTGCATTTGGTTTTTGTATCGGTATCATTTTGGCGTGCTTCCATCCCATTGGATATTGGCCTGTGGTTATAATTGTGTTAGTTTTTTTTTTCGAACGGTCCCATCGCCCACTTTCCCGCCCCTTCCGACCGTGAGGGCCCCGTCCCCATGACGTAGAGACAGCGTACTCACCATGATCCGGACCATGGCGGGGTGGAGGCAGAGGGATTTGACCAGCTACAGAGAAGGACTCATCAGCCGGGTATATTAAAACACAAGATCAAATATTAGGTTATTCAATAAAACTAATGTATTAGTTATCCAAATATGCTAAAATTCTAGACTTCATCATATCAATACTAAGGTTAGTGTCAACTAGATGATAGATTGAATTAAAAATAATGCACATCCTACGAATAGGCTCCACAGAAGCATAATTCGAACGTTGAAAATCAATGTAAAAAAACTGGTAATTCTTAGATGCCCTAAAAGGAACCTTTATCCTAATCCTATATATCAATTCCTCACTAACTAACCTATACATCATCATGGAGCTCAACATCGTCCGTCGGCTCCTAAGAGTAGGCAAATTAATCAGACTCAATCTAGAAGTGTATGAAGGAAGAACAAAGTCACTGTTCCAATGAAGCCTCTTTGTAACATAAGGGTCCGAAAACTCCTTCGCCCAACGCTTTATGAACCCTAGATCCCCATACGCCTTACTCACCATCAAATCAATATGACCATTAAAATTAAGCCTACGATCCATAACAATGCCAAGATCAACAAAAGAATAGATGTGTTATATAAGCGGAAATCTTTTGTAAAATAGTTTTTAAGAATCTTGCACAGAAAAAAATATCACCAAAATATTTCCAATTAAAAAGTTAATTGAAGTTGAAAATTTTTTCAATTAATAAATTAATTGATACAATTAACTTTTTAATCATGATAGAAACATTAAGTTAATTAAGTCAATGATTGAAATTTTTTAAATTTTTAATTAAAAAATTAATTGATACAATTAACTTTTTAATCAAATTCAGAAGACTAATTCCCTTTCACTACACAGAAAAAAATATCACCAAAATATTTCCAATTAAAAAGTTAATTGAAGTTGAAAATTTTTTCAATTAATAAATTAATTGATACAATTAACTTTTTAATCATGATAGAAAAATAAGTTAATTAAGTCAATGATTGAACATTTTAAAATTTTTAATCAAAAAATTAATTGATACAATTTATAAAGAGTGTAAAAAGGATAGGTCCAAGATGACTACCTTGAGGAACTCCAGATATTACATCAAATTGATTAGAAAGAACATTCCCAAACCTTACTCTCTGAACACGCCCTGTTATATAAGAACTGATCCACTTTAACAAGGAAGTAGAGAAGCCAAGTTGTTGTAGTTTTCGTAAGAGAAGCTTATGATTAACTTTGTCAAACGCCTTGCTAAAATTTGTGTATATTACATCAGTTTGTTTACCCATCCTAGTGTCGTTAATTCTAAAATATTCGTAATAGTTGACCTTGACTTTCGGAATCCATGTTGGCATTCATTTAATGCCGAGGAAACCTGATGCGATATAAATTCAGTTATCATCTTTTCCAGCAACTTAGGAACAGCACTTAGCTTCGCAATACCTCTGTAGTTAGACACAATAAATCTATTTCCAGACTTAAAGAATGGAGTAACATATGATTCCTTCCAACATTGTGGAACGTAACCCGATGATATAGAAATATTAAAAATTTTCGTTAGAGGTACTTTAAGAGAATCAGCACAATGTTTCAATATGTTTGGTGGTACCCCGTCAGGGCCAGGTTTATACGATTTTTGTTGTTGTTTAGGCTAGTGTTTTATTCAAATTAATTAACTATTGGTATGAACAAACGTCATTAATTATTACTGACATAGCAGTGGGACGTTTTAATATCTTTAATTATGGATTTTTATTAAGTTTTTTTTTTTTATTTTTTTTTTATAGCATTTCTTGTTTTGCAGCAACAACATGCGAACTATAACTCCGTACATGGAACAAGAGCCATTGTTTATGTTATTAGGTGCACATACATACACACATCCATATTTGTTTCTAGCAAATCATCTTCAGTCCAATAAATATTAATTGGTACAATGGATTGTGCACAGTTTTATTGCAAAACCAAGGAAACCACCATAAATCGATCACAATCAGTGATAGATTTTTCAGTGTGTTTTAGCAGCAGTATTAATCCAATGCAGCATCTCAATGATTAAAATGTTAAGAGCCATTGTTTATGTTATTAGGTGCACATACATACACACATCCATATTTGTTTCTAGCAAATCATCTTCAGTCCAATAAATATTAATTGGTACAATGGATTGTGCACAGTTTTATTGCAAAACCAAGGAAACCACCATAAATCGATCACAATCAGTGATAGATTTTTCAGTGTGTTTTAGCAGCAGTATTAATCCAATGCAGCATCAGTTCAGCTTCCGAAAATTAGCGAAACACGTCCATAATTTATCAAGGTGGTTACTTTATTCATAATTAGCTAAAATGTATAAATATATGTGCAAAAATTGTTTCATTTCTCACTTGGAAATAACGGTACTTAACTTTTTACTTTTTAACGTTGTTTATCACCCTCTATGCTATAATTATCATTAGCGATTTTGTCGCTAGACACTAATTCGAAGTACCGTTATATGAAAATTGTAATGAAAGTTAGAAGTTCAATAGCAAATAGTTATATGTGCATTGTACATCATTTACATTTTTTCAGTGCACAGGCTCATTACAGTTTCGTTGTGAATAATAAATATGGATTGTGGGTGAGTTACATTTATGTTCTTTCATGTATTCAGAAGAAATTTAGTGCAAATTTTTAATCTTTAGTTAAAAATGCCTCGAAGAAGTGAACTTTCAGAGGAAGACGCAGAAAAATTATCGGAATGGACCTAGCTGGTAAAAACAATTGGAGAAATTGCATCGGCGATAAATCGACACCGCAATACGATTAGCAATTAAAAAAAAAAATCCCACAAATGCGCAGTGGACGCATTCCAACCGTTGACCAAAGGACAAAGCGACATATTCGTCAACTTGCTGCCAATAAAAATATGATCTTCAGAGAAATAAAAAGAGAATTGGGTCTGAATGTGACTAGACAATGAATACAGCAAATTATCAAGTACGATATAAGACTAAAATACGGAAATAAAATTCCTAAACCGCGGTTAACACAACACCATAAAAATGCTCGTATTTCTTTTGCTGAAAAATACAAGTTTTGGGACGAAGAGTTCCAAACGGTTATATTTAGCGACGAAAAGAAATTCAATTTGAATGGTCCTGATGACCAACACAAATATTGGCGACTTTCTCGGTACCCTCGTCAAACTTGCTATAAACGCATCCACGGGGGTGGATCTCTTATGGTATGGTCAGCTTTTGGAGCACGAGGAAAATCTAAAATATGTTTTTTTTTTCCCTGAAATGAACGCAGAGATATATCTCGATTTATTGGAGAACAACTTACTCCTAGACCTCGCTTTGCGTCGCAGATACGTTCAAAAAAAAAAAAAAAATAACACGACGCAAACTGAAATGACGCAAAGCGAATTATGAGTTTCTATGGCAAACCATGCAAAGATTGGAGACAGATAACAACGCAACTTCGAAAATCTAATGACGCAAAGTGAAAACTAGTACTAATTCATCAGCGACGCAACTTCGAAATAACGAAAAGCAAGGTCTAGGTGTAATAGATTTTGCAGATGAGTCATATGGTGAAGTTTGGACTTTCCAACAACACGCAAAAAATAATTCTTTCCTCCCAAACGAAATTTTAGACAAACAAAGTTCGTTTCTCATTTGCTTTTCGCTGTAAGGAAGTGTATTTGGAAGAAAAGTATATACTTTTTGTGATAAACGTTTATTCTTTTCCAGGATGTAAAAACAATTTCATAAAGACTAGCTCAAAAAAAAAAAAAAAAAAAAAACATTATTTTCTTGCTAATTGCATTGTCCCTCACATCTTTCTCACATCCACGAGGATTTTTAGTTCGTAACACCTTTTCCTGTAATACCAACAATGTAGAAGAAATTATACGATTTTATAAATTTTTAAAATTTTTTTACCTTTCGCCTGGACGGAGAATCGAACCGCGGACCATGCACATTGTAAGCCAACACACTAACCACTGAGCTATGTACCTGTTATGGTCATCAATAGATAAATATCCATATAAGTTATATTTATATAGCATAGCTTGCGGCGCCCACGAACCGAATAAACAAAGTTTATTTAACAGAAACAAACATTTAGTTTGGCACCGTGGAGCAGTGGTAGCTACGTCCGACTCTCACGCCAAGGGTCGTGGGTTCGATCCCTGCTTCGGCCAAAGTTCTTTTTTTTTTTTTGCTTTTGTTTTTTTTTACATATATTCCAGATATATTCGGAAGATTCCGAAAAAATATTCAACATTACATTGTACTATATTAAATACTATATTAATTAAACTGTAAAATGTGTCTTATTAAAGACCTAAAGTCAGAAAAGAACAGTGTTTGATATAAACGAAATGGACTGTGTTGTTATTTCAAAAATAACTTTTTTTATTGAAAAAATAAAAGATTTGTAACAAACGAATTTTTTTGGTGATAAAAGTTTAAAATTTTCGAAGCAATTCAAAAAACTCTAACAAAAGAAAAACGTTTTCGGTACACGTTTTCCAAACGTTTTTTTTCTTTGCGTGAAGATAATGCACCCATCTATGTTGCATGCCTCACAAAAAACTTTTTTAAGTCTCGTGATATACCTTTACTGGACTGGCCAGCGCTACGCCCCGATCTAAATCCTATAGAAGATCTCTGGGGCATATTATCCGCTAAGGTATTTGCGATGTCCAAGTAATATACAACACCCAAAGAACTGAAGTCTGCAATTAAAAACTTGGTATGTTCTATGCCTCACCGAATACAGCAAGTTCTAATAAACAAGGGCAAGACTATATCGTATTAGTTAATCAATCGATCTTAATTTTATTTTGACATATATAAATATTTTCTATGACTAAAAGTTTAAGTATGGATTTTCTATAAAAGCAAACGTTAAGTAAAGATTTAATCTATGTATTTTAGTAACGTACAAAAGTGTAAATAAAATAAGAAAAATGTTTTCAATAAAAGTTCTTTATAAGACTATAACATAAATTTACACGTTGCATATATAATTTTTTACAGGGGTTAAGGACATGACAACATGTATTTTTAAGAAAGGGGCCAAATAAAGTTATTTTTCTGTTAATCTTCTTTACATCATACACTCAAAACAAAGTGAAGCCTATATTACACTAAAATCAATTTAATTCTATTTTAGTTTTAACAAAGTTTCCATGACTCTAATAATTTTTGCGGATTAAATTACCTAAAACAGAGGAAAACATCCGCGTTTTAATAGAGAGTAATTTACTAAAATTAATCTATTTTTTTCTAAAATTAACTAAAATGTTCTTTTCTGGTAGGCGCGCAAAACTATGCTCTCTAAATATAACTGCTTGAATGCATGTCTTATTTGTGCTTTGAATGGTCCGCTGATCGATTCTCGGTCCAAGCATAAGGTAAAATTTAAAAAGAAGGCAAAAATATAAAGAGATTAAGACCTTAGTTGTCATAGCTATTTAACTTTTTAACTTAACAATGAAATAAATAAAAATCAAAAAATTATAAAATCGAATAATTTCTTCTACATTATTTCTATTTTTTGGCAGAGCAAAAATAAAAAGATCTTTTTAGTTTGAACAATGATGAACAAGTATTTTATTGACATACACTGGTAGAAACAAGCCGGTATGTGGCCATTACCGTTTGGTATTAATAAATTGATTCACGTTACCTTTTAATTTTGATACCACCTTGTATCAAATCATTTACATCCGGTATTATTGTGGTATTAACCATCACATCGTCGTAACATATGATATGTAGACGTTGCGACCAATTGTAATTGGACGCAAAATTTACACGTTGCATATATAATTTTTTTACAGGGGTATATAAAATCTTCAATAATTTAAGGACATGACAATATGTATTTTTAAGAAAGGGGCCAAATAAAGTTATTTTTCTGTTAATGTTCTTTACATCATACACTCAAAACAAAGTGAAGCCTATATTACACTAAAATCAATTTAATTCTATTTTAGTTTTAACAAAGTTTCCATGACTCTAATAATTTTTGCGGATTAAATTACCTAAAACAGAGGAAAACATCCGCGTTTTAATAGAGAGTAATTTACTAAAATTAATCTATTTTTTTCTAAAATTAACTAAAATGTTCTTTTCTGGTAGGCGCGCAAAACTATGCTCTCTAAATATAACTGCTTGAATGCATGTCTTATTTGTGCTTTGAATGGTCCGCTGATCGATTCTCGGTCCAAGCATAAGGTAAAATTTAAAAAGAAGGCAAAAATATAAAGAGATTAAGACCTTAGTTGTCATAGCTATTTAACTTTTTAACTTAACAATGAAATAAATAAAAATCAAAAAATTATAAAATCGAATAATTTCTTCTACATTATTTCTATTTTTTGGCAGAGCAAAAATAAAAAGATCTTTTTAGTTTGAACAATGATGAACAAGTATTTTATTGACATACACTGGTAGAAACAAGCCGGTATGTGGCCATTACCGTTTGGTATTAATAAATTGATTCACGTTACCTTTTAATTTTGATACCACCTTGTATCAAATCATTTACATCCGGTATTATTGTGGTATTAACCATCACATCGTCGTAACATATGATATGTAGACGTTGCGACCAATTGTAATTGGTCGCCTTCGTAGTTTAGCTTTTTTCATGTGGCTTGTACACCCAGAAAAAAGTGACCACTTCTTTAAGTTAAAATTAACTCATTGTGAAGAAAGTTGAACTTCGTATAGCGCCAAAGACATTTTTATTTGTTTGAACGATGTGATTTTCGTAGAAATTAGGTAGAATGCATTCCATATATTATTTAACATTTTCCTATATTTATGTACCACTATACTACAGAATGAAAAAATTTAACTGAATTGAATTCATATATGGAATGATTTTATTGAACTTTTTCATTCATTTGGATAAATCTTACATATTTATTTGTGGTAAACCTTTTACTTCAAAATTAGAACTGCTTACCTTCGTTTTTAAATACAGTTTTATTTATTTATATAGGCGTTTTCTGCAATAACAGACATTTTTATTAATATATTAAATATATTTATTAAGAATTAACAGCATCGACTGGCCTTGAAATATTAGTTTATTATTCCACTATTTCCAATTTCCATGTAAAATTACCAACTGTAAAACGTAATGATTTTCTTATTCTTGTTCCTTTCACTTTTAATAAGATGCTGCGTAACGATTTTGTCCTCCTTTTACAATATCAATACTTACAAATATAAAAAATCATAAACCAATTTTTTCACAAAAGGTTAGCGTCTCTGTATGAATGTTACCTGATAATTGAAAATTCCAAAATGAAGACGAATGAAGGGGTTGTTATTCTGTTGCAGTTTTCTTTCTTTATACACCACCACGAACATTGATAGACTTATTGTTTGATATTTATGTTCAATAATTTTCTCACTAATTTAAAATTTAATTTAATATTATTTTACTATATTATTTTTTTAACAATCCTCCGTATACCATAACAACGCGATTCCAGCTAAAAAACAACCACGCGCAAAAATATCGATTACATCGGTGACAGGTATATAAAAGAAATATAGGAACATTTCCTATATTCTAACAAGTGTGTTTCCTTAAGTTTTCAAAGGATTGAATACTTCTTAGTACGAATGAACTAAAATATTTTTCTATGCCAAGTGTTATTCGTATGTATGATAAGCTTTCTATAATAAAGGAAGTCTGTGTTATGGGTTTATAAGAAATTTTACTAAATTTGAGGAAACTTGGTTTTAGTTCGGTTTTTGTTTAGTTTTACGAATGCTTTGTTATCAGTGAATAAAATGTTCTTGTTCAGTAGTAAATTCTTATACCCAGCGAAGAAAACAGTATTAGTAAAATTCCATGCCTTATTCTAGTTAATGAACTATTCCTAACCGGGATGGAAAATAAAATTTTTACGAAAGTATTAAAAAGGTATTTTTTTGGGCGAAAAAATACTTTTCACTAAATTTCAACAAAAATTCCATTGGAAGATTATTGTCAAGAGCTCCCTTGGACTGAATTTTAAAAAAATAAAATTTTGTTTGTCACTCCTCAATTTTAAATATTTTTGTAGTTTTATATCCGCTTACAAAGACTACTGTAGTATTGTAATCACGGTTGCCACAGTTAATAGAATTCTACTGTTTGGTAGATTAGTAGAAATCACGTTACTTCATAAATTTTCTGTGAATACGAGTATATAAATAAAAAAATCTATTGAAATAAAATTTTGACGAAATTTTCTATAGAAATAACATTTTGCCAAAATTTTCCATAGAAATAACATTTTGACGAAATATTCTATGGAAATAAAATTTTGACAATTTTTTTCTAAAGAAATAAACTTTTGACAAAATTTTCTATAGAAATAACATTTTGACAAAATATTCTATGGATATAAAATTTTGACAAATTTTTCTTTAGAAATAATTTTCTATAGATATAACATTTTTACCAAATTTTCCATAAAAATAAAATTTTGACCAAATTTCCCATAAAAATCAAATTTTGACCAAATTTCTCATAAAAATAAAATTTTGACAAAATTTTCTATAAAAATAAAATTTTTACAAAATTTTCGTCAGAAATAAAATTTTGATTAAATTTTCGTCAGAAATAAAATTTTGAAAATATTTTTTATAAAAATAAAATTTGAAAAAATTTCCTATAGAAATAAAATTTTGATAAAAATTTCTATACAAATAAAATTTTTCTGAAGAAATAAATTTTTGCAAAATAATATTTTTTGGTAGTTTTTGGTAAGATTTGCTCCCAATGTTGGTAGAATTTTTTTTCTCAAGTTTCGACCGTGACTGTAATGGTTCGCATTATTTTTTTTCAACTAAAACATTCTTTAAATTCAATAAAATCGTATTTTTGACTATGGCTTTTACAAAATCGAGATTTTGTTACCGCATGAACTTGTCTGTTTTGCCAAATTTGTAAAAGACTATTAGCAAATTTTGTTAAAGACTTTCACAAAATATTAAAATATTTTGTCAAAACTATTGTACCATAAATCTGATATCGGCTAAAAAATTTCTACACAAAAGGTACTAAATCATTCGCGGGGGCATTTTCCATCCCTGATTCCTAACTGCTTTCAGTTTAGGATTTTCTTACTGAAACAAGTAAATTTTATTATTTCACACAAAAATTTAACTTAATGGAAATAAAATGGCTAAACTAAATTGATAAACATTTTTCCTTTAGTTTCGAAGGGACTTTTTTGTGGGTGTAAATAACAATAGTTTGGGATAAGATGACGAAAAAATGAATTCTGTTAATAATTGCTGGAGAGGATGATAGTGGCCTTTCTAGACATCGAAGGGCATTTCTAGACATCGAAGGGACATTCAACAAAGTCCATCCGAGCTCGATATTAAATGGATTAACAACTCTGAATGTTGACCAAGGAGTACTTAGGCTGTTAGGTTAGTTTAGGTATAGTGGCAACCCGATATTACAGCCTCACTTAGGCTATTCAGTCCAATGTGATATCACAGTGGTGAACTTCTCTCTTATCACTGAGTGCTGCCCGATTCTACGTTAAGCTCAATGACGAGCAGTGTTGCCGTTGTGCGACTTTAGTCGCATTTTGCAACCTTTCTGACGTTATGCGACTTTTGTAAAATATGCAAAATGTGCGCATGCGACTAAAGTCGCACAAAAGGGAAGAGCTTCAATTTGAAGCAATTTTTTTATAAATGGGAATTCATCACCGCTCGCCTTAACTCTTTCCGGTCCGGTGGTATGAATTAGAGGAATTAGAGGAGAACTATCGATAGTCGGCGCCATCGATAGTCGACGATAGTAATTTCACAACCATCGATAGTTGACGATAGTACTATCGATATTCGACGATAGTATCGTCCACAATAATATACATATTTGGTTCATATTTAAAATTTGTTTAATATTTTAATATGAATATTTTACGATATTAATGTTATTTGATCCAAAAGGTTTGGTTTAAAAATAAAATAATGTTAACATTTTTCGCCTCTCGAAAACAATTTGTCCCGCTTTGTTGCAGGGATGTTAGTGTCGTACAAAACGGCTCTTTTAAAGTAAGAGGCTACTGAATGTATTGACGATCTAAAACTTCTGCTTGTCAGTGCAATATTGGCAGTATCAGCCGAAATAGCTGGAATCAGGGGCTAGAATTTCCAAGCCAGAATGGTATCTTTTTAGATGGTCGTGAAAATTCGATGTGTTTCTGCTCGTTTTATCTCCTTTCCGCAATTAAGGCACTTTTAAAATTGTTTGTCCTCTGACCTTTTAAAATATTTCCAATCTTGAAAGATTTTTTTCTTTTTTTCTCTCGGTAGCCAAATCTTTCTCTGAGTCTGTGCTGTTGTAATCACATGCCTGACATGGTCGACTCACTGACTGTCATGGAGCTCCGAAGTTTAGCTGAAATTCAACACATAGTCAAAACTCAGAACTACTTTAAGAGTAAATATTACACCTCTTTGGAGAAAGCGATCCATTCCTTTTAATGCTGCAGCAGACGTCACAAAAAAGGAAAATATTTGGTGATGTGAAAGCCAAACTATCGACTAACTATCGATAGTACTATCGAAAATGCCTGGCTGCTATCGATAGTAGCTCGATAGTGCCCAACAATCGATAGTGCCGATAGTGCTATCGATAGTTCTCCACCTCTAGTATGAATACTATACCACTCATCTAATTAATTTTCCTACATTCTGTGTGCAATTGTATATTCTAAATATCACTTTTATATGTAGATTTAAGCTAATTATTTCAAGAAAAAAATATACCAAATGTTCGAAAGCGCTAGATATATATATATTTTGAACTAAACTTGAGTACCATCTGTCAAGTGTTGACAGTGTTTTCCATTATTTAGCAAATTTCTGCTAAACACGTGCGTTAGACTTTATACTTGTATATTTTTGATCAATAAGATAGTAAATAACGTGCTTGAAAATAGTAACATCAAAAATAAATAAAAAAATTTGAAGTAGTGAGGGTTAAAGTTGATGGTATAAAAATAATACCACTGCGCATTATATACATGGCTAAAAACAATACTAAAAACTCAAAGACAGTGATATATATAGAAAATTTTTGCAAAATTTTATTTATATAGAAAATTTTGTCAAAATTATATTTTCTTTAAAATTCAGTCTCTTGACAATAATATTCAAGTGAAATTTTTGTTGAAATTTAGTAACAAGTACCTTTCCGATAAAAAATACCTTTTTTGTACTTTCTTAAAAATTGTATTTTCCATCCCTGAGTAACTGGCAAAGTGACCAAAATTTTTAAAATATGCACGTTTGAAAATATCTCTTTATTGCTTCCATTGCTAAATTAGGCAGGTTCTTTTCGCAGGGTTTGCTCCATTTCATTTACACACGTGTGTAAAAATATTCATTCATTTCGGGGGGGTTTGATTCCCCTCATCCCCCCCCCCCTGAATACGGCCTTGTACGTGATAGTCCGATATTAGGTCGGAGTGGAGCGAAGGTTCGTTATTTTTTCTTAAATTGAAAGTAGAGGGTTGTCCGTAAATGGGAACTTGGTACATAATTGTATGATGTTTCACAGGCTTCTGCCAGACTTCTTCTTAGTAAAGAACTTAAATTTACATGAAATTGGCAACGTAGAGGGTGCATCATTTTAGCAAATGTTAATGTGGTAAAATTTTTTACTACTTTTGCTTTTTCCGATTTATTGGATGGGAAACAGTAATACTTTGTATGTTATTATAATATAGTGCTTAATATTCAGATATGTTGAGGAGAAGGATACCTTTCCTTGACAAACCACACTTAAAATTCACAAGAAATATAAAAGATTGTCCAACTACTTAAATACAGAACATTATTTAAAAAATTTGGAGGAAAGGATACACCCTCTCGCCGACATTTTGTTAAAACGAACCGTTTTACATATGCATATCCGCCGTATTTGTACCTATAAACGAAAAAGCAAGTAGTCCGATTTGTTTGAAAGAATTCAAATCTTTTCGAATTTGTTTTCAGCACGAAGGATATGGTTGACTAAGTTAACGCAAAATGTTCCTACAAATACGCTTCGGAAGGCGCATCGAAGCGGGCCGGGTTACGCTATTTCCTATATATTGGAAACAATCGAGGATGAAGTTGTTGTGGAAGAGATTCTATCAGACGCAAAGTCAATTGTCGATGATGTTGAGGACCACGATGATCAGAACCAAATCCAGGAACTTTTTGATAACATCCTTGTAGTCGACAATGAAGATAAACGCTTTGATGAAGGTGAAAACTAGGGATGTAGTGGAGTTTTAAATTCGGGTGAACAATTTGATACCGACGACGATATGCCCATATCTAATTTATTTAGCAGCCTCGTAGAAGTCACCCCACCAAATTGGAGTAAGCAAAATTCAATGGAGATACCAATTGCATTTACTGGCATGAAACGAGGACCTACACGCAAAGAAAAAAAAACGTTTGGAAAACGTGTACCGAAAACGTTTTTCTTTTGTTAGAGTTTTTTGAATTGCTTCGAAAATTTTAAACTTTTATCACCAACAAAATTCGTTTGTTACAAAATTTTTATTTTTTCAATAAAAAAGTTATTTTTGAAACAACAACACAGTCCATTTCGTTTATATCAAACACCTTTCTTTTCTGACTTTAGTTCTTTAATAAGACACATTTTACAGTTCACAATTTAATATAGTACAATGTAATGTTGAACATTTTTTCGGAATCTTCCGAACATATCTGGAATATATGTAAAAAAAACTGGTCGAAGCAGGGATCGAACCCACGACCCTTGGCATGCAAGTCGGACGTAGCAACCACTGCTCCACGGTGCCAAACTAAATGTTTGTTTCTGTTAAATAAACTTTGTTTATTCGGGTCGTGAGCGCCGCAATTGATGACCATAACAGGTACATAGCTCAGTGGTTAGTGTGTTGGCTTACAATGTGCATGGTCCGCGGTTCGATTCTCCGTCCAGACGAAAGGTAAAAAAAAAATTATAAAATCGTATAGTTTCATCTACATTGTTGGTATTACAGGAAAAGGTGTTAAAAACTAAAAAAAAAACTCGTGGATGTGACAAAGATGTGAGGGAAAATGCAATTAGCAAGAAAACAATGTTTTTTGAGTTAGTCTTTATGAAATTGTTTTTACATCCTGGAAAAGAATAAACGTTTATCACAAAAAGTATATACTTTTCTTCCAAATACACTTCCTTACAGCGAAAAGCAAATGAGAAACGAACTTTGTTTGTCTAAAATTTCGTTTGGGAGGAAAGAATTATTTTTTTGCGTGCACAGAAGTTGTGGAAAACGAGGCATCCTTGATAATTTTAATATTTTTAGTAAAATTATAACAAAAGAAATTATTGAACATACGAGTATTGTATTTCAAATGAACCTGTATGTTCAACAATGTGGCAAACGCTACACTGCAACAAATTCCTTACACACGGATGAAAAAGACTGTTTTTCATATGTTTGGCTATAAACATTATATGTTTGGAACACACATTTTTAAACACAATATTTTTGAGTGCAAGCATATACTGTTCATAAACTAGCATAACATGTTTGGGACATATATGTTAATATGTTAGAACATATTATGTTTGGGACATAAAATGTTTGTAAATATAATATGCTTGGATGCAAACATATATTAATTTAGAAATAGCCTATAAACATATATGTGTTTAGTAGCTTGGAGCGCTATTTAACAGGGAGCGATATTGAATTAAGTTGGTGGTTGTTGCTTGTTATTACAAAATTAACATTTTATTTTTCCTTGGGCGATTGATCAGCTACTTCTTTGATCCTTACAAACTGTGTGGTCCGCTGTTCGAATCCCCGTCCGGCAAAAGGTAAAATTAAAATAAAAAAAATCATAAAATTGAATAATTTCTTCTACAATGTTTGTATTACAGAAAAAGGTGCTAAGAACTAAAAATTCTCGTGGAAGTGAGAAAGATGTCGGGGAATATACAATTGGGCAGAAACAAAATTTTGAGCATTCAGGTCGAAAACCTATGTTGTTAGCACCTATATTACCTGTTTATTTTCATAATTCATTATGATTGTAAATATATAAATAAATAAAAAAAATTTTGAGCACAATATTGTTTGGGAGAATTTTTTTAAGCATATAATATTTTTGGGTGCAAAATGCTTCCAAACATATTATATGGTCACATAATAACATATTGTTTTTTGGAAGACAACATTATTGAATTTGGATGCAAAAATACAAAATGTTTGGAACTTAGACTACCCAAACATATATTGTTTAGACCAATATGCTTTCAAACATATTATATATTGGTAGAGATCAAACATATAAATGTTTGGGCAATACCCAAAAATGTATATGCTTGAAGCAAAATATGTTTGGGAGTATATGTTACAGAAACGATTTTTTGTAAGGGTGCAAATACTAGCTTTTATAGGAATTAACTTTCTAATGGGAATAAAACCCCTGGCCAGTTACAAAGACTATTGGTCATCTCGTCCGGAATTAAATGACGGCTATAAATCGAAAATAATGCCTATAAGAAGATTTATCTAATATACATTTGAATGATTCTACCTTAATGCCTAAAAAAGGATCACCTAAGTTCAACAAGCTGAATAAAGTTCAACCGTTTCTGGATATGTTGCTAGAGAGATTTAAATTGTGTTTTAACCTGGGTGAATATCTAGCGGTAGATGAATCCATGATTAGATTTATGGATTTATTTTGTTTAGAGTTTACTCCACTTTGTTAAAGTAAAACGAAATCGTGTTTTAATGAATTTCATAAATAAAGCTATCACATAAGCGCGGTGGTATAAAAATCATACCACATCCTTGCGCGAAATCCTGAAAGGGTTTTTTGTATTTTTTTTTTTTTTTTTCAATAAATTACTTCTGTAAATAAAAGCAAATAAAAATTTTCTTTAATTTTTGCCGATTTTATATAGTGCGCCGGAAAGGGTTAAATGGGAGCCACCGTTGTGCAATGGCCCTCCTTGGTCATGGATTCAACCCAGTTTCGACTAAACAACAAAATGTGTGTAATATGAAACGCCGTTTGAACTCGGCTATAAAAAGGAGTCCACTTGTCATTGAGCTACCCATAGAAGCACTCCTTAATAAATCACAATATTATGAAAATAGACATGCGACCTACGTACCTAACCTACACGTTGTTCTGGTTTGTTCAGTCGTTGTTTTATTGCATACCATTTCAACCACTAGATCCGTTACTAATTTTTGATAATTATGACAAATTTTTATTGGAAGTCGTTCGTTTACTCCAAACCCCAGCAAAAGAGAGCCAGAGAGATCAAATGTGACATTTGAGAAATAGCGAAGTTGCAAGTTTTTGTTAGAGATTTTTTTGTCAGTAAAAACTTGTAAGAGTTTGTCATAAACATAACAACATAACATATATTTCACAGAGTCAATTATAAGTGTAGTATACAAAATATATATTTTTATTATTTTAATTCATTTAAAGGCTTTAAGTTGCATTTCTGCTAATTTTAGCAAAAAAAAATCCATTTTTACTCTCTTGAAAGTTTACTTTTTAGTGGATTTTTGTTACAATAAGTTCCTTTATTGTTTTTGTGTTGTTTTATAGAACATTTTTTGTAATAAAAAGACCTCACAAACAGAAGCAACGTTTTTTCATTATGCGACTTTTTTTTTTGAATATGCGACTTTTTCAAAATTTCCAACGGTAACGCTGATGACAAGCGACCTCTTTTCTATAGCCGAGTCCGAACGGCGTTCCTCATTGCAGTGAAACCACTTAGAGAAGTTTTGAAAAACTCAGAAAAGTCACCAGCATTACTGAGGTGGGAAAATCCGCCGCTGAAAACACTGTTGGTGTTTGGTTGAAACTGCTTACATGCTTACCACTGCACCACGGCGACTCCCGTGGTAGACGAACTTCTAACGAATCGACGTATTGCAGCCACACTAAGCCAAGCAAACATACAAAGGTATGTGAACAGAGGCACACCCCAAGGATGTGTTCTTCACCTCTTCTATTTCATGTTGCTATAAACAACCATCTGGTTTCCCTAGAAAAAGAAAGAATAAAAGTGGTGGAATATGCAGATGATGTGGCACTAGTAGTCAGGGGAAAATTCCCATCCACAATTAGAAATATTATACAGGGAGCCCTCCGGATGACTGGGAAATGAGCGAAAGAGAATGGTCTTGGGGTAAATCCTTCAAAGACAGAACTAAACATGTACTGCAAAGATCTCAAAATTCCGACGGTTAACCACATATCCTTAGGTGGTATGGAAATTCCCTTTGGTGAGTGTGCTAAATATCTTGGCATTATTTTGGACAGGAAGTTGAGCTTTAAGCTTACTATTGATGAAAGGGGATGAAAATCCACGGTTGCTTTGTACTCGTGCCAAAAAGAAAAAAGTGGGGACTAAATAATGCTATATGGTGTTGTAGTCTGGTGGCCGGCACTTCAGCAGCCGACAAGTTTAGACAAAGTTTAGCGTATGGCGTGCTTGTATATCTCAGGCGCATTCAATAAGACAGGAACAAATTCCCTTAATGTCATGCTGCATCTATTGCCTTTAGACATTTTGTCCCAACAGTCAGCTGCAACTGCCAGATGTGCCAAACGTAGTGGATTACACTCTGGCGACACCACTTTTCGACAAAAAGTTTGAAACTCTAATTCCCAACAGTGAGGCGTGGTACACATAGACCCCAGGGAATAAACTTTATATAGATTTATACACTGATGGCTCAAAATTGGATGGACAAGTGGGTTTCGGAGTATATTCTAAAGATAATGGATCTTCGAATAGCGAAAAGATTACCTAGTCACTGTAGTTTTTTCAGGCTGAAATATTAGCAATAATAGGGTAGCGAATTGGCTAAGAAGCAATGTTCCAACAAATGTTGGCATTAATATATACTCAGACAGTCAACCAGCAATAAAATTCTTTGATTCTGTGTTCCTTACCTGGAAAACGGTCATCGTAAGCCGCAAATCACTCAACGAGATGGGTTCCTGGCCATAGGAACATACCGGGGAACTGCAAAGCGGGTGAGTTAGCAAGGCTAAGAGCTACCTTACATATTCCAGGGAAACTAGAATCTGTTGGTATGCCTCTGGCTACCATCACGCTCTTACTGCGTGAGAAGGCTGTTATGATGGCAAATATTTGATGGGAGAATTGCAAGGGTTGTAACGACACCAAGCAAATATGGCCCCATTTAAACTTAAACCGCACACTATATATGCTAGTTTTCTCACTCATGATATCTGCTATAACGGGTCGCTGCCTAATAGGCAAAAACTATTGGCGCGAAGTATAATGACTACTGTATGAGCTGTAATGATGCGGAAGAAAAGGAATCAATTAAACACCTCTTGTGTGAGTGTCCTGCGTTTAACTTAAGCAGCGTTAACTTAAAACGTTAACTTAAGCAGTCTGCTAATGTTTTGGAACAATATAGTTGATTCAACAGAAGAAAATAATCGAGAAAGTTCAGCGGTTAAAACTAGAAGTACCCATATGTAATAGGAACTTTTAGTTAATGTCCTGAAACTTAATCGGGTTGCCACTTTAACCTAACCTAACCATTATCTTTTCGCAACATTTTAATGGTGGTGCCCATGTTCATGGTCCATGGTTCTCAACGTCAGCTCTCATCGAAACAATTCAATGGAATTCATGGAAACAATCCAGTACTTCAGCTTTACTTTTGATAAAATAAATCCTTACTTTGCGAATGAAGTCATCTATGAACGTGACGAAGTAAAGACTACCTCTGATGAATTTCACCTCCATGGGTCCGCAAACGTCTGAGTGTATAATTTCCAATACTTTCGGTGCCCTTGACCCATCTATGGGAAAACTATTCCGATGTTGCCCTTCTTCTGCACACGCAGTACAAGGAGTCAACGAATTTTCTCGGAATTGAATTCCTTTTACCAAACCGTTTGAAAAGAATTTAAAATTTTCAAATCCCAGATGAGCGTAACGACGATGCCAAACATAAACTGAATTGTCCTTTGCAATACAGGCGGTTTTGAAGAGAATGGTTTGCATATCAAGTTT
This sequence comes from Haematobia irritans, assembly GCF_050003625.1. NCBI lineage: Eukaryota > Metazoa > Arthropoda > Insecta > Diptera > Muscidae > Haematobia > Haematobia irritans. The sequence goes on along the minus strand of NC_134398.1, from coordinate 112,412,139 downwards.
ATGCAAACCATTCCCTTCATTTCCTTTTGCAATAATATCTTTCGATGAATGCAAAATTTGACAACCCTTTCTATCGAAAACTACGCTGTTCTTATGGTCGAATATGTTCTTAATAGATAACAAATTCATCTCCAAAGAAGGATCATGAAGAACTTCGTGTACTGTAACGACTTCATTTCCCTTAGGAGTCGAGACTATCAACGATATATTACATTTTCCCACAGCTTGCATGGTTGCATTTTTGGCAGTTTTTATTTCACCGGAGAATTCACAAAGGCTCTCGAAGCATTCTTGGTGTGCGGTCATGTGGTTTGTCGCGCGACTGTCTATGTACCACTCGTTATATGAAGATTTTGTGTCTAAAGGCCGGTACTATGTTAATTCTTGCAAAAAAATTTTATAGAAATCATTATTTCGCACATGGAAAGCGGTGTTTACTTAGGTAGAAGGGAGCGCTATTTAACAGGGCGCGATATTGAATTAAGTTAATACACCCAAACACACACATACTCCTAGCCCTTTATTTGAAAAAAAAAGAAGAAGAATGTGCATTTATTTATTTTAGAAAATAATTTTGTTATAGAAAAATACAATACAAATCTAACAAATAAGCTTCACTATATCAAACAAATATTTTCTTTATATTCAATACATATAATTTCAATACATATTTTATTTCACATACATAATTCACATTAAAATATACATATGTGTGTGCCTGTGTATGTGGTTGGTGGTTGCTATTACAAAATTAACATTTTATTTTTCCGTTGGCAATTGATCCTTTGCATATTTTCGGAACTAAAATATGATCCGTGTTTGCGTTATAAACCCACACAAATAGTTTTAATAAATAAATTATTTCTTAATTAACATTGCAAATGGCGCTATGCTATAATCGTCAATTTTTCAACTAAAAAAAAAAAACAAAGTACCACAAATGAAAAAAATTCGTTAGTTTTTCGCATTTTGTGGTTTTGTACTCACTCAGATGCGTAATGGTCCATGCCATCACAATTAAAACACCATGACTTACCCTTTTGATCTTGTTTGGATGTTTTTTTTTTTGACCTCTTGCGATGTCACCATCGAATTTTTCGGTTTTCTTGGAGTACAATGCGTTATTCGAAGTTGATGGCTCACATTTTACATCTTGCAAATGTTTCACCTTGACTAAATCAGCTGTTAACGGCTTCCCGGTACTATCAATTGTCCTTATCATCGGTTGATACTCAGTAGGCAATCCTTTCAGCAGTAAACTTCCAATCCATTCATCATTTACACTGAAACCAATGTCATTCAATTTCTATGCTGTTGAAATTACTTGATTGACGTCATCTTCCATCGATGAACATTCAACTAAAGGTCTGCACAAGCTTATTTGAATTTTCAAATTTCAAAATGTTCTGAAACATGAATAGAACTTTCAAAACAGATACGAGTATAAGCAAAACTTTCAAACATCAAATAAAACAAATATCAGAACATAACCTACGCATACTTGGTTGCAAACGAACGTTTTGTAAAGGGTGATTTGTTAAGAGCTTGATAACTTTTTTTTTTTAAAAAAACGCATAAAATTTGCAAAATCTCATCGGTTCTTTATTTGAAACGTTAGATTGGTCCATGACATTTACTTTTTGAAGATAATTTCATTTAAATGTTGACCGCGGCTGCGTCTTAGGTGGTCCATTCGGAAAGTCCAATTTTGGGCAACTTTTTCGAGCATTTCGGCCGGAATAGCCCGAATTTCTTCGGAAATGTTGTCTTCCAAAGCTGGAATAGTTGCTGGCTTATTTCTGTAGACTTTAGACTTGACGTAGCCCCACAAAAAATAGTCTAAAGGCGTCAAATCGCATGATCTTGGTGGCCAACTTACCGGTCCATTTCTTGAGATGAATTGTTCTCCGAAGTTTTCCCTCAAAATGGCCATAGAATCGCGAGCTGTGTGGCATGTAGCGCCATCTTGTTGAAACCACATGTCAACCAAGTTCAGTTCTTCCATTTTTGGCAACAAAAAGTTTGTTAGCATCGAACGATAGCGATCGCCATTCACCGTAACGTTGCGTCCAACAGCATCTTTGAAAAAATACGGTCCAATGATTCCACCAGCGTACAAACCACACCAAACAGTGCATTTTTCGGGATGCATGGGCAGTTCTTGAACGGCTTCTGGTTGCTCTTCACTCCAAATGCGGCAATTTTGCTTATTTACGTAGCCATTCAACCAGAAATGAGCCTCATCGCTGAACAAAATTTGTCGATAAAAAAGCGGATTTTCTGCCAACTTTTCTAGGGCCCATTCACTGAAAATTCGACGTTGTGGCTCGTTAGTAAGTCTATTCATGATGAAATGTCAAAGCATACTGAGCATCTTTCTCTTTGACACCATGTCTGAAATCCCACGTGATCTGTCAAATACTAATGCATGAAAATCCTAACCTCAAAAGAATCACCCTTTAGGTTCTTATGCTTGCAACATCTTCTGAACAGAGCTGAAAGCAAAAAATAAAATGGTTGGACAGTTGGTGCGTAGTTATTGAACTGTGTGTATGTGTGCAAGGAAAGTTTGTAAGCCATGGAATCCCCGAACGAAAGTTTTTTTTTGCATTTAAGTGTGTAAATATAACCATAGCGATAGGCGGTAGGCGAACACTTATTTACGTGTATTTCTTATGGGAAGCCCAAAATCCGCGACGGAATACCGTGACGGCTAGCGGCGTGTCGCTAAATTAAAACTTATTCTAACTCCTTGGCGAAAACTGGTATAGTGTTGCCATCGCTTATCAATTTTTTTAACTCACCACTAGGAATTGCTGTTGCCTGGACACGTGTAGATTATTTTTTCTTGAAATAACTCAACGAATAACAAGCGATTGTATGTTTTTATTCAACTTCATTGTTTAATATTGTCAAAGCATGCTGTATTGACAACAAAAGCGCTAGGAAACGTGAAAAAGGGAATTATTCGCCGTCAAGCTTATTGTATTTGCCGTTGCGGCAAAAATGTTTCGCCTACCGCTTATCGCTATGGTTATATTTACACACTAACCCCCATATTCATAAAAGTTAACATGAACTTTAAACCTACTATTACCATACAAATTCTTTCGATAAACTGTCAGTAAATTATTATGAATATGGACATAAGGCGGTAATAAGTTTACCATTAATTTTGTGATGCCATTTTCTTTCAAGCAATTTTAGATTTTGCAAATAATTTCGTAAGTTTATTTTATTTTTGTACTTTTATTTTTGGTTTTCTCTTGTGAAACATATGCTTAGTACCGCCCGTTTATACATACTATGAGCGTCAAAAGTGTGTCAACACCCAAAATCATTTTGCTTTTCGTATGTTAAGATTATTGAAAAAAAAAAACATAAAACATATATAGATTTTATTCCACCAAATATAAAGTTTTATTCAGCCTTATGAAAAGAAAAGTGAAAAAAACAACAATAACTTTGCAAAATTCTCCAATCGATGATGATTTTCTTGGTTTCTAAGGAGATTTCAGTTCTCATGGTTCTGACTACGGTTTCTCTATTAAATCGATCTTTCCACTTCAAATAACAATTACGAATGACTAAAGGTAATATAAATAATCATTTTCTAGCATTATTTTGTGCAAAAATAACGGTACGCCAAGTGAGTCAATACTAAATGAGTTGTGATCCAAGTGTTGACTCACTTTTGACTCGTAAAATGTTGAGTTTTTTTGAGTTTGTTTCTGGCTTGAATGATTTTTGTGTAAATTTCATATTCTATGATTATTACGTGGAAAAGCACATTTGATGAAATAGAATAGGAGATCGTTCAATTAGTGTGGTAAATATAGCCAAATTCGTGAAAACGGGTAAAATATTAATTTGGGAGTAGGGGTTTTTAATTATAAAAATCTAAAAAAAAATCTTTTACGTTAAAATTTAAAGTCAATGTAATTTATTTTCAATCCCAAAAGTTCGACTCTAGAAATAAACAAAAAACAATATGAAATAAAAAAAACAATACGCAAAGCTAAACCAAGCTTCATAGTTACTATATTGTACAAAAATTTTTGAAATAATTGAGCTTAAGGCTTCTATATTTTTTTCACAAAATTAAATCACACCACTGTGCTGTGCAAAGACAATACACGTAGAAAGATGGAAAATTTGCATGCGCCACACCAAATGTTGCATTGACGGTGTTAGTTCCATACATGTTTGTAATTTTTTTTTATTTGTTTTTCGTTTTTATTTTTTAAATGAAAAACTTAATTTTTGTTTTTTTTGGTGCTTTATTGACATTTATTGAAAAACTTAATTTTCTTAATGAAACAATGTTAAATTTTAGGCAACAACAAAAAATTACATTTTCCCCTTTATGGAAATTTATTTCCTGTACTTAATTTCTTTTTATTTGCAATTTAATGCTATGTCAATACTTGTCGTATACGCGTTTGGTTCGATAAGCGAAAAGTATGGACCTAACACCGTAAATGGTTTGATGTGCTCAGTTGCCAATTTCCCTGCTAGCTATAGCCCCCCAGCTAAATTAATAGACTGAAGTTATAGGTACAATTAATGTTTTATTTTATAAAAATTATTCGAATTTTGCCGCAAAAAAGTTAAATCCATTCTAGAAAAATCAAACGTTTCAGCGTTAGAAAGCATTAAAAATCTAAAAAAATCGTTTTGTTTGTTATTATTGGTTTACTCTTCAATCATTATTGTTGTTTTTGATTTAAGCTTAAAACCATAAATAAAACATTTGAAGGATAATATTTTTCTTGTCGGATAAGATTTAATGCATTCCCCCATTACCAAATTCTATACTTTTTCGCCATTTCTTTAAAAATTCAAGGTTTTTTACCGCATAAATAAAATAAGTAAAGGATTTTGCATATATAAAGTTATTTACATTATAGTAAAGTTAAAAATTCGTCAATGGCTCTCTTAGACTATACAGTCTATACAAAATCGAAAAAGAATCCGTCGCCACAGCCAAACCAGCAAACACTTTGAGCTCATACTGAATATATAACATCATGGTAGAGTTATTTTCCAAAAATCGTATCCAGATATTTGGAAAATGGTTCTGGAAAAATGTTTGACACTCATTTTGGTCAAATATTTGCCTAGTGTGACCATAGCCTTATGTCCGTATTCATAATAATTTACTGACAGTTTATCGAACGAATTTGTATGGTAATAGTAGGTTTAAAGTTCATGTTAACTTTTATGAATATGGGGGTTAGTCTATTCGGTATATTGTGTTACCACAGTAACGTACTTCTCTCTTATCACTGAGTGCTGCCCAATTCCATGTTTATCTCAATGCAAGGAGGTAGAACCATTGCACCACGGTTTTAAACAAGCAAAGTTTTCTTTGGACGCTAATTTTTTTTTTCAAATTTAAAGGCATTCGTTGAATCGCTTATCATAAGTTGGAATTAATTACCTCAAAACGAAAATACTTCATACGAAAACGGAGTTTCGATTGTCTAAATTTTCTTTCCGCAGGAAAGTATTTTTTCCTTGGGTGTAAAAGTTGTTTTCTATTGGTATCGTTGTACATTTAAGCCCAAAAAACATAAACTTTGCTCTACTCCTTGCAAGACTTTGCTGTAAGAATAAAACACGAAGAGACCTAATATATAACAGTATTCTGTTAAAAACTGAAAGTTTTCCATTGCTTAATTCTCCACAGAGATTAATCGGGTTCCTAATCAACCTGATTTACGAACATAAACGATATTTATCAAATAAACAAAGCTTGTAACTTATCATATTATAGTTGTCGATATGGATAACAGATAGTAGACATTTTCGTCTTGCACACTTGTATCTTCATAAATATTTATGCGAATGGGCATTCGCACACTAACCAATGTCCGTGTAATTAAAGAGTGGTGCCGATGATGTCTTCGTAATGAATTAATTATGATAATCTGATGAAGCAACCAAAAAATAGCGATTCTACGTAGGCGTTTGAATATAAATTCAAATCTAATAGCATACCAAAAATGTTCCCATACTGGGATCTACATGCGGACTTTGAGTAAATCAACAAAATCACTTTCCATACATTTGTGGTGATTTGTGAACTGACTACTAAATATAATCATATATATTGACGAATTTAATTTTATACTAAACTAGCTGACCCGGTGTGCTTCGACACATCATTCTCTCAAGAATGTAGATTGTGAATGTCAACTTATAAGTGTCAAAGTGCGCAACGAAAAAAGTAAACAGCAAGGAATAAACTACCTCGTGAAAAAATTTAAATGAATTATATTCCATTTTTATTTTTAGATGTGGTGTTAAAACAAGGAAAATGTAATATATTGGTATTCTTGTAAAAGAAAATATTAAATGTACACTGGTAGCAAAATGTTTCGTACTATTAACGAACGGGCATCGTTGATTATTTTTCGTTAATATTACGAAATTTTTCGTTATAAGAACGAAAGTGATGGTTAATACAATGAAATCAATCGTTAAAAGACAATTTTGTGTTTTGATTTTTCGTTATATTAATGAACCACGTTTCGTTACTATTACGAATATTAACTTTGTAATTTTTTCAAGAATTAGAATAAAAATTTTTTCCAAGATGAAATTATTATAATCATTTGCACATAGAGAGTAACTTTTGTAAGCCCTTAGCCCTTAAAACAGTCGTTTTATATACTCCGAAACTGGAATTGAAAATTTCATTTATAAAACGAAAGCGATCGTTAATATAATGATATGGACGTTAAAAAATAACTTTTAAATTGTTATATTTCGTCATATTGAGTATGTCTGCCTCTCCTTACTCTCTTTAAAACGTCTCTCCATTCTCTCTCTAATATTTCGGTTGTAGCGTCTATGTAATTTGTACATACACATGGGAGCCACCGTGGTGCAATGGTTAGCATGCCCGCCTTGTATACACAAGGTCGTGGGTTCGATTCCTGCTTCGACCGAACACCAAAAAGTTTTTCAGCGGTGGATTATCCCACCCCAGTAATGCTGGTGACATTTCTGAGGGTTTCAAAGCTTCTCTAAGTGGTTTCACTGCAATGTTGAACGCCGTTCGGACTCGGCTATAAAAAAGAGGTCCCTTGTCATTGAGCTTAACATGAAATCGGGCAGCACTCAATGATAAGAGAGAAGTTCACCAATGTGGTATCACAATGAACTGAATAGTCTAAGTGAGCCTGATACATCGGGCTGCCACCTAACCTAACCTAACCTACACATGTAAACGTGGCAATAAGCAGATGTTTGCGTGTGCATCTTGAAAAACAAACGGTAAAAAGTTCAACTGAAAACTTGTCTGATGGGCAAACCTTAACAACATTTACGTTCTTTTCGCTGAAGAGTGAACAGGCTCATTACAGCTTCCTTGTGAATAATAAACATATATGATGGGTGAGTTAAATTGGCGTTTTTTTATATTCACAAGAAATTTAGTGTTAATTTTTAATATTTAGTGAAAAGGCCTCGGAGAAGTGAACTTTCAGATGAAGAAGGCGGAACAATGAACCTTGGTTGCAAGAACATTGGATAAATGGACACGGAGATACGATTATCATTTTTTGGTTAAGTGAAAGTCACAATATATGATTATTAAAACACTTAATTTATCAATAAATATTATTTTCTACTGTATATAAATCATATTTCAAAGATCTTAACAAAAAATAATACACTACCAATGACTACACTCAAATGCAATAATTGGTTGGGTTTCATTAATATAACGTTTGTGTTCAATTATACAACGTTCGCCTTTCATTCATACAATGAAAAAACTGGGTTAATACAATGAATGATTTTAATTCATACAACGTATATGCAGCATCCATACAATGAATAAATTTCATTCATACTACGAATAATATTCGTTAATACAACGAAAAGGCTACGTAATTATTATCAAAAAATATTCAATTAAAAATTTAATTGATTCAACAAATTTTTTAATTGAAACAAAAATCAATCGCAAACATTTATAGCATCAATTAATATTTTAATTGGATCAATTAATTTTTAATTAACTTTCAATACATTTTTTAATTGATGCTATCATTTCTGTGATTGAAGATATTTCAATTAAAAAATTAATTGTTTTTATAAAACTGTTTCAAGTTGCAGATTTTATTACCACTCGACCATAAGATCTTTTAAAAGGCTTACATAAATCTCTAATTTCTATTCTCCCCATTCCTGTTTTCGTATTGCACCTACTACGAAACATGAATCGAAAAGCATGAGTTTAAAACGCACTCGGAATAGTTGGCGTCGCTAAACGAAATTTTCTTATAGGAAAAATGGAAGTTGTTCTCAGGGTTTCAATTGCTGACAAAAAAATAGCAATAGCAGATAAAAATTAACTAAAGCATACCGAACGCATAAACACATTTTGCCAAAAGACTACTGCTACAGCTTCAACCATGGATATGGCTTCACAGAAAAAAATTTCACGAAAATTTTTCCAATTAAAGTCTTAATTGAATTTTAAAAAATATTCAATTAAAAATTTAATTGATTCAACAAATTTTTTATTTGAAACAAAAATCAATCACAAACATTAATATTTTAATTGGATCAAGTAATTTTTAATTGACTTTCAATTAATTGGATGGTGATTACACACACTGAAAAAACAGTGAACCCTTTTCCATTGCAAAATGAACTAAACTGTAGTAATATTGACCATGATTTAGCCCTTAAGATTTTTTCAACTTGTATAGTTTATAATTTTCTTAAATTTTAGTTCATCTATAACATTGTAGTTTAGTTCATTTTTACAACACCATAAGATTTATATACCCCTACCAAGTTAAAAAGTCAGTATTATTTTGGTTTACTTGCTTATTTTGTGGGAAACCCGATAATAAAAATTGGTTAATAGTCTCTTTAAAATGTCGACGACTAAACTATAAATAAATCAATCATTCCACAGTACAGAGAAATTAAATAATTAAAGGAACAACAAACCGTTTTACTATTATGAAAATTTTCATACATTAAAATTAAACTTTCTTTAAGCAAAAGTACTTTATTATAAAAACTTATGATGAAAGTTCTTAATACAATGTTTTTTGTGAATAAAAATTATGACCACGTGGAACAGAGAGTAGTTCATTTGAACCCGCTGTTTGGACATTTTGACTTATCCTTTTTTTATTCATCGTAGGTAGTTTTTTCACATATCTTGCTGGAAAAAATGGAAACAAAAATGAAAATTGTTAAAAATTAACACCATATAATGAAATATAATTTTTAATTCTTCATTTTAGCTTGTGACTTACCATATTTGGGGCATTTTATCAAATGGTGTAAAGAATTCAACTTTTCTTTGGAAAGCGTATCTCATAAAATTTGTACCTGAAACAATTACAGAAATAACGAAGTATTCTAAATAAACCCATAAAACTGTGTTGTTATCGATGTGAAGGATATAATAAAATAAATATTCTAGTTGAAAGAAAGCCAAAGTTTTAATATAAAACTTACCAATTCTCTATTAAATTGTACGCTGAGGGGAAATATAAAAAGTTGTCCAAATTTATTTGGGTTACTCTGAAATTAAATATTAAATAAAATTATTAAATAAGTTTTCAACAAAATCTAATGAAAACAAGTATATACGGCCGTAAGTTCGGCCAGGCCGAATCTTATGTACCCTCCACCATGGATTGCGTAGGAACTTCTACTAAAGGCAGTCATCCACAATCGAATTACTTGGGTTGCGATAACACTTGCCGATGGCAAGGTATCGTAAAACTTTTTAACACTGTCTTCTAAATTGTATTTAAGTTAGCCCATACGGGGTACATATTAAACAAAAAAAGGCCGATTAAATACGTATATAATCTAGTTTGACAAAATTTTCTATAGAAATAAAATTTTGACAAAATTTTCTATAGAAATGAAACCTTGACAAAATTTTCTATAGAAATAAAATTTTGACAAAATTTTCTATAGAAATAAAAATTTGACAAATTTTTCTATAGAAATAAAAACTTGACAAAATTTTCTATAGAAATAAAATGTTGACAAAATTTTCTATGGAAGTAAAATGTTGACAAAATTTTCTATAGCAATACAATTTTGACAAAAATTTCTTAGAAATAAAATGTTGACAAAATTTTGTATAGAAATAAAATTTTGACAAAATTTTGTATAGAAATAAAATGTTGACAAAATTTTCTACAGAAATAAATTTTTTACAAAATTTTCTATAGAAATAAAATTTTGACAAACATTTCTATAGAAATAAACTTTTGACAAAACTTTCTATAGAAATGAAATTTTAACAAAACTTTCTATAGTAATAAAATTTGACAAAATTTTCTATGGAAATAAAATTTTGACAAACATTTGTATAGAAATAAACTTTTGACAAAACTTTCTATAGAAATGAAATTTTGACAAAACTTTCTATAGTAATAAAATTTGACAAAATTTTCTATGGAAATAAAGTTTTGGTAGATTATTTTTGGCGATATGGACCAATTTTTGTGTAATAAGTCATCGGCTATATATAACTAAAGACCGATATGGACCAATTTTTACATGGCTGTTAGAGGCCATATATTGACAAAATGTACCAAATTTCAACCGTATCGGATGACTTTTGCTCCTCCAAGAGGTTCCGGACGTCAAATCTGGGGACGGTTTATATGGGAACTATATATAATTATGGATCGATATGGACCAATTTTTGCATGGTTGTTAGAGACCATATACTAACACCATGTACCAAATTTCAACTGGATCGGATGAATTTTGCTCTTCCAAGAGGCTCCGGAGGTCAAATCTGGGGATCGGTTTATATGGGGGCTATATATAATTATGGAACGATATGGACCAATTTTTGCATGGTTATTAGAGGCCGTAAACTAACATCAGGTACCAAATTTCAACCGGATCGGATGAATTTTGCCCCTCCAAGAGGCTCCGGAGGTGAAATCTGGGGATCGGTTTATATGGGGGCTATATATAATTATGGACCGATATGGAGCAATTTTTGCATGGTTGTTGGAGGCCGTATACTAACATCAGGTACCAAATTTCAACCGTATCGGATGAATTTTGCCCCTCCAAAAGTTTCCGGAGGTCAAATCTGGGGATCGGTTTATATGGGGGCTATATATAATTATGGACCGATATGGACCAATTTTTGCATGGTTGTTAGAGACCATATACTAACATCAGGTACCAAATTTCAATCGGATCGGATGAATTTTGCCCCTCCAAGAGGCTCCGGAGGTCAAATCTGGGGATCGGTTTATATGGGGGCTATATATAATTATGGACCGATATGGACCAATTTTTGCATGGTTGTTAGAGACCGTATACTAAGACCACGTACCAAATTTCAACCGGAACGGATGAATTTTGCTGCTCCGGGAGGCTCCCCAAGCCAAATTTGTGGATCGGTTTATATGGGGGCTATACGTAAACGTGGTCCGATATGGCCCATTTTCAATACCATCCGACCTACATCAATAACAACTACTTGTGCCAAGTTTCAAGTCGATAGCTTGTTTCGTTCGGAAGTTAGCGTGATTTCCACAGACGGACGGACAGCCGGACAGACGGACGGACATGCTTAGATCGACTCAGAATTTCACCACGACCCAGAATATATATACTTTATGGGGTCTTAGAGCAATATTTCGATGTGTTACAAACGGAATGACAAAGTTAATATACCCCCATCCTATGGTGGAGGGTATAAAAATAATAATATGCATTAAAAACCAAATATTCTTTATAACCCTAGACAGTCATCATTCGTCAAAATGACGACACGTAATTTCATTTTCGATTTAAAATGCATTTTAGTCTATTGGGAAATGGTGAATGTAAGTTATACTAATTCGACCGTTATATGAATTTTTGTTTTATTTTTGTTAAAACCAAATTGAGTAAGAAAATAAACTCAAGTTTGGTTCACTTTTTCGCTCACGATGAAAATTTTAGCGTCTTGAAATGAGCCGTAGTCAAAATGACGAAGGCTGACGTTAATGTACAAAAAATAAGGATGACTGTCCAGGACTAAAAGAAAGTTAAAGAATCCTTACCAATTCACTATTAAATTGCAGGCAAAGGAGTACTAAAAATTTGTCCAAATGTTTAAGGGGTTATTCTGAAATTAAATATTTGTTTTTACATTAAAAATATTACATTGGTTTCCAAAAAATTTGATTAAAGAAATACTAAAATAAGGCATTAAAAACCTGTAATTTTAATGATAAAAAGGTCACAAAAACGTAAATATTCTAGTTAAAATAAAGCCAATTTTTAAAAGAAAACTTACCAATTCTCTATTTTTTAAATTTGTTCGAATCCATCTGGAATTGCTCTGAAATTAAATATTGTTTTTACAACAAAGAAAAACATTAAACTGGTTTCCAAAAAAATTAATTAACAAATAATAATACATATAAAAAATTTTCTTTTTAAAAGAAAGTCATATTAAAAAAATACTTACCAATTTATGAATAAACTATACGCTGAGATATAACAAAAATTTTCCAAATTCATCTGGAATTGAATATTAATTTTTTAAATTGAATAATAAAAATTTCAATACACTTTCAATTTCAACATATTTTCCTAAATATTCTTAATAACTTTTCTCGAAACTACCGATAAAATATTAATAACTTTCATTTAAAAGGTTTAATAAACAAACACCAATATATGTCTCAAAAATCCAAAATATTCCATGCCTTTATATTGCCTTGTTGCATACCTACCTAAAAGATGCAACAGCCCACGCCAACGCCAACTATACAACTGAAGCATGCCAAACAAAACCAAGCAAAGCCAAAACATTCCTACAACAACAAAAACACATGTGCCTTTATTGAAAACAACACCTCATTCAGCCAAATAAACCATCCACGAATAACAAACACACACACACACAAACCACTAAATGAACAAAAATAAAAACAACCCCACGCTCATGTATACACAACAAAAATCAAGTAACATCGTCTTTACATTAATCACATTCCACTATGCCGATAAAGATCTCTCAACTATGCATTAGTTCATCGCATCTGCTGACAATTTACTCTAAGAATAATATTCGTAAAGGCACACCAGTTTATGAACGATGAAACGTTTAACTTAAAATTTGCAAAATGTTCATGAAATGTTATCTACCATTTCTGACGAAAATGTCTATAAATTTAATTACATGTGAACTAAAAATATTTCATTGGGCAATTTTTTACCAACAATTATTAACTATAGGAATTGTCAGTAAGAAATTGCTATCCACTTTCAAGTTCATTTTTCGTAAAAAAATATTTTCTCATACAAAAAAATCTTATAGTAAATTGCACTTATTATTTAGAAAATACTTTACATTTCACAAGTAGTTTTATAGCATGACAAACGAATTTTTAACTTCCAGTTAAGAAATTTTTTAAGGAAATTTCCATCGTATTTTGTAGGCCATGAACTAAACGATTGCTACTTAGAATTTGTAAAATTTCCTTTCGTGTAGTTAATTTTCGTTCAAGATACGAAAAATGAACTAAAATTCTGGAAAATTCTTGTAATAAATTATTGTAAAAATCTTCTTAAATTTACGAGACACTTTTTTTTCTGTGCAGAAAGTGATAAGACGTGTTTTATAAAGCTCCAATTTTTTGTTAAAACTTTGCTTAAACAATTTTGTGTTTCACAATAAATATTGTCATAAACTTATCACTATAATAGTCGCCAAATAGTGGTAGTAAACACACCACCAACCCGCCAATAAATTGAAGTGAACAAACTTTTTCTATAATATTTCTCAGTACATATTAGAAGAAAATCATGGAAAAGAGTAACTTACAACAACATAAAGCAGTGTCAACACCAACACCGCTGGGAGTGAGAAACATCAACGTGCAAACGACACCACTGGGAGTACGAAACGTCAATTTGCATACGCCAACATCAACCAACAACAACTCTTCAAAGATTCTTCAACTAATTGACGTTAATTTGCAAAACAAAACAACCTGATTATGCTGTGTTGCCAGGTTTCCCCCCCCCCAAATTTAGGGGTTTTTATCACGTTTAGGGGGATTTTTAAGGGTAACATTTATTTGGGGGGATTTTTGGGGGTAAACAAGTATCTTAGACCTTATAAAGGGTGATTCTTTTGAGGTTAGGATTTTCATGCATTAGTATTTGACAGATCACGTGGGATTTCAGACATGGTGTCAAAGAGAAAGATGCTCAGTATGCTTTGACATTTCATCATGAATAGACTTACTAACGAGCCACAACGTCGAATTTTCAGTGAATGGGCCCTAGAAAAGTTGGCAGAAAATCCGCTTTTTTATCGACAAATTTTGTTCAGCGATGAGGCTCATTTCTGGTTGAATGGCTACGTAAATAAGCAAAATTGCCGCATTTGGAGTGAAGAGCAACCAGAAGCCGTTCAAGAACTGCCCATGCATCCCGAAAAATGCACTGTTTGGTGTGGTCTGTACGCTGGTGGAATCATTGGACCGTATTTTTTCAAAGATGCTGTTGGACGCAACGTTACGGTGAATGGCGATCGCTATCGTTCGATGCTAACAAACTTTTTGTTGCCAAAAATGGAAGAACTGAACTTGGTTGACATGTGGTTTCAACAAGATGGCGCTACATGCCACACAGCTCGCGATTCTATGGCCATTTTGAGGGAAAACTTCGGAGAACAATTCATCTCAAGAAATGGACCGGTAAGTTGGCCACCAAGATCATGCGATTTGACGCCTTTAGACTATTTTTTGTGGGGCTACGTCAAGTCTAAAGTCTACAGAAATAAGCCAGCAACTATTCCAGCTTTGGAAGACAACATTTCCGAAGAAATTCGGGCTATTCCGGCCGAAATGCTCGAAAAAGTTGCCCAAAATTGGACTTTCCGAATGGACCACCTAAGACGCAGCCGCGGTCAACATTTAAATGAAATTATCTTCAAAAAGTAAATGTCATGGACCAATCTAACGTTTCAAATAAAGAACCGATGAGATTTTGCAAATTTTATGCGTTTTTTTTTTTTAAAAAGTTATCAAGTTCTTAACAAATCACCCTTTATTACAAGCAGCAATTAACATAAAAAAGAAAAAATATATATCGAGTGCCTACACATTCCGGGGTTCGTATATGTTCGGGGTTTTAACTCCGATCGTGCTGTGCGTATCGAAACGATTGATGAACTCAATTACACATTCAAGCCCATAGAACCACACAATAATCAATATAATCAAATGTCGCTTAATGCAAACATAATAAACCACCAATCCTTTCGTCAGCTGTCTATGGAGACGTCAAACAATGAGATTGAAAATGGAATTGCCAACTAACTTGTATACGCTAAACAATATATATATACACACAGAAAAAATATCACCAAAATATTTCCAATTAAAAAGTTAATTGAAGTTGAAAATTTTTCCAATTAATAAATTAATTGATACAATTACATTTTTATTCAAATTCGGAAGACTAATTCAGTTAAAAAAGCGCTGATTTTTTTTTAATTTTTAATTAAAAATGTATTTCAAACAATCATTTGTTAATCCAAATAAACACTCTAAGCCAATTCAGAAAGTAATTAAAAATAGTTACCTTTTTTAATTAATAAATTAATTGAGTTTGCAATCAACATCAATTAAATTTTTAATTGAATCAATTAAAAAATGAATTGAAATTTGCTGAAAAAAATTAATTAATTTTTTAATCAAGAATTTTTTCTATGCCCAATTAAAACTGTGATTGATACTATCATTTTCGTGATTGAAGACATTTCAATTAAAAAATTAATTGGATCAATTAATTTGGTGATTGAATCAGAAAAAAAAAAATTTGTGTGCACTGAGAGAATCATTTCTTATTTGCTTTATTATTGTTATTCCTCTTAATAATATAACCTGTATATTTTTATTACTCCCATGTCTATTTTTATACAAATATACCCTTCTATTAATATATATAATAGGAATTAAAGATAATATAGTTATACATTACACAAAAAAATATAACTTCCAATGTTCATGCGTTACCAACAGATCTGTGATATTTGAATCGTGATATTAGACTAAGTTCCAAAGACAATATTTTCAACATGCACAGAAAAAAATATCACCAAAATATTTCCAATTAAAAAGTTAATTGAAGTTGAAATTTTTTTCAATTAATAAATTAATTGGTACAATTAACTTTTTAATCAAGATAGAAACATTAAGTTAATTAAGTCAATGATTGAACATTTTAAAATTTTTAATTAAAAAGTTAATTGATACAATTAACTTTTAATCAAATTCGGAAGACTAAGTCAGTTTATGATGATGATGAACATTTTTTTTAAATTTTTAGTTAAAATTTTTTTTCAAACAATCAATTGTTAATCCAAATAAAAATTCTAAGCCAATTCAGAATGTAATTGAAAATAGTTACCTTTTTTAATTAATAAATTAATTGAGTTTTGCAATCAACATCAATTAAATTTTTAATTGAATCAATTAAAAAATTAATTGAAATTTGGAAATGAAATCAATTAATTTTTTAATCAAGAATTTTTTCTATGCCCAATTAAAACTGTGATTGATACTATCATTTTCGTGATTGAAGACATTTCAATTAAAAAATTAATTGGATCAATTAATTTCGTGATTGAATCAGAAAAAAATTTTTTGTGTGTGGTGAGAATCTTATCGAAGCAAAACGAGGGTCTACACATAGTGCACCTAAATGCCCAAAGTCTAAATAACAAAATGGACGAATTACGATACATATTTACGGCTGCCACGATCGACATTATTTGCGTATCAGAAACTTGGTTCCATAAGGAAATTTCATTATACAATCGTTATACAATATACCAGGATTCTCATTATTACGTGCAGATAGAGAAAGCAATGCTGGAGGTGTATTAGTGTTGTAAATTTTGATTACTTTTGACTACTCGTTACTACTCGTTACTTTTGAATTGAGTACCCGTTACTACACACAAAAAATTTTTTCTCTGATTCAATCACCAAATTAATTGATCCAATTAATTTTTTAATTGAAATGTCTTCAATCACGAAAATGATAGTATCAATCACAGTTTTAATTGGGCATAGAAAAAATTCTTGATTAAAAAATTAATCGATTTTTTCAGCAAAATTCAATTAATTTTTTAATTGATTCAATTAAAAATTTAATTGATGTTGATTGCAAAACGCAATTAATTTATTAATTGAAAAAGGTAACTATTTTTAATTACTTAGTTAGATTGGCTCAGAGATTTTATTTGGATTAACAAATGATTGTTTGAAATACATTTTTAATTAAAAAAGTAAAAAAAATCAGCACTTTTTTTAACTGAATTAGTCTTCCGAATTTGATTAAAAAGTTAATTGTATCAATTAATTTTTTAATTAAACATTTTAAAAATTTCAATCATTGACTTAATTAACTCAATGTTTCTATCATGATTAAAAAGTTAATTGTATCAATTAATTTATTAATTGAAAAAATTTTCAACTTCAATTAACTTTTTAATTGGAAATATTTTGGTGATATTTTTTTCTGTGTACTCGTTACTTTTATAAAAAAAATTAAAAAATACATTGTGGGCAATTTTTAATAATATCTTCCTCTTTTTTTATTTAAAAACAGTATAGAAAAGCAAATTACATTATCCAGGTTTATTCTAGTGTTATAAAATGTGGTGTTGTAGATATATGGGTCTCGTTAGAAAAAGATTTTCACCAATCATTCAAATTTTTAGAGCCAATTTCGTATTCACTATTTGGTATTTTTTCGTCAGGGTATATCTAAATGGCATTGTGTATTACTGATGCTTGCAATTTGCAAACTTTTTAAATCCACCATTTTCCACCATTGACAGTGGATGAAAATATTTAGCGATCATTTTTATCGTGAGACCCAATGTTGAAATTATCCAAGGGTTTTTGAATAAGCTTGGGTACCTTCTCTGAAAACAATTGGATTGAACCAGCTGAAGTCAACGACATTATTATTCATACTATTCGCATGAGACGTGATCCATGTGATGCTTTAAATTATAGCTCCCACCTAAACCCAATGCAAATTTTTTCAAATGCAACCGTTTTTAAGAAATCAGATAAATTTTTCACTTTGTTCAAAGGTGAAGCCATATATCCTTTTCGTGTTATTTTAACTGATAAAACGATTTTCGAAAACTTCAATTAATATTTTCCAAGAAGTCAAGAAGTTTACTTCCAAACCGCCAACTTACTTACCGTCAGAAGAAAAAAAACTGGCATTGAAGATATTGAGTACTCTTTTACTAGTAACGAGTACTCAAAAAATTAGTCAGTAACGAGTACTTGTAATCAAATACTCGTTACTTTCCCAACACTAAGGTGTATGTATTTACGTCCGTAATGGAACGTGTATTTACTGTAATGGAAACGTTCTGATGGTCAAACTTAATCTCTCATATATCGACAGTGCTAAAAAACATTTTTTTCAATAAAATTTTTGAATTTACTTTTTTATTATTTTTTATTTACAAAATCAAAAATTAACAAACAAATTGTTGCCTGCATATAAATATTAATAAATCACTGAATTAATTGACAGCAATGATTTCACTTCAATTTACATTAATAGCAAAACAAAAACAACTCGAAGTGTGAACAAAATAGAAAAAAAACATTCTTTTTTCTTAATAGTCAAAATATTTTTACCGTTGTCATTTTAGTGGATTCATTGACTGTTCATTTTACTGTCAATAAATTTGCTACGGATATTTTAGTCGTTTTACTTCGTGTGCTTGTGACAGTCGACCATGGATGATAAATGATGTTGACGAAAAACCACTAAAAATCTTTTAAAAAGGTACTTTTCGAAGCCAAAAGATGCTAAAATTACATAATATCAAATTTCAAGACTATTGTAAAAGTATACGTATACTTAAATCTAGACCGATTAGGACATTTTTTTGTTTTTTCTAAAAAAAAATGGAAACATTTTATTTCTATAGAAAATGTTGTCAAAATTTTATTTCTATAGGAAATTTTGTCAACACTTTATTTCTAAGAAAATGATTCCCAAATTATTTCTATAGAATTTTTTGTCAAAATTGTATTTCTATAGAAAATTTTGTCAAAATTGTATTTCTATAGAAAATTTTGTCAATATTGTATTTCTATAGAAAATTTTGTCAAAATTTTATTTCTATAGAAAATTTTGTCAAAATTTTATTTCTATAGAAAATTTTGTCAAGATTTTATTTCCATAGAAAATTGTGTCCATTTTTTATTCTAATGGAAATTTTGTCAACATTTTATTTCTTTGGGTTGAGCGAATTACCCCAATTTATTCTGATAATTGGTTGATATGTTAGTTTTGCTGCAAGTAGAGGATGCTGATGGGGAATGTGGTAATTCCGAAACAGCTGTACATCCAACCATCTTGCAGTCTATAGGGATTTGCCCATATAAATTTGACAAGCATACTTTTCCTCTGTTGGTTAAGCTACACTTGTAGTTTAGTCAATGCATGGTTTTAAACTGAAATCAAAAACAACAATAACGATTGAAGAGTATACCAACAATAACAAACAAAACGAAATTTTATTTCTATGAAAATTTTGTCAAAATTTTATTTCTATAGAAAATTCTGTCAAAATTTTATTTCCATAGAAAATTTTGTCCAATTTTTATTCTAATGGAAATTTTTTCAAAACTTTATTTCTATATGAAAAATTTTATTCTTATAGAAAATTTTGTCAACAATTTGTTTCTATACCAAACTTTGTCAAAATTTTATTTCTATAGAAAATCTTGTCAAAATTTTATTACTATAGAAAATTTTGTCTAAATTTTATTTCTGTAGAAAATTTTGTCAAAATTTTATTCCCATAGAAAATTTTGTCAAAATTTTGTTTCCATAGAAAATTTTGTCCAATTTTTGTTCTAATGGAAAATTTCTCAAAATTGTATTTCTTTGTGAAAAATTTTATTCTTATAGAAAATTTTGTCAACAATTTTTTTCTATACCAAATTTTGTCAACATTTTATTTCTATAGAAAATTTTGTCAAAATTTGATTTCTATAGAAATTTTTGTCAAAATTTTATTTCTATAGAAAATTTTGTCAAAATTTTTATTCCCATAGAAAATTTTGTCCAATTTTTATTCTAATGGAAATTTTGTCAAAATTTTATTTCTATATGAAAAGTTCTATTCTTATAAAAAATTTTGTCAAAATTTTATTTCTATAGAAAATTTAGACAAAATTTTATTTCTATAGAAAATTTTGTCAAAAGATTATTTCAATAGAAAATTTATGAAGAAGTACCTCTTTGCAAAATCTACCAAACGAATGTGGTATAGACAATATTCCTCTCAAAAATTTTGACTTAAATAAAAACTAAAATATCCTCATTTGGGAATATGTTTATTTCTTCAATGTCCGCTATTTACAATTTTTAGTGTTGAGTTGATATCTGAGAAACGTTCACATTTAGGGCAAAATAACTCTATGTAGAGTAGTTGTGATGAAAAAGTACCAAATGGCTCGCGTTCGTGCCACGGTGAATTTGGCAGTCGAAATGTATCAAAAAAAAGCACAAAAGTGTATGCATATGTGTGTGTCGAAGTCGTTGGTTTTGCAAACGCGCTAATTTTGTGCCCACTCGTTTCATTTCATTGTTTTTCTCGAATCACAGTCGTAGTCACCAACGCATATTGGAAATGAATATTAGTCAGCAATTTTAAACCCTGGTTGTTCTAAATGTGTATTAATATAGGCATTTTAATTGTTCATTTTCACTCCTTTTTTTGGCGGCGCTTTTTATTTTTTTTTTTATTTTGATCTATGGAGAAACCTTACAGACTAACACTAATATATACATATGGTGTGTTAATATCTTAAGTATTTTATAATAATGTTATCTTTCTCTTCATATTATATTTCTCTTCTGACAAATCCAGATATTTATAGAATTTATTGAATTCATTATAAAGTCAGCGAAGAGGGTCGTTGTTTTCAAAGTTCGTTCGGAAGTATTCTATGCACGCAGAGAAGAAACATGATTGTCACATTCATATTCGAAGAGCAAAATAATATGATAGGAGCTATTTTTGCGGCGACCATGTAACATTTTCACCTGCAAAAATAAAATTTTACTCAAAATGTTATTATATTGATAAAAAGAATTTTGTTTTAATCAAAAGACAATGGTCACGAACTAAAATGTTATGGTATTCGTCAAAAATGGGTTTCTTCCAGTTAAAAGAACATGGTCAAAACCTAAAATGTTTTGATCTTTATGAAAAAACTTTTTTCGTCGTCGAAAAAAGAACGCCACTTGAGAAAAGAAACATACAAAATTAACTTGATTTATTGGGTTTTTATTTATTTATAAATTAAATCATTTTTTATTTGAATTTATAATGTCGTGCCCGCCTTGCATACACAAGGTCGTGGGTTCGATTCCTGTTTCGACCGAACACCAAAAAGTTTTTCAGCGGTGGATTATCCCACATCAGTAATGCTGGTGACATTTCTGAGAGTCTCAAAACTTCTCTAAGTGGTTTCACTGCAATGTGGAATGCCGTTTGGACCCGGCTATAAAAATGAGGTCCCTTGTCATTGAGCTTAACATGGAATCGGGCAGCACTCAGTGATAAGAGAGAAGTTCACACGCACAGAAAAGCCATGTTTGGACATGGTTGCCGCATCCATTTAATGCTTATCTATAGCATGTAATTGTCGCGAAAACCAATATTTTGTCTTTGTAAAAATAGTTTTCGAGCGGAGAAAAATGTATGGTGGCAATAAGCATTTGAATGGTTCTCAAATACCGCAAACATGTTCTATCATTTAAATGATAGAATTTGAGACCATTAAATGGTCGGGAAAATCATGTACCTGACCATTCAATTTTTTTACTTTTTTACAGGGAAAAAAGTATTTTTATAGGTTAAGTATAGACATGTCTAGAACCATTACATGACCATAAAGACCATGTACATTGTTTTCGTGACCATTTAATTTTTTAACTTTTTTGCAGCGAAAAGAATTTTATAAAAACATTGAGCAGGTACACAATTTTCATTTTGCGCGTCAGTCGTGTGTTGATTGTTTCTTGGAATGGACGGAGAATACGGATTTACTGTGTGTTGTGTTAATTTATTTATTCAGAAGTGGCAAGTGGTTTTATGTGAAAACAAAAAAGGTAATTGAAAAAATGTACCTGTTTTTTGTTCTGTATTTTGCTATATGGATCATTTATTTTTATTTGCAGTTACATGATGTCTGCATTGGTACATATGGAATAATTACTTATTGTTGAAATTGAAAAAAAGAGTGTGTAAAAATATATGATGTTTGCTTGAACGACAATGAATTAGTTTATAAATAAATAAATACAAACAAATAAATTGAATTTAGTGTTTTCTTTTCTCAAGTGGCGTCCATTTTTCGACGATGAAAAAAGTTTTTTCATAAAGATCAAAACATTTTAGGTTGTGACTATGTTCTTTTAACTAGGAGAAAAACATTTTTAATGAATACCATAACATTTTAAATCGTGACCATTGTCTTTTCATTCAAACAAAATTCTTTTTATCAATATAATAACATTTTAGATGAGGACAATTATATTTTTCTTAGAACCCTGTTCACTGAGCCAACATGGTTGCAGGTTAAAATGTTACATGGTCGCCGCAAAAATAGCTCGTATCATATTATTTTGCTCTTCGAATATGATTGTGACAATCATGTTTCTCTGCGTGCACCAATGTGGTATCACAATGGACTGAATAGTCTAAGTGAGCCTGATACATCGGGCTGCCACCTAACCTAACCTAACCTATAATGTCGTGCAAGCAAACATCATATATTTTTACACAATCTATTTTGGTTCAATTTCAACAATAAGTAATCATTCCACATTTACTTCGTGCCCACCAAATGTACAAACGCAGACACCATGTAACTGCAAATAAAAATAAATTATATGCAGAACAAAAACCTTTTTTTTTACTTTTTTTTACAATTACACTGTCCTTTTTATGTTCATACACGCTCACAAAAAATCGCTTCTGTAACATATACTCCCAAACATATTTTGCTTCAAGCATATACATTTTTGGGTATTGCCCAAACATTTATATGTTTGATCTCTTCCAATATATAATATGTTTGAAAGCATATTAGTCTAAACAATATATGTTTGGGTAGTCTAAGTTTCAAACATTTTGTATTTTTGCATCCAAATTCAATAATGTTGTCTTCCAAAAAAACAATATGTTATTATGTGAACATATAACATGTTTGGAAGCATTTTGCACCCAAAAATATTATATGCTTAAAAAAAATTCTCCCAAACAATATTGTGCTCAAAATTTTATTTATTTATATATTTACAATCATAACGAATTATGAAAATAAACAGGTAATATAGGTTCTAACAACATAGGTTTTCGACCTGAATGCTCAAAATTTTGTTTCTGCCCAATTGTATATTCCCCCACATCTTTCTCACTTCCACGAGATTTTTTAGTTCTTAGCTCCTTTTTCTGTAATACAAACATTGTAGAAGAAATTATTCAATTGTATGATTTTTTTTTTATTTTAATTTTACCTTTTGCCGGACGGGGATTTGAACAACGGACCACACAGTTTGTAAGGATCAAAGAAGTAGCTGATCAATTGCCCAAGGAAAAATAAAATGTTAATTTTGTAATAACAAGCAACAACCACCAACTTAATTCAATATCGCTCCCTGTTAAATAGCGCTCCAAGTTACTAAACACATATATGTTTATAGGCTATTTTTAAATTAATATATGTTTGCATCCAAGCATATTATATTTACAAACATTTTATGTCCCAAACATAATATGTTCTAACATATTAACATATATGTCCCAAACATGTTATGCTAGTTTATGAACATTATATGCTTGCACACAAAAATATTGTGTTTAACAATTTGTGTTCCAAACATATAATGTTTATAGCCAAACATATGAAAAACAGCCTTTTTCATCCGTGTATAAAACCACGTGCCACTTCTGAGTAAATAAATGAACACAAAACACAGTAATTCCGTATTCTAATTCCATTCCAAGCAACAATGAACACACGACTGACGCGCAAAACGGAAATCGTGTGTACCTGCTCAATGTTTTTATAAAATTATTTTCACTACAAAAAAGTTAAACAATGTAGACCATGTACATGGCCATGTAATGGTTCTAGACATGTCTATACGTAACTTATAAGAATACTTTTCCCTGCAAAAAAATCGAAAAATTGAATGGTCAGGTACATGGTTCTCCAGACCATGTAATGGTCTCAAATTCTATTTTAAATAATAGAACATGTTTGCGGCAGAACCATTTAAATGCTTATTGCCAACATATATTTTTCTCCGCTCGAAAATTATTTTTACAAAGACAAAATACATGGTTTTCAGGCCACAATTACATACTCTAGATGAGCATTAAATGGATGAGGCAACCATGTCCACGTTTTTTCTGTGCGTGTGTGAAGCAATTCAAAGTTGCGGGTAGGTCTTAACGGTGCATATAACGATATTCTGTTAAGAAGGAAATTGGATTTAAATCTTCCGTTTATTACATCAACCATAAACAAATATTCAGCATGGTACGTCTACTTTTCAGTGTAGGTAATTTGACAAGTGACAGTCTCTCTTTGTAAGACGGCAAGGTTTGAGGTGTACAGTTATTCTGTACAGATTCAATGCGATTGCAATGAATTTGGTACTGTGGGTCCCAAATTACAGATCCATATTCCAGGATAGGACGCACAAGTGAAGTATATAAATTCCTTGTAACAAATGGGTTAGAAAATTCCCTACACCAGCGCTTGACAAATCCAAGTGATCCATATGCCTCATATATATGTGAGATCCAAAAGTATTCCGAGATCTTTAAAGGATTCAACAATTTCAAGCATTGTGTCATTCAAGTAGTAATTTGTGTCGACTTAGTTTAATTTGTAAAAAGAGATATGCTATTAAGATTAGATTGGAGTAAGAATTTGTCTTCACTATTCCGAATAATCTTTATAATTTTAACATCGTCAGCATACATGAAGGTAATTCATACATGAAGGTAATTTATATGGAAGGTAATTTATAAATAATCAGAAAAATAAAGGGCAAAGATGACTGCCTTGTGGAACACCAGAAGGCACATGTATTGATTTCAAAATAATGTTATCAAATACTATACATTGAGTGCGATTTTTTTGATATCTTTCAAAGCAGGATACCATTAAGTCACTGAAGCCCATGCGATGTAGTTTGTACAGTAGAATTGAGTGGTTTACTTTGTGAAACGCCTTACTAAAATCAGTATAAATGACATCAGCTTGTAAACGATCTCTAATGCCTTCATTAATCATTGTAGTCAATTCCAGGATATTTGTTACGGTTGAACAAGTTTTGCGGGAGCCATGTTGTTTGGGCGATAGAAAAGAGGAAACTTGATGATTCAAAATATCGGAAATAATTTTCTCCATCAGTTTTGGAATAGCACTTAATTTAGTAATGCCTTGTTCCCACTTTTATTTGTTTACACTTTTACATAGCGGAATGATGAATGAATTCTTCCACAGCGTAGGAAAGTAACCAGTACGCAAAGATTCGTTAAACGGAATAGAAAGAGCAGTCGAAAGAGAATGAGAACAATATTTGAGGATGTTACTGGGAATCCCATCAGGCCCCGAGCGATATGAACATTTTATCTTTTCCATATAACTCAGCACAATATCAGAAGAAATAAAAGGAGTAGAGAATGTCCAATATTCCTGTATCTTATATGGGTACACATCAGATTGCCTGAAATTCTTATGGCAGTATGTTGTTGCAAAGAACTTTGAAAACATATTACAAATGCACTTTATATTGAGTTTGGAAAAATTCGGTTAAGATTTAGATATTGCTGTCATATATATTTATCACCGATCTAACTACAGTAGTCTTAATTAGTCGTTCAAATTTAGATTTATATAACGACCTAATTACATTCGCATGACCCCAGACTACGTAGTTTATCTACGATATTCTGGTTAAGTGTGCTAAATTTGGTATAAATCGATTCAAATTTGCACAGAGAGTAGATATGATATTGTATCTATATGAGCTTATTTTAGGTTAGGTTAAAGTGGCAGCCCGATTCAGATTTAGGCTCACTTAGACTATTCAGTCCATTGTGATACCACATTAACTAAAAGTACCTATTACATATGGGCACTTCTAGTTTTAACCGTTGAACCTTCTCGATTAGTTTCTTCGGTTGAACCAACCAGATTGTTCCAAAAACATTAGCAGAATGCTTAAGTTAATGTTTTCCAGGTCCGCCAGTAATCTGAAGCATATGCCCCTAAAATTTGCTTACGCCTTACACAAAATGCAGGACACTCACACAAGAGGTGTTTTATTGATTCTTTTTCCTCCGCATCATGACAGCTCATACAATAGTCATTATACTTCGCACCAATAGTTTTTGCAAAATCGCCTATCAGGCAGCGACCCGTTATAGCAGATATCAGGAGTGATATCTGGCGTCTCGAGAACACTAGCATATCTAGTGTGCGGTTTAAGTTTAAATGGGGCCATATTTGCTTGGTGTCGTTACAACCCTTACAATTCTCCCATCGAACATTTGCCATCATGACAGCCTTCTCACGCAGTAAGAGCTTGCAGGTAGCCAGAGGCACACCAACAGATTCTAGTTCCCCTGGAATATGTAAGGTAGTTCCTAGCCTTGCTAGCTCATCTGCTTCGCAGTTCCCCGGTATGTTCCTGTGGCCAGGCACCCATATTAGGTGAATATTGTGCTGCTCAGCCATCTCATTGAGAGATTTGCGGCAGTCGATGGCCGTTTTCGAGTTGAGGAACACAGAGTCCAAGGATTTTATTGCAGGTTGACTGTCTGAGTATATATTAATGCCAATATTGTTTGGAGCATTACTTCTCAGCCAATTCACCACTTCTTTTATTGCTAATATTTCAGCCTGAAAAACACTACAGTGATCAGGTAATCTTTTCGCTATTCGAAGTTCCAGATCTTTAGAATATACTCCGAACCCCACTTGGCCATCCAATTTGGAGCCATCAGTGTAGAAATCTATATATCTTTTATTCCCCGGGGTCCGTGTACACCACGCCTCACTGTTGGGAATTAGAGTCTCAAACTTTTTGTCGAAAAGTGGACTCGCCAAAGTGTAATCCACTACGTTAGGCACATCTGGCATTATTTTGAGGACCGAACTGTGACCGTAACTTTTTTCCGACCACAGCGATAGCTCGCGCAACCGCACAGCCGTTGTTGCAGCTGACTGTTTGGCCAAAATGTCTAAAGGCAATAGATGCAGTATGACATTAAGGGAGTTTGTTCCTGTCTTGCTGAATGCACCTGAGATGCACAAGCACGCCATACGCTGAACTTTGTCTAAACTTGTCGGCTGGTGAAGTGCCGGCCACCAAACTACAACACCATATAGCATTATAGGTCTAACCACTGCCGTGTATAGCCAATGTACAATTTTTGGTTTTAGTCCCCACTTTTTCCCTATTGCCTTTTTGCACGAGTATAAAGCTACCGTTGCTTTCCTCGCCCTTTCTTCAATATTAAGCTTAAAGTTCAGCTTCCTGTCAAAAATAACGCCAAGGTATTTTGCAAGGAAATGGGCCTAACCGTGGGAGTTTTGCGATCTTTGCAGTACATGACTAGTTCTGTCTTTGCAGGATTTACCCCAAGACCATTATCTTTCGCCCATTTCTCAGTCATCCGGAGGGCTCTCTGTATAATATCTCTAAATGTTGATGGGAATTTTCCCCTGACTGCTAGCTCCACATCATCTGCGTATGCCACCACTTGTATCCTTTCTTTTTCTAGGGAAACCAGAAGGTCGTTTATAGCAACATTCCAAAGAAGAGGTGATAGAACTCCTCCTTGAGGAGTGCCTCTGTTCACATACCTTTGTATGTTTGCTTGTCCTAGTGTGGCTGAAATGCGTCTCTTCCTTAGAAGTTCGTCTAACAGCCTAAGTATACCTGGAGCAACATTCAGAGTTGTCAGTCCATTTAATATCGAGATCGGATGGACGTTATTGAACGCCCCTTCGATGTCTAGAAATGCCACGATTGTGTATTCTTTGACAGATAGTGAGCTTTCAATAAAGCTGACTAGTTCATGTAATGCGGTCTCAGTAGACCTGCCTTTCGAGTATGCATGTTGTCGTTTCGAGAGCAAACTTGAATCGACGCTAGTTCTAAGATAAATATCTATCATCCTCTCCAGAGTCTTAAGTAGGAATGACGATTGACAGGCTTTTCCCGCTTTAGGTATGAAAACGACTTTTGATTCTCTCCACTTTCGTGGAATATATGCTAAGTTGATACATCCTATATATATCGCCGACAACCAGGGGATAATTCTGTCAGCCACCGCTTTTAACTCGGCCGGAGTAATTCCATCAAGTCCGGGGGATTTGAATGATGAGCTTATTTTGGTTCAAATCAATTTCACGATGTTCGTCTGCAAATGAATTTGTAATCAAAGCATACACAGAAAAAAATACGCATTGTTAAATTATGATAAAAGTATTTATCAAGAAAATTATTGAAAATTTTTATAATATACTTTGAAAAATAACCTTCGTTTGATAAAGATATTGTTATGATTTTATCAATTTTTGTTTCTAGCTTTTTTCAAAACTCTCAAAATTTTAGGAATGTAAATAAATAAATAGATAATTTCAAATTTTGAGAAAAAAAACCTGTAGTGATACACCCTCAAAAAATCGCTTCTGTAACATATACTCCCAAACACATTTTGCTTCAAGCATGTAAATTTTTGGGTATTGCCCAAACATTTGTATAATTGATTTCTTCCAATATATAATATGTTTGAAAGCATATTGGTCTAAACAATATAATATGTTTGGGTAGTCTAAGTTCCAAACATTTTGAATTTTTCCATCCAAAGTCAATAATGTTGGCTTCCAAAAAGCAGAAACATACATTTGTTGGCGACGTGGATCAGTGGTTGGTACGTCCTGGGTTCGATCCCTGCTTCGACCGAACACCAAATTTTTTTTTTTTCATATATTCCTCATACGTTCGGAAGATCCCGAAAAGGTGTTCAACATTACATACTACTATATTAAATTTTTACTATGAAACTGCAAAGTGTGTCTTATAAAAGACTTCAAGTCAGAAAAGAACGGTTGATATAAACGAAATGGACTGACTTCAAATCAAATTTTTTTAACAAAAAAAGGTTTTGGTATAAAGTTTGAAATTTACGAAGAAGTTCAAAAACTCTTACAAAAGAAGAACGTGAAGTCGAGTATATATATAAATATTTTCCATCGAATCCTAAAGTTAACGATAACCATTCAAAAGCACATTATATTTAAATTCTAAACAATAATTTTACAACCAACACATACATTTATTTGTTCACATCCAACAATTGTTTGTGGCGGCCCGATTAAGATTCAGGCTCACTTAGACTATTCAGTCCATTGTGATACCACATTAACTAAAAGTACCTATTACATATGGGCACTTCTAGTTTTAACCGCTGAACCTTCTCGATTATTTTCTTCTGTTGAACCAACCAGATTGTTCCAAAAACATTAGCAGAATGCTTAAGTTAACGTTTTCTAGGTCCGCCAGTAATATGAAGCTATATGCCCCTAAAATTTGCTTACGCCTTACACAAAATGCAGGACACTTTCACAAGAGGTGTTTTATTGATTCCTTTTTCTCCGCATACACACATGACAATTCATACAATAGTCATTATACTTCGCGCCTATAGTTTTTGCAAAATCGCTTATCAGGCAGCGACCCGTTATAACAGATATCAGGAGTGATATCTGGCGTCTCGAGAACATTAGCATATCAAGTGTGCGGTTTAATTTTAAATGGGGCCATATTTGCTTGGTGTCGTTACAACCCTTGCAATTCTCCCATCGAACATTTGCCATCATGACAGCCTTCTCACGCAGTAAGAGCTTGCAGGTAGCCAGAGGCATACCGACAGATTCCAGTCCCCCTGGAATATGTAAGGTAGTTCCTAGCCTTGCTAGCTCATCTGCTTCGCAGTTCGCCGGTATGTTCCTACGATCAGGCACCCATATTAGGTGAATATTGTACTGCTCAGCCATCTCATTGAGAGATTTGCGGCAGTCGATGGCCGTTTTCGAGTTGAGGAACACAGAGTCCAGGGTGACTGTCTGAGTATATATTAATGCCTATATTGCTTGAAGCATTACTTCTCAGCCAATTCACCACCTCTCTTATTGCTAATATTTCAGCCTAAAAAACACTACAGTGATCAGGTAATCTTTTCGCTATTCGAAGTTC
This sequence comes from Haematobia irritans, assembly GCF_050003625.1. Lineage (NCBI taxonomy): Eukaryota > Metazoa > Arthropoda > Insecta > Diptera > Muscidae > Haematobia > Haematobia irritans. The sequence continues at coordinate 112,381,761 of NC_134398.1, read as the reverse complement.
CAGATCTTTAAAAAAATATACTCCGAAACCCACTTGTCCATCCAATTTGGAGCCATCAGTGTAGAAATCTATATATCTTTTATTCCCCGGGGTCCGTGTACACCACGCCTCACTGTTGGGAATTAGAGTTGCAAACTTTTTGTTGAAAAGTGGTCTCGCCAAAGTGTAATCCACTACGTTAGGCACATCTGGTATTATTTTGAGGACCGAACTGTGATCGTAGCTTTTTTTTTGCAGTATGACATTAAGGGAATTTGTTCCTGTCTTGCTGAGTGCACCTCAGATACACAAGCACGCCATACGCTGAACTTTGTCTAAACTTGTCGGCTTGTGAAGTGCCGGCCACCAGACTACAACACCATATAGCATTATAGGTCTAACCACTGCCGTGTTTTAGTCCCCACTTTTTCCCTATTGCCTTTTTGCACGAGTATAAAGCTACCGTTGCTTTCCTCGCCCTTTCTTCAATATTAAGCTTAAAGTTCAGCTTCCTGTCCAAAATAACGCCAAGGTATTTTGCACACTCACTAAAGGGAATTTCAATACCCTCTAAGGAAATGGGCCTAACCGTGGGAGTTTTGCGATCCTTGCAGTACATGACTAGTTCTGTCTTTGCAGGATTTACCCAAGACCATTATCTTTCGCCCTTTTCTCAGTCATCCGGAGGGCTCTCTGTATAATAACTCTAACTGTTGATGGGATTTTTCCCCTGACTAATAGCAACATTCCAAAGAAGAGGTGATAGAACTCCTCCTTGAGGAGTGCCTCTGTTCACATACCATTGTATGTTTGCTTGTCCTTTCTTGCTGAAATGCGTCTCTTCCTTAGAAGTTCGTCTAACAGCCTATGTATACCTGGATCAACATTCAGAGTTGTCAGTCCATTTAATATTGAGCTCGGATGGACGTTATTGAACGCCCCTTCGATGTCTAGAAACGCCACGATTTTGTTTTCTTTGACAGATAGTGAGCTTTCAATAAAGCTGACTAGTTCATGTAATGCGGTCTCAGTAGACCTGCCCTTCGAGTATGCATGCTGTCGTTTCGAGAGCAAACTTGAATCGACGCTAGTTCTAAGATAAATATCTATCATCCTCTCCAGAGTCTTAAGTAGGAATGAGGATAAGCTGATTGGACGGAAATCCTTCGCCCTCGAGTGAGAGGCTTTTCCCGCTTTAGGTATGAAAACGACTTTTGTTTCCCTCCACTTTCCTGGGATATATGATAAGTTGATACATCCATTATATATCACCGACAACCAGGGGATAATTTTGTCAGTTACAGCTTGTAACTCCGTCGGAGTAATTCCATCAGGTCCGGGGGATTTGAATGATCCAAAGCTATTTAACGCCCAATTTATTCTAGATTCCCATACAATTTCCTCGATAGGAAACGACCGCTGAGCCACTGTGGCACCGCCAGTACATGGTTCAACCGTCTGATATCCGGGAAAATGTGTGTCCAATAGTACCTCTAGCGTCTCCTCATTGGACATTGTCCAATTGCCCTCCGATGTTTTAATGAAACCTAGGGCGGAGTTCGTGGATGCGAGCCCCTTCCGTTGTCTGGAAGCCTCGGACGTATTCTCAATGCTGCTGCAGTAATCATTCCAAGAGTTATGTTGGGCCTTTCTCAGTTCTCGCTTGTATCCTCTCAGACTCTTCTTGTAAGCGTCCCAATCCACAGGAGCTCTGGTGGACTTTACTTTGTTAAAGAGCTTCCTGCACGATTTCCTCATATTACCTAACTCCGTAGACCACCATGGTGGTCGATTTTTCCCCATGAGCTTCCCTCTAGGGCATGCAGCTTTCAGTGAAATGTTAAAGGCCTTAGTAATCCTCTCCACTGCGTGTTCGATAACTTGCACAGTGCTCATACTTGTCTCTGGTATTTCCGGTATCATCATATTGAACGATTACCTATTCCAGTCAGCTTTCCTAACATTTGGCAGAAATATGGTCTTTGTGGTATGAACATCAAATTTGAAACTGATGTAGCGGTGATCTGAGAAGCTATGTTCACTTAAAACCTGCCAATCAGATATCATTTCATTCAGTTCTTGCGAGGCCAAGGTGACGTCCAAAACCTCATGCCTGTTTTTAGTAACATAGGTTGGGGCATTTTCCTTATTGCAAACTACCAAATTGGTACGCAAAATAAACTCTAGGAGTTACTCTCCTCTTGTATTAATGTCACCACTTATATATATACTATGATGTGCATTTGCATCGCATCCCATAATGAGTTTAGTCTTTGTTTTCAAGGACTCCTCAACTAAGTTGTTAACGGCACATGGAGGCATCTCCCTATCATGTCCCATGTAGACCGAAGATACCCAATATTTGCATTTGGCTATTTCTAAACTGGCAACGACAGCGTCTGTATTGCACATTAAAGGAAGAAGAAACAAGTTGAGCTCGTTTTTTGCAATTATACAGGCTCGATTTACGTCATTACCAGTATACTGCAATAGTTTGGACCCCGGAGTACTTAATTCACATATTTTGTTTCTATAAATATATGGTTCTTGAATAAGAACTATATCTATGTCCCTTTCATCAGGAGAACTTTTAAGGCAGCACATGCAGCCTTACAATGGTAAAGATTTATCTGGAGGATCCGTAGGACCATCGAGATTTTCAACAACCGTCATATCAGCCGTTTCAATCGAGTCATCAAGAATGTCCTCTTCAGAGATCTCGGTGACTCTCGCAATAACCATAGGTTCAACTTTGGTGAGTTCTGAGGCAGTAGAAACCTCCTCTCGCATACGGTGTCTATCCATGTCTGCATCTTTGTATCTCCCTCGACTTCCAAGAGGATCCGCTTATTTCTGATTCAGACAGATGCTTGTCGATTTTCGAATCCTTTAGCTGATCGTTTTTATATACCTTCATTTGTATATAATGAAAGCCATAACATACACGGCCCTGAGGCTTTGCTAGATGTGGCAAAGACTGAATGTTCAATATAAACACTGCATGCCGTCTTGGTCAATCCACTTCATCCAAACGGCCAACCTTTCAATCAGCTGTTGGAAGATCTGGATTGCATTGTTTCGTGGGTTCGATACCTGCTTCGACCGAACACCAAAAAGATTTTCAGCGGTGGATTATCCCACCTCAGTAATGCTGGTGACATTTCTGAGCGTTTCAAAGCTTCTCTAAGTGGTTTCACTGCAATGTGGAACGCCGTTCGGACTCGGCTATAAAAAGGAGGTCCCTTGTCATTGAGCCTAACATGGAATCGGGCAGCACTCAGTGATAAGAGAGAAGTTCACCAATGTGGTATCACAATGGACTGAATAGTCTAAGTGAGCCTTAAACATCGGGCTGCCACCTAACCTAACCTAACCTTCAGTCTATTTAAAATAGATTCAGGGTCAGGAGGGTTTGCAGGTATCCACGCATGTGCTCTAGGTCTAGCCGGTATGTCTTTCTTCTCGACTAACTCTAGAGCAGCTCCTTCCCAAACTTCACCAATTAGTATCAGAGCAGCTTTAAAACATTCTATAGACCTCTGGTCCTCAAATGCGACTAGCTTAAATCGTCCTTGATACCAACCAGCCTTTTGGTGTCGAGGATCTGGGCCATGAAACTTTTCCAGCACCTGTGAGTAGACGGCAGACAAAGCATTCTCAATTCCCCCATTTTTGCTTTGGAACCATACCGTCCAATGCTCCTTTATTAATGATAAATAGCCATCACAAGGCTGTCTTTAGCAACTGAGGCAAACGATCGATGATCCCTTTTGGAGGATGGCAGCTCATCCGGTGATCGTTCCCTTTTTCCAGCCTCAAGAATTCCTTGAGCCCATTTTAAGGAATCGCTTTGTTTAGCCGACAACGTGCTTGGGTCGACTGATCCTAATTTCTTTAGGATAAACAAAGCATTTCTGCGTTCCTTGAATCTCTTTCGTGAGGATTGCCTTCTTTTGATGCCGTTACCTTGGAAAAGTTTCGACTTGCCAAAGTGTCGCCACCTGTCGACCCGTCTACAGGTCGACTAATTGGGCCTAACTCTCGGTCATTGCCCAAATTTAGATGAACTTCGGTACATTTTATGCGAAAAAATATTGATATATGTCTCATAAGCGAGACGCATTTTGTAAAAGATTCATTTCCGAAAAGTAAAGACTACGATGTATTTCATGCTCCCCATTAAACATTGGCTTGAGAATACTATATCGGTAAAGGAATTTCAAGTTACAACTGTAACAATTCACATAAACAAAACGTTGGTATCAATTTCATCTGTTTACAGTCCACCACGGCATAATATAAAAGTTGAGCAGTACAAAGACATGCTAAATTCACATAAACATATATTTATTATGGGAGGAGATTTCAATGCAAAGAACACACAATGGGTCTCTAGATTCACCACACCAAAGGGCAGAGAGCTACATCGTGCACTTATGAATACAGGATGTACAGTAATATTTACCGGTAAGCCAACTTACTGGCCAACAGACGTGTCTAAAACTCCTGATCTGATTGACTTTTTTATTACTAGAAAAATCCCGGAAAACAAACTGGTAATTGAAGATGGACATGAACTCAGTTCTGACCATTCCCCTATATATCTTCATTATTTAAGTGAAGCAACTAATAAACAAACTAATTTCAACCTAATAAATAACAGAACCGACTGGGATTATTTTCGTCACTTAATTACCATGTCTATTAGAAATTCGCCAATCTACAATCCAAATGATATTGAGGAGGAAGTCGATGCTTTTACAAAGTTGATGCAACAAGCGGCCTGGGAGAGTACCTCACAACCAAGTATTCAAACAAATACGCCTCAGTATCCCAATACATAGTAAATCAAATAAAGTTTAAAAAAAGGATTAGGAAAAAATGGCAACAAACTCGATCGCCACAGGATAAAAGAGTGTTAAACAATGCTACCAAAAAACTTAGCAGATTAATAAAACAAGTATGTGTCCAATCTAAGTCCCAACAAAAACTCCGACTATTCTCTCTGGAAGGCAGCAAAATTAAAAAATAAACCAATAAACCAGAACGTCGCAATACTTAAAGGTAATGGTCAATGGGCCAAAAGCAGTATCGAAAAGGTGAACGAATTTGCGAATAGTCTTCAGTTGACCTATTCAAATTCTTATGTAACAAGCAATACAGAACCAAATCTTCAACATCAAATAAATAACTATGCAATTAGCGACCAGCCGTTTGATAAAATAATTATTAAAGATGTTTATGATGCAGTGAATCAATTCAAGGTCGATAAAATTAAGGGAGATCTCCTAAGAAATTTACCATACCATGGATTTACGCGTCTAACCACAATAATGAACGCCGTCCTAAAAATTAAATATATTTCAACTTGCTGGAAAGTTGCAGATGTTGTCATGATACAAAAACCGGGGAAAACACCGCACGATCCCAATTCATACAGACCAATATCTCTGCATCCAGTAATTGGTAAGTTATTCGAAAAACTCTTGCAGAAGACTGGAATCATTTATTGTCTCGAAAAATATAATACCGGATCATCAATTTGGATTCCGGAAAAAGCACTCGACAATCGAACAAGTACATACCCAATAAACATGAAAAATGCTAAATTTCAACAATTTTTTTAAAGGATTAGGGTAATATTCAAGTTGAGAAATTGTTGAGAAAATCGCGTTCTCAACCAAAAACAGACATTACACATTAGCAATAACATCTCAAGTGTTAACCTCAAATTGAAATGCATCGCTACTCAATAATTTGTCAAACAATTTTCGATGCGAGTCAAATTCAAAATTAACATCTTTTCAAATACTTTTAAACCTAAATTTGTATGAATGATATCCCCACTTCAAATTGAAAGTCAAAGCCAAAATTCTATGAATTTTGTATAATTTATTCATTATCATCAAAATAAAATATATAATAATACACTACACTACATAATACACTACAATACCAATTGATAAATAATAATCTTATTAAACATATCAACAAATAAGAACAAAAAAAAAAACAAACAAACAACAAAACTTTAAATATCTTAAACAGTATTAGTAAACACTTTTGCATTGATAATTCGATTTCCTTTCTTTTGGTGTCATAAAACAGCATTAAAATTTATTAACATTCGGGCAATTTGAAATTAGGGACGTACTGGACCGTGTGTTAGAATTGATTTCCAGCAGAAGAAATTCACAAAATATCCATTTTAAACTGATAATAGCATATGAAATAAACTGGCGATGTGATGCACATTTTTATCCAGAAGTTGTTGATTTCAACAATTTGTTGTTTTTAACAATTTTAATTGGTTGCACTTGTAATGTTTCTGGAAACTTTTTCTTGTCGATAAGCCACTCATTTTTCATTGGTCAGCTTCTTAATGTTTGCAAGAATGTACACTGAAAAAACAGTGAACCCATTTCCATTGCAAAATGAACTAAACCGTAGTAATATTGACCATGATTTAGCCCTTAAGATTTTTTTCAACTTGTCTAGTTTATAATTCTCTTAAATTTTAGTTCATCTATAGCATTGTATTTTAGTTCATTTTTACAACACCATAAGATTTATATACCCCTACCAAGTTAAAAAGTCAATATTATTTTGGTTTACTTGCTTATTTTGTGGGAAACCCGATAATAAAAATTGGTTTACAGTCTCTTTAAAATGTCGACAACTAAACTATTTTTAAATCAATCTTTCCACAGTACAGAGAAATTAAATAATTAAAGGAACAACAAATCGTTTTATAATTATGAAAATGTTCATACATTAAAATTAAACTTTCTTTAAGCAAAAGTACTTTATTATAAAAACTTATGATGAAAGTTCTTAATACAATGTTTTTTGTGAATAAAAATTATGACCACGTGGAACAGAGAGTAGTTCATTTGAACTCACTGTTTGGACATTTTGACTTATCCTTTTTTATTCATCGTAGGTAATTTTTTCACATATCTTGCTAGAAAAAAATGGAAGCAATAATGAAAATTGTTAAAAATTAACACCATGTAATGAAATATAATTTTTTAATCCTTCATTTTAGCTTGTAACTTACCATATTTAGGGGCATTTTATCAAATGGTGTAAGGAATTCAACTTTTCTTATTAAGTAATACATTAACTCATAAAATTGTGTTGTTATCGATGTGAAGGACAAAATACAATAAATATTCTTGTTAAAAGAAAGCCAAAGTTTTAATATAAAACTTACCAATTCTCTATTACATTGTACGCTGAGGTTAAAAAGTTATCGAAATTCATTTGGGGTTACTCTGAAATTAAATATTTATTTTTTACATTAAATAAAAAACATTAAATTGGTTTCCAAAAATCTAATTAAAGAAATAATATGCATAAAAAAGTAAATAATCTGGTTAAAAGAATGTTAAAGAAAGCTTGCCAATTCATAAAAATGTTGTTATTCTGAAATTAAATATTTGTTTTTACATTAAAAATATTAAATTGGTTTCCAATAATATTTGATTAAAGTAATACTAAAATAAGGTATTAAAAACATGTAATTTTGATAATAAAAAGGTAATAAAATCGTAAATATTCTAGTGAAAAGAAAACCAATTTTTAAAAGAAAACGTACCACTTCTCTATTAAATTATACGTTGAGGAGAAATATAAAAATTTGCCCGAATCCATCTGGGGTTGCTCTTAAATTAAATATTTTTTTACAACAATGAAAAACATGAAACTGGTTAAAAAAAAAATAATAATAATTAGCAAATAATAATATACATAAAGAATATTATTTTTTAAAAGAAAACCACATTGAAAAAAGAACACTTACCTATTTATGATTGAACTATACGCTGAGGTGTAACAAACAATTTTCCAAATTCATCTGGAGTTACTCTGAAATTTAATATTTATTTTTTACATTGAATAATAAAAATTAAATTAGATAGAACAATTTCAATATACTTTCCATTTCAGCATTTTTTCCTAAATATTGAACATTCTTAATAACTTTTTTCTAAGCTACCGATCATCACTTCGCCATTGTACACCTCATCGCTAAAATATTAATAACTTTCATTTAAAAGGTTTAATAAACAAACACCAACATATATGTCTCAAAAAACCAAACTATTCCATACCTTTATATTCCCTTGTTACATACTTGCTAAAAAGATGCAACAGCCCACGCCAAAGCCAACTATACAACTGAAGCATGCCAAACAAAACCAAGCAAAACCAAAACATTTCTACAACAACAAAAACACATGTGCCTTCATTGAAAACAACACCTCATTCCGACAAATAAACCATTCGCGAATAATAAACACACACACACAAACCACTGAAAGAACAAAAACAACCCCACGCTCAGATATACACAACATCCCCATCACTCGCTACCATTTCTCATTATTGTATTGCATGCTCTCACTCTCAAAAAATTTTCAAGTAACATCATCTTTACATTAAACATATTCCACTTTGACGAGAAAGATCTCTGTACTATGCATTAGTTCATCGCATCTGTCCACAATTTACTCTAAAAACAATACTCTTAAATGCATATCAGTATAAGAACGATGAAACGTTTAACTTAAAATTAGCAAAAACTTCATGAAATGATATCTACCCATTTTTGACGAAAATGTCTATAAATTTAATTACATGTGAACTAAAAATATTTCATTGAGAAATGTTGTACCAACTATTATTAACTATAGGAATTGCCAGTAAGAAATTGCTATCCGCTTTCAAGTTCAATTTTCGTAAAAAAATATTTTCTCATACAAAAACTCTTTATAGTAAATTACACTTATTATTTAGAAAGAATTTTACATTTCATAAGTAGTTTTATAGTATGACGAAAGAATTTTTAACTACCAGTTTAGAAAATTTTTAAGGAAATTTCCATCGTATTTTGTAGGGTATGAACTAAACGATTGCTACTTAAAATTTGTAAAATTTCCTTTCGAGTAGTTAATTTTCGTTAAAGATACGAAAAATGAACTAAAAATCTGGAAAATTCTTGTAATAAATTATTGTAAAAATCTTCTTAAATTTACGAGACACTTTTTTTTCTGTGCACATGTTTTTTTCGTTGCATTTTAGGGTAGTGTTTTGTCAAAGTTTTCTCATATTATCTTCAACACCTTTTCAAAGATTTCGTCAACATTTTGGCAAATTGGAAGTAATTCGCAAACAATTTGAAGATGTATTGAAGACGAGCTATTTCAAGTCAACTTGAATTTATGTTGAAAATTATATTTACCCTCAAACTGAAAAGTTGTTACATTTGAAAAACGCTCATCCTGTGTTTATTGGGTAGTCACCGATAATATTGAAAAAGCCTTCGAGAAAAACCAAGTTTGTATGGCATGATGGTCTCCTTCTAAAGCTCAACAGATTACTTCCAAAGAATTATTGTGAGATTCTAAGCTCATACCTGAGTAATCGATTTTATAGAGCATGTCATGATAATGAATTCACTAATATATATCCAATATATGCGGGGTTCCCGCAGGGCAGTATACTTGGACCACTGCTGTATCTACTATACACTCACGATATGCCTGTTAACGAAGATTGTTTCATTGGAACATTTGCTGATGACACAGTTTTAATGTCCTCTGGCAAAAAATACAAATGTATCCGTATAAAAGCTTCAAGGGTCTTTAAACAAGGTACACGAATGGACAAAAGACTGGGGTCTAAAGCTCAACAGTAGCAAATCTGTTCATGTTGACTTTGCGAAAATCGGCTCAAGTAACAAATCCCTAAAAATAGGCAATGAACAAGTTCCTTTTTCGAACTCAGCAAAATATCTTGGTTTTACACTGGATTCAAAATTAAATTGGAAAATTCATATTGATAAAATGTGTGAAGAACTAAATATTAAATACCGCAAGCTAAGTTGGTTGATCGGAAAAAATACAGTCCTCTCCACAGATAATAAACTCTTAATATATAAACAAGCATTAAAGCCAATATGGATTTATGGCATTCAGCTATTGGAATGTGCGGCAAACAGTTCTATCGAAAAAATACAAAGGTTTCAACACAAAGTGATAAGAAGCGCAGTAAACGATCCATGGTATGTCCGAAATAGTGACCTCCACCGAGACTTAAAAATGAACACAATCAAAGAGGAAATCTCTAGATTTGCAGAAAAACATCTTATCCGCCTCCTGAACTATACTAGTCGCGAAGCCCGAAATTTACTCCAAACTTCCCATCAACATAGAAGATTGCGCCGTTTCAAACCACACGATTTATTAACTCGCTTTAATATATGAAAGCCGCAATACCAATGAAAGATTTACAATAATTGTCTTAGTTCGACTATATGAGACTTAGGATATTTTAAATTCAATAAATCTACTGCTGTTAATAAATAAACTATTGGTTAGTCACTTATTCATAATAGAGACTAGTTGTAGTATAAGTTAAGCATCAAATATGTATTTGCTTAAATAAATAAAATAAAAAAAAAAATAACATGAAAGAAAAAATTGTTGGACTAAGGTCAACTTGACTTTAATAATTCAGAAAAATTCTTTAAAATTAATGAAATTGCCTGAAATTTGTTGCATTTTTGCATATTCACTACAAAGCAAAAAATCGTTCAAAAATAAGATATGGTTTTCAACACTTTTACTTGAAACATAGCGTAATTTCTACTGGAAGTCTTGTTTTTAACGGACTTTGATAGCATATGAAAAAAAAAGGTGAAAAAGCGAAAAATTAAAATTTGCTTCGTAGAGTCAAGTAAAAAAACCCCAAATTTAAAAGATATTGTGTCTTAAAAGTATCCTTACTCGAATTCTCCGCTTCTTTGGCTCGGAATCAATATCAAAATTGTTAAAGTAGAGACAAAATCTTTCTAACCGGGCATGCGTTTTTTAGTGTATAGTGCCCTTTCGTTAGTTTTATGAAGACCCCTTTGTAATTTTTATATTTTCCATTGTTTTTTTTTAATTTCCTTTGTTTGAATATTTTGACTTACTCGTCCTACGTTCCGATTCGTTTTGACGAAACAAAAAAAATTATGCCCATAATGCGAAAATGATAAACAAACCTCATGCTCTTTTTTTAAATGTCTTTTTCTCTTGGTTCCGAATGAGTATTATCTCCGAATACTCATTTCAATATTCAAATTAAATATTATTTTCATTTAAGCATATGAAATTTTTGGCGAAGTCTTATATCACAACATATATATGTTTACTCCAAATTTGTAAATTTATATTTGTTTATACACATAATACGTATATCAATTAATAAATTCTTTAAATCAAATTAATTAAAAATATATAAGTGAAAATTCGATTTATAATGTAAAAAAGTAAATAAAATAAAATTCAGTAAATATATGCATTATTCGCCAAAAAATAGTCCAAAATTACAAAATATTCTGCACTGGCAGTGTCCAAATTGTTGGAAGTAAATAATTTAATCATTACACTTGTAGGAGTAAAATTATGACACTATCATTTAAGGAGTATTTAACTCTAAAAAACATTTCACCTATTGAAGATAGATTACGATTTCTTAATTTGTTGTAACTATGTCGAACATTGAAAATGCCCTTTCAACAGAATCATGTGACAAGGGTAGCTACATTAATGCTAATGCATACTTGCTTTTAGTGAGGCACTTGTTTTGACCTCCCGGGTTCTTTCTTCTTCAAATTCATACCCGAATTTGGTTGAGTATTGTTTTACTTTATAAGGTGCTATATATTTTTCACCCCTAAAAACCCCCAAATAAATTTTGCCCCTAAATTTGGGGGAAACCCCATTCTGGTAACATTGATTCCCACATACACAAAGTGAACCACATTCACTTTTCAGTGTTGTCACGCCCAATTTTTTTTTCGTCCAATTTTAGACGCGATGCAACACTACCAGTATCGCGATAAATGGTACGAGAAACAAAAGTTTTATTCACATTTAAATGCTGAAGGACCCTTACAATAGCCACTTGTGGTTTTCCAGCCAAATATAAAGCAATAATGCTTGAATTCCATCTCGAATAACTTTATTTATGAATGCAACAGATCACAATGCTTTTGTAATTGTAAACAATAAAATGAACTGTCAGCTGTCAGACGAGCAGTTAAAACATGGTAGCACCTGATGTTGGTTGCAATATATATCATCTCCTTGTAAATCAAAATGTTTTTAAGTCTGTAAACAATAGAATAAACTGTAGCTTAAACAAATCTGTCAGTTGTCAGACAGAGAGAGATGAATTGCGCTCTTTGATATAAGATAGGGAACATATGGCATTTCACTGCCATTCATCCATATTCATGAGTGCATAATCTCTTAAATAAAATATCAACTTGGGAAAGAAGATATAGTTAGCTGCTGGTAATTTTATAGGCGATTATAATTTCCCTCAATTTGAAATGGTTTATTCATACCTCCTTGTGAGATTAATTGAGGTATATAATTCGTTTTGTAAACTAGCAAACAATATTTCTAGTTCATAGTCTATACTTGAAAAGAGATTGGAAACCTGAATACAATTCTGGATGGCTTTGGAGTGGGAAGTTATACACAAAGTACAATTTTAATTAATGAAATTTGAAGTTTATTTAAAAAATTAAAGCTCGATGGGGAGTATGAACGCCCATATCCGTGATACACTAACACAGATGGTAGTGGAGAGTTAGCCAAGAAACCCAAGCCGAATTAATTCAACCTTCCCTCTTAGATGGCTTGGTAATGCTCTCAAATGATGCCAGTTGAAGTGGAGGAGGAGCAGACAAGATACTCGTTGAGACGGCCAGCAAGTAGGTGTTGTAACAATAAGAAGCTATTGAGCGTATCAGTTTACAAGCTTTACAAGATCACGATTATGATTGCTATCATGCTCTTATGCCAAGAGCATGACAAACTTACTCATTCCCCTGGGTACGACGGAATGGCTGTATGGAATTTTTTAATTAATTCAACAGATCTTCAAGTAGTCCACAAAGCTCCTGTATTGAAATACAACTCCTTCGAATGGAATGGAATCTCCTGACCAGCACTTAGGACTACAAACAAGGGGCGTTATTTTCGTAATAAACCCATTTAATTAAAATGTGGAAGCCTTGTCCCCACCAACGCTTCTACTTGGTTTCAATGGTTAATATCGGCCTGCCCTTGTAGTTTTCCGTATGAAGTTAACATTCAACCAGGGAGTCAAAACAAAATGTTGTGAACTATCGCTTTGAAAAAAATCAAATAATTCGCATAGAATGTATAAGAGCAACTGTGATGTAGTATAAAAATTCAGGTGCTGTCCATCCAAAGCAAAGGAGGTTTTGTTAACATTAATTTAATTTTGGGACTGTATCAAATATGAAATCTTTCATTAATTTATGAATTCTTGCTCTTGACTGTTATTGTTCAAGGCATATTAAAGAGGTAAAGTCATGCAATCAGGTGACTAATATCGACATTCATCTTGTCAAAGGCTTTGTTTACGTTTAGTATGTTTGTTTACATTCTTTGTGTACATAAATATTACAATACAACAACACTACACATACACAAAATGTCAACTTAAGTGACCTGCCATTTTAGTTTGACTTTCTAAATATCATGGGGTGTACACACGTTTGCTCGTGACTTTACCTTTAATTAATATGCCTTGGTTATTGTTCTAGAAATTTTATTAAAAAACTTAACTTTAAACAGTTTCAATTAGAAAAGAGAACTGACGTCTTTATAACCTGATAGACTATGTTAGTGGCAATTTGTTAATACATAAACATAAACTAGAAATTACAATCAAACAATATGCTATACACCCTCAAAAAATTGCCTCTGTAACATATATATCCCAAACATATTCCGCTTCAAGCTTATACCTTTTGATAATTTATTCACACAAAAAATTGTTTGTACTGTACTGTGCAAACATATTATGTTTCACCCTAATATGGTGTTCTCACCAAGCATGTTTTGGGGGTTGAGATGTTTTCCCTTTATAAGCTCTTCAAAACGAGTCGTTTTCGCCATACTAAAAAACAATTTCAAAACACAAGTTTTCCTCCAAAACACGTCAATTTTAGAATGTGAACCCACCTAATTTGGAATATACCCCGAATAACATACCCTATTCAAAATATATGTCAAAATATTGAAATAAGTTTCATAGAAAAAAAAGGCTTTTAAGAACATGGACAATTTCGAGTAAATGTGAATTTCTAGTTTCCATGGTAACTGTCAAACTGAAACATCTCAACCCGGTGTGAACGGTGAAATGTTTTGGAAAAACGAATGAGGAAAACGAGTCGGTGAGAACATAACATAAACATATTTTTTAAAGCCCCAAATAGTTAACTCCTTTCGTTTTTATAAAACCCTTTACGGGTTGTCCGCTATTTTATTATTTCTTCTTGGTCCGAAAATGTCAACTTACCCATAGTCCGACTCGATTTGATGTCACAACAATACACATGTTTAAATCATTCGTTATCCATTGCTATCTTTATATTTTTCCTCTTCCAAGCAAAAAAAGAGCTTCCAATCTGTGATCCAGAAGTAGTGCAAACTTGGATCATTTCCAATGAATTTTACATCGGCTTGTCATGGGACGGAAGTTTTTGGATATTTTCCATTGCTTTAGAAGTAGTGACTTTGAAGTTCATTTGAATGAAAAAAACTGAAAAACAAATTTTTTCACCAATTTCACCTATTCACCTACACCCAGAAAAAAGTGACCCCTTCTTTAAGTTAAAATGAACTCATTGTGAAGAAAGTTGAACTTCGTATAGCGCCAAAGACATTTTTATTTGTTTGAACGATGTGATTTTCGTAGAAATTAGGTATAAGGCACTCCATATATTAGTTAACATTTTCCTATATTTATGTACCACTATACTACAGAATGAAAAAATTTAACTGATTTGAATTCATATATGGAATGATTTTATTGAAATTTTTTCATTCATTTGGACAAATCTTACATATTTGTGGTAAAACTTTTACTTCATAATTAGAACTGCTTACCTTCGTTTTTAAATACAATTTTATTTATTTATATAAGCAATTTTATCTTCAATAAAAGACATGTTTTATTAATATATTGAATATATTTATTAGTAATCAACAGCATCGACTGTCCTTGCAATATTAGTTTATTATTGCACTATTTCCAATTTCCATGTGATATTATCAACTGTAAAACGCACTTTTTCTTCTTCTTCTTCTTGTACTTTTCACTTTTAATAAGTTAACGATTTTGTCCTCCTTTTGCAATTTCAATACCTACAAATATAAAAAATCATAAACCATTTTTGTTACAAAAGGTTAGCGTCACTGAATATTACCTGATAATTGAAGATTCCAAAATGAAGACAAATGAAAGGGTTGTTATTCTGCTGGTGTTTTCTTTCTTTATACACCACCACGAACATTGATAGATTTGTTTTCAAAAAACGAAAATTTTTCTCACTAATTTAAAATAACAAATATTTTATATATTTTATTTGTTATTTATTATATTATTTTACCATATTATTTTTAACAATCTCTCCGTATACCACAACAACGCGATTCCAACTAAAAAAACAACCCACGCGCAAACATATCGATTACACCCACGCGCAAACGCATCGATTACGATGACAGGTATCGATTACAGGTAGACAATAGAAATATAGGAAAATTTCCTATATTCTAACAAGTGTGTTTCCTTAAGTTTTGAAAGGATTGCATACTTCTTAGTACGAATGAACTAAAATATTTTTCTATGCCAAGTGTTGTTCGTATGTATGAAAAACTTTCTATTACAAAGGAAGTCTCAATTATCATTTTATAAGAAATTTTACTAATTTTGAGGAAACTTGGTTTTAGTTCAAGACATATTAATTAAAGGTAAAGTCACGAGCAAACGTGTGTACACCCCATGGTATTTAGAAAGTCAAACTAAAATGGCAGGTCACTTAAGATGACATTTTGTGTATGTGTAGTGTTGTTGTATTGTAATATTTATGTACACAAAGAATGTAAACTAACCTACTAAACGTAAACAAAGCCTTTGACAAGATGAATGTCGATATCAGTCACCTGATTGCATGACTTTACCTCTTCAATATGCCTTGCAACAAATCATAGCAAAGGGTTGAAATAAAGTGTGCAAAAACAAATGGCCACGTGGTAAAGGTTTGAAAAAAAATATGAGAGAACGCATTTGAAATTACCTGTGTTTGTGTTTTGTGGTATTGGAAAAATGGAAAAAAATCTATGTTTATTGAAGGTAAGAAATTGTGAAATGTGAATACCGTTTTCCATTGAAGCCTGTTTACATTATGCGCTTTACAGACTATCAGTTATTCCGGACGACAGTGCTCGTGTCGACCATATCCCATATATTGTGCACATTATAAGTTAAGTCCGAAGGCATAATCGATACTGCTGCATGTTTATGGGATAGATAACACATTTACCGATTATTTAGTCATCGCCGACAAGTCGTATAGATCCGACACACTGTAAGATTCTTTACAAACACCGAGATTCCGTCCGGAATAACTGATAGTCTGTAAAACGCATTAAACGGACTAAATTGTACATTTTTTATTCATTTCTTTTAGTGACCAATTTTATTTCGTGAAATTGACAAATCATTTCGTGAAATTGAATATGTTTGCAATAAAAAGGTGGGTACCGTATTGATCTTTTAAAATTATAAATTTGTTTTCAATCCTGGTTTTAAAACAAAGAGCGGTATGGGTTTGTTGGAAGATTCACCTAGCGTTGGCATTAAATTGCATTTTTGTTTTACGTGCCTTTTTCAGTTTGAACCCAAGTAGAGAGCAATATATCTGATATATAAACTAATGAGCTGAATTTTGTAATGGTAAAAAGTTCTTTTTTATTTAAAAATATGAAAAATATCCGAAAATTATAAAAATATGTATTTTCCATTTATATTTTTTTCTATTTCCAGAATTTGCAAAGTATCATCAATATAATACCAAATATTACATTGTTTTGCCATTGTTTTTGTCTTTGATTGGTTCATATCATATTGCCCATATCAATCAAATAGTTGATTGATATTTGTCGCGAAAATAATTAAAATTTTAATTGATACAATTAAAACTGTGATTGAATTTTATGTCAAAAATCAATCACATTTTTAATTGATTCAATCAAACAATTAATTGATTCCGTGACAGAATTCAATTAAATTTTTAATTGAAAATCGTGTTGGTTTTCAATCAAAATGGGTGATTGATACTATCATTTTCGTGATTGAAGACATTTCAGTTAAAAAAGGATTGAATCCGCGATTTTCGTAATTGAAATCAAAAAAAAAATTGTGTGTACGAAACTTCCAGATGTGTCATATTTGCGGCGTAAAACCATTCATACTTCAGTTAGGAACTGCGATGAACATATTTTTTTGGTGATAAAAATTCGAACTTCGAAGAGACATAAAAAACTGTAAGAAAGGAACAACGCACAGTGGTTCGAAATCGCTCTTTTTGGAAATAATTCTGCAACTTTTGAACGGATGAAGATATCAACATAATTTCTTTGTTTGAAAGCTGAGGTGTTTTCCTCTACGTTTGCAGGTTTGTGAGCCCCTAGTGGGTCAACGGGCTGACCTGTTGGCGTTGAAAGTTAGTCACCTCGGGGGTATCAAATTTTGTTTTAGCTGTCAAATCCGAAATTATGAACCGATTTCGGTTCGAATATATTTTATAGTTTGCGAATATGGGTCCCACAATTTATTGTTTTGCAAAATTTAACAAAGTGGGGTCAGTATTTTAAACCGTTATGTTTGCTTTTCTTAACTGGAAACCCTACGAATTTAGGAAGAAAAAATTGTGTGCTTTAGATTAAAAGTTTTAAGCTCCAACAATTTAGAATTTCAAAAAAACTACATAACTGGGAACAATTTTGTGGAAAAAGGCACCTACTTTCTGTCGTAAATTTTTTTATATATCTCCCAATATTTTTTGGTTTGTTTCTTATACAAACAAAAAAAAAATTATTTCAATCATGAAAATCGCGTATTCAATCATTATTTTAATTGAAATGTCTTCAATCACGAAAATGATAGTATCAATCACCCATTTTGATTGAAAACCAACACGATTTTCAATTAAAAATGTAATTGACTTTTGTCACGGAATCAATTAATTGTGTGATTGAATCGATCGTGATTGATTTTTAACATAAAATTCAATCACAGTTTTAAATGAATCAATTAAAATTTTAAAAAATTTCGCGACAAAAATCAATCAACTATTTGATTGATTCAATTAAATAATTAATTGATATTGGCAATAAATTTCAATCAAAAAATGTATATATTGCGCCCCCAAAATCGTATTTAGTTTTATTTGAAATAAAAGAAAATATGCGTTTCTTATAAAACATATTCAATATTTTATAATTTTTGAATTATGCAATGGAAAAATAAATTTGGTTCTTGTCATTTGTGTGTTTTGTTCTAACATACACATACAATTACTATCAAAAACAACTAAAGGGTGAAAAAATAAACTATATAAATCATCATCTTCCTTATCATAATAACCATGTCAGCATGTTCCTTCTAATATGTAGATGCGCCTAGATTTCCAATAAATCAGCAGGCTCTAAGCTCAATTAGTTTTTCTGAAAGTAAACAGAATAATTCGAATTTAAATTTGTTCAATTAAAAGTTAATTTTGTTAAACATTACCTCCATAGAATATCAATTTCAATTCTTAGTTCCAGGTTGCAGATTTATAATCTTCTTTTACAGTTGTAGTCTTTTAGCATAAAAAGGTGTATTAAGGATCTCGGTAATTTAATTTTAGTAACAAAATTTGCACACATTGAAATTGTCTACTATACCCCTTTCCGACCTATAGCCGATCCACGTGATAGATTTTCCTAAATTTTTGAATTCTGTTATTTATGTGTACATAGAACATTTTAAATTATTAAGTTTGTTCAGTTTAATCCTGTATCCTGTTTTTTCAGGATACGCACAATTGTTTCAGTCCGCTAAATTCCGGTAAAATTCCGGACGTAAAAATATCAAAAAACACAAAATAATCACGAAGTTACTGTTTGCATACAATATTTAATATGTTTTTTTTATTGAAAACACTTGTTTGATGAAATATTCCACAATTTAAATAATTTTAATTTATTTGCAAAGATACTTCTTCCACTCATTTTTACAAATGCGCAAAGTACACTGCTGAAACTACAAAATTAATAGGAAAAGCAAATATTTATAACGGTTCTTCACATTCTTAGACAAAGAGAGAGCATATACAATTATTGTTTTGCCGCTCTTATCGCAGTACGTCATATATTAAAGAAATTATAGAGCCTTAAACTTACCCGCAAAATTCTGCGTACACGGTCGGAAAGGGATACTTTGCAAATTCTGGAAATAGAAAAAATATAAATGGAAAATACATATTTTTATTATTTTCGGATATTTTTCATATTTTTAAATCCAAAAGAAAGACTTTTTTACTATTACATAATTTAGCTCATTAGTTTATATATGAGATAGATATACTGCTCTCTACGTGGGAAAAAACTGAAATAGGCAAGTAAAACAAAACTGCAATCTAATGCCAACGCTACTTCGCAACTTCAAGGTGAAGCTTCCAACAAATCCATACCGCTCTTGGTTTTAAGAAAATCAATACGGTAAAATTCAAGAAAAGTGTCAACGGAAAAGCGGGAAAATCTGTTTTTACATACAGCGCACATTACAAACAATTATAACTTGAATTCATCTCAGTTGCTTTTTATTTTTAATTTTTTTAATTTTATTTTTTCACATGAATTGTCATTCAATAAAATATATTTTTATATTGCGAAAGATTTGAGGAGTTGCAAAAGTGATGTGACAAACCGGCGTTGTGTACACTGTGAAATTGTGAAAAAATAACTTATTAGTTTCCTAACATTTCAATTGAATATCATCAAATCAATTATGTGTATTGTGCAAATTTTTAGTATGCAAAAGTGATGTGACAAATTTTCATGTGACAAACCGGCATTGTGTACACTGTGAAATTGTGAAAAAAAAAATTAACAAAAATAACTTAATCGTTTCCTAACATTTCAATTCGAAGTCATCAAATCAATTACGTGTATTGTGCAAAATTTTAGTGAATTTAAACAGCAGACTTTTGTCTTTAAGGTAGTAAGTTGAACTGTGTAAATTATGTGGATCGTGCATTTGAAGTTAACTTGACCATTCTGTCCATAGACCAAAATGTCTTTAGGGCGACGTGCGAACATCGGCCGCCGCACAAGACATACAAGCCAGCAACCAGTGTATTCACAGAATTTAAAGGAAGAAAGACAAAATATAATAAGAGAAAATGCCCGATTGAGACAACGCGTGAGCACACGAAGATCATTGGCACCATACAATCACTTGGCATTCCAATATGATTCTACTGCGAACTACAGTGATGACGAAAATTTAGATATTGGACCAATGACGACTATATGCCGATATTGCAATGCGTTAAAGTTCAAAAGAAAAACGGCTGGATTGTGCTGCGCAAGTGGAAAAGTCAAACTGGATCCATTACTTACACCACCACAGCCACTGAAATCATTGTTCTATGGAAGTGAACTAAATTGTTGGCAGGCGATTTCAGGCAGACGTTGTCAGTAATTCTCCGTGGAACGCCTACAGATGAATTTAATGGAATGACGTAAAACATTATCGCTAACCACTAATATGAGAGTTCAACTTCAGAATGATAAATTTTCCAAACAATTGTTAGCTGTTGGAAATGGAAAATTCCCAGTTGATGCAACTGGTTTAATTACTCTTACCAACGACTTTTGCCAATTTGTAGACTCTTAATTAGTTCTTATTGACAACGTTTTCCCAAATTATTATAATTATATTTTTCACATATCTTGTTGAAAGAAATGAAAGAAGTAATGAAAATTGTTAAAAAAATAACACCATGTAATAAAATATAATTTTTTAATTCTTTATATGAGCTTGTAACTTACTATATTTGGGGGCATTTTATAAAATTGTGTAAGAAATTCAACTTTTCTTAGGTAAACGTATCTCATAAAATTTGTAACTGAAACAATTAGAGAAATAATGAAGTAAGCTATATTGGGTCATAAAACTGTGTTGTTATTGATGTGAAGGACATAATAAAATAAATATTTTACACAGAAAAACATTTCCGTAGTTAAACTAACGCCAAATTTAACATATTTTTATTGAAAAAAAAAAATTGTTTGTAGTTCAATTTTATTATTTTTTGCGAAATTTTCCACAGTCCAATGAAATTTTCGTTTTTTAAGTATGTCTCAAACATTTTATGAACTAAACGCGAGTATAAAGTTCAATGACCGTACACACAAGTTCATTTTTAACTAAAACGAAAATTTTCGTACAATTCCCAAAAATAGTAAGAATGAACTATGGTTAAAATGGTCATGATTTGACGCCAATGATTTTCTTATTTACTTTTAGTTAATTTTTTCTTCAATGAGAGGGAGTAATTTCGAGAACAACAGTTAAAAAGTACAACAGGTACTAAATTTTCCTGGTTTTAACAACACTTCGTGGAAATCTCAAAATATGGAGTACAAAATAGTTCAATTTTCGGGCGAGGTAGTTCATTCTTCCTATAAAAAAGTTTACTTTTTTTCGGTGTAGTTAAAAAAGCCAAAGTTTTAATATATTAATTTGTACTCTGAGGGGAAATATAAAAAGTTGTCCAAATTCATTTTGGGTTACTCTGAAATTAAATATTTATTTATTACATTAAATTGGCTTCCAAAAAATAATAACATGCATAAAAACATATTCTGGTTAAAAGAAAGTTGAGAAACCTTACATAACATATTCTCTATCAAATTATAAAAAGAGGAGTAAAAACAATTTCCAAATTGTTAAGGGATTATTCTGAAATTAAATATTATTATATTTATATTATTATAAATATTAAATTGGTTTCCAAAATTTTTGTTTAAAGAAATACTAAAATAAGGTATTTAAAACCTGTAATTTTGATTGTGAAAAGGTCATAAAAACGTAAATATTCTAGCTAAAAGAAAACCAATTTTTAAAAGAAAACTTACCAATTCCCTATTAAATTATACGCTGATTCAAATATATGATGAGGTGTAACAAAAAATTTTTCAAATTCATCTGGGGTTATTCTGAAATTGAATATTTATTTTTTACATTGAATAATAAAAATTAAATTAGATATTTTCCATTTCAGCATTTTTCCTAAATATTGAACATTCTTAATAACTTTTTTGTAAGCTACCGATCATCACAAAAAACCAAAATATTTCATACCTTTATAGTCCATTGTTACATACCTGCTAAAACAATGCAAAACCAAAATATTCCTACAACAACAAAAAACCACATGTGCCTTCATTGAAAACAACACATCATCCAGACAAATTAACCATTCGCGAATAACAAACACACCCACAAAAACCACTGAAAGAACACAAATAAAAACAACCCCACGCACAGACATATTGGAACTACAAAAAATAAATTAAAAACAAGTAAGGAAAGTCTAAAGTCGGGCGGGGCCGACTATATTATACCCTGCACCACTTTGTAGATCTAAATTTTCGATACCATATCACATCCGTGTGTTGGGGGCTATATATAAAGGTTTGTCCCAAATACATACATTTAAATATCATTCGATCTGGACAGAATTTGATAGTCTTCTACAAAATATACAGACTCAAAATTTAAGTCGGCTAATGCACTAGGGTGGAACACAATGTTAGTAAAAAACAAGTAAGGAAAGTCTAAAGTCTGGCGGGGCCGACTATATTATACCCTAAAATATAAAATCTATAGACTCATGCCTATATTCATAATAATTTACTGTAGGTTTATCGAAGGAATTCGTATGGTAATAGTAGGTTTAAAGTTTATGTTAACTTTTATGAATATGGGGGTCAAAATTTAAGTTGGCTAATGCACTAGGGTGGAACACAATTTTAGTAAAAAAATATGGGAAACGTTAAAATCTGAAGCAATTTTAAGGAAACATCTCAAAAGTTTATTTATGATCTATCGCTCCATATATATATGTTTTAGAAGTTTAGGAAAATTAGAGTCATTTTTACAACTTTTCGACTAAGCAGTGGCGATTTTACAAGGAAAATGTTGGTATTTTGACCATTTTTGTCGAAATCAGAAAATCATATATATGGGAGCTATATCTAAATCTGAACCGATTTCAATCAAATTTGGCACACATGACTATATTACTAATTGTACTCCTAGTGCAAAATTTCAACCAAATTGGGCCAAAACTCTGGCTTCTGGGGCCATATAAGTCCATATCGGGCGAAAAATATATATGGAAGCTATATCTAAATCTGAACCGATTTCAATCAAATTTGGCACACATGACTATACTACTAATTGTACTCCTTGTGCAAAATTTCAAGCTAATCGGGATAAAACTCTGGCTTCTGGGTTTATATAAGTGCATATCGGGCGAAATATATATATGGAGCTATATCTAAATTTGAATCGATTTCAATAAAATTTTGCACACTTGTCTATACTACTAATTGTACTTTTAGTGCAAAATTTCAACCAAATTCGGCCAAAAATCTGGCTTCTGGGGCCATATAAGTCCATATCGGGCGAAAGATATATATGGGAGCTATATCTAAATCTGAACTGATATCAATCAAATTTTGCACACTTGACTATACGACTAAGTGTTATGTTTGTACAAAATTTCAAGCAAATCGGTATAAAACTCTGGCTGCTGGGTCCATATTATCGGGCGAAAGATATATATGGGAGCTATATCTAAATCTGAACCGATTTCTTTCAAAATCAATAGGGTTCTATTCTGACCCAAATGAGGAACATGTGCCAAATTTGAAGGCGATTGGACTTAAATTGCGACCTAGACTTTGATCACAAAAATGTGTTCACAGACAGACGGTTTTTTGTACTTCTACGAAATCGCTGGAATTAAATCGGCTAACACCCTGGGATGAAACACACTGTTAGTAAAAAAATATGGGAAATATAAAGCTAGGGCAATTTTGATGCAATTGTATAAAAGAGCATATGTTATTTATCGTGCGATACATATGTATTCGAGATATAGGACAATTTGAGTAATATTTACAATTTTTGCTACTCAGAAGTGGCAAATCGCCACAAGGATATTGGTTAAATCTCGCCAAGATATGTGTGTTGTGATATATTATTTGGCCAATTCGGGCTATATTTCCATAAGCCGGAGCTTTATTTAAAATTCGACCATTCTGTGTAAAGTTTGGCATTACAGTGTGTAGAATATAACTACGATATGGGGAAATCATCACAGAATTTTGTGTAAAATGTGGGTATTTTGGCCATATAAGATCAAGATGACACACTTAAATAGCATATTATGTTAAATGTATTCTCTGTGGAAACTATCGAGTCAATTGGATTAAACCCTATTGAAAATGGGTCTAAAATATGAGACATTCTACCATATTTCCCCTACTCTGGCGTACATATATATGGGAGCTATATCTAAATATGAACCGATTTTGACCAAATTTGACATACATAGTTAGAATAATAATCCTGCTATCTCAGCAAAAAACGTTAATTGGAGAATAATTTTGGCCTACGTGGTCATATGGGTGTAACATAAATCGGGCGAAAGATATATATGGGAGCTATATCTAAATCTGAACCGATTTCAACCAAATTTGGCACACTTAACGATACTATTAAACGTACTCCTTATGCAAAATTTGAAGAAACTCAGGGCAAAAGCCATATAAGTGCAAATCGGACGAAAGATCTATATGGGAGCTATATCAAAATCTGAACCGATTTGGCACGGTTAACGATACTATTGAACGTACTCCTTGTGCAAAATTTGAAGCAAATCAGGGCAAACCTCTGGCTTTTGAGGCCATATGAGTCTAAATCGGGCGAAAGATATATATGGGAGCTATATCTAAATCTGAAATGATTTTAACCAAATTTAGCACACTGAATCATACTCTTAAACGTACTCCTTGTGCAAAATTTGAAGCAAATCAGGGTAAAACTCTGGCTTTTGAGGCCATATTAGTCGAAATCGGACGAATGATATATATGGGAGCTATATCTAAATCGGAACCGATTTCAACCCAATTTAGCACAATTAACAATACTGTTAAACGAACTTCTTGTGCAAAATTTTAAGAAAATCAGGACAAAACTCTGGCTTTTTTGGCCCGAAATTTTGAGAAAATACGTCAATTATGACCAGATCGGTGATAAATATATATGGCAGCTATATCTAAATCTGAACCGATTTTTTTTTTCAAAATCAATAGCGATTGTCTTTGATCCAATATAAAGCTCTGTGCCAAATTTGAGGACGATCGGACTTAAACTGCGAGCTGTACTTTGAACACAAAATTACATATACAGACAGACGGACGGACAAACAGACATCGCTATATCGACTCAGAATTTAATTCTAAGACGGGTCTTAGACTTTTCCTTCTTGGCGTTACATACAAATGCACAAACTTATTATACCCTGTACCACAGTAGTGGTGAATGGTATAAATATTGGAACAAATTCAATAGCACAACGCCGTAGAGTATTTTTACTACTGTTGAGAATTGTACGCAAATTATTTTTGTGTGTTTACACGGACGAAAAAGACTGTTTTTCATATGTTTGGGTGTAAAAATATGCTTGGAACTCAAATTTTTTAACACAATATTTTTAAGTCCAATCATATAATGTTCATAAACTAGAATAACATGTTTGGGACATATATGTTAATATATTAGAATATATTATATTTGGGACATAAAATTATTGTAAATATAATATGATTAGATGCAAACATATTTTAATTTACAAATAGCCTATAAACATATATGCGTTTAGAAAATGAGACCTAGAGAGTATGCTGCAAGTAAAAGAATGGTTACTTCCATTGGCGCTTTAAAAATATATACGAGGGAAGTTCGGAGACTGTGTTTGGGAAACTTCCATCTCTGTTATGATTATGTTAAATTTTGTTTCGATCTGGCAACTCCTTCATATAGAAACAGGTGTTCAAAAAAGACGCATCCACAATTATTATTTTTACAATGGAAAAATTAGAAATGCGTGCTGTCATTAAATATTTACATAAAAAAGGTTTATCGGGACAAGAAATTCAAATTGATATGGTGAATGTGTTAGGTGAAAGTGCTCCTTCATATGCAACAGTAAAAAATTGGGTTGCTAAATTTAAACGTGGTCGTACAAGCATTGAAGATGAACCACGTAGTGGACGTCCAAAAACAGCAACAACAACAGAAATTGTAGCCAAAGTGCATGATATGGTATTAAATGATCGACGAATAAAAGTGCGTGAAATTGCTAATATCATGGGCATCTCAAATGATCGAGTCCATTTAATTTTGCATGAAGAACCACAGATGAAAAGGCTTTCTGCAAGATGGCTGCCGCATTTGTTACCAGTCGATCAAAAACGCGTAAGAATGAAAATTTCTCAAGCTTATTTGGATCGTTTTAAGCGAAATAAAATGGATTTTAAGCGTCGTTTCATAACTGTTGATGAGACATGGATCCACCACTATACTCCAGAGACAAAAGAACAATCCAAACAATGGACTGAAGCTGGAGGAAGTGCCCCAAAGAAGGCAAAAGTAATTCAATCGGCTAGTAAGGTTATGTCAACGGTTTTTTGGGACTTCAAAGGTATTTTATTGATTGACTATCTGCAAAAGGGTAAAACAATAAATTCAGAGTACTATTGCAACGTTTTGGATCAATTAAATGTACAAATTCGATAAAAAAGTCCTGGCTTACAACATAAAAAATAATTTTTCATCAAGACAACGCACCAGCGCACAAGAGTGTTTTAATAATGGCTAAAATCGACGAATTAAAGTACGAGTTGCTTGACCACCCACCTTATTCTCCTGATGTAGCTCCCAGTGATTTTTACTTGTTCCCAAATCTAAAAAAAAATCCTTGCTGGCAAATGTTTTACCTCAAATGAAGATGCAATCACAGTTGTAAACCACTATATTGAAGACCTTGAGGAAAACTATTTTAATCAAGGGATAGAATTGCTAGAAAAGCGTTGGACTAAGTGTACTGAAGTTTCAGAAGATTATACTGAAAAATAAAAATATTTTTGAAAAACTAACTATTCTCTTTCATTGATAGGCTAAGAAGTTTCCGAACCGCCCTCGTTTACGCAAAGAAAATTTCATTAAATTTTTTAAATGCATTTAAAATGGTGTTAAATACTAGTAAAAAATTGTTCTCGCATAAATAAATTGATGTGTATATTATAAAATTAGTTATGTATGTTTATACTCGACTCCACGTTCTTCTTTTGTTAGAGTTTTTGAATTCCTTCCAAAATTTCAAACTTTTATACCAAAAACTTTTTTTTTGTATTTCAGCTTAAAACCATACATTAACTAAACTACAAGTGTAGCTTAACCAACAGAGGAAAAGAATGTTTGTCAAATTTATTTGGCCAAAGCCCTATAGACTGCAAGATGGTTGGATGGACGCACGTACCACATTCCTCATCAGCATCCTTGCAGCAAAACTATCAACCAATTATCAGAATAAATTCAGGCAGCTCATTAAACCCAACAATGAACCACACTTGAACCCTCCGAAAAAAGGTTTTGCATGATAGCCGGCTTATGCCGAAATAAATTCGAAACAAACATATCTCTTTTCCTATGCCACTGCTAAAAAAACAACAACAATGCTTAAAGAACAATGGCAAAACAAAACGAATGGAAAAACAGTTTTTGTTACAAAATTGTTATTTTTGCAATAAAAAATAATATTTTATCAAAAAGCTCAGTCCATTTCGTTTACATCAAGCCCTGTTTCTGACTGTAAATCTTTAATAACCCACATTTCGAAGTTTCATTATAAAAATTTAATATAGTATATATAAATGTTTAATTTAAAAAAATTGGTGTTCGGTCAGAGCAGGGATTGAACCCACGACACTTTGCATGCAAGGCAGACATGCGAACCACTGCTCCACGTGGCCAACAAATGTATGTTTCTGTTAAATAATGTTATGTTTGCATGGGCTCGTGGGCGCTGCAAACTATGCTATATGTTATAACGATAATTGTCTACTGGTAAATATAACAGCTACGTAGTCCAGTGGATAGTGTGTTGACTTACAAACTGTATGGTTCTCTGTTCGCTTCTCCGTCCAGGCGAAAGGTAAAATTTAAAAAAATTTATAAAATTGAATAATTTCTTCAACATTATTTGTAAAAATTTCGTGGAAGTGAAAATTATGTGAGGGAATGAGCACAATCTTCTTTGGTGAAAATTCTTCGAAGCATATAATATTTTTGGGCTCAAAATGCTTCCAAACATATAATATGTTCACATAATCATATTAATGTTTCGGCAGTATCCAATAATATATATGCTTCCTGCAAAATATATTTGGAACATATGTTAGAGAAGCGATTTGTTTTGAGGGTGTGGGGTCTATATCTAAATCCGAACCGATTTCAAGCTCAGCATGCGCAGCTAGAATGTTAATTATGCTATCTGTGCTAGTCTTGTGTCGTTCCGGAACGAACTATTTCCAATGAACGGTTCACCAAATGGAACGACCGGTACTAATCCCGTCACTTTCGTTTCCTTTTATTATTTAATGTCTCATTCTACTTTGGTCAGGCGTTTGATACCATCATATGCAGACACTCTCTGAGAGAAAACAAATGTGAAAATTGAATTGCAACGATGCTAATAAAACGGACCATTTAAGATGCATTTATTTAAAAAAAAAACTAATTCGCTTTACAAAAAAAATCGAATACGGAATATTAATCCAAACTTTTGTATTTGTTCGTACAAACGAGCTTCTTGTTCTTCCAGTACTTGCTTGTGAAAGAGCAAAAAAAGAAGCAACAAAAAAACTAAATGGAACGAATGAACGATATAAAGTCTCTAGTTGGCAGTACAGCGGCTTTTGATAATATATCAAGAAGTTTATTGATATTTAAATTGCATTCGATGGGAATGTCCACAAAAATGGTTAAAATGATACAGGAATTGTACAAAAATACCAAATCAGTTGTATGGACAGGAAATGAATTGTCTGAGTCCTTTGATACATACTCAGGAGTAAGACAGGGTTGCTTATTGTCGCCGCTATTATTCGCTTTATATATATAAACGATCTCCATGACTGGCTGGAAGGAGGGCTGATGGTAGATGTCATAAATGTTCGTATATTGTTATATGCGGACGATATAGTGATTATCGCTGAGGACAGCGCAGTTCTGCAAAACATGATTGTTAAACTGGAAGACTATTACATGCGTTGGAACATGACAGTTAATTTAGAAAAGTCAAAAATAATGGTCTTCAGAAAAGGGGGCAGATTGCCACGAACTGAAAAATGGGTTTTCCTAAATCAACGAATCAAAGTGGTTGATGAATACAGCTATCTTGGAGTCATACTACCCGTTACTACAGACTACTGAACTACGATGTCGGTGTCGAAAAAATGAAAGATATTTGGAATATAAATAAAAATTTTCAAAACTAGAGCAGACATACTCCCTTTGAACGCCAACTCATTCAATTCAAATAGTAATAAACAGTGTACGCTATGCAACACTAGACAAACTGAAAATCTACATCATTTTCTGGCCATATGTCCAATATTGAGACACATACGTGTTAAACATTTTGGTAATCATCATTTGGAGGAAAACGAATTAAAAGGGCTCTTAAATAAATGGGGATACAGAAAATGCTTGGGACAAACTATATGAATATGTGAATCTCTATTCAACCGTCGAACGGAACGGACGTGTTTTTCAATAGCGGATAAACTCATCGTACCAGGTACCTACTAAGAATTTCAAGCGTGGTGGGATATTAAGCCACCATGCAGCGAAATTCCAAGTCATCCACTGGGTTGCTAACTTCAGGGCCCAGTGGACGGGTATCGACTGGGCAATGACCAAGAGTTAGGCCCAATTAGCCGACCTGTAAACGGGTCGACAGGTGGCGACACTCTGACAAGTCGAACTTTTTCTAAGGTAACGTGGTAATCCCTCACGAAATAGATTCAAGGAACGCAGAAATGCTTTGTTTATCCTAAAGAAATTAGGATCAGTCGACCCAAGCACGTTGTCGGCTAAACAAAGCGATTCCTTAAAATGGGCTCAAGGAATTCTTGAGGCTGGAAAAAGGGAACGATCACCGGATGAGCTGCCATCCTCCAAAAGGGATCAACGATCGTTTGCCTCAGTTGCTAAAGACAGCCTTGTGATGGCTATCATAAATAAAGGAGCATTGGACGGTATGGTTCCAAAGCAAAAATGGGGGGAAATTGAGAATGCTTTGTCTGGCGTCTACTCACAGGTGCTGGAAAAGTTTCCCGGCCCAGATCCTCGACACCAAGAGGCTGGTTGGTATCAAGGACGATTTAAGCTAGTCGCATTTGAGGACCAGAGGTCTATAGAATGTTTTAAAGCTGCTCTGATACTAATTGGTGAAGTTTGGGAAGGAGCTGCTCTAGAGTTAGTCGAGAAGAAAGACATACCGGCTAGACCAAGAGCACATGCGTGGATACCTGCAAACCCTCCTGACCCTGAATCTATTTTAAATAGACTGAAACAATGCAATCCAGATCTTCCAACAGCTGATTGGAAGGTTGGCCGTTTGGATGAAGTGGATGGGCCAAGACGGCATGCAGTGTTTATATTGAACACTCAGTCTTTGCCACATCTAGCAAAGTCCCAGGGCCGTGTATGTTATGGCTTTCATTATATCCAAATGAAGGTGTATAAAAACGATCAGCTAAAGGATTCAGAAGTGGACAAGCCTCTGTCTGAATCAGAAGTAAGCGGATCCTCTTGCGAAGTCGAGGGAGATACCAAAGTTGAAGACATGGATAGATACCGTATGCGTGAGGAGGCTTCTACTGCCTCAGAGCTCACCAAAGTTGAACCTATGGTTATTGCGAGAGTCACCGATATCTCTGAAGAGGACATTCTTGATGACTCGATTGAAGCGGCTGATGTGACGGTTGTTGAAAATCTCGATGGTCCTACGGATCCTCCAGATAAATCTTCATCATTGTACGGCTGCATGTGCTGCCTTAAAAGTTCTCCTGATGAAAGGGGACATAGACATAGTTCTTATTCAAGAACCATATGTTTATAGAAACAAAATATGTGAATTAAGTACTCCGGGGTTCAAACTATTGCAGTATACTGGTAATGATGTAATTCGAGCATGTATAATTGCTAAAAACGAGCTTAACTTGTTTCTGCTTCCTTCAATGTGCAATGCAGACACTGTCGTTGCCAATTTAGAAATAGCCAAATGCAAATATTGGGTATCTTCGGTCTATATGGGACATGACAGGGAGATGCCTCCATGTGCCGTTAAGACCTTAGTTGAGGAGTCACTGAAAACAAAGACGAAACTCATAATGGGATGCGATGCGAATGCGCATCATAGTATATGGGGAAGTAGTGATACTAATGTGATACTAACCTTTGTCACTAAAAACAGGCAAGAGGTTTTGGACATCACCTTGGCCTCGCAAGAACTGAATGAAATGATATCTGAGTGGCAGGTTTTAAGTGAACACAGCTTCTCAGATCATCGCTACATCAGTTTCAAATTTGATGTTCATATCATTCAAGACCATACTTCCGCCAAATGTTAAGAAAGCTGACTGGAATAGGTATAGGGAATCGTTCAATAGGATGATACCGGAAATAACAGAGACAAATATGAGCAATGTGCAAGATATTGAACACGCAGTGGAGCGGATTACTAAGGCCTTCAACATCTCACTGAAAGCTGCATGCCCTAGAGTAAAGCCAAGGGGGAAACATCGACCACCATGGTGGTCTACGGAATTAAGTAATATGAGGAAATCCTGCAGGAAGCTCTTTAAAAAGGCAAAGTTCGCCAGAGCCCCTGAGGACTGGGACGCTTACAAGAAGAATCTGAGAGGATACAAGCGAGAACTGAGAAGGGCTCAGTATAACTCTTGGAATGATTACTGCAGCAGTATTGAGAATACGTCCTAGGCTTCCAGACTTCGGAAGGTTCTAGCATCCACCAACTCCGCTCCAGGTTTCATTAAAACATCGGAGGGCCATTGGACAACGTCCAGTGAGGAGACGCTGGAGGTACTATTAGACACACATTTTCCTGGAAATCAGACGTTTGAACCATGTACTGGCGGTGCCACAGTTGCTCAGCAGTCGTTTCCTGTCGAGGAAATTGTATCGGAAACTAGAATAAGATGGGCGCTAAATAGCTTTGGACCATTCAAATCCCCCGGACCTGATGGAATTACTCCGGCGGAGTTACAAGCTGTAACTGACAAAATTATCCCCTGGTTGTCGGTGATATATAAAGGATGTATCAACTTATCATATATCCCAGGAAAGTGGAGGGAAACAAAAGTCGTTTTCATACCTAAAGCGGGAAAAGCCTCTCACTCGAGGGCGAAGGATTTCCGTCCAATCAGCTTATCCTCATTCCTACTTAAGACTCTGGAGAGGATGATAGATATTTATCTTAGAACTAGCATCGATTCAAGTTTGTTCTCGAAACGACAGCATGCATACTCGAAGGGCAGGTCTACTGAGACCGCACTACATGAACTAGTCAGCTTTATTGAAAGCTCACTATCTGTCAAAGAGTACACAATCGTGGCGTTTCTAGACATCGAAGGGGCGTTCAATAATGTCCATCCGAGCTCGATATTAAATGGACTGACAACTCTGAATGTTGATCCATGTATACTCAGGCTGTTAGACGAACTGCTAATGAAGAGACGTATTTCAGTCACACTAGGACAAGCAAACATACAAAGGTATGTGAACAGAGGCACTCCCCAAGGAGGAGTTCTATCACCTCTTCTTTGGAATGTTGCTATAAATAGCCTTCTGGTTACTCTAGAAAAAGAAAGGATAAAAGTGGTAGCATACGCAGATGATGTGGCTCTGGCAGTCAGGGTAAAAATCCCATCCACAATCAGAGATATTATTCAGAGGGCCCTCCGGATGACTGAGAAATGGGCGAAAGACAATGGACTTGGGGTAAATCCTGCAAAGACAGAATTAGTCATGTACTGCAAAGATCGCAAAACTCCCACGGTTAGGCCTATTTCCTTAGGGGGTATTGAAATTCCCTTTGGTGATTGTGCAAACTACCTTGGCGTTATTTTGGACAGGAAGCTGAACTTTAAGCTTAATATTGAAGAAAGGGCGAGAAAGGCAACTGTAGCTTTGTACTCGTGCAAAAAGGCAATAGGAAAAAATTGTGCATTGGCTATACACGGCAGTGGTTAGACCTATAATGCTATATGGTGTTGTAGTCTGGTGGCCGACACTTCAGAAACCGACTTGTTTAGATAAAGTTCAGCGTATGGCGTGTTTGTGTATTTCAGGCGCATTCAGCAAGACAGGAACAAATTCCCTTAATGTCATGCTGCATCTATTGCCCTTAGACATTTTGGCCAAACAGTCAGCTGCAACAACGGCTGTGCGGTTGCGCGAACTATCGCTGTGGTCGGAAAAAGGTTACGGTCACAGTTCTGTCCTCAAAATAATGCCAGATGTGCCTAGCGTAGTGGATTACACTTTGGCGAGTCCACTTTTCGACAAAAAGTTTGAGACTCTAATCCCCAACAGTGAGGCGTGGTGCACACAAACCCCGGGGAATAAAGAATATATAGATTTCTACACTGATGGCTCCAAATTGGATGGACAAGTGGGGTTCGGAGTATATTCTAATGATCTGGAAATTCGAATAGCGAACAGATTACCTAATCACTGTAGTGTTTTTCAGGCTGAAATATTAGCAATAAGAGAGGTGGCGAATTGGCTGAGAAGTAATGTTCCAAAAAATGTGGGCATTAATATATACTCAGACAGTCAACCTGCAATAAAATCCTTGGACTCTGTGTTCCTCAACTCGAAAACGGCCATCGACTGCCGCAAATCTCTCAATGAGATGGCTGAGCAGTTCAATATTCACCTAATATGGGTGCCTGTCCATAGGAACATACCGGGGAACTGCGAAGCGGATGAGTTGGCAAGGCTAGGGACTACCTTACATATTCCAGGGGAACTAGAATCTGTTGGTATGCCTCTGGCTACCTGCAAGCTCACACTGTTAGAAAAATATGTTTTTCATATGTTCCGATATAAACAAAATGTGTTTCGGGCACGATTTTAAACCACAATATATTTAAGTGCGAACATGTAATGTTTCTAAACTAACACTAAATGTTTGGGACATCTATGTTAATATGTTAGAATATATTATGTTTGGGGTATGAATGTTTCATAAAAATCATATGTGTGAATATAAACATATATAAATTTACAAATTTCGACTAAACATACATATGTTGTGATATTTTATTCAAAGCGACAGAGAGAGAGTATAGAGAGAAATAGAGATGGAAACCGGGAGAGTTGACGAAAGATATCAATATAACACAGCAAAAGAGTCAAAAGAGAACAATTTCTGTGAAACCGCTTGTATGTTGTTTCGGAAAACTGTTTTATGATAAGGCCAAAAATTTGATATGCTTAAGTCTAAATATTATTTAATTTGAATAAAGAGAATAGACATTCGGAACCAAGAGAATAGACATTTGAAAAACAAACAGCATATGTTTTCGCCTTGAGAGCAGCATTTTATGTATGTGTGGACATGTGTTTTGTTTATCATTTTGGCATTATGGGCACAATTTTTTTCTTGGTTCGTTAAAAGAAATCAGGGGTCTTCATAAAAATAGCGAAAGGGCACTATACACTTTTTAGAGTTGGGACAGTAAAATGAAATAAGGAGGAAATAGTGAAAAATTACACAGCAAAATGTAAAAAAACAAACTTTAGTTCCTCTTTAGTAGTCCACGAGGAGTTAACGGACACCATCAAATATAAAAGCGGGCATTAAGTTCGAGTTTTACAGCTAAAACAATTTAAAAAGTTTATTTTCTTTAAAATGAATTATTAAAGAAAAATAAAAGGAATTTTAGAGCGATGGTGTTAAATGCTAGTAAAAAACTGTACACTCCTAAATAAATGTATGTTTATATTATAAAATTATGTATACTCGACTCCACGTTCTTCTTTTGTTAGTTTTTGAATTCCTTCCAAATTTTAAAGTTTTGTCCAAAAACAGTTTTTTATTACAATATTGTTATTTTTGCAATAAAAAATAATATTTTATCCAAAAATCAGTCAATTTCGTTTATATCAAGCACTGTTACTGACTACAAATCTTTAATAACGCACATTTCGAAGTTTCATTTAAAAAAATTTAATATAGTATATATAAATGTGTAAATTAAAAAAAAAAAAAACAAAAAATGTTCGGTCGGAGCAGGGATTGAACCCACGACCCTTTGCATGCAAGGCAGACATGCTAACCACTGCTCCACGTGGCAAACAAATGTATGTTTCTGTTAAATAATGTTATGTTTGCATGGGCTCGTGGGCGCTGCAAACTATGCTATATAAATGTAACTTAAAACGATAATTATCTACTGGTGACTATAACAGCTACGTAGCCCAGTGGATAGTGTGTTGGCTTACAAACTGTATGGTCCTCGGTTCGATTCTCCGTGCAGGCGAAAGGTAAAATTTAAAAAAAATTGTAAAAGTGAATAATTTCTTCAACATTATTTGTATTACAGAAAAAGGTGCCAAGAACTAATAAATTTCGTGGAAGTGAAAATTACGAGTATGTTAGGGAATGAGCACAATCGTGTTTGGGAAAAATTCTTCCAAGCATATAATATTTTTGGCTCAAAATGCTTCCAAACATATATTATGTTCACATAAAACAAACATATTAATGTTTCGGCAGTATGCAATAATATATGTGCTTCCTGCAAAATATGTTTGGAACATATGTTAAAGAAGCGATTTTTTTTGAGGGTGCATGCTGCGTGAGAAGGCTGTTATGATGGCAAATGTTCGATGGGAGAATTGCAAGGGCTGTAACGACACCAAACAAATATGGCCCCATTTAAACTTAAATCGTACACTAGATATGCTAGTGTTCTCGAGACGCCAGATATCACTCCTGATATCTGCTATAACGGGTCGCTGCTTGATAGGCGATTTGGCAAAAACTATTGGTGCGAAGTATAATGACTATTGTATGAGCTGTCATGTTGCGGAGGAAAAGGAATCAATAAAACACCTCTTGTGTGAGTGTCCTGCATTTTGTGTAAGGCGTAAGCAAATTTTAGGGGCATATAGCTTCAGATTACTAGCGGACCTGGAAAACGTTAACTTAAGCAGTCTGCTAATGTTTTTGGAACAATCTGGTTGGTTCAACAGAAGAAAATAATCGAGAAGGTTCAACGGTTAAAACTAGAAGTGCCCATATGTAATAGGTACTTTTAGTTAATGTGGTATCACAATGGACTGAATAGTCTAAGTGAGCCTGAATCTTAATCGGGCTGCCACTTTAACCTAACCTAACCTATCCTCCAGATAAATCTTCACCATTGTAAGGCTGCACGTGCTACCTTAAAAGTTCTCCTGACGAAGGGGGACATAGACATAGTTCTTATGTGAATTAAGTACTCCGGGGTTCAAACTATTGCAGTATACTGGTAATGATGTAATTCGAGCCTGTATAATTGCTAAAAACGAGCTTAACTTGTTTCTGCTTCCTGCAATGTGCAATGCAGACACTGTCGTTGCCAATTTAACAATAGCCAAATGCAAATATTGGGTATCTTCGGTCTACATGGGACATGACAGGGAGATGCCTCCATGTGCCGTTAAGACCTTAGTTGAGGAGTCACTGAAAACAAAGACGAAACTCATTATGGGATGCGATGCGAATGCGCATCATAGTATATGGGGAAGTAGTGATACTAATGCAAGAGGAGAGTCGCTAATAGAGTTTATTTTGCGTACTAATCTGGTAGTCTGCAACAAGGGAGATACCCCAACCTTTGTCACTAAAAACAGGCAAGAGGTTTTGGACATCACCTTTGCCTCGCAAGAACTGAATGAAATGATATCTGAGTGGCAGGTTTTAAGTGAACACAGCTTCTCAGATCATCGCTACATCAGTTTCAAATTTGATGTTCATACCACCAATACCATATTTCCGCCAAATGTTAGGAAAGCTGACTGGAATAGGTATAGGGAATCGTTCAATATGATGATACCGGAAATAACAGAGAAAATATGAGAAATGTGCAAGATATCGAACACGCAGTGGAGCGGAATACTAAGACCTTCAACATCTCACTGAAAGCTGCATGCCCTAGAGGGAAGCCAAGGGGAAAAACTCGACCACCATGGTGGTCTACGGAATTAAGTTATATGAGGAAATCCTGCAGGAAGCTCTTTAACAAGGCAAAGTCCACTAGAGCCCCTGAGGAATAGGGCGCTTACAAGAAGAATCTGAGAGGATACAAGCGAGAACTGAGAAATGCTCAGCATAACTCTTGGAATGACTATCGCAGCAGTATTGTGAATACGTCCGAGGCTTCCAGACTACGGAAGGTTCTAGCATCCACCAACTCCGCTCCAGGTTTCATTAAAGCATCGGAGGGCAATTGGACAACGTCCAGTGAGGAGACGCTGGAGGTACTATTGGACACACATTTTCCTGGAAATAAGACGGTTGAACCAGGTTCTGGCGGTGCCACAGTGGCTCAGCGGTCGCACAGTGGTCGGTGCTATATGGAGTTAGCGGCCAAAAATACTTCCAGTATAGCTATCATCGTGAAACTTCGGTCACGGCTTTATAATTATGTCAGGACTATTTAATGATAAAATGGGATTGATTGATGACGTTTTGGTATAGCCCCCCATATAGACCGAAAATTGAAATCTAACGTTATATTAGTACCAAAAATAGGTGTGCTAAAAATGGTGTATATCGGTCCATGTTTTGGTATAGCCCCCATATAGACCGATCTCCAAATTTTACTTCTTGAGCTTCTGGGAACCATAGTTTCTATCCGATTTCCCTGAAATTGGAAATCTAGAGGTATTTTAGGACCGCAAATAGGAGTGCCACAAATGGTGTCTATCGGTCCATGTATTTATATAGCCCCCATATAGACCGATATCCCGATTTTACTTCTTGGGCTTCTAGAAACCTTATTTTCTATCCGATTTGCCTTAAACATGAAATACAGAGGTATTTTAGGACCACAAATAGGTGTGAAGAAACTGATGGTTATAGGTTCATGTGTTGGTATAGCCCCTATATATACCGGTCTTCCGATTTTATTTTTTGGGCTTCTAGAAAACGTAGTTTCTATCCGATTTTTCTGAAATTGGAAATCTAGAATTATTTTAGGATCACAAGTAGATGTAACGGAAATGAGGTGAATCAGCCCATGTGTTGGTATAGACCACGTATAGACCGATCTCACGATTTTACTCCAAGGGCAGTAGTTTTTATCCGATTTTCCATGTATTCGGTCCATGTATTTATATAGCCCCCATATAGACCGATATCCCGATTTTACTTCTTGGGCTTCTAGAAACCTTATTTTCTATTCGATTTGCCTTAAACTTGAAATACAGAGGTATTTTAGAACCACAAATATGTGTGAAGAAACTGATGGTTATAGGTTCATGTGTTGGTATAGCCCCTATATAAACCGGTCTTCCGATTTTATTTTTTGGGCTTCTAGAAAACGTAGTTTCTATCCGATTTTTCTGAAATTGGAAATCTAGAATTATTTTAGGATCACAAGTAGATGTAACGGAAATGAGGTGAATCAGCCCATGTGTTGGTATAGCCCACTTATAGACCGATCTCACGATTTTACTCCAAGGGCAGTAGTTTTTATCCGATTTTCATGAAAACAAGAAAACAAGATTGTTTTGAAAATTCGCCCTATTTTCATCGATATATTTTGAACCACTTAACTTATCACAGATCTTATTATACACGTTTGTTCGACATCTCAATACCTTGCATTCAAGTACAAACAACGATATAATCGAGCATTTCTAGCTCGAGGTATAATTTGTTTAGAGAAAAAAGTCAGAAAAAAATAAAAATAACGGGATATCTCAAAAACGGTTTCATAAAAATTTTTTAACATTCATTTTCAATTTCAGCAGATCAAAATACATAAAAAAATCATGTACATTTTCAGTGTAACCTAGTGTTAATAAACACCACATAAAAATGCATATTTGGATATAAAGAAACAAGACCACTTCGGTATTAGGGAGATAACACAAAGGGGGGCAAAAGAAAGCAGCTGATTTTTATCAATTTGGAATCTTGAAATATTAACAAATAAACCACAAAAAATCCCATTGGAGACTTCAGGGGGGAACACAACTAAAACTCTACATAAAATTTACATATAAGAACGAACGAACACGAAACAAAGAGACTGACAAAAATTGATTTTATAACAAATTTAAAACTATTTTTACACACTTTTTTTATTTTAAAATATAGTTAATATCATTTAATTCAATATTCATTTCGATTTATTTCGATATAATTTTTTTTTTCTTTTATTTATATTTATTTAAAAGTGCACTTAATTTTATACTTTTTCACACTTCAAAAACCAACTGCTTACTTGCTCTCTCTTTTGAAGCCGTTCTTAAAGAGTACAGATGGAATAAAACAAAAACAAATACAAATTGTAAAACCTTGTTTGCATAAGAAACAGTGATGCCACACTTTTTGACAAATTTCTAACTTTGATTTTTTTATTTTTGGCCAAAGGGATCGACCACTGTGGGTCGTTTCCTATCGAGGAAATTGTATCGGAATCTAGAATAAGATGGGCGTCAAATAGCTTTGGACCATTCAAATCCCCCGGACCTGATGGAATTACTCCGGCGGAGTTACAAGCAGTAACTGACAAAATTATCCCCTGGTTGTCGGCGATATATAAAGGATGTATCAACTTATCATATATCCCAGGAAAGTGGAGGGAAACAAAAGTCGTTTTCATACCTAACTAATAATTAGACGAACTGCTAATGAAGAGACGTATTTCAGCCACACTAGGACAAGCAAACATACAAAGGTATGTGAACAGAGGCACTCCCCAAGGAGAAGTTCTATCACCTCTTCTTTGGAATGTTGCTATAAATAACCTTCTGGTTGCTCTAGAAAAAGAAAGGATAAAAGTGGAGGCATACGCAGATGATGTGGCTCTAGCAGTCAGGGGAAAATTACCATCCACATTCAGAGGGCCCTCCGGATGACTGAGAAATGGGCGAAAGACAATGGACTTGGGGTAAATCCTGCAAAGACAGAACTAGTCATGTACTGCAAAGATCGCAAAACTCCCACGGTTAGGCCCATTTCCTTAGGGGGTATTGAAATTCCCTTTGGTGAGTGTGCAAAATACCTTGGCGTTATTGTGGACAGGAAGCTGAACTTTAAGCTTAATATTGAAGAAAGGGCGAGAAAAGCAACGGTAGCTTTGTACTCGTGCAAAAAGGCAATAGGGAAAAAGTGGGGACTAAAACCAAAAATTGTGCATTGGCTATACACGGCAGTGGTTAGACCTATAATGCTATATGGTGTTGTAGTCTGGTGGTCGGCACTTCACCAGCCAACAAGTTTAGACAAAATTCAGCGTATGGCGTGTTTGTGTATCTCAGCGCATTCAGCAAGACAGGAACAAATTCCCTTAATGTAATGCTGCATCTATTGCCTTTAGACATTTTGGCCAAACAATCAGCTGCAACAACGGCTGTGAGGTTGCGCGAGCTATCGCTGTGGTCGGAAAAAAGTTACGGTCACAGTTCGGTCCTCAAAATAATGCCAGATGTGCCTTACGTAGTGGATAACACTTTGGCGAGTCCACTTTTCGACAAAAAGTTTGAGACTCTAATCCCCAACAGTGAGGCGTGGTGCACACAGACCCCGGGGAATAAAGAATATATAGATTTCTACACTGATGACTCCAAATTGGATGGACAATTGGGTTTCGGAGTCTATTCTAATGATCTGGAACTTTGTAACAGCCAATTTTAGTGGCCATTAAAAAAATGCTTTTATGTATTCTCATATTTCCCCATGAAATAATTGCAATTGCTCGGTGGCAACCCTTTTCATTTCTATGGTCGATGAACATCGATGATCGATTTTCACTCTGCTCTTTGTCATTTGCTTAAGCCTATCAAAAAAATTATTTGACAAATCAACCACATCATTTCCTTTTTTAATCAAGACTCTTGAAGAGAAGAAGCTGAGAGAAAGCAAAAGTGTATTTTACTACCATTTTCTATAAAAAAAAAAACACAATTATATATTCGAATATTTCAAAGAAATCTCTCCTGTTACAATTTGAAAAATTTGGCTAAAATACACCATTTTAGAAGTAAAAGGTAGTAAAGTGGATATTTCGTAAATTATTTTATTTGCTAATTTTGTCAAATTGTGCTATAGCTTTCCAAACTCCAAAAATAATTTCTGACGCAATACATATTCATGTGTCTCCGAGAATATTGAAGAGAACAATTTACCCCATACAAGCATTGCTGCAAAACAACATCGCTGACCCCAGTGTCCAAATCTTAATTTTTGCCAATTGTATAAATCCGTACACGTGTGGACAGACTCGGCAATTTATTGGCCTCTATGCGGCGCTGGGGCCAACTTTAAGAGACTCTTACAAAAAATCATTACCACAACCTAAACACAAATCAGCGATATTAAGATTTTTCCCAACGCAATTTTATTCCAAAATCCATTTGTGAAGATCTATCCGGCAGTACATAACCTTCTGCAAGATGCCAGCAGTTCGTGGCCAAAAATCTTTTGGCTTCGAAGAACATAAAATTTAAGTATTTTTCCAATATATTAGCCTTAATCAACGTTTACTATAACCGGATATAATTTTTTATGTCTTGCTAGGAAATTGTTGCTCAAAAATGGAATTACTTTTTCTTTAAAGAGGCCACAGATTTTGCCTAACCCCTAATACCATAAGTAGACAAACAAG
This sequence comes from Haematobia irritans, assembly GCF_050003625.1. Classification (NCBI taxonomy): domain Eukaryota; kingdom Metazoa; phylum Arthropoda; class Insecta; order Diptera; family Muscidae; genus Haematobia; species Haematobia irritans. The sequence goes on along the minus strand of NC_134398.1, from coordinate 112,339,798 downwards.
ATCATCCAAATTTGAAATGCAATCCGTATTAAAGCAAACCAAAATTGTAAGTGCAATCATTGCTCCAATATACCACCCACAAGCAATCAATGTTCTAAGGTAATGGTGTATGATCCAACATCGAACATGATCTTATAAACTTTGTCATCATCATCATTAAAAAGAAAAACATCATTTCGTCAAATTTCTGGAGGCCTTCATAAATTTCGGCGTTTATTTGGTGAGTACATTGCAAAAAACAAAATCATAATTATTACGTACCTATGTTTATTGATTTGCTTTATTATCGTTACGTGGGAGTATAATGAAATTATAATTTGTCTCTCGATTGCATTCCAAGCATTTTTTTGTTTCTTGTTGATAGGGATGTCATACAGATATCTATTTTGCATGATCTTTATTTTCAGGGGTTTCTAAATTTATGAAATAATTTTTCAAAAACATATTTTCTCATTACTTTAAGAGACTTATATCTATAAAATTCTATGGTTATATGGACCATTATTTCTAAATTAAAGTTGATAAACTAGAAATTGTTCTCACATTTTCATTTAGAAAATTTTAAAGAGAAAAAATTGTTTTCTTTTTCGCATAAACTAAATCAAATTGAATGCAGTTTAGATAAATCTACTTTTAAGTAAAAAAAACCATATTTTCCTAGTATGATTTGAATAAATAAAATGATGGAGTCTTGTAAAATGAACTGGTAAAAAGAACTATAAGTGTTTTCATACGGGTAATGTGGTAATGTTCTAGGAAAGGTTTGTTTTTGGGGTCCTATAAAAATCTAGCGCTATCAGGACCAAGGTTAGGGTGGGTAAAGATGCGCAAACTCCTGAAACATCTGTGAGAGTTTTTCCATCGGTAAAATTGTGATTTGAAGACATTTTCCATTCCATTTAATTTTCTTTCTGTGGGGTTATATAAATTTAGAATTTTTTTTTTTTTTTTTTTGATACCATTAAGACCATATAGATTTTTTTTTGATTGTCTTTGTCCGAAAAAAAGGGAGTCTAAAATATGTTATGTATTTCGACGTTCTGCAGAAAGAAGAACCCCCCCCCCCTCCCCCAGCTGTAGCTAGCTATCAAAGGCTCCCGCAGTCCTTTTTTGTGCAGAACCCAATTGGTATAAACACCCTACCACAGGCAACTCTATTGAGTTCACCGTAGCCATCTTAGAACTTTTATATCGTAGGAAAAGTTGACCTGCATTTTGATCGTGTGTATGTTACAGAAATTGCGCCCAACGTGGGGCCGAAATTGTGTAAAAATTGCACATTGACGCCCCAAAATTCTATATATAAAGTAAAGATTTAAATTAAAGTTGAAGGTGTAGTTATAAACAAGTCATGTTAGTTTCTAGAATACATTATTGAACTTTTCTGGATTTTCAATTACTTGAGGCCCGAAAGATCGAGTAAATTGACCGATAGGATTCTATACTGACTTTCTAATATTAATTTTGGCTCGTATATGGCACACTTGAGATTTTCATTTATGTTTTCAATATAATAGTTTTCAGATATTTGAGACTGAGTTATCGGAGCTCGGCATTTACTAGGATTACATTATAGTGCTGCTTGTATTTAATGTCCGGTATATGTCTGGGATACCATGGTTGAGAAATTTTTGTCCGGTTTGTTTCTATATTTGCAGCTATTTGTTTTGAATTCAATTTCATAGCCCATATTATTTCAAGTCAAATTTTACCACATATTTAATTTCCTAAAACAACCACTAAATCCACTAACGTATGAAAGCACGCAATTTTGTCATATATATTTGAGAAGAATTAAACTTGTATTCAGATCTTTTGAATTATAAATATTAAAAAAAAAAAACAAAATATGTCCGTACCCAGATCTCCTCCACCTTCCTCAAAAGGAAGAAATGAATCAAATTTAATATGTACGATTTGTAATGAGCCCATGAGTGAACCAAGGGATTGCTTAATTATAACAAAGTGTATGCATTCTTTTCATCGCACATGTATCGAGGAACGCCTTTCCAATTCTGGCGAATGCCCGGTGTGCAAAAGACCCTGTGAATTATCAGAAGTTCAGGCCTTAAGTAATCAGATTACACAGATTACTCAAGATGATAATTTGAATAATGCCAATGTTTCCCAGCAAACTACGAAATCAAAGCCAAGCTTTCGAGGTAAAGGGCGCGGTGGCATTTCAAGATATTATAATACAAGAAATTCTAACAGAGAAGGTTACCAAGATTTTGGTCCACCAGAAGTTTTGGACAGTAATGTGCAGGCCGAGGGAATATCAACTCCTTTAGATAATTCAGATAGAGGACAAGCTCGAAATGATATTACACCTCGACCTTCTTGTCACAGACAAAATATTGGCAATAACCAAATAGATTATGCCCGTATTAATGAAATGATTGGAAACAGTGTTACACGTGCACTACAAAATCTTAATTTGAATCAAGATTTTAATATGAATCCTCACCATAACGTGCCTTTGGTACCGGATAATAACAATAATAGAGCAGAATTGAGAAATGCCTCATTCCTTAATCATAGCCACAATAGTAGTCATGGTAGTCATTCTTTGGCCTCGGATAAAATAGCTTCAATTATAAAAAATTGGAACATACAATTCGATGGTTCTGCGCAAGGACTTGGCGTAGAGGAATTCCTCTATAGAGTCAAGTCTTTGACGGCTGATAATTTCGATGAGGACTATTCAGTTATCTGCAAAAATATTAATATCCTTTTGTCTGGAAAAGCAAGGGATTGGTTTTGGAGGTATCGAAAACAGGTTCCGTCCATAGTTTGGGAGGATTTTTGTTCCGCAATACGATACCAGTATAAGGACTTTAAATCCGACTCCGACATTCGAGAAGAGCTTAGGGCTAGGAAACAAAAGCCCGGTGAAAACTTCGAATCTTTTTATGACTCGATATCACTCATATTGGATCGTTTGGCTTCTCCTATCCCAGAAACGGAATTAATTGAAATTATTAAGAGAAATCTTCGCCCAGACATAAGGCATGAATTACTTTATGTTCCCATTTTTTCTATAGCGCATCTGCGAAAACTAATCCAGATGAGGGAAAGTCGAATGAATGAAGAGAGTTGTCGTCGTGTTGTTAATAACAGAGCGTTTGGTTTCTCAAACCCCCGCAAAAATGTTTCGGAAGTTGATTACTCCCACGATTTTAGTACTGGTGGTGAATTAGAAAATGAGGCTTCTGTGGACGCGTTGAATATTTCTTCGTCGGCCCCCAGGTGTTGGAATTGCCAGGAACCTGGACATTTTTGGGATGACTGTCTCAAAGAGAGATCAGTCTTTTGCTATGGCTGTGGGGCCAAAGAGATTTACAAGCCCAATTGCCCCAAATGCACAGCGAAGAGAATTCATCTCTCAAAGAACTCACCACCGCAACAAAATTCAAAAAACCAATAGAGTGTAATGGCAGTGAGATTTCCATTTCCACTGACCATAACAAAATCATAGGGCTCAACGAGCCCACTGACAGCCCCAACGACACGATATGTATTTTAAAAAGGACTGAATGTGACAATAAAGATTTTCTGAAACCTAGACTCTACCCCAGTCGGCCTTATCATATACGCTGGGCCGAGTACCTTAGGAAAAGGGATAAAATTTTCGAAAATTCAGCTATTTTCTTCCAGCCGAACAGAAAACCAAAAAGATCCACTATTCGACTTCGTCAATACTTTAAACGACGAAAATTTTGTTCTAAATTTTTAATTTCAAGTATTATTGACAATCCTCATGATCAACGACTATACGCCAAGATATCATTTTTGGATTTCATCGAACATGGTCTTTTAGATACAGGCGCCAATGTTACCTGCATTGGTTCTGACTTGGCCATGTACGATTTTTCTCGGTATAAGGAATTCTTCGCTTTTAGATCCTCTGTGGGAACCGCAGACGGTACTCGCCAGAAAGTCACTGGATATCTAGAAGTGAATGTGTCCTTTCGTGACCAAACAAGACCACTCAGAATTTTAATCGTGTCATCATTAAATCAACGTTTAATATTAGGTTTGGATTTTTGGAGGTTATTTAACTTAGCCCCCGACGTTTTTGAGTCCATTGTTCTATCATGTCCATCCGATAAAAATATATTGTCCGAAGTCCGGTCCAAATTATCTGCTTTTAAGTCCGAGTTATCGTCCGTTAATCATGAACAAAAAGAATCAAAGGATTCGCATTTCAAACCATATCCACTAACTCCTGCCGAACTTCTACAATTAGAGGCAGTTAAGTCCCTCTTCCCCGATTTTGATAAACAAGGGTTGGGAAAAACCAGCTTGATTAGGCATGAGATCGATGTAGGCAATGCCAAACCGATCAAACAACGGTTTTACCCAGTTTCTCCAGCCGTGGAGGAACTGATGTATAAAGAGATAGACCGAATGTTGGCACTAGGAGTTATCGAGCCATCTACCTCTTCATGGAGCTCTCCCATGAGATTGGTTATAAAACCAAACAAAGTCCGTCTGTGCTTAGATGCCAGAAAGGTGAACTCTGTCACCAAAAAAGATGCCTATCCGCTTCCAAGTATTGAGGGAATTTTTGCCCGGCTGCCCAAAGCCAACTTAATATCTAAACTTGATTTAAAAAACGCATTTTGGCAAATCGGCCTTGTCGATGGGGCAAAACCTCTAACAGCATTCACAGTCCCTGGTAGACCACTATACCAATTCGTGGTCATGCCGTTTGGGCTGTGTAATGCGCCCCAAACCATGTGCCGATTGATGGACGAACTCATTCCGTCCGATCTGAGACACTGCGTTTTCGGTTACCTTGATGACCTTATCATTGTATCCGATTCAACACCCACCTATCAGTTCTTGTCAGGATAGCTGAACAGTTTAGAAGGGCGAATCTCACACTAAATGTGGCCAAAAGCAACTTTTGTGTGACAGAAGTGAAGTATTTAGGATATTTGATAGGTAATGGGGGATTAAGGACGGATCCAGACAAGATAGATTCAATTCTTTCTTGGCCTGTCCCTAAAAATTTGAAACAAGTGCGAGGTTTCCTCGGTTTATCCGGCTGGTACCGACGTTTTATTGAAAATTTTTCATCAAAAGTTTTCCCTATAACCGAACTTCTGTCCAGAAAGAAAAAATTTGTTTGGACTGAAGAAGCTAATGATGGTTTCAACACGATAAAGACCCTTCTGACTACGGCTCCCGTTCTGATAAATACCGATTTTTCAAAAAAATTTTATATACATTGCGATGCGAGCGATTATGGGATAGGAGCAGTGCTTGTACAATTTGATGAAAACGGAGAAGAAAGGCCCGTGGCATTCATGTCCAAAAAGCTTAATTCCGCCCAAAGGAATTACAGCGTGACGGAGAGAGAATGCTTGGCGGCCGTGGAAGCCATAAAGAAATTCCGTTGCTATGTCGAACTTCAAGAATTTGAAGTCATAACCGACCATTCCAGTTTGGTTTGGTTAATGAAACAACAAGATCTAACTGGCAGACTAGCCAGGTGGGCATTCAAACTCCAGGGCTATAAATTCACTTTTAGCCACAGGAAAGGAAAGGAAAATGTTGTTCCAGACGCATTGTCGCGGATACATAGCAATGAGGTGGATGCTATAGATTTTAAGGGTCCTGAGATTGACCTAAAATCCCCTCACTTCTCTGACCCAGATTATATTTCGTTGAAAGAGAAGATTTCGACTAATGTTGCTATGTACCCTGACTTGAAAGTTGTGGATGATTACGTGTATATCAGGACAGAACATTATAATGGTGACGAGGAACAGGAGCAACGAACGTGGAAATTATGGATCCCCAAAGAACTTCGAAATGATTTGATTGCACGATTCCATAATTCCGCTGTTGCTTGCCACGGTGGAATGCAGAAGACACTTGAGCTAATAAGGAGAAGTTTCTTTTGGCCAGGGTTAATAAGGGATGTGCGAGACTTTGTGAGGGCATGTGAAACGTGTAAGGCCACGAAATCTCCCAATCATATAATGAAACCCGAAATGGGTAAAGCAGCCACTTCCACACGCCCCTTTCAACGAATCTACGTCGACCTATTGGGCCCATATCCCCGTAGCAAAAGTGGAAACATAGGTATATTGCCCATTAAAAAAGTTTACATCGTCTGTGATTCAAGATTTTTTGTTGAGGCAAATATTTCATGTATATGGGGTACCCGAAATCTTGGTGAGCGACAACGGCTCACAGTTTAAATCTAATGAGTTGAATGCCTTTTTAACCTCATTTGGGATAACTCACACTTACACGGCTTTATATTCACCACAGTCGAATGCGTCAGAACGAGTAAACCGTTCAATAATCGCGGGTATAAGATCATTTCTGAAAGGAGACCATCGACTGTGGGACGAAAATTTGAGCTCAATAAGTTGTGCATTAAGAAATTCGGTACATCAGGCTACGAAATATTCTCCCTATCATGCACTTTTCGGCTTTGATATGGTGACCCACGGTACATCGTATCAACTACTGCGAAATCTACATGTACTAGATGAACCTTCGTTTGCATTGTCACGCGATGATGATTTGAAATTAATCCGCAATAATATCCGAAGGCATATTTCAGAAACATACGAACGAAACAAAAATCAATACAACCTTAGGGCTCGTCCTGTTTCATTCCGAATCGGACAGGAAGTTTTCAGAAGAAACTTTGCACAAAGTAATGCAGGGAAGAATTTTAATGCAAAGTTATCACCACTTTTTATAAAGTCAAAAGTTAAAGAAAAAGTTGGTCAGAACTATTACATACTTGAAGATATGAATGGTCGATTAGTAGGTACATTCCATGCCAAAGATATCCGACCATAGAAACCTCCAATTAATATTGTTTTCTATAAGAAAAAAATAATACTTGGTTTGTAACAGCCAATTTTAGTGGCCATTAAAAAAATGCTTTTATGTATTCTCATATTTCCCCATGAAATAATTGCAATTGCTCGGTGGCAACCCTTTTCATTACTATGGTCGATGAACATCGATGATCGATTTTCACTCTGCTCTTTGTCATTTGCTTAAGCCTATCAAAAAAATTACTTGACAAATCAACCACATCATTTCCTTTTTTAATCAAGACTCTTGAAGAGAAGAAGCTGAGAGAAAGCAAAAGTGTATTTTACTACCATTTTCTATAAAAAAAAAACACAATTATATATTCGAATATTTCAAAGAAATCTCTCCTGTTACAATTTGAAAAATTTGGCTAAAATACACCATTTTAGAAGTAAAAGGTAGTAAAGTGGATATTTCGTAAATTATTTTATTTGCTAATTTTGTCAAATTGTGCTATAGCTTTCCAAACTCCAAAAATAATTTCTGACGCAATACATATTCATGTGTCTCCGAGAATATTGAAGAGAACAATTTACCCCATACAAGCATTGCTGCAAAACAACATCGCTGACCCCAGTGTCCAAATCTTAATTTTTGCCAATTGTATAAATCCGTACACGTGTGGACAGACTCGGCAATTTATTGGCCTCTATGCGGCGCTGGGGCCAACTTTAAGAGACTCTTACAAAAAATCATTACCACAACCTAAACACAAATCAGCGATATTAAGATTTTTCCCAACGCAATTTTATTCCAAAATCCATTTGTGAAGATCTATCCGGCAGTACATAACCTTCTGCAAGATGCCAGCAGTTCGTGGCCAAAAATCTTTTGGCTTCGAAGAACATAAAATTTAAGTATTTTTCCAATATATTAGCCTTAATCAACGTTTACTATAACCGGATATAATTTTTTATGTCTTGCTAGGAAATTGTTGCTCAAAAATGGAATTACTTTTTCTTTAAAGAGGCCACAGATTTTGCCTAACCCCTAATACCATAAGTAGACAAACAAGATCATCCAAATTTGAAATGCAATCCGTATTAAAGCAAACCAAAATTGTAAGTGCAATCATTGCTCCAATATACCACCCACAAGCAATCAATGTTCTAAGGTAATGGTGTATGATCCAACATCGAACATGATCTTATAAACTTTGTCATCATCATCATTAAAAAGAAAAACATCATTTCGTCAAATTTCTGGAGGCCTTCATAAATTTCGGCGTTTATTTGGTGAGTACATTGCAAAAAACAAAATCATAATTATTACGTACCTATGTTTATTGATTTGCTTTATTATCGTTACGTGGGAGTATAATGAAATTATAATTTGTCTCTCGATTGCATTCCAAGCATTTTTTTGTTTCTTGTTGATAGGGATGTCATACAGATATCTATTTTGCATGATCTTTATTTTCATTGATGTTGGGGTTTCTAAATTTATGAAATAATTTTTCAAAAACATATTTTCTCATTACTTTAAGAGACTTATATCTAGGTTAGGTTAGGTTAAAGTGGCAGCCCGATTAAGATTCAGGCTCACTTAGACTATTCAGTCCATTGTGATACCACATTAACTAAAAGTACCTATTACATATGGGCACTTCTAGTTTTAACCGCTGAACCTTCTTGATTATTTTTCTTTGTTGAACCAACCAGATTGTTCCAAAAACATTAGCAGACTGCTTAAGTTAACGTTTTCCAGATCCGCCAGTAATCTGAAGCTATATGCTCCTAAAAGTTGCTTGCGCTTTACACAAAATGCAGGACACTCACACAAGAGGTGTTTAATTGATTCTTTTTCCTCCGCATCATGACAGCTCATACAATAGTCATTATACTTCGCGCCAATAGTTTTTGCAAAATCGCCTATCAGGCAGCGACCCGTTATAGCAGATATCAGGAGTGATATCTGACGTCTCGAGAACATTAGCATATCTAGTGTGCGGTTTAAGTTGAAATGGGGCCATATTTGCTTGGTGTCGTTACAACCCTTGCAATTCTCCCATCGAACATTTGCCATCCTAACAGCCTTCTCACGCAGCATGAGCTTGCAGGTAGCTAGGGGCATACCAACAAATTCCAGTTCCCCTGGAATATGTAAGGTAGTCCCTAGCCTTGCCAACTCATCTGCTTCGCAGTTCTCCGGTATGTTCCTATGGCCAGGCACCCATATTAGGTGAATATTGTACTGCTCAGCCATCTCATTAAGAGATTTGCGGCAGTCGATGGCCGTTTTCGAGTTGAGGAACACAGAGTCCAAGGATTTTATTGCAGGTTGACTGTCTGAGTATATATTAATGCCAATATTTGTTGGAACATTACTTCTCAGCCAATTCGCCACCTCTCTTATTGCTAATATTTCAGCCTGAAAAACACTACAGTGATTAGGTAATCTTTTCGCTATTCGAATTTCCAGATCTTTAGAATATACTCCGAACCCCACTTGTCCATACAATTTGGAGCTATCAGTATAGAAATCTATATATCTTTTATTCCCCGGGGTCTGTGTACACCACGCCTCACTGTTGGGAATTAGAGTTTCAAACTTTTTGTCGAAAAGTGGTTTTGCCAGGGTATAATCCACTACGTTAGGCACATCTGGCATTATTTTGAGAACCGAACTATGACCGTACATTTTTTCCGACCACAGCGATAGCTCGCGCAACCGCACAGCCGTTGTTGCAGCTGACTGTTTGGCCAAAATGTCTAAAGGCAATAGATGTAGCATGACATTAAGGGAGTCTGTTCCTGTCTTACTAAATGCGCCTGAGATACATAAGCTAGCCATACGCTGAACTTTATCTAAACAAGTCGGTTTCTGAAGTGCCGGCCACCAGACTACAACACCATATAGCATTATAGGTCTAACTACTGCAGTGTATAGCCAATGCACAATTTTTGGTTTTAGTCCCCACTTTTTCCCTATTGCCTTTTTGCACGAGTACAAAGCTACCGTGGCTTTTCTCGCCCTCTCTTCAATATTAAGCCTAAAATTCAGCTTCCTGTCCAAAATAACGCCAAGGTATTTTGCACACTCACCAAAGGGAATTTCAGTACCCCCTGGGAGTTTTACGATCTTTGCAGTACATGACTAGTTCTGTCTTTGCTGGATTTACACCAAGACCATTATCTTTCGCCCATTTCTCAGTCATCCGGAGAGCTCTCTGTATAATATCTCTGATTGTGGATGGGAATTTTCCCCTGACTGCTAGCGCCACATCATCTGCGTATGCCACCACTTTTATCCTTTCTTTTTCTAGGGAAACCAGAAGGTTGTTTATAGCAACATTCCAAAGAAGAGGTGATAGAACTTCTCCTTGAAGAGTGCCTCTGTTCACATACCTTTGTATGTTTGCTTGCCCTAGTGTCTCTTTATTAGAAGTTCGTCTAACAGCCTAAGTATACCTGGATCAACATTCAGAGTTGTCAGTCCATTTAATATCGAGCTCGGATGGACATTATTGAACGCCCCTTCGATGTCTAGAAACGCCACGATTGTGTATTCTTTGACAGATAGTGAGCTTTCAATAAAGCTGACTAGTTCATGCAATGCGGTCTCAGTAGACCTGCCCTTCGAGTATGCATGCTGTCGTTTCGAGAGCAAACTTGAATCCACGCTAGTTCTAAAATACATGTCTATCATCCTCTCCAGGGTCTTAAGTAGGAATGAGGATAAGCTGATTGGTCGGAAATCCTTCGCACTCGAGTGAGAGGCTTTTCCTGCTTTAGGTATGAAGACGACTTTTGTTTCCCTCCACTTTTCTGGAATATATGCTAAGTTTACACATCGTTTATATATCACCGTCAACCAGGGGATAACTCTTTCAGTCACTGCCTGTAACTCCGCCGGAGTAATTCCATCAGGTCCGGGGGATTTGAATGGTCCAAAGCTATTTAAAGCCCATTTTATTCTAGATTCCGACACAATTTCCTCGATAGGAAATGATCGCTGAGCCTCTGTTACACCGCAGGAACATGGTTCAACCGTCTGATTTCCAGGGAAGTGTGTGTCCAAAAGTACCTCCAACGTCTCCTCACTGGACGTTATCCAATTTCCCTCCGATGTTTTAATGAAACCTGGAGCGGTGTTAGTGGATGCTAGTACCTTCCGTAGTCTGGAAGCCTCTGACGTATTCTCAATACTGCTACAGTAATCATCCCAAGAGTTTTGTTGAGACCTTCTCAGTTCTCGTTTATATTCTCTCAGATTCATCTTGTAAGTGTCCCAATCCTCCGGAGCTCTTGTGGACTTTGCTTTGTTAAAGAGCTTCCTGCAGGATTTCCTCATATTACTTAACTCCGTAGTCCACCATGGCGGTCGATTTTTTCCCCTTGGCTTTCCTCTAGGGCAAGCAGCTTTCAGTGAAATGTTGAAGGCCTTAGTAATCCGCTCCACTGCGTGTTCGATATCTTGCACAGTGCTCATATTTGTCTCCGGCATTTCCGGTATCATCGAATTGAACGATTCCCTATACCTATTCCAATCAGCTTTCCTAACATTTGGCGGAAATATGGTCTTTGAAGTACGAACAGCCAATCTGAAACTGATGTAGCGATGATCTGAGAAGCTATGTTCCCTCAAAACTTGCCACTCAGATATCTTATCATTCAGTTCCGGAGAGGTCAACGTTACGTCCAAAACCTCTTGTCTGTTCCTAGTGACGAAGGTTGGTGCATCTCCCTTATTGCAAACTACCAGGTTAGTACGCAAAATAAACTCTATTAGCGACTCTCCCCTTGCATTAGTATCACTACTTCCCCAAATACTATGATGTGCATTTGCATCGCATCCCATAATGAGTTTTGTCTTTGTTTTTAGTGACTCCTCAACTAAGGTCTTAACGGCACAGGGTGGCATCTCCCTATCATGTCCCATGTAGACCGAAGATACCCAATATTTGCATGTGGGTATCTCTAGACTGGCTACGACAGTGTCTGCATTGCTCAATGAAGGAAGCAGAAACAAGTTTAGTTCGTTTTTAGCAATTATACATGCTCGATTTATATCGGTACCGGTATTATGCAAAAGTTTGAAACCCGGAGTGCTTAATTCACAGATCTTGTTCATATATATGTATGGTTCTTGAATAAGAACTATATCTATGTCTCCTTTCATCAGGAGAACTTTTAAGGCAGCACAAGCGGCCTTACAATGGTGAAGATTTATCTGGAGGAACCGTAGAACCATCCAAATTTTCAACCACCGTCAGATCAGCCGCTTCAATTGAGCCATCAAGGGCTTCCTCTTCACAGATCTCGGTGACTCTCGCAACAATCCGCGGTTCAGTTTTGGTGAGGCTTGAGCCTGTAGAAACTTCCCGCATATGATTTTCGCCATAGTCTGCAGGTTTTATGTCTCCTTCGGCTTCGCTAGGAGATTTTTCCACTGCTGACTCTACCGGAGGCTTGTCCGTTTCGGAATCCTTTGGCTGATCGCTTTTGTATACCTTCATATGGATATCATGAAAGCCAAAACTTACGCGTCCTTGGGTCTGGGCTAGATGTGGCAGCGACTCTATGTTTAATATAAATACCGCATGCCGTCTTGGTCCATCCACCTCATCCAAACGACCAACCTTCCAATCGGCGGTTGGAAGATCTGGGTTACATTCTTTTAGTCTCTCTAGTATTGACTCAGGATCAGGAGGGTTTGCCGGTATCCATGCATGTGCTCTAGGTTTAGCCGGTATGTCTTTTTTATCGACTAACTCCAAAGCGGCTCCTTCCCAAACTTCACCAATTAGCATCAATGCAGCTTTAAAGCAATCCATAGACCTCTGGTCTGCAAAAGCTATTAACTTATATCGTCCTTGATACCATCCAGCATCTTGCCGTCGAGGACTTGGTCCGGGAAACTTTTTTCGCACCTCTGAGTAGACACCAGACATCGCGTTCTCAATTTCCCCCATTTTTGCCTTGGAATCATACCGTCCAATGCTCCTTTATTAATAATAGCCATCACAAGGCTGTCTTTTGCAACTGAGGCAAACGATCTTTGATCCCGTTTAGAGGATGGTAGCTCATCCCGTGATCGTTCCCTTTTTCCAGCTTCAAGAATTCCTTGAGCCCATTTTAAGGAATCGCTTTGCTTAGCCGACAACGTGCTTGGGTCGACTGATCCTAATTTCTTTAGGATAAACAAAGCATTTCTTCGTTCCTTGAATCTCTTTCGAGAGGGATTGCCTCCTTTTGATGTCGTCACCTTAGAAAAGGTTCGACTTGCCAAAGTGTCACCGCCAGTCGACCCGTCTACAGGTCGACTAATTGGGCCTGACTCTTGGTCGATGCCCAAATTTATAACTTCAGTCGTTACCCGTCCACTGGGCCCTGAAGTTAGCAACCCAGTGGATGACTTTGAATTTCGCTGCATGGTGGTTTATTATTTCCACCACACGTGAAATTCGTAATAAGTACTTATTACGATGAAATACTCCGCTATTAAAAAACACGTCCGTTCAGTTCGACGGTTGAAGAACAATGTTGAGTTATATCTATAAAATTCTATGGTTATATGGACCATTATTTCTAAATTAAAGTTGATAAACTAGAAATTGTTCTAACATTTTCATTTAGAAAATTTTAAAGAGAAAAAATTGTTTTCTTTTTCGCATAAACTAAATCAAATTGAATGCAGTTTAGATAAATCTACTTTTAAGTAAAAAAAAACCATATTTTCCTAGTATGATTTGAATAAATAAAATGATGGATTCTTGTAAAATGAACTGGTAAAAAGAACTATAAGTGTTTTCATACGGGTAATGTGGTAATGTTCTAGGAAAGGTTTGTTTTTGGGGTCCTATAAAAATCTAGCGCTATCAGGACCAAGGTTAGGGTGGGTAAAGATGCGCAAACTCCTGAAACATCTGTGAGAGTTTTTCCATCGGTAAAATTGTGATTTGAAGACATTTTCCATTCCATTTAATTTTCTTTCTGTGGGGTTATATAAATTTAGAATTTTTTTTTGATACCATTAAGACCATATAGATTTTTTTTGATTGTCTTTGTCCGAAAAAAAGGGAGTCTAAAATATGTTATGTATAGGACGAGAACAAAAAAATAATCAAGAAGGTTCAGCGGTTAAAACTAGAAGTGCAATGTATGTATATGCAATGTATACTGAACAAACAATTTTAATGTATTTATGTGAAGCTTATTCGATTCTACAAAAATATAAACACTAAAATGTAATATCAAAATTTACCTTTATAATAAAAGTCACCATGACCAGTAGGACACCATGACAGACAACTCAAAGTTATTGTCAGATATCAACATTTATTTTATATAGAATATAATTGTGAAGCCAATATGAAATATGTTAATTGTCATATATACTTATTGTTATTATAAGCAAAGAAATGACAATAAAATAAATAAATAATAAAAAAAATAAAATAATAATAAGTATCTAGTTCCTCTGATGGTAGTAGACGACAGTGATGGCAAATATTAAAACCGGTACGAATTATTAGAACGAGATGGAACGTAGGAACGATTTAATGGACTAGTTCTTTTCTACAAACGGAACAATAAGTCCGAATCACTACGGTGAAAGATTTTGCCCAAGACTAATCTGTGCAAAGTGTCAAGTAAATGGGAGTGAAACTGTCTCGGAGTGAAAATTTAGTTTACGTTGGTCATGTAAGTGTAAATCGGACAATAAATATGTATGAGAGCTATCCAAATCTGAACCGATTTTCACCCAATTTTGCACACTTGACTATACTGCTAAAAAGAATCCACGTACAAAATTTCAAAACGAATCGTTTTCCCCATACACAAAATAAAATTTAAAACATACTATTTTCAAAATATATGTCAAATTATTTAAATAAATTTCATAGAAAAAACGAATAAAAAAAGGATTTGGAGGAAATTAGGATGAGAAATAACTTAAATTTCTTCCCTTTTCAGTCGCGGTTGTATATATTTAGAGTAAATGGGAATTTCTAGTTTCCATGGCAACTGTCAGAATAAAACATCTCAACTCGGTGTGAACGGTGATATGTTTTGGGAAAACGAGTTAGTGGAAACATACATACATACAAAGATAACTGCGTGATATTAACAGTTCCACCCAAAAAAGAAAATGAAATAATATTAGTCAGCAATATCATATTTAGGTATGTGATGCGATATTGTGAAAAATGAAATCCTTAATTCAGACACAGTTGCAAAATGGATTCGACATAATAAACAAGCGTGTTCAACTTAACTCTGGGTTGCAACTAAGAACTATGAGATTCCAAGTTCGATTCTCTTCTCTCAGTCCACATGTCCATCTAAGTATATTTATACGTACAGTTTGAAAAAACAACTGCATGGAAAGGAGATAAAGAATATAGGATAAAAATTGAAAAAATGGTTGTTTTAGGGCATCGTACATTTCTGTAGTCAGCTCTGCTCAACTATAACCATTTTCGACATTGTCATTGATATAACAAACTTGTTCATTGTTAGTACGAAATTTTTGATTGGTAGCAAACTTCGTAAATGTTACGAAGCTTTTTCTATCAAATATGTGACTAAAGTGATCAAAAGTGGTAGATGAAACTGTGGAATAGCTTACCGATTGTCGATTTTGTTAAAAATCGCATTGCAGATGGACCAGAAGAGTCTGAGTTTCCAACGTGGTTTGTTTTTATTTCCAATGAAACAATGCAGACAATTAGTTCAGGTAGTATTAATAAATGCAATAAGTAAACTTCCACTGCCAAACACAAAATTGTTATAAAACTTCAAACCTTGCATTAATACTGGGTATTTTACCAAACAATCACACACAAAAAAATATTTTTCTGATTCAATCACGAAATTAATTGATCCAATTAATTTTTTAATTGAAATGTCTTCAATCACAGAAATGATAGTATCAATTAAAAAATTAATTGATCCAATTAAAAACTTAATTGATACTATTAATTTGTGTGATTGATTTTTATTTCAATTAAAAAATTTGTTGAATCAATTAAATTTTTAATTGAATATTTTTTAAAACTCAATTAAGATTTTAATTGGAAAAATTTTCGTAAATTTTTTTTTCTGTGCAAGGGAAGCAATCTAGCCTATAAAATTGTGAACAATTTTCTAATTCGTATTTCATAGGAAAATTCCAAAGAACAGATGATACACTCTCAAAAAACAAATTGTCTCTGTATCATATACTCGCAAACATATTCTGCTTCAAGCATATATATTTTTAGAATTTGTTCAAACAACAAAAAATTTTACGTTTCAAAAAAAATTTTAAGTTTCACCCTAAGCATATCTTTGTTTTAGGCCCCAAATAGTTAATTCCAGTTTCTACCCAGCAAAAATTCGGTAACAACTAGTGATTATTCCAGTAATACCTATAATCAAAAAATTATTACTTGCAGTATTACCTGTGATTTAAAAATAATAACGTAACTGTGTTGACCAAAAGTGATTCCTTTTATTAATATCAGTAATCAAAATCATATCTTGAGGTCCGGGTTGCAATACTGCTGAGGCCCTCCATTTCTAAAATGACTTTTTGCTATCCGGTGTTAGCTGGGCATACCTGGTAACATGAGTTTTTTGCTGGATAAATATTTGTTTGCTTGCAGCAAAATTTCTAAAATATAATTGTGTTGGAATACAATTAAGAACATACATCGAAAAAATATTTGCGCGATATTAAAGATTACGCAACCTATATTTTAGGATGCGAAACTTACAAAATATTAAGGACAAATTTCTTTAAAATTAAAATTTAAATTAAATTTAGGACACAAATTTTGTAAATTTACGTCCCTCCGTTAAAGACCCATGTCTTTGAACTAAGGCTAATTTTCCTTAATGTAAAGAAACACATTTTTGATTTAAAGAAATTGTCCTTAAATTAACTGACTTTCTTTAGTTAGATTTAAGATAAAAACGCTTCAAATATAGGCTAAGACTTATTTAGCGTTTTTGGTTTAAGTTTGTTTGGAATTAAGAATACATTTTATTGATCCTAGATTTAAAGCCAGATAGGTCGCTAAAAAAATTTCTTTAATTTAAAGAAGCCGCATCTTTGGCTCGGAATCAATACCAAAATCCTTAAGGGAAGGTAAAAATCTTTGGATCAAAGTAAACTTGTTTTTGAGTGTATCTTTGTAATTTATTTGAGTATTACACGCAAAATATTACAATTGTCCATCCAAAGATATCATATTTAATAAAATGTGATGTCCCAAACATAATATAATAATACATCAGCGTTGCCAGAATTGTTTCACCAAGCAATTTCAATCAAAAGTCACATTTTTGATTGAAATTTTAGAAATGGACTGAACAGTCTAAGTGAGCCTGAAATTTAATCGGGCTGCCACTTTAACCTAACCTTTAATCTAGAAACTTAAAAGCCTTATATTACTGATAATGCATATTAATTTAATTGTATTCATTTTCATTGTACTTCTGTGAGACTATGACAATATCTAATTAATATTGGGAGCCACCGTGGTGCAATGGTTAGCATGCCCGCCTTGCATACACAAGGTCGTGGGTTCGATTCCTGTTTCGACCGAACACCAAAAAGTTTTTCAGCGGTGGATTATCCCACCTCAGTAATGCTGGTGACATTTCTGAGGGTTTCAAAGCTTCTCTAAGTGGTTTCACTGCAATGTGGAACGCCGTTCGGACTCGGCTATAAAAAGGAGGTCCCTTGTCATTGAGCTTAACATGGAATAGGGCAGCACTCAGTGATAAGAGAGAAGTTCACCAATGTGGTATCACAATGGACTGAATGGTCAAAGTGAGGCTGATACATCGGGCTGCCACCTAACCTAACCTAACCATCTAATTCATATTAGCTCCGTTTACGTATTCGATAAATTTTAATCATAAACAAATCCAATGTGCATATCGCACAATGTAACATAGAAGTGTATTTGAAAATATCAGTATGTTCCGTTTTAATTGACTTAAAACCGTTGAATTACCCATGGCTTTTATTGGGAAATTACGCAAATAACCCTATTGTTGTCCAATTTTCGTCAATGTAATTCCATTCCACTTACAATCTGCAGATTTGTTTTTATCGCGCGTATAATAGTGTTTTGATCATATCAATACGATGTTTTTCATTGTCTCTTTTGATGTTAAAAAATAATACCACATTCAAAACTTTATTTAATTCATTTTTCTTGCATACACCAAAAAAACATGCTCGGTTCCAAATATTTTGTCTTTAGAGTAATGATTTTGATTCCGAGTCATATTTGAATAGATTCGTTGTTTCAGATTTTTCTTCATGAGCTATCAAAGTCCTTCAAAAACGTGCTAACGACAACTTAAATTTCCAAATTCAGATTCGACTTCAAGTAAAAATTATTCTTATATCAAATAAAAACGAGTTTAAAATAAAGTGTTGAAAAACATCTTTTATTTTTGAACGCTTTTTTGCTTTTTAAACACGATTTCATTAATTTTGAAGAATTTTGCAGAATTGACCTTAGGTTAGGTTAGGTTAGGTTAAAGTGGCAGCCCGATTAAGTTTCAGGCTCACTTAGACTATTCATTCCATTGTGATACCACATTCAACTAAAAGTAGCTATTACATATGGGCACTTCTAGTTTTAACCACTGAACCTTCTCTATTATTTTCTTTTGTTGTACCAACCAGATTGTTCCAAAAACATTAACAGACTGCTTAAGTTAACGTTTTCAAGGTCCCCCAGTAATCTAAAGCAGGACACTCACACAAGAGGTGTTTAATTGATTCCTTTTCCTCCGCATCATATCAGCTCATACAGTAGTCATTATACGCACCAATAGTTTTGCAAATTCGCCTATCAGACAGCTACACCTTATAGCAGATATATATACTACCAGGTTAGTACGCAAAATAAACTCTATTAGCGATTTTTCCCTTGCCATCCACCTCATCCAAACGACCAACCTTCCAATCGGCGGTTGGAAGATCTGGGTTACATTTCTTTAGTCTGTTTAGTATTGACTCAGGATCAGGAGGGTTTGCAGGTATCCATGCATGTGCTCTAGGTTTAGCCGGTATATCTTTTTTATCGACTAACTCCAAAGCGGCTCCTTCCCAAACATCACCAATTACCATCAAAGCAGCTTTAAAGCAATCATAGACCTATATATATATATATATATATATATATATATATATATATATATATATATATATATATATATATATATATATATATATATATATATATATATATATATATATATATATATATATATATATATATATATATATATATATATATATATATATATATATATATATATATATATATATAATATATATATATATATATATATATATATATATATATGTAAAACGGTTCGTTTTAAAAACTGACGGGGAGAAGGTGTATCCTTTCCTCCAATTTTTTTTAATTATGTTCTGTATTCAATTATGGACAATCTTCTATATTTCTTGTGAATTTTAAATGTGGTTTGTCAAGGGAATGTATCCTTCTCCTCAACATATCTGAAAATTAAGCACTATATTATAATAACGTACAAAGAATTACTGTTTTCCGTCCCATAAATCGGAAAAAGCAAAAGTAGTAAAAAATTGTACCACATTAACATTTGCTAAAATGTTGGCTGCCAATTTCATGTAGATTTAAGTTCTTTACTAAAAATAAGTCTGGCAGAAGCCTGTGCAAAAATCATAAAATTATGTACCGAGTTCCCATTTACGGACAACCCTCTACTTTCAATTTAAGAAAAAAGGGAACCCTCTCCCCACCTTCGCTCCACTCCGACCTAATATCGGACTATCACGTACCCGATATTAATTTCACAACTACTCAATGGTCCCTATAAAATTCTATCGATTTTCCTCTTCTCCAACCAGGTATCGAAAAATATATACTAATAAAAAAAAATATACTAATTTAAAAATCATGTATAAATATACTAATTAAAAAATCACATGTATAAATTTAATCATCTCCTCCCACGTTCCCTGTAAATTTCAAGTAGAGCGAAGATGTTTAAATTTTGCTCTATTGTTTTAACGGGACGTCATTTTCCCCGGTACAATATCGACCGTAGTGAATAGCACCCCTAACCTTCCCAGAAAATTCTTGAAACTTTCCTTCAAGGGTGGGGCAAGGAAGGATGCCTCTACGGTCATAACCTTCCCCACTCCCTTTGTAAATTTCAAGAAAACTTTAGATTTTTTTTGCAGTTTTAGAGGAGGACTTTCTCCCCGACCAAATATCGAAAAGTGATGTAGCGTATCTTTTGTAAACGTCCCAGAAAATTTCCAAAAAATTATAAGCCTAAAGGGGCGGCCTCTCTTCCGTCCAAATATCACAAAATCAGGTATAACTATTAATATCGTAACCTTTCCCCAGTCCTCTGCAAATTTCAAGTAACTCGGTAAAGTTTAATTGTTTCTCTGTATGTACTTAAGAGAAGCGGATGTCTCCCTATGCCCTTTTATTTTTATTAAAAAATCAGGAACTTGATATAAATTTCATAACCTCACCAATTTTTTCCGTAAAATTTCAGTCGGGGGAGTTTAGTTTTTACTGTAACCCCAACCCCATCACAACTGCCTGCAGAGAATTTGATACGACTTCAAGCCTGTTTAAAAGGTAGGGCCAAGGAAATGGTAAAGAGTAAGCTTATGTTACCTACAATGGTGCCCAAGATCATCCAGACTTTAAGAATGTGTTATGGACGACCAGAGCATATTCTGGAAAGGGTTATTGAAAAAGCCAGACGTTTTCCACCGCCCAAGAAAAACTTTTTTATCTCTTTATTAATGCATTCTATCTTATTAGCGATATTTTCATTATTTAATTGATTATTAATACAGTTATGCTAATGGTACCCACCCAGTGGTGAGCCCATTTTATATTAAATATATTTAATTAAATTTATTATATTTTCAATATTTGTTTTCCTCAATCTTCATGTTTAAGGTTTTTTAATGATTACAATAGTAAATCTTGCGGAGCTTTTCTATTTAGTCTAGTGAAAGTTTCCACATTGCCATTAAATTTGTTGCTAATGGGTTTGGATGATTTTGTGTTCTTATTTTGTAACTTTGAAGTTGCGATATTATTTCTTCTTTAACAGATTTCATATTCAGTTCTTCTTGTATTTGTTTATTTGTTATGTAGTAAGGAGCAGCAGCTATTTTTCTTAGTATTTTAGATTGAAATTGTTGCAGTATCTTGATAGTTGTATTGGAAGCTGTGCCCCATGGCTGGATACCATATGTCCAGATAGGTTTTATTATACATTTATATATCATTATTTTATTTTCCAAAGAGAGTTTCGAATTGGGACCAATTAGAAAGTTCATTTTATTGGCTTGAATATCAAGTGCTTTTCGTTTCGTTTTGATATGGGTTCCCCATTTCAGTTTGCTATCTAAGTACAATCCAAGATATTTGACTTCTTTCTTTTGTGGAATATCTATTTGATTCATTTTCACAAGTGGACAAGTTGAATGATTTAATGTAAATGTGACATGGGTAGATTTCGACTCATTCGCTTTTATTCGCCAGTTTTTTAGCCATATACTTAAAGTATTTAAAATTATTCTGTGGTAAATTACTCGCATTTTCCGCATTGATGTCTACTACCAGTACTGCGGTATCATCCGCAAAAGTTCCAATGACAGTAGATTCTGATTCAGGCAGATCTGATGTAAATAGTACATATAAAATAGGACCCATAACGCTCCCCCTGGGGAACGTCCGCCCTAATAGATCTCAGTGTACTCATCTCATCATTCTCTTGTACATAGAATAATCGGTTTTGAATATATGATTTGATAGACGAATAATAGTTTATTGGAACAAGCGATTTGACTTTGTATAGTAGGCCATCATGCCATACTTTATCAAATGCCTGTGAAATATCTAGAAACGCAGATGTACAGTATTGTCTCGATTCAAAAGCTAGATTTATTGTTTCCAACAAACGATGTACTTGTTCGATTGTTCCGTGATTCTTCCTGAATCCAAACTGGTGATTTGGTATAATTTTATTTTTTTCAATTATTGGCATTAATCTTTTAAGGAAAAGAGACTCCAGAAGTTTAGATAATACAGGCAGTAAACTGATTGGTCGATAAGAATTCACTTGGTCAAATGGCTTGCCAGGTTTTTGAATCATAGAAATTTGTGCAACTTTCCATTGCGGAGGAATAAAGTTGTAGACTAGACAGGCGTTAAATATAAATGTGATACAATCAATACCTTCTTTTGGAAGCTCCTTCAGAACCTTTGGGGTTATTAAGTCATAACCCTGAGCTTTACCAAGTTTTAGAGATTTTATAGCTTGTGTAATTTCGCTTTTAGTGAATTTTTTAATTGGCAAATCGAGTTGAAGAGTTTGATCTAAAAAAGTTTGAATATATTCTGGAGTTTCTTCGCAACTGTTGGGAGTGAATACATTGTACAAATGGTCAGCGAATGTTTCTACTTTTTCAGTATTGGTTTTTGTCCATGTACTGTCACTCTTCCGAAATGGATAAATGGTTTTATCGTTCAGATTTAGTTTTTTAGTAATTTTCCACAAAGAATAGTCACTTGACTTAGTTGGGCCAAGATTGAGAATTTCCTTCTCAATTTGTTCGTCGTTCAAAGAAGCCAGACGTTTTCCACCGCCCAAAGAAAAACTTGAGTCCATGATCGAATATGCATTGTGTGTAAAAAATATATACTCCACCATGGAAGCTTGTAAAATGGAGGCTCCTATGAACAACCCTATGTTGATAAAAGAGCTGGTAGATAAGCTTTCTAGCCAGTACAAATTAAATTGGGCTATGTTTCCTAAAAGTGATGAAACTCCAATTTTAAAAACATTTAGTGATTGGATTTTTCAAATTGCAGATGCCGCTAGCACAGTGGTGTCAACTGTCCCAATGTTACTCATCCGATTAACACTCATACACAAGAAAGTCCTCAAAGAAATACAAATTGTCTATATTGTGAAAAAGGTTAACATAAAATTTCAATGTGCAACCAGTTCAAGGAATTGAATTTGGACGATAAGCGGAAGTTTATGAAAGAAAATAAATTATGCCGTCAATGTTTAAATAAGCATAAAAGAAAGTGTTTTATGAACACCGAATACGGAATTGATGGTTGTCATGCAAAGCATCATCGTTTGCTTCAAAAAAATTTCAACGTTGAGGCAGCATCGTCTTCGAGACAACAACACGAAAATATAAGTAGTGGATCAATAAACTCACATTCTTGTAAAAATGATCAACAGGCCTTGTTTAGAATTATGCCTATACGGCTTCAAAGGCAAGGTGGTTACATCGATACATTCGCCTTCCTCGATGAAGGTTCGTCAGTTACTCTAATTGAACAGGACATATTCGACTCGCTCGATGCAAATGGTGTCAACAAACCACTTTGCCTAAAATGGACTGGCAACACTTCGCGTGTAGACGAATCTTCAGTTCAAGCATCTATAAACATTTTGAACCCAGAAAATGGATCAAAATATATGCTTAATGGTGTCCATACAGTGGAAAATTTAGATCCTCCGACGCAATCGCTTGATATGGACGATTTGATTGCGAAATATCCCGATCTAGCAGGAGTGCATATCAAATCGTATAAAAGGTTTAAACCAACAATATTGATAGGTGCAGACAACTGGAAAATTGCAGTTCCGCTGAAAATAAGAGAAGGTTTGTGGAATCAAGCAATAGCGACAAAAACAAGATTAGGATGTACAATCCAAGGCCTTCATGGTAACGGGCAATAGACAACTTGGTTAAACATACACACCTGCGAATGTGAAAATAATTATAATGAACTACATAAACTGGTCAAAGAACAATTTAATTTAGAAGAACCTGCTAGTAAGTCGTTAGTGTCAACTGAAGATTCAAAATCCATCGAGACGCTGAGGACTACGTGTCGAAAAGTGGACGGCCATTATGAGGTGGGTTTGTTGTGGAAAAATCATGTGAGTAAACTGGTGGAAAGTTATGATAATGTATATAAGCGCTTCATGTGTTTGAACAAAAAGTTTTCAAAAGATCCAAATTTGAAAATTGTGCTACAAAGTCAAATTGATACTTTACTTGCAAAAGGCTACGCAAAGAAACTGAATGCTGAGGATATAAATAAATCGACTGAACGAGTGTGGTACTTACCAATATTTTTAATTAAAAACCCAAACAAGCCGGGAAAAATAAGAATGGTCTGGGATGCCGCTGCCAAAAGTAATGGCGGTTGTTTCAATGACTATATGCACAGCGGACCTGATCTATTAAAACCCCTTGTAAATGTGTTGCTAAATTTCCGAGTGGGTAAAGTTGCAGTTTGCGGAGATATAGAAGAAATGTTTCACCAAATAAAAGTTAGAGAAAGCGACATGCACACTAGATAGTGTCACGGCCTAAAGGAAAAAAAAAAGTTGATGCGGTCACCCCCCAGTTTTGTAGCATATTCGAAGACAATTTCAGAACACCAAAACTTTTTTTCCGTGCACCCTACGACCCCCCGAAATACAATTTATTGTGCTATGTCGTCATTTGAAGTCCGATCGAAAAGAAACGCATATCGTTGTTCGTGGTTGATCAGGGGCTATATTTCGTGCATTGGTCATTTTTGACTCCAACGTCAAATTTGATTTTTAATTTTTTTATTTCGCTTCGTATACCCCTATGGCGCCCATTTCTAATAACCATTATACAGATCTTAACAAAATATGAAACTTTTGCTTTTGAAGTATTTAATTATATTCATAAACAAAAAAGTTACAGAGATTTTAAAAAGTCAATAGGTCACCCTACACAACACTAAATAGTTTTTGCTGTGTTGTCATGATGTCCGATCGAAACCACATGCACATCGTTATTCATATCTACGAAATTGATTTATAAGGCATTTAGAACACAAAACCTGTAAATTTCTAACGGTGCCTTTGTATACATACTCGTTGTTTGCACTACGGCATTTTCTGCGTTATGCAAAGTACATGTGTTTTTGCTAGAATAATTTGAGAGCCTACTGTTTTCATCACGTTTATTTATAAGGTTTAAGGTTTTATAAGTTGGAATTTTCGTAATTTTCCACAATTCTGTTACCACGTTTATTGCAACTTTTATATAACATGTAAGCTTTTTATTTTTTTTTAACACTTGCGGTGCCTGCTTTCTTTAAATATAAAAGGAATTCAATAACTTGATGATTTGTTGGTAATTTAATTTTGTCGATATCCCGAGCTTCGAATTTCATTTTGTTTTCACTTTTTTCAAATACTATCAACATCCTTCTCTCACAAAAATATGGACAGACTTAAAAAATCATGTAGCGAAAGTGATTGTTAGAATTTTAAAACAGTAGGCTCTCAAGTTGTTCTAGCAAAAACACATGCACTTTGCATAACGCAGAAAATGCCGTAGTGCAAACAACGAGTATGTATACAAAGGTACCGTTAGAAATTTACAGATAAACAGGTTTTGTGTTCTAAATGCCTTATAAATCAATTTCGTAGATATGAATAACGATGTGCATGTGGTTTCGATCGGACATCATGACAACACAGCAAAAACTATTTAGTGTTGTGTAGGGTGACCTATTGACTTTTTAAAATCTCTGTAACTTTTTTGTTTATGAATATAATTAAATACTTCAAAAGCAAAAGTTTCATATTTTGTTAAGATCTTTATAATGGTTGTAAGAAATGGGCATCATAGTGGTATACGAAGCGAAATAAAAAAAATTAAAAATCAAATTAGACGTTGGAGTCAAAAATGACCAATGCACGAAATATAGCCCCTGATCAACCACGAACAACGATATGCGTTTCTTTTCGATTGGACTTCAAATGACGACACAGCACAATAAATTGTATTTCGGGGGGTCATAGGGTGCACGAAAGAAAAAAAGTTTTGGTGTTCTGAAATTGTCTTCGTGTATGCTACAAAACTGGGGGGTGACCGCATCAACTTTTTTTCGTGACCCTATCTAATGCACACTCAAGGATTCCTGTGGTGGGACAAAAATTATCTTCCGGAGAAGCCGAGTGTTTATGTAATGTGTTCATTAACATTTGGAATTTCATGTCCCCATGCATAGCACATTACGTCCGAGATTTCAATGCTGATCAATTCAAGGACAAATATACCCGCGCGGTAACTGCCATTCAACACAACCACTATGTTGATGATTTTATTGACAGTGTAGACAGCGAAGAAGAAGCCATCGAATTAGCGTCACAAGTAAAATTGATTCACGCCGCTGCTGGATTTCACATTCGAAACTGGTCTTCGAATAATGACGCAGTCACCAACTACCTCGAAGAGATAACTTCTGCCAAAAAAAACGCCAAAAGGCCTCACAAATACTGAAAAGATGTTGGGTATGTTTTGGGACCCCAATAAAGATGTTTTTGTATACATTTTCAGATATGCCAGACTTCGGCGAGATATACTCACCACAGAAACAATTCCCACGAAGAGAGAACTGTTGCAAGCTCTGATGTCTATTTTCGATCCACTTGGCTTTATATCATGTTATACAACAACACTCAAAATTCTTCTTCAAGAAGTCTGGCGATCTGACATCAATTGGGATGACGAAATCCGCAACTGTTTATATATTAAATGGCAAAATTGGAAAGCTGCAATCGACCGTATATCAGCTGTTGAGATTCCAAGATGTTACTCCCAATATTTAAATGAAGCAACGGAAACAGAATTGCACACATTCGTTGATGCGGGTGAAGATGCCTACGCAGCCGTTTGCTACATCCGGGTCTTCAGTCAACACCAGTGTGATGTTGCCATAATTGCAGGCAAATCTAAGGTAGCTCCATTGAAACCAATGTCTATTCCCAGATTAGAGCTGCAAGCTGCTATTATTGGAGTGAGAATTGCCCAAAAAGTTCTCGAAATTAGCCGATTAAATTTCACATCGAAATACTTCTGGACAGACTCCAAAACAGTTTTACAGTGGCTTCGTATGGATCCCAAAAAGTTTCAACAATTTGTAATGCACCGTGTAGGTGAAATATTGGAAGTCACAAATGTAACACAATGGCGATGGGTACCATCAAAAATGAATCCTGCAGATCTTGCAACAAAATATCAGCATAATTGGGATGTTTCAATGTGGTTCACGGGACCCCCAATTTCTTCGCGAAAGCAAGTCAACTTGGCCAGAATGTGTGAAATTAGACGTGTGCGGCAATGAGGAAATTAGACATCATTTTCTTCATATTCAGCTGCTACTTAAAATGTCGAATATTTTTCCAACTGGAGGAGACTGTATCGAGCTGTAGCTACGTTCATACTTTACGTAAAATATGAATATTTATATATATATATATATATATATATATATATATTATATATATATATATATATATATATATATATATATATATATATATAATATATATTATATATATATATATATATATATATATATATATATATATATATATATATATATATATATATATATATATATATATATATATATATATATATATATATATATATATATAAATATTCATATTTTACGTAAAGTATGAACGTAGCTACAGCTCGATACAGTCTCCTCCAGTTGGAAAAATATTCGACATTTTAAGTAGCAGCTGAATATGAAGAAAATATATATATATATATATATATATATATATATATATATATATATATATATATATATATATATATATATATATATATATAATATATATATATATATATATATAAACACCGCATGTCGTCTTGGTCTATCCACCTCAGGGGGCCTATATCTCGATCAATTTTTTGAAGAGTTTTAGAAGTTCTATCCACCAAAGAAAAAATCATCGAAATCGGTTCACAGTTGCGGATTTGACAGCTAAAAAAAAATTGATATTGAAGGTGACCAACTTTCTGCGCCTACAGGTCAGCCCGTAGACCCTCTAGGGACTAACACACTTGCAAACTTAGAGAAAAACACCTCAGCTTTCACCCAAAGAAAAAATATATCATTATCCGTTCAGAAGTTGCACAATTATTTCCACAAAAAAACGAGTTGGAACCACTGTGCGACGCTAATTAGAGCCCCTTCAAACTATCAGAAAAAGTGCATTTTAAGATAGTTGTAAAAGAATCATTGTGGTCAAGTAAAACACGATTGTTTAGATGTTTATTAATTTGATTAAACATTTATAAATTCTTATAAGTATAACATTTATACGACTATCACATCACATTTAACATAATGATGTTGAGTTACAAGTGGCAAGTTACATGTTGCGGTGACTATCAGCCAGTGTTTTTATTCTCGATGGAGGCAGCGTGTCTGGAAAAATATCTGAAAAACGATCACTTTATTCCACTTGAAAAATCGAAAATTATACACCAATATACCTTTCTCAATTTTAAGCGAAATATCTATGTTTCCAGCCCTTCATTTTCGTTTTTATTTAAATAAATTATAATAAGCTAGCTGCGCTTGGTGTCTCACAAAATAAAACATGGCCCTTGTAACAATAATGATGGCAAAATACTTTCATGTACATTTCGTACGTTTTGATATGTTTCACAGTTGGCGATTGTTGTAGTGTCACTTACGAGTCTGTGGTAGCGATGGGAATGAAATGGAACTTTGAAATGCTGGCAGGGATCTAATCATAATCCTCAAAATAATTTTCTAAGTATGATAGCAATTTGAAATTGCTTTTTAATTTAATTTAGTTCTTTTGTTTGCTTTTGTTAATAATATTGAATTAAATTAATCAATTTTTTGGCGCTGTAGATTAACATATTATTACTTAAAATATTTAAAGAATCCCGAAAATTTCGGTATCCCGAAAAAAATTCCGGGATCGCGGTATTCTACATTTTGAAATCCCGAATCCCGGGATTTATAAAAATCGATCCCGAATGACAGCCCTATGTAAGGCAAATGGCAGTTGAAATCTATATAAAAAGGTCTTTGGAAGTGTAATGTGCATGCGGTATAAAGAACAAAGCAAATACAGTCGAAGCTCTGTTTAACAAATATCCCATTTAGCGATAATCCAATTCTACGAACTTCCAAATTCTTTACATTGAGTATTCTAAATACCGAACGGTTGAACAAAATTTACGTTCGATTTAACGAAAACGCTTTTAACCTTAAGAAAATAAACAACAGAAAATCAGCAATATTTGACGATTATGAGAATGACTTAAGTCCTTCGGAAATGTCCACAACGTACGGCAGGGAGCCACCGTGGTGCAATGGTTAGCATGCCCGCCTTGCATACACAAGGTCGTGGGTTCGATTCCTGCTTCGACCGAACACCAAAAAGTTTTTCAGCGGTGGATTATCCCACCTCAGTAATGCTGGTGACATTTCTGAGGGTTTCAAAGCTTCTCTAAGTGGTTTCACTGCAATGTTGAACGCCGTTCGGACTCGGCTATAAAAGGAGGAGTCTCTTGTCATTGAGCTTAACATGGAATCGGGCAGCACTCAGTGATAAGAGAGATGTTCACCAATGTGGTATCACAATGGACTGAATAGTCTAAGTGAGCCTGATACATCGGGCTGCCACCTAACCTAACCTACGGCATTCCCAAGATATTTAGATTCCATCAAATGTTTGGAAACACATATTCAATGGCCGGGTAGCTAGGTAAAGTTAGGTTAGATAGAGTGGCAGCCCCGCTACGGGAAATGGATCTACCCCAAAACCGGTACTGGACTACTCCCTGGTGCGAATTAACCAGTCCCAGTTCTAGACGAAAGGTATAGAAGGTAGAAGGTACCGATCACTATTTCACGGGTTTGTGGCTCATTGCAAAGAACATGACCTAGGAGAACTTAGTAGGACTAGACAGGTCCTCATGAACCAGTCTGGGACAGACCCTTAGGAAACTGTATTATTTTGAGCATCCCATTTGCAAAACTTTTGGAATATGTTGACCCATAGGTAAATGTCTAGATCCAATAAGATTTTAAAATGCAGAGAGTATAGAAATCAGTAAATTATAATAAATTAAAAAAACTACGACAAACTGGAGCACTGGTACTACTTATTAATGAGTGCCATCCGATTCCTATTTAGCTCAATAACAAGCACACTCCTTCTTATAGTTGAAGAGAAACTATGAAATAAACAGGAATGTCGAGCATCATTACTGTGAGGGATAAACTACTGCTGAGAAACTTTTGTTGGTGCTCCGTCGAAACGGTAATCTAGCGTTAAGAGTACATCAATGCCGACAGGAGCAGCAGAGTAATGGTGTATGTAGAACGTTTTAGGAAGATCTTATTATGAACATTACCTATGTCTGGCACATTTTAAAACCGGGGACTGGAAACAAAGTAGGGAATTCGGCTAAGAAGTTGGAGCACACATCAATGCTAATATTGACATGGGTGAATGTAGACCCTCATGAGACAGCGAATCTTGTAACCTATTATCATTCTAACCTAACCTAGATATATCAAGTTCATCAGTTTTAAAGTGTCTCTGTAGTTTAATTTTGCCAAATACTTATGAATTTTTACTCATCTGGTAAAAACACAACGATTTTCAATAAAAGTTGACATTTAATATTCCCGTTCGATTTAACGAATTTTTCTAAATAACGAAAGGGCCTTTATTTCCATTCAGTTAAATTTTTGTGCGAAATAATAAAATGTACTTGTTTCAGTAAAAAAATCCTAAACTGAAAGCAGTTAGGAATAGTTCATTAACTAGAATAAGGCATGGCATTTTACTAATACTGTTTTCTTCGCTGGGTATAAGAATTTACTACTGTAAAAGAAAATTTTATTCACTGATAACAAAGCATTCGTAAAAATAAACTAAAACCAAGTTTCCTCAAATTTTGTAAGGTTTCTTATAAAATGATAATTCTGACTTCCTTTATTATAGAAAGCTTATCATACATACGAATAACACTAGACATACAAAATATTTTAGTTCATTCGTACTAAGAAGTATTCAATCCTTTCAAAACTTAAGGAAACACACTTGTTAGAATATAGGAAAATTTCCTACATTTCTTTTATCTACCTGTAAACGGTACCTGACATCGATGTAATCGATGTGTTTGCGCGTGGGTTGTTTTTTTAGTTGGAATCGCGTTGTTATGGTATACGGAGAGATTGTTAAAAATAATATTGTAAAATAATATAATAAAAAACAAATAAAATATATAAAAATATTTGTTATTTTAAATTAGTGAGAAAAATGTTCGTTTTTTGAAAATTGGTTTATAAAAAAAGAAGACACCAGCAGAATAACAACCCCTTCATTCGACTTCATTTTGGAATCTTCCATTATGAGGTAATATTCAGTGACGCTAACCTTTTGTGAAAAAATTGGTTTAGGATTTTTTTTTTGTTTATATTTGTAGGTATTGAAATTGTAAAAGGTGAACAATATTGCTAGGCAGCAACTTATTCAAAGTGAAAGGTACTATAAGAAGATAAATAATGTGTTTGAATATTTCAAGGCCGTCGATGCTGTTGAGTCTAAATAAATATATTTAATATATTAATAAAACATGTCTTTTATTGAAGAAAAAATTGCTTATATAAATACATAAAATTGTATTTAAAAACGAAGGTAAGCAGTTCTAAATTTGAAGTAAAAAGTTTACCACAAATATGTAAGATTTGTCCAAATGTCATTCCATATATGAATTCAATTCAGTTAAATTTTTTCATTCTGTAGTACACACAAAAAAATAATACATTTATTTTATGAATAGTGTTCTTAAAATTTTTTCAAACACTGAATTCATAAATTGTATGAAAACGATTCATAATTTTAAAAAATACTGGTTTTGAATGAGTACAAATGAATACATAATTTTAATGAATTTTTTTTTTATTATAAATGAAGTGTACATACTTTTCGATACTGAAAAAATATGTACTTTTACATAATAGTCATTAAAACGTCATACATTAAATGTAACTTTTCCTTTTTTCTTTTGCATTTCATTTGCCCTAATTGCATACATAATAGGCCCATTTATTACAAAAATCCGTTAAAGCCCAGCAAGCAAGAAAACATAATTTTTTATTATTTTAATTTAGTTATAAACATGAGCAATTGAAGCGTGGTTAAAGTTGCTTTATTTCATCAACCTTTCCAGTAATAAATAATTTTCCGATCACGACGGCGAATCAAACTGGACTGAACAAACCAAACACAATAAAGACACGTGTTAACTTATAAAACGCTGTTTGTCTTTTTTGTTTTGTATTGTATGCTTGTATTGTTTGTATGGTATGCTTGTATTGTATACCTATGAGAGTAACACTATATTGTGGCTCTCTCACGCTAAGAGAAAACCAGTATTTTGGATATATTATGTAAAGTTTCATGAATTGTATGAAAGAGTCCATGCACATTATTAAAAAGATAATAATTTATAATAACAAATATTTACGCAAAAATAAATTACGTAAACGTACATCTATTTTATGAAAGAGTCCATAAATTATTAAAAATGTACCAATTTATGTACAAAGTCATATTTTATTTTTTTGTGTGTATAGTGGTACATAAATATAGGAAAATGTTAATTAATATATGGAATGCATTCTACCTAATTTCTACGAAAATCACATCGTTCAAACAAAAAAAAATGTCTTTGGCGCTATACGAAGTTCAAATTTCTTCACAATGAGTTCATTTTAACTTAAAGAAGGGGTCACTTTTTTCTGGGTGCATAAATCGGCAATATTAGCAACCCTGTGCCGTCGCCATATATAGTTCTGTTTCCATATTCTTGCGCTCTCGCTCTCTCTCTCTCTCTCATTCTGACATCTCGAAACATATATATGTTAACCCGAAATTTCTAAATTACTATATATTGTATGTTTTACACCAAAACATATATAGAACACACTTGCCTGATAATCTGTTAATGAATCAGTGAAGTATTTCTTGATTTCAGCTTATGATGACTAACCTACGAGTACAATATAGCTTAACCAACAGAGAAAAAATAAAGTTTGTCAAAATAATTCGGACAAACTCATTTACACTGCAAGACGATCATAGGCGATCGTTTTTTATTAACCCATTCGACCCCGAATTTTTATCGGTATCGTTAAAAAATTGTTTATACTTTTAATCATGTTGAATTCATTTAAGAAAAGTCTAGCCAAAATTTGGGGTCGCCACACCCATTCGGTAGAGAATGTTGCCTGTGGGCAACTTTGGGCAATTGTGACTTATTATTATAATTAGTTTATTTAGAATCATAATAAATTATGAAAATAAATACAAAATAAAGGTACTAACAACTAAGTTTTTTGGACTTAATTTTGACTATAAAATGGTTTGTTTTGTAATGACAGACGTATTACGTTTTATTGGATTTTTTTAAAAATTGTTGTCATTTTTACAGTAAATATATACTTGGAGGAGCACCTGAGTGAAATTTCACTCACGCTCAGGCCCACTCACGAATAAATATTTGTTCTCACGGACGCCTCATGCTCCCACACGATTCGTAACAATTTTCGTAATTAACGACAAATCTCGTGATTCACGAATATTTTTGGAACACGACAATTTTTGGTGGCTCAATAAAATTCTCGTAATTCATGAAATTTCTCACGACTCACGACAATATTCTTCATTCACGAAAATGTTCGTGATACAACAATTATCATTCACGAAAATTCTTGTGATTCAAGTTAAATCTCATGACTCGCAGCGATTACTAATGAGTAATTAATATTCATAACTCACAATGGAACAATTAGCACAATTATTTTTATTTTTTGTTTTTCTCTGTTTAATCGTACACGTGTACTTTATCGTGAGCGCGCGTTGGATCGTGAACGTGATTTTTTACCGTGAGAGTGATTTCGGGGAAATTTTACTCACTCACAATCACGAACACAAATTGATTTTTACTCTCGCACAACACATTTTTGTTTAGTCCCGTTCACGCACATTTTCGAGATTTAGAGTAAATTTCCTTCTCGGCTTCGAGTGAATCACGCGTGATTCACGAAAATGTTTTGTTTTTTTTGTTTGGTTTGAAACCATGCCATTTTAACTGGCGGTCAAAAAAAATATAATAAAGCGCCAATAGTCTTCGTAATCCACCAGTATGTTACGTTACCAAGAAAACCGATATCTATGGCGATCCTTCCAAATTCCTCCAGCAGTGTAAATATGTCTTCCACATCATCGCCGCATTCCTCGTCACTGGGGCATCCCAACCGAAGGTCAAAATTTGCTCAATATCATTGTTTTTCAAACCTTGTTTCTCTACGTCTCATGTCCAAAAATATGTAATTTTACTACCATAATTGCCCAATATTGCCCACAGGCAAATTTAAAAATTTTTCACATGTTGTTTTTTTTTGCAATTCTAAGATTTGACTTCAACAAATATTTTATTTGATATGTACTACAACCGATTTAATAAAAACTTTCAACATTGTTGTTGTAATATTTGAAAAAAGTCACATGTATAAAAACCTTTTTCCAAATTCGCAAATATTTTTTATTGAGGCACGTGCGTACTAATGGAAAAAATTTGTCTAATTGACAACCAAATTAGCTATTTTTTTATTCAACTTAAAGAAAACACTTGTAGCTTTCGATACCATTACAGTTTTATGAACAAGAAACAACGGTGACAGTTAGTCTCAAAACACAAAAAGTTGCCCACAGGCAACTTTAGGGTCGAAAGGGTTAATTGGCAGCTAGTTAAGCCGGTATAGTTTTTCAAAACAAAACTTAACATATTTTGATAAATAACAAAAGTATTATAATTTACAGGGATAAAAAAGTAAAAAATATGTGTTTCGTGTTCGATTTTTTAAATAATATAATGCTTGGGTCACATATGTTAACATGGTAAAATAATTCCCAGGTAGTTGCAGTATTACAAAAACAATAAAGACAAAAAAATTCAAGTACACCCAAATGTCAGTTTTGTTTACAAATTTAATGTTTGTAAACAAAAGATATTAAATATTTTCAATTTGTTTTGTTTACATTTTAATTTTAGTTATCAATAGTTACCTATGTAACCAGTAGTAAGCAGACATGTTTTTGACAATAATAACCTGTGGCATGTAAAATGTAACCAATAGTAACCTATGTAACGAATAGTAACCATACATATTTTTGACAATAGTAAACTGTGAAATGCAAAATGTAACCAATAGTAACAAGACATGTTTTTGGCGGTTGGATGTACTCAGCTGTGAACAGCTGACTGTGATGTAGTACCTTTAGTAGTTTTACCATGCCATTAAGTTAAAATGAAATCTGCAACAAATATGTATAGTTTTATGACTTTTTTACTGATTTAGTTTTCACTTTATTGAAAATTAGCGGCTAAACTCGAACTTAATACTCACCTTATGTTAATATGTTAGAATCTATTATGTTTGGGACATCAATGTTTTATAAATATAATATGCATGGATGTAATTTAGAAATTTTGAGTAAACATATGTATTTTGCGATGTTGTTCAAAGACCGAGAGAGAAAGAGTGCGTATGGGGAACGTAATAAAGATGGAGCACAGCGAGAGAACCAACTGAGAGCAAATGATTGTTGACCTTATTGAGACAAATAATTTAAGCAATGAAAATTTGTCTTTATTTAATGACGTTTAAAATTGGAGTGAACAAACAGAATATTTGAGTGTTTGAATATAAAGCAAATGTAGCAAACCTACTATGTTAAAATTAATTGTGTTGTAATACAGTATTATCATACAAAGTTATTTCAACATGCCTCCTCAACATAAATAATTTTATAGCATTCAAAATTATTTAATTAATCTAAATTAAATTTAATTCCAATGTTATTACAAGAACAATAATGTTCCGGCTTTGGTACGGGCTTCGTGAAGAAATCGGCTACCATCTTTTCACATGGTAAATATTTTAATTCGACAAGTCCTCGTTCAATTGTGTCTTTGATGAAGTGATATTTATAGTGAATGTGTTGCGTTCGTGAATGGTGAGCTCCAAATTTAGCCATCTGTTGAGCACGTTGAGAATCCGTATGTATTACTCTGTGGTTCTACACCAGGAATCCGCTTGATCTGAAGACAATGCCTCACGTAATGGCTTTGATCCATCAAATTTTCTGATACCTTATTTGAAGATTCATTACATTTCTTAAAAGCCCAGGATCGCAGTCTTTCCTTAATTGATTCCCCTTGAACTGGAATTTCTGATAAATTGTTCTGTGGGCCTGCAGTATTTTCGGCTTCTGTACCACTTATAGAATCAACAAAATCATCATCATCCTGCATTTGTGACGAATCGTTTTCTTCTTCAATGTCTGAGCTAATTTGACCTGGTGATCCATTCGAGTGGGTTTTAATAATTCGAATTCGTAAAACATTTGACCATTAGGGGTCTCATTTTGTTTATATAATGCGCTCTCAATGAACTTTTCGTCTACTCTTTGTTATGGTCCTAGTTCCTGGTTTCTAGTTCCTAGTAAGCTTTCGATTCATTTGAGTATCCTACTATTACATATTCAGAAGATCTAGCATCCCATTTAGATTTATCTTTCTTATTCAACGCATATGCCTTACATCCAATCTGGCGAAAAAACTTAACACAAGGCTTTTTTCCCGACCATATTTCCTCAGGAGTTATCGAATTATTCAAATTGGTTGGACATCTATTTCTGATAAAAGCAGCGGTTTGCACTGTTGACCAGTGCTAAAAGAAAACGCAAAAATGGTTTCAGTTCAAATTTCGATTTTGATTGGCAACACTTGGTCCCCCAGCTGTCAAAATAAAATTTATTTAGAATTATACTAATAAGAGATTAATTAAAACTCAAGAGCGATTATTTCTCATTTTTATGATACCCCTACTTTAAAACCATCGATATTTTGCTTTTCAATAAGTTAATTATAATTATTGCCGGTCATTTTATTTATTTATTTTTATTTATTTGACTCAATTTACAACCAAGCCGAAATGGCCATATATGGTTACAGGTATACTCAAAATAAAGAACTACATTAAATTTACTTAAAAAATTTATAAAAATAATTAGGACTACAATCAAGGACTGCA
The DNA here is from genome assembly GCF_050003625.1 of Haematobia irritans. Lineage (NCBI taxonomy): Eukaryota > Metazoa > Arthropoda > Insecta > Diptera > Muscidae > Haematobia > Haematobia irritans. The sequence continues at coordinate 112,302,939 of NC_134398.1, read as the reverse complement.
AAAACTTGACATATAATTACACCTTAATACTAAGTATATATCTTACTACTATATGTAGACTACGTTACAAAAACAATTTGATATATAAATATAAAAATTTAGGAATGGATTACTACTCTCAAATGCCTACTAACGCATTTTATTGAATTATTCCATAAACAGAGCATAATAGAGACAAGGCCTGGTCGATTATCTTTGACGAATTGTCCAAATGAAAGCGTTCCATTTCCATGAAGGTTCTTTTATTGGAAGTTGTTAGAGATGTTACAGCTAAAGTTGTGTCTCCAGATATTTCCTCATGATTCGATACAGGGGAATGTTATTTTCTTTTCATACTCTTGCATAATTACCTGCATCTATTTTTATCAATTTTGAGAGTTTGGGAAGAATACATCAATTTTTGTAGCGGCACGATAATAAAGGATGATACTGTCAAAATTTGTTCAATATAAACTTGACGTATTTCTTTCAATTTTGCATTTAAAAAACCTGAACACCCCTCATTTTGAAGGTGTGTGTGTAGAATGTTGCTCCTATTTTGATTTTGGAATTCACTCTTCAGTTGTCAAAATGCCGTCCAAGCAAGAAGAGTAGCGTATCAAAATGCTCGCGCATCGCGAAAATCCAAGCTACTCGCACGCAAAGCTGGCAAAATCGCTAAAAGTTGCCAAATCAACCGTTAGAAATGTAATTAAAGTGTTTGGGGAACGTTTGTCGACAGCCAGGAAGTCTGGATCGGGGGGAAATCGAAAACCGGAAGCCGCTGAGACGACAAAGAGAGTTGCCGGTAGTTTCAAGCGAAACCCTAACCTCTCTCTCCGAGATGCCGCAAATAAGCTGGGTGTGTCGTCTACAACCGTGCATCGAGCCAAAAATCGAGCCGGACTATCGACTTACAAGAAGGTAGTGACTCCAAATCGCGATTATAAACAAAATACGACGGCCAAAGCGCGATCCCGGAGGCTGTACACGACGATGCTGACGAAGTTTGACTGCGTGGTAATGGACGACGAAACCTACGTCAAACCCGACTACAAGCAGCTTCCGGGACAGGAGTTTTATACGGCAAAAGGAAGGGGAAAGGTAGCAGATATTTTCAAGCACATCAAAGTTCGCAAAGAAATATCTGTTTGGCAAGCCATCTGTACCTGTGGCTTGAAAAGCAGCATTTTCATAGCTTCCGGGACTGTCAACCAAGAAATTTACGTGAAAGAGTGTTTAAATAAACGTCTGCTGCCTTTCCTGAAGAAACACGGTTGTTCCGTACTGTTTTGGCCGGATTTGGCATCTTGCCATTACGGTAAAAAGGCCATGGAGTGGTACGCCGCCAACAACGTGCAGGTGGTTCCCAAGGACAAGAACCGTCCCAACACACCAGAGCTCCGCCCAATTGAGAAATACTGGGCTATTGTCAAGCGGAACCTAAAGAAGACCAAAAAAACTGCTAAGGACGAGCAGCAGTTCAAGGCAAACTGGCTTTCTGCTGCGAAGAAGGTGGACAAGGTGGCTGTATAAAATCTGATGGCAGGTGTCAAGCGTGAGGCCCGGCAATTCGGATTTGGAAAAGCGAAAGCCTAACTGAATATTTTTCCTGAATTTTATACCAATTGAACTTGAAAAAGAAATTTAATTTGATTTTTTAAATAAACGATTTCACCGATTTACACGCGTTTTCCCTTGATCAAATTTTGACCGTATCACCCTTTATCACAAAAGCCAAACAAATGTTTTGTATTTGTTTATTTACTTTTTCTTTCGTTTCTTCTTCTTTTCTGTATGTGACATTCACTTGAGATGTGTTCCTTTCCCATCATTACTTTAGTTGCCAATTCATATATTGACAACTAGAAAATTCGCATATCATGGTGACTCTGGTGCGTCTTGTACTGATAGATGTTCTGAATAGAACACCAGTGCAACGAATCCCATACAAATGTTGCAACCAGTTCAAAAATAAAACAGCCCTATTTACAAATAGGGATTGCTGATTGCACATGTGTGAGGATGCTCCGCTGTCTATTACCCAATCTTGAAAAGATTTTGCAGAAAAAACATTCTCTACAGCTCCTAAAATATTATCGCCGTTTTCATGTGAACTTTTTTTATGACAAATTTGTCCTACAGTCGTTGGCCTTATGTCCCCTTTTCTTACATCGGTAACACTGAATTTCAGACTTGTACATACCTTCTTCCCCGTTTCTTTTGTAGGTCATGGATACATAGTTCATTTTGTTGCGATAATGCTTTATTTTCATTACATTGCATTGACTTCAAAACAACAATTTTCGGAAATTCATTCGCTGTATCAACCGCCGCTTTGATTGCCGAAAATTTTCCAGGTAGTGCATCAACTAAAACTACAGAGAGCAAATCTTCATCAAGTTTGACTCCCATTTCTAGCATTGATGACACACAAATATCAAATTCTATTATAAACTCTGAAACATTTAGAAGTTTTCTGTAGCACTCAATTTTCTTTCTTATTGACTTTCGGTCAAAGGTATTTCCGACGAAGTTTTGATATTTCTTACCATGTTAACAATACTCGGCTCTAAACATAATAAAATTTCAGCTCTTGCATCCATATCTCTTTCTTGGAAGTCTCTGACTTTGTTTTCATAACAAATTTTTTCAGCATTCGACGCGGTGTCCGATATACCTTGACATGCAGGAGATTTCTCAATACCCAATGCGATATTTAATAATCGATTTTTATGTAAAATTGCTTCCATCTGCGTCTTCCATGTTGAAAAATTGCTTCCGTTCAACAACGGAATTTGACCATTATACGACGTCATGTCTCCACGAATTTTCCAATCTATATACCAACTCCTTATTCCAAACTACATCCAGCGCCCAGCTTTCCTCAGATTTTCCTTTATCCGACACACAGAGTAATAAAAATCAAAATCGCGATTCTGTATTTTTGGAAATTTCGTTATGAGTGTAGGCCCATAACCTATTGAGACAAACAACGTTTAAAATTAGAGTGAACAAACAGAATATTTGAGTGTTTGAATATAAAGCAAATGTAGGAAACCTACTATGTTAAAATTAATTGTGTTGTAATACAGTATTATCATACAAAGTTATTTCAACAGTCCTTGGACTCTGCGTTCCTTTACTCGAAAACGGCAATAAACTGCCGCAAATCTCTTAATGAGACATTGACGATTCAGTTTCATCAATGTGTTTTCGTCTACACGCAAAGAAAAAAAAACGTTTGGAAAACGTGTACCGAAAACGTTTTTCTTTTGTTAGAGTTTTTGAATTGCTTCGAAAATGTTAAACTTTTATCATCAAAAAAATTCGTTTGTTACAAAATTTTTATTTTTTCAATAAAAAAAGTTCTTTTTGAAACAACAACACAGTCCATTTCGTTTATATCAAACACTGTTCTTTTCTGACTTTAGGTCTTTAATAAGACACAGTTTACAGTTCAAAATTTAATATACTACAATGTAATGTTGAACATTTTTTCGGAATCTTCCGAACATATCTGAAATATATGTAAAAAAAAAAACTTTGGTCGAAGCAGGGATCGAACCCACGACCCTTGGCATGCAAGTCGGACGTAGCAACCACTGCACCACGGTGCCAAACTAAATGTTTGTTTCTGTTAAATAAACTTTGTTTATTCGGTTCGTGGGCGCCGCAAGCTATGCTATATAAATATAACTTATATGGATTTTTATCTATTGATGACCACAACAGGTACATAGCTCAGTGGTTAGTGTGTTGGCTTACAAAGTGCATGGTCCGCGGTTCGACTCTCCGTCCAGGCGAAAGGTAAAAAAAATTTTAAAAATTTATAAAATCGTATAATTTCTTCTACATTGTTGGTATTACAGGAAAAGGTGTTAAGAACTAAAAAACATCGTGGATGTGAGAAAGATGTGAGGGAAAATACAATTAGCAAGAAAACAATGTTTTTTTTGAATTTGTCCTTATGAAATTGTTTTTACATCCTGGAAAAGAATAAACGTTTATCACAAAAAGTATATACTTTTCTCCCAAATACACTTCCTTACAGCGAAAAGCAAATGAGAAACGAACTTTGTTTGTCTAAAATTTCGTTTGGGAGGAAAGAATTATTTTTTTGAGTGTATGCGATGAAAAGTTTAGTCCATGTGAGTTTTCGGTAGTCCACGTGACGAAATCAATCATTAAAGTCGATATTTCTTCTTTTTATGGTTCGTCACATTGACGATCCCGTTTCGTTACGAGACGAATTTATTTTCTTCTTGATTCAGGAAAAGTTTCCCAAAACTAACGTTGGAATTAAATTAATTTTGTCTATATCAAGTCCCTTTATATGAATTCCACATTTTAATATAAAGGTGGGTACTATGTTCGGTTTTCGAGTTGAAAACCACTTTATTTTCGCGATTACTTTTCTTTAAATAATCAAAATTATAATTGACAACAAACTTATTCCTGTAACGTCTTGTCGAAATCTAGAGGAACAAGAAACTGCGCATCAATTGAGTCAATTTATCTGCTTTGTATTGAGCTGTTTTAATAAAGTAACCACGAAAATTTCAACGCGAAAAGCGAACATAGTACTTACCTTAAGGTCGAAAAAAGGTTTTAAGTGTTTTATGATGTATCACGGATAATGGTTTTCGTAAATGCGGTGAAAGAGTCTTCAAATTCATGAAACACATTTTTATCTGAAATATGTGGCGAAAAAATCTCAATACCAAATAAAACATAAAACGATATGCGGTATACATACAATATATATGATTGTAAGTTACATTTCGATGCCTACATTCCAAAGTGCGCTAATGTGAATTTTACAGGAAACAAGATACAAGTTTTGTTTTTTGAAATTTCTCAAAACCCGTATAAAATAGAAATTCCCTTATTTTCTGTCTTAAAATCATATTTTTTATAATTTTTTTTTAGTATGTACGAACTCAAAATAGTGATAATAGAACATAGCTAAAAATGACTTAGACCACTTTAGACCGCACAAACCTTTTGCCCTTTTTGGGTTGGACATTTTTTAAAACTTTAGTCAAAGGCTAAGTACAATATTAACCATAACTTTTGATAGAAATGTCCAATAAATTCGAACTTTTGACAGGATGCAATTCACATCAATCCCAATAAGAAACAACGAACTCCATCAAAACATGCTAAGTCGACGTAGCACACTCTGGAAAGGGTGAAAGTGTAAAGTGAAATACCTAAAAGTCGAATTGATCGTCAATATGACAAAAACAGTGTTCAATTCGATGGTAGAATTCATTCGTTCTGTAGATATGTATTCATTTCTCTAACTAAAACAGACACACATACAAATGCGCTTGCTACGTTTCTTGTTTTCAAATAACGGTACGTTTTTACTTTTTTTATGAGAGCAAAGTTATTTTTTGTTGGGTATTTCTTGCTCTCACCACATTTAACTTTACTCAAACGGGAATTTGAGCAAACATTTGTTCACATGGTTGTTTTTAAATTGGCTTCCAAGATGTATAAGAACAATTAAAGTCATAAAATTGACGAAAAAAGTAATCAAGTATACGAAAAATGTCATCTACTCCGTTGATATGTATTCAAATACTAATGCAATAACACATCCACACGTAGTTGTGTGGTAGAAATGTTGTTTTTTTCTATGCGGTAAGAATATCTCAAAAGGATCTTCTCAGTTGATGAGTTTATTTCAAAGTATAAAGGTGGTCGCGCATGCCGAAAATAAAGAGCTAATTGATTAAAGTTGTGAAAGTGAAAAGAAAAACAAAAAGTGAGTAAAAACAAAAAGGCATGAAGTGTTATATATGCAATCATTTTTTTAACCAAAATAAAGAATATTTTAAGCATTTATGTTAAAATGTTATCATTTGCTTAAACATATAGACAGTCGATGATATTGTGGGACATTATTCTTTTGAGAGGCATGCTCTTAAAAGAAGAAGCATTCATCTAATAAAGATGATAATGTTATATGTTTATGAAAGTATGAGAACCGAACATGGTTTTAAACTGAAATTAAAGTAGAAAGACGAATTTAATGAAAAAAAAAAAAATCAAATGGAAGGAGAACATTTGGGCACAAAAGAAATCTTAACCTACTGAAAGTCACGGATAAGCTATATATACGTATGTGGGATATATCATAGCTTGTCATCATGTGGATAAAATTTGTGGATTTTTGTTTTAAATTTTTGTACTTACACCGATTCTATATACAAATTCTTATAATTTAAACACGTTTCGGTACTAATTTTCATGAGAGAGAGCGAAAAACTAAAAAACGCTTACGTCTATCAGACGTAGATAAGCTGTTTATGGTTAAATGTTGTCCAAAATTCTACTAGGATCGAATATATTTTACAATAATTCAAAATAACAATATTAAATTTTTTTTATACATTTTTTACTCCACAGGCTGAACCCTCAAAACTTTTCGTCCATGCTATTGGTGATCTAAACACTACTAAAGTATGTAATGTTTGTGTATCTAGATGGTCACTTCATAAAAATCAACATATGTATTTCGAAGAAAAGTAGATATTAGCATGTGTATCATAAATTTTATATACGTATTTATTTCGTTAATTGTACTTTATTTCAAATAAATAAAATGTAAATTTATATAAACCAACCAATTTATATAAACCAATATGGTTGCTTATTAAAAGTGTCGTAGAAAATATTTCTATTCACCAATATAAGTCAATATAAGTCGCAATGTAAACGAATTGATATTATCGAGTGGATGAATATAATATCAGTCCATTCATTAGTATACATTTGTCTATGTAGCGAACATATCCGCCCTTACCATAAAATCGATGAATATATTACATCAAATGTGTGAACGGTTTACATCATATAGATGAATCGATTACGTCAAATTGATGAATCGATAGCATCATATTGATGACTGGATGACTGGATCGCGTTTGTAGTGACGCTGCAGGAGAATCGTATTTTTGAAGAATTTCATCATCACATGGATGAAAGAGAATAATCGCATAGATGAAATACTTTCATCACCTGGACGAAATAAAGTGATCTATGGGATGTTAATATGTTCCTCACAGCGATGGATTACAATTCATCGGCATGACGAAAAATTCATCACCGGGATGAAATGCAACGTTAGCTCGTTTTTGTCGTTCTCATGACGTACACTGTTAGAAAAATATGTTTTTCATATGTTCCGATATACACAAAATATGTTTCTGGAAAAATTTTAAAACACAATATATTTAAGTGCAAACATGTAATGTTCCTAAACTAACACTAAATGTTTGGGACATCTATGTTAATATGTTAGAATATATTATGTTTGGGGCATGAATGTTTCATAAAAATCATATGTGTGAATGCAAACATATATAAATTTACAAATTTCGACTAAACATACATATGTTGTGATATTTTATTCAAAGCGATAGGGAGAGTATAGAGAAAGAAATAGAGATGGAAACCGGGAGAGTTGACGAAAGATATCAACATAACACAGCGAAAGAATCAAAAGAGAAACATTTCTGTGAAACCGCTTGTATGTTGTTTCGGAAAACTGTTTTATGATAAGGCCAAAAATTTGATATGCTTAAGTCTAAATATTATTTAATTTGAATAAAGAGAATATACATTCGGAACCAAGAGAATAGACATTTGAAAAACAAACAGCATATGATTTCGCCTTGAGAGCAGCATTTTATGTATGTGTGGACATGTGGTTTGTTTATAATTTTGGCATTATCGGCACAATTTTTTTCTTGGTTCGTTAAAAGAAATCAGGGGTCTTCATAAAAATAACGAAAGGGCACTATACTCTTTTTAGAGTTGGGACAGTAAAATGAAATAAGGAGGAAATAGTGGAAAATTACACAGTAAAATGTATAAAAACAAAGTTTAGTTCCTCTTTAATAATAAGTAGTCCACGAGGAGTTGACGGACACCCTCAAATATAAAAGCGGACATTAAGTTCTAGTTTTGCAGCTAAAACAATTTAAAAAGTTTATTTTCTTTAAAATGAATTATTAAAGAAAAATAAGAGGCATTTTAGAGCGATGGTGTTAAATGCTAGTAAAAAACTGTTCACGCCTAAATAAATTTATGTTTATATTATAAAATTATTTATGTATGTTTATACTCGACTCCACGTTCTTCTTTTGTTAGAGTTTTTGAATTCCTTCCAAATTTTAAAGTTTTGTACCAAAAACAGTTTTTTGTTACAAAATTGTTATTTTTACAATAAAAAAATATTTTATCCAAAAATCAGTCAATTTCGTTTATATCAAGCACTGTTACTGACTAAAAATCTTTAATAACCCACATTTCGAAGTTTCATTATAAAAAGTTAATATAGTATAAATATAAATGTGTAAATTAAAAAAAAGTGTTCGGTCGGAGCAGGGATTGAACCCACGACCCTTTGCATGCAAGGCAGATATGCTAACCACTGCTCCACGTGGCAAACAAATGTATGTTTCTGTTAAATAATGTTATGTTTGCATGGGCTCGTGGGCGCTGCAAACTATGCTATATAAATGTAACTTATAACGATAATTATCTACTGGTGACTATAACAGCTACGTAGCCCAGGGATAGTGTGTTGGCTTACAAACTGTATAGTCTTCGGTTCGATTCTCCGTGCAGGCGAAAGGTAAAATTTAAAAAATTTTAAAAGTGTATAATTTCTTCAACATTATTTGTATTACAGAAAAAGGTGCCAAGAACTAAAATATTTCGTGGAAGTGAAAATTACGAGTATGTTAGGGAATGAGCACAATCGTGTTTGCGAAAAATTCTTCCAAGCATATAATATTTTTGGGCTCAAAATGCTTCCAAACATATAATATGTTCACATAAAACAAACATATGTTAAAGAAGCGATTTTTTTTTGAGGGTGTACATTTTCCTTTCAGTTTAATATGGGTGCCTGGCCACAGAAAAGTACCAGGTAAGTGCAAGCGGATGAGTTAGCAAGCGGATGAGTTAGCAAGGCTAGAAACCTACCTTACATATTCCAGGGGAACTAGAATATGTTGGTATTGCTCTGACTACCTGCAAGCTCATACCGCGTCAGACGGCAGTTATGATAGCGATTGTCCGATGGGGGAATTGCAAGGGTTGCAATGACACCAAGCAAATATGGCCCCATCTATACTTAAACCGCACCTAGATATGCTAATGTTCTCAAAACGTGAGATATCACTCCTGACATCTGCTATAAGACGTCGGTGTCTGATAGGCGAGTTTGCAAAAACTAATGGCGCGGAGGAAAATGAATCAAATAAAAACCTCTTGTGTGAATGATGGAATGTCTCCGGCGGAGTTACAGGCAGTGGCTGAAAGAATTATCCCCTGGTTGACGGTGATATATAAACGATGTGTAAACTTAGCATATATTCCAGAAAAGTGGAGGGAAACAAAAGTCGTCTTCATACCTAAAGCAGGAAAAGCCTCTCACTCGAGTGCGAAGGATTTCCGACCAATCAGCTTATCGTCATTCCTACTTAAGACCCTGGAGAGGATGATAGACATGTATCTTAGAACTAGCGTGGATTCAAGTTTGCTCTCGAAACGACAGCATGCATACTCGAAGGGCAGGTCGACTGAGACCACATTGCATGAACTAGTCAGCTTTATTGAAAGCTCACTATCTGTCAAAGAATACTTATGTATCTCAGGCGCATTTAGTAAGACTGGAACAGACTCCCTTAATGTCATGCTACATCTATTACCTTTAGACATTTTGGCCAAACAGTCAGCTGCAACAACGGCTGTGCGGTTGCGCGAGCTATCGCTGTGGTCGGAAAAAATGTACGGTCATAGTTCGGTCCTCAAAGTAATGCCAGATGTGCCTAACGTAGTGAATTACACCCTGGCAAAACCACTTTTCGACAAAAAGTTTGAACTCTAATTCCCAACAGTGAGGCGTGGTGTACACAGACCCCGGGGAATAAGAGATATATAGATTTCTATACTGATGGCTCCAACTTGAATGGACAAGTGGGGTTCGGAGTATATTCTAAAGATCTGGAAATTCGAATAGCGAAAAGATTACCTAATCACTGTAGTGTTTTTCAGGCTGAAATATTGGCAATAAGAGAGGTGGTGAATTGACTCAGAAGTAATGTTCCAACAAATATTGGCATTAATATATACTCAGAGAGTCAACCTGCAATAAAATCCTTGGACTCTGTGTTCCTTAACTCGAAAACGGCCATAGACTGCCGCAAATCTCTCAATGAGATGGCTGAGCAGTACAATATTCACCTAATATGGGTGCCTGGCCATAGGAACATACCGGGGAACAGCGAAGCAGATGAGGTAGCAATGCTAGGAACTACCTTACATATTCCAGGGGAACTAGAATCTGTTGGTATGCCTCTGGCCACCTGCAAGCTCTTACTGCGTGAGAAGGCTGTTATGATGGCCAATATTCGATGGGAAAATTGCAAGGGTCGTAACGACACCAAACAAATATGGCCCCATTTAAACTTAAACCGCACACTAGATATGCTAGTGTTCTCGAGACGTCAGATATCACTCCTGATATCTGCTATAACGGGTCGCTGCCTGATAGGCGAATTTGCAAAAACTATAGGTGTGAAGTATAATGACTATTGTATAAGCTGTCATGATGTGGAGGAAAAGGAATCAATTAACACCTCTTGTGTGAGTGTCCTGCTTTTTGTGTAAGGCGTAAGCGAATTTTAGAAGCATATAGCTTTAGATTACTGGCTGACCTGGAAAACGTTAACTTAAGCAGTTTGTTAATGTTTTTGGAGCAATCTGGTTGGTTCCACAAAAGTAAATAATAGAGAAGGTTCAGTGGTTAAGACTAGAAGAGCCCATATGTAATAGGTACTTTTAGTTAAATGTGGTATCACAATGGACTGAATAGTCTAAGTGAGCCTGAAAATTAATCGGGCTGCCACTTTAACCTAACCTAACCTAACCTAGTGTGGTGACCCTTAGTTACTGGAGAAAAATTTGCTAGTCAAATATCTCTATTTTTCAAATCTAGTTGCCATAGTTTTTTATATTTAATTTTGAATTTCAATTTTTGAGTTTTTCATTTTTTACAATGCAGTAGGCATGGAAAATTTGTTTTTGCAATGTATAGATTTTTTGAATTTCACTTGAAAGAAAATAATTTTTGTTTAATCAAGTTAGCTTTGATTTCTGTATTCTCGAGATATTAATATATGTAGAGCGAGAGATTTTTTTCATTCATGTTCGGATACTAAAACTAAACGTTTAACTAATTATACAATTATTTTTCGAGCTTTATGGACAGATATAGATTAAGGAACATGGTTAATAGAGCCATTGAAAAGAAAACGCCAGATACAAATCTATAAACGCCTGGACTGTACATGTTTCGGTTCGGGCGAATGAACCTTTCCACAGCCTTTAGTATAGATCTGGCTGGGAGAGATAACTCAATTTTGGGCCCTTTATGCTAACTCCTTATGGAGAAAACATTTGGGAAATTTCCTCTTACAAATTGAATCATCTTTTCTCCCACTGTACATCATCTTTTCATATAACTTACAAGTCCCTTAATCTTATTTTTATTTCGTTTTGTTACATAGTAATGCAACAACACGAAATTTATTTTTAGAAAGCTAATTTGTTAGAATTCACCTAAGTGGTGAACAGTCGAACAATGCTTATTGTTTCTACAGTCAACTACAACATATGACAATTAACAGAAACTGGTTTCCAGGATACAACAACAATTCTAACGCGTACATTAGTCGTGTTTTTCCTAGTTTTACGACGGGCTCATCGTTGCTTATTATATTACATGTTAGCCTGATACCGAAACAGGCAATTGACGTCCAAATGCATTATATCTAATTATTTTCAATGGCTCTATTAACCATGTTCCTTAATCTATATCTGTCCATAAAGCTCGAAAAATAATTGTATAATTAGATATAATGCATTTGGACGTCAATTGCCTGTTTCGGTATCAGGCTAACATGTAATATAATAAACGTTTAACTTTAAGTTTTTTATAAAAAAAATTAATTGTAGTGCGTTTTAATTGGAATAAATTCTACGAACCACTACAAATTAGTGACCCCGAAAAATATTTGTTGAACACGTTTATCATACTTTGTGGAGATTTTAAGTAAAATGGCAAACCCAGGAGGAAGTTCTTCAACATCAATGGAAATTTCTCGTGTAGCAATTAAGGCTCCACCATTTTGGCAATCGGACCCATTGCTATGTTTCAAGCAGATGGAATCTCAATTCATAATGGCTGGTGTTACTCAAGATTCTACAAAATTTCATACGATTGTCGCATCAATTGAAAGCAACATCTTGGAAAAAGTGCATGATATTATCATAAACCCACCAGCTGAAAATATGTATGGAACATTGAAAGATAAATTGGTAAGCTGTTTTTCAGATTCTGAAGAAAAACGTTTAAAAAAGCAGTTAACGAACGTTGAACTTGGATACAAGAAGCCGTCTGAGCTATTAAATGGAATGAGGTCTCTAGCTCAAGGTAAGGTTTCAAATGAAATTTTAAAATAACTCTGGATGCAACGTCTCCCTGCGCAAATGAAAGCAATCCTTTCCGTTAGCGATGACAGTTTGGAAAAGCTTTCCACCGTGGCAGACAAAATATCTGATTGCAACGAGTCTAAAGTATATGCGATTACACCGTCTAGAAGTCGTCTAGATGATATTGAGAAAAAGCTAGAAAGTCTATGCGCAAAGATGGAATCTTTTGGAAATGCAATAAACCGTAGTAAATCATCTTCCGGAAGACGAAGTCGATCCAAATCTTTAAACAAAAACAAACCACTGTGTTGGTATCATTTCAATTTCGGTGCAAAAGCAAAGAAGTGTATTTCACCCTGCAATTACAGAATCAATACATCGGAAAACTAAATGCCGCACCGTCCATATTGACAGACGATTGCAGCCAAGAGATTTGTCGCCTGTTTGTTCGAGATGTGAAGTCGAAAATCTGGTTTTTGGTAGACACAGGAGCAGATTTGACAGTTTATCCTGTATCAAAATTACAACGCAAGCAACCCCCTGGCAAGTTAGTTCTATATGCTGCCAACAAAACGTCTATTCCAACATTCGGATCGAAATCATTAACCATAGATTTGGGTATGAATCGGACATTCCAATGGAACTTTGTTATTGCTGACGTTGAGAAGCCTATTATTGGATCAGATTTTCTTGGTAAATATGGTTTATTAATTGATATCAAGAACAATTCTTTAATACATCCGAAGTCGAAGTTGTGCTGCAAAGGGTCCAGTGCTTCAATGGATGACATTTTCGTATCGCATGTTTCATTTTCGAAAGAATTCTCGCCGATAATTCAAGAATTTGTAGACTTGACGAAAATTAATTTTCATGCAAAAGCAAAACATTCAGTTGAGCATAACATAGAGACAACCAGCAGACCACCAGTTTTCTGCAAACCTCGCCGTCTTTCACCAGAGAAGTTATTAATAGTGAAGCAGGAATTCGAGGAAATGGTGAAACTCGGAATATGCAGACCATCGAATAGCCGTTGGGCTAGTCCACTTCACATGGTGAAGAAAGCAAGTGGTGAATGGCGCCTTTGTGGAGACTACCGAGGTTTAAACGCTCGAACTATTCCTGACCGATACGCTGTTCCGCATATTCACGACTTTGGAGCTCTTCTAAATGGCAAGAAAATTTTCAGCACTATTGACTTGGTGAAAGCATAACACCATATTCCAATGGCCCAGGATGACATCAAAAAGACAACGATAACTACCCCAATAGGTAACTATGAATTCAAAAGAATGACGTTTGGTTTGTGCAACGCCGCGCAAACATTTCAGCGCTTCATGCACGAAGTCACAAGAGACTTGGATTTTTTGTACGTCAATTATTTGAACGCTTACGTGAATTTGGACTTACCATAAATCTAAAGAAATGCACTTTTGGAGTTCCTGAGTTAAAATTTCTTGGATATTTGGTAACGCAAAATGGCATACGACCGCTTCCCGACAGAGTAGACTCAATTCAAAACTACAAAATTCCAGACACGGTTAAGGACCTAAGGCGTTCCCTAGGTATGTTTAATTTTTATCGTCGATTTTTACCAAAAGCTGCCGAAGCACAAGCTATTCTTCATTCCATTTACAAAGGAAATAAGAAAAATGATCGACGTATAATAGAAAGGACCGATGAGCGGAAGCAGGCCTTTGAATTTTGCAAGAAACAATTAGCTGATGCAGTTCTTTTGTGTTATCCTGATGAGAATGCCCCAACATCAATATGTGTAGATGCATCAGATTATGCAATGGGTGGTGTACTGCAACAATATATAAACTGTGAGTGGAAACCGCTTGGATTTTATTCTAAGAAGCTTACTCCAACTCAGACAAAATATAGTGCATACGACCGAGAGCTTCTAGCAGTTTATTCCACATTGAAACATTTTCAATATTTTCTCGAAGGGCGTACATTTTGCATTTTTTCGGACCACAAGCCGCTAATTTATGCGTTTAAGCAGTGGCCGGAAAAAAGCATCTCCAAGACAATTAAGGCAACTCGATTATATAGGCCAATTTACTACAGATATACGCCTTATTCGTGGAAAGGAAAATATTGTAGCAGATACTATGTCACGCATTCAAGCCATTGACACACCGCAATGTCTAGACTACGCTATTTTGGCAAAAGAACAAGATGGTGATGACGAATTGAAGTTTCTAGTGAATAGCAAAAATACAAGCTTAAACCTTAAACGTATCAAACATGATGGGCGAAACATTTACTGTGATACTTCTGGCACTACAATAAGACCCTATTTAACGTATTCATTCAGAAAATTGGTATTTGATAATCTTCATAATCTATCGCATCCTGAAATTAAGGGTACCGTAAATTTAGTACGTTCTCGCTTCATCTGGAAGTCCTTAAAGAGAGACGTAACACAATGGTGTAAAAATTGTTGTCAGTTGAATGTCAGAAGTCAAAGGTACAACGTCATACAAAGAGTACACTGGTAGAATTCAAGCTACCGTCACAACGATTCAAGCATATCCACTTGGACATTGTTGGTCCATTAACTCCATGCCAAGGTTATAGATATATTTTAACCTTTATTGACAGATTTACGAAATGGACAGAAGCTGTTCCCCTTCAGGATATCAAAAGTGAAACTGTGGCTTCAGCGTTTGTTAGTTCATGGATTTCTCGATTTGGTGTGCCAAAGGAAATAGTGACAGACCAAGGAAAGCAGGCTTTTTCGGAAGCTAGCTCAATTACTTGGTGCAAAGGTAAAACACACAACTCCATATCACCCACAATCAAATGGGCTCATTGAGAGGTGGCATCGCACATTGAAATCGGCATTACGATGTCATAGTGGTCGGGGCTGGGTGGATAGTTTGCCTCTTATCATGCTGGGTTTAAGATCTAAAATCGTTACCGATAACAAGGTAACTTCTGCTGAAATGGTGTATGGAACAACACTAACTTTACCTGGTGAGCTCGTGGTTGACACTAAAGTTACATCTGATGACTCTGATTGGATTTTAAATTTTCAAAATAAAATGCTTGAACTCAAACCTTTGGTCACTGGACATCATTCTAGCAATAGAGAATATGTGAGTGACCAATTGAAAACTTGCCAGTACGTTTTTTTTTGAGATGCGATGCAGTAAAGAAGCCTTTACAATCCCCTTATGATGGCCCGTACGAAATTATTGCAAGAAGCGATAAAATTTTTAAGATTCTTGTAAACGGTAAAGAGAAGGTACTTTCAGTCGACAGACTCAAGCCCTGCACAATGCCAATGGATGATCCCTGTACGGAGAAATTGTCAAGAAAATCACTTAAGAATGTTCGTTTCGCTGAATGACAACGCTGGAGGGGGAGTACTGTGGTGACCCTTAGTTACTGGAGAAAAATTTGCTTGTCAAATATCTCTATTTTTCAAATCTAGTTGCCATAGTTTTTTATATTTAATTTTGAATTTCAATTTTTGAGTTTTTCATTTTTTACATTGCAGTAGGCATGGAAAATTTGTTTTTGCAATGTATAGATTTTTTGAATTTCACTTGAAAGAAAATAATTTTTGTTTAATCAAGTTAGCTTTGATTTCTGTATTCTCAAGATATTAATATATGTAGAGCGAGAATTTTTTTTCATTCATGTTCGGATACTAAAAATAAACGTTTAACTTTAAATTTTTTATAAAAATTGAATTGTAGTGCGTTTTAATTGTAATATTTTCTACCAACCACTACACTAGTTACCCAGATAAGGAGCAGAACAACGCTGCTAAGCTCGTGAAATTTATCGCATGATACAATGAGACGGGTAACATACGTAACAATATATTAATTGGGTTGTTTTTGAAAAATGGATGAAACTCCATCAGCCGCTACGGCAAAAAATAGCCTAAGCCTTTTCAGAGTTTCAAAACTCAAAGAACTGGAGCAAATCAACATTGATCTCTAAGAGAGAATAAGAGCGTTGAAGAATATTTGCAGTCAACTGCATGAGGAAAATACAGCATTGCGATCACAGTTCGCACAATCTCAAAGAACAGATAATAATAATGGAAGTAGTGAAGAAGCCACTAACGCAAATGTTAGTATGTCTAAAAAATCGAGTAATACCCCAAAAATAATATATGAAACAGATGGCAAAGCAAACCGAGTGGATTCTGGTGAAAAATAGAAAAAAAGGTAAAAGGCAAGAAAAAAGTCTACTGAAATACAAGTGGAGCCCTCTACACCCCCGATAGCCCAAGGCGAGGATACTGTAAATCTAGATGCTGAAAATACTGATGCCACGAATACTATTACGAGTGGTTAGCCAAGGCCTGTTCCCCCACCACCTATTATAGTTAGCGCTGTGGAAAATTACACCGCCCTTCGCAACATCATAAAACCAAAAGCCTCCAATGGATTTACTACAAAACATATAGATGATCATTCTCTTAAAATATCAACATTCGAAGCCAATTATTACAGAGAAGTAACCAAAGCTCTTAATGAGGCCAACATACAATGGCATTCATATGAAAATTTTTATTCTAAGCTTCCATCTTTCGGAGAATATAAAAGATATATATGAAATAAAGCAAATTTTGAACACCATTGTCAGAATAGAAGCCATCAAACTTCCAAAAGCCATTCCCCCAATGTAAAAACTGTCAGGGATATAATCTTACAAAGAACTACTGCTCTAAACAACCAATGTGCGCTAAATGCGCGAGCCAACACGAAGCCGAAAATTGTGAAAAACCGTCCGTTTTTCTCCCGAAATGCTACAATTGCGGTGAACAACATCCTGCGAGCTATAGAGGATGTATTGTCGCTAAGGAACTTCAAAAGTTGCGCAATCAAAAGCAAAAACTCCATAAACGTGTTCAAAACTCTGAAAATCGGCTCCAAAACAATAATGGACCACAAAGAAATGAACCAGTTCCAACTATCTCGCAAAATACATCAAAAACAATTCAATTCAGAACTACAAATTTGTACTCTGACGCAGTTAAAAACAAAAACGCTCAACATGTAAACGCACAAAAAGCTACCCACGAAACTATCCTTTCAAAAATCCTATCAAAATTGGAGTCAATCGAATCATTTAACAAGTGCTTAGACAACCGCTTAAGCTTGTTAGAGGAGAATTTTTTCAATACACTTTAATAGATGCAGACATCAATAAAAATTATGCAGTGGAATGGAAATGGTATCCTAAAACACATAGATGAACTTCGGTACATTTTATACGAAAAAATATTGATATATGTCTCATAAGCGAGACGCATTTTGTAAAAGATTCATTTCTGAAAAGTAAAGACTACGATGTATTTCATGCTCCCCATCCAAGTAATACCACAAGAGGAGGAAGTGCTGTTATTATTAAAACCTCAATTAAACATTGGCTTGAAAATACTATATCGGTAAAGGAATTTCAAGTTACAACTGTAACAATTCACATAAACAAAACGTTGGTATCAATTTCATCTGTTTACAGTCCACCACGGCATAATATAAAATTTGATCAGTACAAAGACATGCTAAATTCACATAAACATATATTTATTACGGGAGGAGATTTCAATGCAAAAAACACACAATGGGGCTCTAGATTCACCACACCAAAGGGCAGAGAGCTACATCGTGCACTTATGAATACAGGATGTACAGTAATATTTACCGGTAAGCCAACTTTCTGGCCAACAGACGTGTCTAAAACTCCTGATCTGATTGACTTTTTTATTACTAGAAAAATCCAGGAAAACAAACTGGTAATTGAAGATGGACATGAACTCAGTTCTGATCATTCTTCTATATATCTTCATTATTTAAGTGAAGCAACTAATAAACAAACTAATTTCAACCTAATAAATAACAGAACCGACTGGGATTACTTTTGTCACTTAATTACCACGTCTATTAGAAATTCGCCAATCTACAATCCAAATGATATTGAGGAAGAAGTCGATGCTTTTATAAAGTTGATGCAACAAGCGGCCTGGGAGAGTACCTCAGAACCAAGTATTCAAACAAATACGCCTCAGTATCCCCAATACATAGTAAATCAATTAATATTTAAAAGAAGGATTAGGAAAAATGGCAACAAACTCGATCATCAGAGGATAAAAGAGTGTTAAACAATGCTACCAAAAAACTTAGCAGATTAATAAAACAAGTATGTGTCCAATCTAAGTCCCAACAAAAACTCCGACTATTCCCTCTGGAAGGCAGCAAAATTAAAAAATAAACCAATAAACCAGAACGTCGCAATACTTAAAGGTAATGGTCAATGGGCCAAAATCAGTATCGAAAAGGTGAACGAATTTGCGAATAGTCTTCAGTTGACCTATTCAAATTCTTATGTAACAAGCAATACAGAACCAAATCTTCAACATCAAATAAATAACTATGCAATTAGCGACCAGCCGTTTGATAAAATAACTATTAAAGATGTTTATGATGCAGTGAATCACTTCAAGGTCAAAAAATCTGGTGGTTTCGATAAAATTAAGGGAGATCTCCTAAGAAATTTACCATACCATGGATTTACGCGTCTAACCATAATAATGAACGCCGTCCTAAAAATTAAATATATTTCAACTTGCTGGAAAGTTGCAGATGTTGTCATGATACAAAAACCGGGGAAAACACCGCACGATCCCAATTCATACAGACCAATATCTCTGCTTCCAGTAATTGGTAAGTTATTCGAAAAACCCTTTTGCAGAAGACTGGAATCATTTATTGTCTCGAAAAATATAATACCGGATCATCAATTTGGATTCCGGAAAAAGCACTCGACAATCGAACAAGTACATAGAGTCACCGATGATATTGAAAAAGCCTTCGAGAAAAACCAAGTTTGCTCTGAGGTATTCTTGGACATTTGCAAAGCCTTTGATGGAGTATGGCATGATGGTCTCCTTCTAAAGCTCAACAGATTACTTCCAAAGAAATATTGTGAGATTCTAAGCTCATACCTGAGTAATCGATTTTATAGAGTATGCCATGATAATGAATTCACTAATCTATATCCAATATATGCTGGGGTTCCGCAGGGCAGTATACTTGGACCACTGCTGTATCTACTATACACTCACGGTATGCCTGTTAACGAAGATTGTTTCATTGGAACATTTGCTGATGACACAGTTTTTATGTCCTCTGGAAAAAATACAAATATATCCGTATATATGCTTCAAGCGTCTTTAAACAAGGTACACGAATGGACAAAAGACTGGGGTCTAAAGCTCAACAGTAGCAAATCTGTTCATGTTGACTTTGCGAAAATCGGCTCAAGTTACAAATCCCTAAAAATAGGCAATGAACAAGTTCCTTTTTCGCACTCAGCAAAATATCTTGGTTTTACACAGGATTCAAAATTAAATTGGATAATTCATATTGATAAAAAGTGTGAAGAACTAAATATTAAATACCGCAAGCTAAGTTGGTTGATTGGAAAAATACAGTCTTCTCCACAGACAATAAACTCTTAATATATAAACGCCATTAAAGCCAATATGGATTTATCGCATTCAGCTATCAAAACAAGTGATAAGAGCGCAGTAAACGCTCCATGGTATGTCCGAAATAGTGACCTCCACCGAGACTTAAAAATGAAGACAATCAAAGAGGAAATCTCTAGATTTGCAGAAAAACATCTTATCCGCCTCCAGAACCATACTAATCGCGAAGCCCGAAATTTACTCCAAACTTCTAGTCAACATAGAAGATTGCGCCATTTCAAACCACACAATTTATTAACTCGCTTTTATATATGAAAGCCTCAATACCAATGAAAAATTTACAATAATTGTCCTAGTTCGACTATATGAGACTTTAATATTAATATTTTAAATTCAATAAATCTACTGATGTTAATAAATAAACTATTGGTTAGTCACTTCTTCATAATAGAGACTAGTTGTAGTATAAGTTAAGCATCAAATATGTATTTGCTTAAATAAATAAAAAAAAATCTGCGTTAAAATTTCTTCATAAAAAGTACGACACATTTTCTTTGAAATAACGAATAAGTTTCATTGAAGTTGTAAAATTTTCGTTCGCGACATAAAATTGTCTATGATAATGTGCTTGAGTGTATTCCTTTATACAATTTTTTAGTGCATCTCTATGCTACTTTCTTATTTCAACCGTCGAACGGAACGGACGTGTTTTTTTAATAGCGGATAAAATCATCGTAATAAGTACCTACTACGAATTTCAAGTGTGGTGGGATATTAGGCCACCATGCAGAGAAATTCAAAGACATCCACTGGGTTGCTAACTTCAGGGCCCAGTGGACGAGTATCGGCTGGAGTTATAAATTTGGGCAATGACCAAGAGTTAGGCCCAATTAGTCGACCTGTACACGGGTCGACAGGTGGCGACAATTTGACAAGTCGGACCTTTTCCAAGGTAACGGCATCAAAAGGAGGTAATCCCTCACGAAAGAGATTCAAAGAACGCAGAAATGCTTTGTTTATCCTAAAGAAATTAGGATCAGTCGACCCAAGCACGTTGTCGGCTAAACAAAGCGATTCCTTAAAATGGGCTCAAGGAATTCTTGAGGCTGGAAAAAGGGAACGATCACCGGATGAGCTGCCATCCTCCAAAAGGGATCAACGATCGTTTGCCTCAGTTGCTAAAGACAGCCTTGTGATGGCTATCATTAATAAAGGAGCATTGGACGGTATGGTTCCAAAGCAAAAATGGGGGGAAATTGAGAATGCTTTGTCTGGCGTCTACTCACAGGTGCTGGAAAAGTTTCCCGGCCCAGATCCTCGACACCAAGAGGCTGGTTGGTATCAAGGACGATTTAAGCTAGTCGCATTTGAGGACCAGAGGTCTATAGAATGTTTTAAAGCTGCTCTGATACTAATTGGTGAAGTTTGGGAAGGAGCTGCTCTAGAGTTAGTCGAGAAGAAAGACATACCGGCTAGACCAAGAGCACATGCGTGGATACCTGCAAACCCTCCTGACCCTGAATCTATTTTAAATAGACTGAAACAATGCAATCCAGATCTTCCAACAGCTGATTGGAAGGTTGGCCGTTTGGATGAAGTGGATGGGCCAAGACGGCATGCAGTGTTTATATTGAACACTCAGTCTTTGCCACATCTAGCAAAGTCCCAGGGCCGTGTATGTTATGTCTTTCATTATATCCAAATGAAGGTGTATAAAAACGATCAGCTAAAGGATTCGAAAATCGACAAGCATCTGTCTGAATCAGAAATAAGCGGATCCTCTTGGAAGTCGAGGGAGATACAAAGATGCAGACCCCCCCCCCTGGTTGTCGGTGATATATAAAGGATGTATCAACTTATCATATATCCCAGGAAAGTGGAGGGAAACAAAAGTCGTTTTCATACCTAAAGCGGGAAAAGCCTCTCACTCGAGGGCGAAGGATTTCCGTCCAATCAGCTTATCCTCATTCCTACTTAAGACTCTGGAGAGGATGATAGATATTTATCTTAGAACTAGCATCGATTCAAGTTTGTTCTCGAAACGACAGCATGCATACTCGAAGGGCAGGTCTACTGAGACCGCACTACATGAACTAGTCAGCTTTATTGAATGCTCACTATCTGTCAAAGAATACACAATCGTGGCGTTTCTAGACATCGAAGGGGCGTTCAATAATGTCCATCCGAGCTCGATATTAAATGGACTGACAACTCTGAATGTTGATCCATGTATACTCAGGCTTTTAGACGAACTGCTAATGAAGAGACGTATTTCAGCCACACTAGGACAAGCAAACATACAAAAGTATGTGAACAGAGGCACTCCCCAAGGAGGAGTTCTATCACCTCTTCTTTGGAATGTTGCTATAAATAGCCTTCTGGTTACTCTAGAAAAAGAAAGGATAAAAGTGGTGGCATACGCAGATGATGTAGCTCTGGCAGTCAGGGGAAAATTCCCATCCACAATCAGAGATATTATTCAGAGGGCCCTCCGGATGACTGAAAAATGGGCGAAAGACAATGGTCTTGGGGTAAATCCCGCAAAGACAGAATTAGTCATGTACTGCAAAGATCGCAAAACTCCCACGGTTAGGCCTATTTCCTTAGGGGGTATTGAAATTCCCTTTGGTGATTGTGCAAAATACCTTGGCGTTATTTTGGACAGGAAGCTGAACTTTAAGCTTAATATTGAAGAAAGGGCGAGGAAGGCAACTGTCGCTTTGTACTCGTGCAAAAAGGCAATAGGAAAAAAGTGGGGACTAAAACCAAAAATTGTGCATTGGCTATACACGGCAGTGGTTAGACCTATAATGCTATATGGTGTTGTAGTCTGGTGGCCGGCACTTCAGAAACCGACTGGTTTAGATAAAGTTCAGCGTATGGCGTGTTTGTGTATTTCAGGCGCATTCAGCAAGACAGGAACAAATTCCCTTAATGTCATGCTGCATCTATTGCCTTTAGACATTTTGGCCAAACAGTCAGCTGCAACAACGGCTGTGCGGTTGCGCGAACTATCGCTGTGGTCGGAAAAAGGTTACGGTCACAGTTCTGTCCTCAAAACAATGTCAGATGTGCCTAACGTAGTGGATTACACTTTGGCGAGTCCACTTTTCGACAAAAAGTTTGAGACTCTAATCCCCAACAGTGAGGCGTGGTGCACACAGACCCCGGGGAATAAAGAATATATAGATTTCTACACTGATGGCTCCAAATAATGGATGGACAAGTGGGTTTCGGAGTATATTCTAATGATTTGGAACTTCAAATAGCGAAAAGATTACCTAATCACTGTAGTGTTTTTCAGGCTGAAATATTAGCAATAAGAGAGGTAGCGAATTGGCTGAGAAGTAATGTTCCAAAAAATGTGGGCATTAATATATACTCAGACAGTCAACCTGCAATAAAATCCTTGGACTCTGTGTTCCTCAACTCGAAAACGGCCATCGATTGCCGCAAATCTCTCAATGAGATGGCTGAGCAGTACAATATTCACCTAATATGGGTGCCTGGCCATAGGAACATACCGGGGAACTGCGAAGCCGATGAGTTGGCAAGGCTAGGGACTACCTTACATATTCCAGGGGAACTAGAATTTGTTGGTATGCCCCTAGCTACCTGCAAGCTCATGCTGCGTGAGAAGGCTGTTATGATGGCAAATGTTCGATGGGAGAATTGCAAAGGTTGTAACGACACCAAGCAAATATGGCCCCATTTCAACTTAAACCGCACACTAGATATGCTAATGTTCTCGAGACGTCAGATATCACTCCTGATATCTGCTATAACGGGTCGCTGCCTGATAGGAGATTTTGCAAAAACTATTGGCGCGAAGTATAATGACTATTGTATGAGCTGTCATGATGCGGAGGAAAAAGAATCAATTAAACACCTCTTGTGTGAGTGTCCTGCATTTTGTGTAAAGCGCAAGCAACTTTTAGGAGCATATAGCTTCAGATTACTGGCGGATCTGGAAAACGTTAACTTAAGCAGTCTGCTAATGTTTTTGGAACAATCTGGTTGGTTCAACAAAGAAAAATAATCAAGAAGGTTCAGCGGTTAAAACTAGAAGTGCCCATATGTAATAGGTACTTTTAGTTAATGTGGTATCACAATGGACTGAATAGTCTAAGTGAGCCTGAATCTTAATCGGGCTGCCACTTTAACCTAACCTAACCTAACCATGCTACTTCTCATTTGGGTGACAGCATGCTATGAATAAAGTACGTAACAATTAGATAAAAAGTATGAAATATTTTAGCAAAAAGTACGAAACAATTTCATAAAAAGAACGTAATTGTTTTATAAAAAGTAAAAAGTACGAAGTTGTTTCTAACAACACGGACGAAAGAGACTGTTTTTCATATGTTTGGGTGTAAAAATTATATGTTTGGAACTCAAATTTGTAAACACAATATTTTTAAGTGTAAGCATATAATGTTCATAAACTAGCATAACATGTTTGGGACATATATATTAATATGTTAGAACATATTATGTTTGGGACATAAAATGTTTGTAAATATAATATGCTTGGATGCAAACATATATTAATTTAGAAATAGGCTATAAACATATATGTGTTTAGAAAGAGAGACATAAAATGTGTGCTGGAAGTAAATTCATGAAAGTAACAAATTGGCGCCTTAAAAATATATATACACAAAGAAAATTCAATTAAAGATTGGAAAAATACTGTGTGTGAATTAGAGGTGTGCACGTGAGTAATATTTTACTCACGCTCACGCACACTCACGACGGAGAAATCTTATTCACGCACACTCACGCACGATATTTTTTGGTAGGACTCACGGTCACGCACGCTCACGAAAAGAAAATTTGTACTCACGCACACTCACGCACGAAAATCTTTTAAATGTCGTGACTCACGAAAAATATCGTGACTCACGAAAAATGTCGTGACTCACGAGAAACCTCGTGACTCACGAATAATTTTATGAGTAATTTACCTATAGAACCTGACTGAAAATATGAGTATGATTCAAATCGACACCGTTATAAAACTCTTAACACTTAGGATGTCACTAAAATTATAAATAAATTCAATTCGCAAATATTTTATGTTCGTAAGCTGGATTATTTTCGTGAGTGTGTTTTTCCGAAATTCGTTACTCACGCACACTCACGAAGATATTATTTTCGTGACTCACGCTCACGCACGACATTTGGTTGGTTAATCACGCTCACGCACACTCACGCAGTCACCATCAGCGTGACTCACGACTCACGCGTGAGTCACGAAAATGTTCGTGAGTCACGACAATTTCGTGTCACGTGCACACCTCTAGTGTGAATATAAACAAGTATAAATTTCCAAATTTGGAGTAAATATATATATGTTGTGATATAAGACCGTCAAAAATTGTATATGCTTAAGTAAAAAGATTAAAATGAGTATTCGGAGAGAAAATTCATTCGGAACCAAGAGAAAAGGCATTTGAAAAAAAGAGCTTGAGTTTTATCATTTTCGCATTACGGGCACTTTTTTTGTTTCGTCAAAACAAATCAGAACGTAGGACGAGTAAGTCAAAATATTCAAGCAAAGGTAATTAAAGGGATCTTCATAAAAACTAACGAAAGGGCACTATACACTGAAAAATAGCATGCCCAGTTCCAAAGATTGTGTCTCTATTTTAACAATTTTGGTATTGATTTCGAGCCAATGAAGCCGAGCATTCAAGTCAGGATACTTTTAAGACACAATTCTCTTTTAAATGTGGGTTTTGTGTATTTGACTCTATGAAGCAAATTTTATTTTTTCGCTTTTTCAGCTTTTGTCATATGCTATAAAAACTCCGTTGAAAACAAGACGTCCAGTAGAAATTATGCTATGTTTCAAGTAAAAACGTCTTTAAAATAACGTTTTTAAAAAACATGTCCAGATGCAAAAATGCAACAAATTTGAAGACAATTTCATTAGTTTTAAAGAATTTTTCTGAATTATTAAAGCCAAGTTGACCTTAGTTCATGTTCATGTTATGATACCCATTTTAAAGTCACTTAATTATAAGGACAACACGAATTCATTATAAAGTTTATCGACTTTTGAACATGGAAAAAGCTTTATATTAGAGAAATGCGTCGCCTAAGCTAAGCAAAATTTGTATTCTTATTTTAAGGACATGAAATCTTTGGCTTCACGACAATATTTTTCGGGGTACAGTAAAATGAAAACATTGGGAAACAGTGAAAAATTAAACAGTAAGATCTATAAAAACAAAGATTAGTTCATCTTTATTAAAGAGTAATCCAAGAGGAGTTGACAGATTCTTCGAAAATAAAAGCGGGCATTGAGTTCGAGTTTAGCCGCTAAAATTATTTCTCATTTTAACGACAAAACTCTAATCGGTAAACCCAGAATAACATTATAAGTTTTTTAGGCAAATTGTATTATAACTTGGTGGGGCATGATCCCAAGCAACAATTGGATAAGTTTAATTTCTTTAGAATAAATTATTAAAGAACGTAAACAATTGTTCACACCTAAATAAATTTATGTGTTGGTTGTAAAATTATTGTTTCGAATTTAAATATAATGTGCTTTTGAATGGTTATCGTTAACTTTAGGATTCGATGGAAAAATATTTATATATTACTCGACTTCACATTCTTCCTTTGTAAGAGTTTTTTGAATTTCTTCGAAAATTTCAAACTTGTGTACAAAACCCTTTTTTGTTACAAATTTTTTATTTTTGCAATAAAAAATAATATATGATTTGACTTAGTCCATTTCGTTTATATCAAGCACTGTTGTTTTCTGACTTTTATAAGACACACTTTACAGTTTCGTAGTAAAAATTTAATATAGTAGTATGTAATGTTGAACACCTTTTCGGGATATTCCGAACGTATCTGGAATATACATAAAAAATATATGTAAAAAAATAAAAAATGTTGTCGGTCGAAGCAGGGATCGAACCCAGGACCCTTGGCATGCAAGGCGGACGTACCAACCACTGATCCACGCCGCCAACAAATGTATGTTTAACAATATTATGTTGTTAAACAATGTTATGTTTGCATCGGCTCGTGGGCGCCGCAAGCTATGCTATATAAATATGACTTATAACGATAATTATCTCTTGATGACCATAACAGCTACGTAGCCCAGTGGTTAGTGTGCTGGCTTACAAACTCTGTGGTCCGCTGTTGAAATCCCCGTCCGGCAAAATGTAAAAAAAAAATGATAAAATTTAATAATTTCTTCTACAATGTTTGTATTACAGAAAAACGTGCTATGAACTAAAAAACTCGTGGAAGTGAGAAAAATGTGGGGGAATATATAATTAGGCAGAAAAAAAAATTTGAGCCCAATCTTCTATGGGAGAAAATTCTTCTAAGCATATAATATTTTTGGGTTCAAAATGTTTCCAAACATATTATATGTTCACATAATAACATATAGTTTTTTGGAAGACAACATTATTGAATTTGGATGGAAAAATACATAATGTTTGGAACTTAGACTACCCAAACATATTATATTGTTTAGACCAATATGCTTTCAAACATAATATATATTGGAAGAAATCAAATATATAAATGTTTGGGCAATACCCAAAAATGTATATGCTTGCAGCAAAATGTGTTTGGGAGTATATGTTACAGAAGCGATTTTTTTTTTGAGGGTGAAACTACGAAAAATTTGGAAGAACCTTTCTTCGTAAAATAAAAATATATTTCGTACATTTAATGAAAAGTTTCTTTGGTTGTAAAATAATGAAAAATTTCGTACTTTTAACGATATTTTTCCAAACATTTCTTAATTTGAATATTAAATGTGCATCGGCGAATATAGAGCGATAAGGAGAATATACATTAAAAAACAATGAGCTTGAGTTTTGTCTTGAGAACATATACTCCCAAACATATTCTGCTTCAAGCATATATATTTTCTGAGTGTGTTCAAAAAAACAAAATATGTAAGTCGATAAGCACACACAAAAAATTTGTTTTCAGATTCAATCACGAAATTAATTGATCCAACTAATTTTTTAATTGAAATGTCTTCAATCACGAAAATGATAGTATCAATCACAGTTTTAATTTGACATTAAAAAATACTTGATTAAAAAATTAATTGATATAATTACCAAATTTCAATTAATTTTTAATTGATTCAATTAAAAATTTAATTGATGTTGATTGCAAAAAATTTAAATTCATTAAAAACGTAACTATTTTTAATTACTTTCTTAATTGATTTCAGCCATTTTCATATAACTCCGTTAGACTTTAACTACCAATTAACAGAAAGTAAATTGCAAATATTTTCTCTTCAGTTAACTTTAACTAAAATTTTTAGGCAGTTAAGTTCCTAACTGGCATATGGAATATATAGCAAGATGACAGCTACGA
This sequence comes from Haematobia irritans, assembly GCF_050003625.1. Taxonomy (NCBI): domain Eukaryota; kingdom Metazoa; phylum Arthropoda; class Insecta; order Diptera; family Muscidae; genus Haematobia; species Haematobia irritans. The sequence continues at coordinate 112,274,606 of NC_134398.1, read as the reverse complement.
GGGCGGTTCTGAAACTTCTTAGCCTATCAATGGAAGAGAATAGTTAGTTTTTCAAAAATATTTGTATTTTTCAATATAATCTCCAATGTAATCTTCCAAACATAATAAATACATGTCCATATAAAACAACCATCATAACATTTCGGCAGTATCAAAAAAAAAAAAAAAAAAAAAAAATATATATATATATATATATATATATATATATATATATATATATATATATATATATATATATATATATATATATATATATATATATATATATATATATATATATATATATATATATATATATATATATATATATATATATATATATATATATATATATATATATATATATATATATATATATATATATATATATATATATATATATATATATATATGCGTACCATATATTTTGGGGACTTTTTTCCGATATATTGTATATTTCGGGGACATTTGCATACTTTGGGGACGGTCCTCAAAAAAATCGTACATAAACCGCATACTTTGAGGACTTCAGTCTATCGTATAGTTCAGGGACTGTTTTTGAAAATTTTGAGATTGCATTTTTGATTTATTGCTCTGTTACATTTATACTTATTTACTTACTGTTTAACAATTTATAACCCTGTTTTATAATATTTATAACAACTTTCATATTTCAATTTTTTGGTATTGTTGCCACCTCTCCTGTATTAAAAATAAACTTGTAAGATGTGAGGCGACATCTATGAGTAGGCATAAAATATTACTACTGGTTCCAAGCTTTACTAAGTTAAACAAGCCATCTACAGTCTGATTCATACAATGATCATTTCAATTGCTTCTTTAAAAGATTGGCCTTATGCAATACACTATTATTACAATTCATTCAAAAGGATATTTTATTTGTCATTCGCACATTTATATTTTTAAAACGAATTAATAAAATTATTTTTCGGAAAATTAAATAAAAACTATAAATATGTAGTTTCAGGGTGCAATAGAATTTCAGGGCTTTCATTCTAATGCGCTACATACTGAGCTATAGACGCTCTTTTTGCTGGGTGACATTAATACGTATTGCACGTGTGCTGTATTTGCACCAGTTAACGTAAGCAACAGAACAACAAATAAATAAAAGTAACATAATAAATTGCAAATCTAGAGTCACCTTCCAGTGTTACCAAATGAAAATACATATAAAACTAAGTTACCTTTTCGCTATAGGCAAAATGAAGGTTTTTTTAACGTTTTTTAAAATATGATGTAAGATGTTAACATACTGCATTATAAACTGATCTAACAAAACAAGAGTGTCTAGCGATAGCGTAACGGACACTTTATAAACTCTTTCCTATCCATGTGTGTCAAAATTGATTTTTGTAGAAATACTTTTTAAAAAATTTTGTTAATTTAAAACATTTTTGTTGGAGAAATTTTTGTATAAAAAATTTGGTTTTATATAAAATTTTGATTGTATTAAAATTTTGTTTCTATGTAATGATTTATCATTTTTTTCTATACAAAAATTGTAATACACAAAAAGTTGACAAGATTTCTTACAGCAACAAAATTTTCTACAGAAAAAAAAAATTATTTATAAAAACATAACTTTTCCACAAATTTAAAAGGTATTTCTATAAAAAATCAGTTTAGACATACTATCATGTTTTCGCTAGACATTCTCTTATTGTTTTTAGATCTTTTTATAACGCAGTATGTTTACAGCTATTTATCGATGTATTTTGAAAAAATGTCTTCAAAAAGTCATTTTGTCTACAGCGATAAGGTAACTAAATTGTATGTGTACTTTCACTTGGCAACACTAGAATGAGATGCTAGTTTTGCGATATTCCCGCTAGTTTTCTATGATTTGTTTTTCTAGTTGTTAAGTTAAACGGTGCAAATATAGCATATGTACGTGTTAACAGCAATTAGGCATCAGCGCTTATGTAGCTCAGTATGTAGCGCAGTGGAGTGGGAGTCCTGAAGTCCAGGTTCAAATCCTGTTGCACCTAGAGATTATATGCTTTTAGATTTTATTTAATTGATTATATCTATGATAGTTAAATTTAAACTATTTGTCGATTCCTTATTAGCCTTTGATTTTTAAAATCATGCTATGTTTTTTGAAAATAATAAAATGATTTTATAAATTGACAACATTTTCGAATGAAATAAAGAACTGACAAAATTTTCAATATTACACTGAAAAAATATTGTCGTAAACAAAACAAAAATGTTTTTCAAACGAGTATTTTGTGGCAAACAATGATATAAGTTGTTGTCTTGTGCAAAAGACGATAAACTTAACAATGGAATTTTATACCGTTGAATCAATGTCAACTTGTCCTTAAAAATTTGAAACCTTCTGTTTTAACATTTTTGACAAAATATTCTATAGAACAAAATATTTTATAGAAACAAAATTTTGAAAAAAAAAAAATCTATTGAAAAGGAACTTTGACAAAATTTTTTTCTTTTTCTTTTTCTTTTTCTTAAAAAACAAAGCTTTTTATAAAATAACAATTTTCTATAAGAACAAAATTTTGACAAAATGTTAGATTGGAGAAAATTTTATATATTTTTAATTCCATGAAAAAGTTTATGGAAAAGTATTTTCACAAACTTTTGTGTAGAAACAAAGTTTTTTAAAATGTTTCATAAATTTCATAAAAAATGTTTTTTCAATCCAAAGGTTGTCAAATTTCTTTCTAGAAACTTTTTATCAAAGTCTTCCTTTTATAGAAACTGTTGTAAAATTTTTGGGTTTACAGAAAATTTGTGTCAACATTTTTTTTTTTTAGAAAATGTTGTCAATTTTTTATAGAAGAGTATGTCAAAATCTTATTGCTGTAGAAAATTTTGTTAAAATTTTATTTCCATAAATTATTTAGTCAAAATATTATATCTATTAAAAATTTTGTTTTTATAGAAAGTTTTGTCAAAAGGATGCTTGTGTAGACTCTTTTTATTTTTTCGTCCTTAAAACACTTTTTTCTTGTTAAACATTTAAAGAAGTAAAAATTGTATTCTTATGTCAACAATTTGTTTTTTCCAATAGAAAAATTTCTAATAGATTTTTTCTGTAGAACTTGTTTCAATATTTAATTACATTAAAAACTTGCTAATTGAATAATATTTTGGCGAAGTTTTCTAAGAAAAGAAAAAAACTGTGACATAATTTTCTAAAGAAACAAATTTTGTTGTTGTTTTTTTTATTTCAGCTTAAAACCATGCATTTACTAAACTACAAGTGTAGCTTAACCAGTAGAGGAAAAGAATGTTTGTCAAATTTATTTGGGCAAAGCCCTATAGACTGTAAGATGGTTGGATAGACGCACGCAGAAATAAATTTTTACAAAATTTTCTAAAGAAATACAATTTGCAAAACTATTCTTAGAAACAAAATTTTAACATAATTTTCTAAGAAATCAATGTACGTTAGTTAAATTAACTAACACCAAGGAAAAAAATATACATAAATGAAGCATTACGATTAACTAAATTCGTGTCTTCCACCAAATAGTTCAAAATTTCTTTAAATTAGTAAATTTTACCAAAAAATGCATCCACCTTGAACTTCGTTGTCACTAAAGACATTCTTGCAATTTTGAACTCTATGTTTTTCCTTCAAACTACAAAATTTTCTTTAACAAGTGAAAAATATTTACCTATTTTTATGCCATCGGCGTGATTCAAACGTTTGTAATACTTTTTAGTTAAAATTTTCAACAAATATTCAAAATTTACTAAAATTAACCCAAAGTTTTTTTCCTGGTGAGCTCACTGTTTTTGCAATGCATGTTTTCTTAGAAATAAACGTTCGACATAATTTTCTAAAGAAATAAAATTTTAACAAAACAACTGTAGAAACAACATTTTAGTTATTTTCTATATAAATAAAAGTTTCGCAAAATTTCTACGGAAATAAAATTTTGAAATTTTCTAAAAGAATAAAATTTTTCAACATGTTCTGAGGAAATAAAATTTTGACAATATATTGGAAAGAAAACAAACAAAGTTTTCTAAAGAAATAACATGCTTTACAGAAATAAATTTCTTACAAAACTTTCTTAAAAAAGGTAATTTTTAACATAATTTTCTATACAAAAAAATATGAGCAATCATTATTGTTATTTTGATTTAAGCTATACGAGTAGCTTAATCAAAAGAAAAAAAAATTAGAAATTTTTTACAAAATAAAATTTCGACAAAATATTGACAAAAGTTTCTACTGAAGCAGCATTTGGACAAAAATCCTTTGCAAAACCAAGAACATTACAAAACTTTCTATAAAACAAGTATATACAGCAGTAAGTTCGGCTGACCGAATCTTAAATACCCACCACCATGAATCAAATATTATAGTTTCCTTTGAAATTTCAGGGGTTTGATGACAGATATTCTCCCACGCAGGGCAGTTCAACTAGTACACTTGCCGAAGATAAATTGAAAGATTTTACCTATGAAGACTATATCATATTCGGGATTTATAAGAACCATTTTTGTTTGAGTTTTAGAGGAATCATTAACATCTATTGTAAGTGTGCAAGAAACTGATGAAATAACGCCTTGATTTGCAAATCTTTAGATTTCCACCTGCATTATTTATATGATTACGAGAATTAAAATCTGAATATTTTACTATTTTAACAATTTTCTTGATCAGTGCGCCTTCTATACCCTCAGGAAGTGAAATCGGTCTATATGGAGGCCTTACAAAATGGACCGCTAAAACCTAAATCTGATTCACGTTTTTGTGTGTCTAAAATACCAATATTATGGAATTCCAATTTATCGCAAATCGGACAAAAACTATGGTTTCTAGAAACCCAAGAAGTTAAGTCGGGAGATCGGTTTTATGGGGGCTATACTAACACATGGACCGATACTCACCATTTTTAGCACACCTCTTTATGGTCCTAAAATACTTCTCGATTTCAAATTTCAGGCTAATTGGATAAAAACTACGGTTTCTAGAATCCCAAACAATGAAATCATTTCTTGCACACCTATTTATAGTCCTACAAAACCTCCAGATTTTCAATTTCAGGCAAATTAGACAATAACTACGATTTCTACAAACCCAAAAAGTAAAATCGAAAGATCGGTCTACATGGATGCTATACTAAAACATTGACCGATTCCCACCATTTTAGGCGCACCTCGTAAAATAATTTTAGATTTCAAATTTCGTGCAAATTGGATAAAAACTACGGTTTCTATAAGCCAAAGAAGTAAAATCGGGAGATCGGTATATACGGGAGCTATACCAAAACATGAACCGATGCTACCATTTTTAGCACACCTCTTTACGGTCCTAAAACACCTCTAGATTTTAAATTTCAGGCAAATTGGATAAAAACTACGGATTTTAGAAGCCCAAGAAGTAAAATCGGGAGATCGGTCTATATGGGGGCTATACCAAAACATGGACCTATACTAACCATTTTTGGCGCACCCCTTAATTGTTCTAAAATACCTCTAGAATTTCAATTTCAGGCAAATTTGACAAAAACTACGGTTTTTATAAGCCCAAGAAGTAAAATCGGGAGATCGGTCTATATGAGGGCTATACCAAACCATGGACCGATACTCACCATTTTTAGCACACCTTTTTATGGTCTTTAAACACCTTTAGATTTAAAATTTCAGGCAAGTTGGATAAAAATTACAGATTTTAGAAGCCCAAGCAGTAAACTCGGGAGATCGGTCTATATGGGGCTATACCAAAACATGGACCGATACTCACCATTTTTGGCACACCTCTTTATGGTCCTAAAATACCTCCAGATTTTAAATTTCAGGCAAATTGGATGAAAACTACGGTTTCTATGAGCCAAAGACCCCAAATTTGGAGGTCGGTTTATATGGGGACTATAACAAAACCTGGACCGATATAGCCCATCTTCGAACTTGACCTGCCTGCAGACAAAAGATTTCAAATTTCAGCACGATTGCTTCATTATTGAAGACTGTAGCGTGATTACAACAGACAGACGGACAGACGGACATGCTTATATCGTCTTAGAATTTCTCCCTGATCAAGAATATATATATTTTATATAGTCGGAAATCGATATTTCGATGTGTTACAAACGGAATGACAAACTTATTATACCCCCGTTACCATTCTATGGTGGTGGGTATAAAAAAATTGACAAAAGTTTCTAATTTTGACAAAAATCTTTTGCAAAAAAAAAAAAAAAGTATATACGGCCGTAAGTTCGGCCAGGCCGAATCTTATGTACCCTCCACCATGGATTGCGTAGAAACTTCTATTAAAGACTGTCATCCATAGAAATAAAATTTTGTCAAAATTAGTTACAGAAATAAAATTTCACCAAAATTTGCTATATTTTTATCAAAATTTTCTTTATAACTAAAATTTTGGCAATATTTTCTTTAGGAAAATAATTTTGGCAAAATTTTCTATAGCAAAACAATTTTGGCAAAATTTTCCACAGAAATAACATTTTAGCAAAAATTTTTTTACAGAAATAAAATTATGCCAAAATTTTCTATAGAAATAAAATTTTAACAAAATTTCTATTGAAATAAAATTTTGGCAAAATTTTCTATAGAAACCCAATTTTGGCAAAATTTTCTATAGAAATCAAATTTTGGTAAAACTTTCTTTAGAAATCAAATTTCGGTAAAATTTTTTTAGAAATCAAATTTTGGCAAAATTTTCTATAGAAATGGAACTAAATGTTCTATAGAAGATATTTTTTGTAGAACTTTCTCCAAATTTTGGTAGATTATTTTTGTTCCTAGTGGCAACGGTGGGGATCAGTTTATATGGGGGCTATACATAATTATTGACCGATATGGACCAATTTTAGCATGGTTGTTAGAGACCATATTTTTGCGTGGTTGTTAGAGATCATATACTAACACCACGTACCAAATTTCAGCCGAATCGGATGAATTTTGCTCCTCCAAGAGGCTTCGGAGGTCAAATCTGGGGATCGGTTTATATGGGGCTATATATAATTATGGACCGGTATGGACCAATTTTTGCATGGTTGCTAGAGACCATATACTAACACCAGGTACCAAATTTCAGCCGGATCGGATGAATTTTGTTCCACCAAGAGGCTCCGGAGTTAAAATCTGGTGATCGGTTTATATGGGGGCTATATCTAATTATGGACCGATATGGACCATTTTTTGCATGGTTGTTAGAGACCATATACTAAAACCAGGTACCACCAAGAGGCTTAAGAGGTTAAATTTGGGGATCGGTTTATATGGGGGCTATACGTAAACGTGGTCCGGTATGGCCCATTTTCAATACCATCCGACCTACGTCAATAATAACTACTTGTGACAAGTTTCAAGTCGATTGCGTGTTTGGTTCGGAAGTTAGCGTGATTTCCACAGACGGACGGACAGCCGGACAGACGGACATAGCTAGATCGACTCAGAATTTCACCAGGACCCAGAATATATATACTTTGTGGGGTCTTAGAGCAATATTTCGATGTGTTACAAACGGAATGACAAAGTTAATATACCCCCATCCTATGGTGGAGGGTATACAAATCAAAACTTTATATAAAAAGACAACTATGACAAAAGTTTCTATAAAAAAATTTGACAAATCAAAGTTTTCTAAAGAAATAACATGTTTTACAGAAATAAATTTCTTACAAAACTTTCTTAAAAAAGGTAATTTTTAACATAATTTTCTATACAAAAAAATATGAGCAATCATTATTGTAATTTTGATTTAAGCTACACGAGTAGCTTAATCAAAAGAAAAAAAATTTTAGAAATTTTTTGATAAGTTTTCTTAAAAAAACTGAAAAAAAAAATTCTACAGAAAAAATGTTGACAACATTTTTTAATGAAATTAAATGTTGACAAGATGTTCTACAGAAAAAAGTCTATATAAATCAAATGTGACAAAGTTTTTTATACCAACAAATTTTTGACAAAAGAATTTAAATCTGTTTTGTTTTTAATGTTTAACAAGAAACAGTGTTTTTCAAAAACGAAAAAAGAAAAAAAGAGTTTCTACATAAACATACTTTTGACAAACATTTCTATAAAAACACAATTTTGACAAAATTTCCTATTGAAACAACATTTTGACTAAATATTTTATGGACATAAAATTTTTACAAAATAAAATTTCGACAAAATATTGACAAAAGTTTCTACTGAAGCAGCATTTGGACAAAAATCCTTTGCAAAACCAAAAACATTACAAAACTTTCTATAAAAAGACAACTATGACAAAAGTTTCTATAAAAAAATTGACAAACTTTTGTATTGAAAACAAAAAATACGAACTTTATAAAACTAAAATTTAGAACAAAAACCTTGTTTCTATACAAAACTTTACCAAAATGTTGTTTTTGTAGTAATGTTAAAATGTTGGTTTAAAACTTTTTATGGAATTGAAAATATACAAAATGTTCTCCAATATAAAATTTTGTTCTTATAAAACATTTTGGTTTTATAACAAAATTTTTTTTTGGACAATTTTGTTTTTTAATTTTTTATTTTTCTTCCCATTTTGTCACAGTTCCCTTTTAATAGATTTTTTTTACAAAATTTTGTTTCTATAAAAAAATTTTGTTCTATTGAATATTTTGTCAAAAATGTGTTAAAACAGAAGGTTTCAAATTTTTTTGGACAAGTTAACATCGATTCAATAACTGGTATAAAATTCCATTACTAAGTCAAATCGTATTATAAAGATTATCGACTTTTAGACAATACAACAATTTATATCATTCTCTGTTTTACGACAATAGTTTTTCAATGAAATATTGAAAATTTTATCAATGCTTTATTGCTTTAGAAAATGTTGTCTCAATCCTACAAATTTATTTCATTTATCATCAAAATTTCATCCATTTCGAACATCATTTGTATTAATAGATTCCCAAAAACAGTATGATTTTAAAAATTCCCAATGAAGGATAATACGGTTTCGAAAAAGGTCTGCAAAAAAATGTTTTAGGTTTAATTATCATACCTTATATATAATTAAACAAAATCTAAAAATGTGGGTGCCACAGGATTTGAACCTAGACCTCAGTACTCCCACTCCACTGCGCTACATATTGAGCTACGTAACCACTGATTGCTCTTTGACATTAACACTTACAATACATATGCTATTGCACCATTTAACTTAACAAACAGAAAAACAAATCATAAAAAATGGCGGGAAATTCGCAAAACTAGTACTTCATTACAGTGTTACCAAGTTAAAATATATATAGGATAAAGTTACCTTATCGCTGTCAGTAAAATTAAGAGTTTTTACAAGTAATTTGTTCAATCTATATCTTAAAACAGATTTAAACGCCGCATTATAATCAGATGTAAAGAAATAACCAGAACGTCTAGGGAAAGTGTTATAATATTTTTTTTTTCACAACTTAATTTTTGCAGAAAATTTTGTCAAAATTTTATTACTTTATCAAAAATTTCAAAATTTTATTTCTTTAGAAAATTTTTTCAACATTTTATTTCTATAGAAAATTTGGGTTTTTTTATTTAAATTTAATTTATATGGAAAATTTTGTCAATATATTATTTATTTATTATTTTTTGTTCCTATGAAAAATGCTTTTATTAAATTGTAAATCTATTTTGTTTCTACGTTAGTTTCTTAAGAACATTTTGTCAAATTTTGTTTCTATTAACTATTTTTCAAAAATTCGTTTCTACAAATTATGTGGTCAAATTTTGCTTTATGCAAAAGTTCTCCGTCAGTCAGGTGTCGTGGGAAGAATTTCCAATAGTTTGATCAAGACGGAAATGTATATATCAGAAAAACTATTTAATACAGTTTTTCTGATAGATAAATTTCGTCACAACTTTTACCCAGAAGTTTCATAAAAATTTTAAAGATTTTGTCCAGCAATATAAAAGATTGAAGCGAAATATTAACACCTGTGTGTTTAAATCTATGTTTCGTCAACTTTGTTCCGATGCTTAAATTTCTGTTATAATATTTTCTTGCATTAACTACGTATTTGGAAAAATGCTTAAAAAGTCTTAATTGTGAGAACAACGAATAACAGTTTTACATATTGGTTGTGAGATTGGTTGTATAGCCCAGTGGGTGATATATACTCTTTGGATTCGTGAATTCTGGGTTCGATTCCCACACAAAGGTTTTTTTTTATTTTATTAATATATAAAAGCATATAGTAGACCTAGAGATTTAAAAATAATAAAATAACTATTTTTTCATAAATAGGCAAATATAATCCGAGTAAAAAACAATGTAAAAGCATAAATTAAAAAGCACATCGATAAAACGGATCCCAAAGTTATATATAAAATTTTGCTTCAATACAAATTTTTCTTAAAATTTTGTTTCTGTAGAAAGTTTTATTTCTTTACAAAATTTTTGCAAAATTTTATTTCTTTGAAAAATTTTAAATTTTGTTAAAAATTCTTATTTTACAAAAATGTATCTTTTTTCACAAAATATTTATTTATTTAGAAAATTGTGAAATTTTATTTATAAAATTAAAATTTGATTTTTATAGAAAATTTTGACAACATTTTTTTTTATAAAACTTTTCCACCATGTATGTCAAAATTGAAGTTTTATAGAAATTATTTTTTAAAAATTTGTCTAAATTTTATTTCTTTACATAATTATGTAAAAATTTTTTGTTTTGTTCAATATACAATCAGAAAACTATCTTAACAGAATAGGCGATCATGTCAACCAGATCCAATGAAACAAGAAGACTAAAGCGCTACCATATACTAGACTTGCCTTTTAGAAATTAATCTGTGGTTTTAAAATACACAGCAAATCTCACTAAGTGTTTTTTTTTTGTTATACGTTATGTATTTCGATGGATTTGCATAACATCTGTAATTGTTGTATATAATATTATATAAAACTGTTATCTAATTTGCTTATTTCCCTAGGATAGATTGTAAATAAAAAAGAATTTCAAAACAAAAAACATTTTTTCTTTAGAAAATTATGTCAAAAATTTTTTGTTTTGTTCAATAAAAATCACAATTTTATTTTTATTTTTTAAAAATTTTTAATTTATTTAGAAAATTTAGTCAAAACTTCGTCGTTTCTTCAGATTTTTGTTTCAATTATCTGGAAATTGTGTTTCTATGGACAATTTTATCAAAATTTTGTTTTCGTAGACAATTTTATCAAAATTGGGTTTCTATAGGCAACTTGGTCAAAATTGTGGTTCCATGAAAAATTTGTTAAAAAAACAAAACTTTGTCACATGTTGTCTCTATAGATTTTTTCTTTCTTTCTTTAAAACATTTCACCATTTTTTTTTAAATTTTTTTTTGTATAAAATTTTGTTTGTTTAATAAATTTTGAAAAAGATTCAATGTTTAACAAAAAATAAAGTTTTTCATAAACGAAAAAAGAGTTTCTACAGAAATATACTTTTGACAAAACTTTCTATAATAACAAAATTTCCTATAGAATCAAAATGTTGACTAAATATTTTATGTAAGTAAAATTTTAACAAAATTTTATACAGAAATAAAATTATGACAAAATGTTCTATAAAAAATAATTGACAAAATTTTCAACAGAAACAAAATTTTGGCAAAAATCTTCTGCAAAACTACAAATTTTACAAAATTTTCTATAAAAAGACAACTTTGACAAAAGTTTCTATAAAGAAATTTGACAAACTTTTGTATTGAAAAAAATTGTTTACGAACTTTATAAAAAAATTAAAAAAACTTTGTTTCTATACAAAAGTTTGCCAAAGTGTTGTCTTTGTAGAAAATTATGAAAAATTTTGGTTTTACAATCTCTATTATTGAATTGTAAATATACAAAATGCTCTCCAATATAAAATTTTGTTCTTATAGAAGATTTTGCTTTTATAAAAAAAAAAAACTTTTTTAGACAATTTTGTGTTTTTGTCTAAAATATTTCAAAATTTTGTTCTATGAATAATAAAAGGTATAAAAGTCCATTGTTAAGTCAAATCGTCTAACTAAGGTATAGAAAAAAGTATCCTCTTTTAGAAAGTACAATAATTTATATCGTTCTCTGCCGTAAAATACTCGCCGTCTGTTTTTTTATATGTTGACGACTATATTTTTTCTGTGTAATATTTAAAATGTTATCAATCCTTTATTTCGTTAGAAAATGTTGTCTAAATTCTCCAAATATATTTCATTTATCAACAAAGTTAGTAATCAATCAATTTCTAACATCATTTTTATTAATAGAATCCCAAAAACATAGTATGATTTTAAATAGTATGATTCGAAAAATGTATGCAAAAATATGTTTTAGGTTTAACTATCATACCTTATATATAATAAAACAAAATCCAAAAATCTAGGTGCTACAGGATTTGAACCTGGACCTCAGGACCCCCACTTCACAGCGCTACATGCTGAGCTACGCAAGCGCTGATCGCTCTTTGACATTACCACTTACAATACATATGGTATATTTGCACCAATTAACATAACAAACAGAAAAACAAATCATTTACAAATGGCGGGAATTTCGCAAAACTAGTATCTCATTCCAGTATTACCAAGTGAAATATATATAGTATTAAGTTACCTTATCGCTGTCGGCAAAATGAAGAGTTTTTAGAATTCATTTGTTCAATATATATCGTTAAACAGATCTAAATGCCGCATTATAATCATATTAAAAGAAAAGACCAGAACGTCTAGGAAAAGTATCAGGGACAATTTATTTTTTTTTTCAAAATTTAATTTCTGCAGAAAATTTTGTCAAAATTTAATTTTTTTAGAAAACTGTCAAATTTTTTTTCTTCAGAAAATTTTTTCAAAACTTTATTTCTTTGAAAAAATTTTCAAAATTTTATTTATTTGGAAAACTTTTCAAAATTTTATTTCTTTAGAAGATTTTGTTAAAACTTTATTTCTTAAGTACATTTTAGGAAAAATTAATGTAGTTAATGTAGAAAGTTTCAATAGAAACAAAACTTCTATCAAATTAAAATTTGTTATGAAAAACAATTATAGAAATAACATTTAAAAACAAAAACAAACCTGTAAAGAAAAATTTTGTAGAAGCAAAATGTTCACAAAATTTTCTGATAGAAATAAAGTTTTTAATAACAATTTCTGTAGAAATATTTTTTTTACACGAAAATTTGGTAACAGGAATTTCTTTAGAAACAAACTATTAACAAAATTATTTATAGAAATAACATTTTTAACAAGAATTTCTGCTACAAAAAATTTTGAAAAAAAAATCTGTAGAAGGACAAATTTGAAAAAAGTTTCAGTAGAAGCAAATTTTCCGATAGAAATAACCATTTCAACAAGAATTTTCACAAGGCTTAGACAAAATTTTCAAAGAACATTTTTAAAACAATTTAATAAAGAAATACATATATTATTTAAGAAGAAACTTTATAGAAACACAATTTGAAAATAAAATTTTCTTTAGAAAATATATGACAAAATGTTCTTTGGAAAATTATAATGAGATAAAATTTCTAAAAATGTCTACAAGAAAACAACAAAAGTTATTGAAAAAATCACAAAATTTTCTAAAGACGAAAACTAATTTCTATAAACATTTTGACGTACATGGAGGAAAAATTTTATATTAAAAAACATTTTAAAACAATCATTTCTTAAAAAAATTGGTAAAATGTTATAAAGAAAGAAATTTCGACAAAACTTTCTATAGCAACAAAATGAATTACAGAAGCAAAAATCTCTAGAAACAAGATATGATAAAGTTTGCTTTTTCTTTTTCTTAACAAATTTTTATCATATTTTCTATGGAACCACAATTTTGACCAAGTTGCCTATAAAAATTTTCTTAAAATTGTCCATAAAAACACAATTTTAAAAAATTTTATAAGATAAAAATCTAAAAAATGATAAAATTTTCTAAATAATTTAAATTTTTTTTTTTTAACAACATTTTCTAAATAAATAATATTATGACAAAACTCTCCATATAAATTAAATTTCAAAAAATTCTAAAAAATAAAATTTTGGAAAAAATTTAAATCATTTTGTCAAAATTTGATTTCTTTTAAATTTTTTTTCCCAAAATTTTATTTTTTAGAAATTGTTTAAAATTTAAATTATATGGAAAATTAAAAACATTAAATTTTTCATAAAATGTAATTAAGAAATAAAGTTTTAACCACATTTTCTATACAAATAAATTGTTGACATAATTTTCTAAAGAAATAAAATTTTGGTTTTTTTTTAAATAAATAAAGTTTTGACAAAATTTTCTGAAGCAATAAAATTTTAACAAAGTTTTCTAAAAAAAAAGAAAATTTGACAAATTTTTATTTTATTTTTTTTTTTTATAAAGTGTCGTTGATACTTTTTCTAGAAGTTCTGTTCTTTTCGTTTTTTTCAAATCTTATTATAATGTGGTGTTTAAATCTGTTTAACGATACATATTATTCATATTCTAAAAACTCTTAATTTTACAGACAGTGTAAGGTAACTTAATACTATATATATTTGCACTTGGTAACACTAGAATGAAATACTAGCTTTGCGAAATTCCCGCCATATGTAAATGATTTGATTTTCTGTTTAAGTTAAATGGTGCAATAGCATATGTATTGTAAGTGCTAATGTCAAGGAGCAAACAGCGCTTACGTAGCACGGTATGTAGTGCGGTGGAATAGGAGCCCTGAAGTCTAGGTTCAAATCCTGTTGCACTCAGATTTTTTGGATTTTGTTTTATTATATATAAGGTAACATCTGATAGCTAAAACTAAAACATTTTTTGCAGACATTTTTCGAATCTTTATCCTTCATTGGGAATTTTTAAAATCATACGATGCTTTTGGGATTCTATTAATAAAAATGATGTTAGAAATTGATTGATTACTAATTTTGTTGATAAATGAAATATATTTGGAGAATTTAGACAAAGGAATTGGGAAATATACACGGACAAAAAAGACTGTTTTTCATATGTTTGGGTGTAAAAATTATATGGTTTTGAGTTCCAAACAATTAATTTTTTACATTTTTACATGTGTGAAAAATATAACATATTGTATCAAGATACCCTTTGAAGATAATATTATTTGTAGTAAATGCCCTCTGTAATGTAAATTTTAATACAATGTTTGGGATACAAAATGTTTGTAAATATAATATGCTTGGATGCAAACATATATTAAATAAAAATACCCTAAAAACATATATGTGTTTAGAAATACAGATCTAGAGAGTATACTGCAAGTAAAAGAATGGATGTAACCAATTGGCGCATTAAAAAATATAAACACAAAAAAATGCATCACAACTTTTTCTACCAGTGTATACCTAAGGTGAAACATAATATGTTACAAGAATACAAACAATATTTTGTTTGGACCAATCCTGATAATCGCTACAATGTGTGGAAATAGTAATAAATTGTATCAAGATGCCCTCTGGAGATAATATTGTTTGTAGTAAATGCCCTCTGTAATGTAATTGTATGAAACTCTAAAATAGTGAAGACAAAAACCAGTGAAAACGAAGTATGCGCGGCAACACTATTATGTATTATATATATCGTATAATTTGAGTACACGTCCTTGAAATATGCGATAAAATGACACAGTCCTTGAAATATGCGATACACAGGAAAAACGTTGTATATAACGATCCTTACATGGGAATTGGAAAAAATAAGTATATATAGTACGACAAAGTAGAATATAAAAATTTACTGTAAAGTAAAGTACAAAAAAACACTGTCCCCAAACTATACGTTATACATATATATATATATATATATATATATATATATATATATATATATATATATATATATATATATATATATATATATATATATATATATAATATATGATATGTTTAGGGTGAATATAAACCGATCCCCAGATTTTTTTCTTTCAAACCTCTGACCTCAATTTTCGAAAATAGCATTCATGTATGACATCTCTGTATGAATTGAAACTCGTTTGAAACATAAGAGTAGAGACGAGCCTGAAGGCAAATTGGCGCGTAATTTATAATTTGATCAAGCATCTTTCCGTTAGCATGGGGGTTTAGCTGATGGTTACCTCTCGGGGTCCACTGTTGGTATATGGCTGCCGTTTGCCTGTTGTCAAGTTGCAAGTTAGAGCAAGCCAGTGATGGATAGATGAATGAATGATGATATGCTCGCTGAACAACAGCGCCAGTGCATATTAATCGAAAATAAAAAGCAATTTTCACTTGTCGGGTGGCCCAGAGGATCGCTTGGCAATGGTTCACCTGTGTGGCTACCAACGGCAAGAATCCAGCATGCACACTGCTCAACAAGTGTTTGTTGTTAATTGCTCATCAAGGCTTTTGTCCAAATCGTATCCACCTTTCATGCCAAATTTTCCAGACAAACGAGTAAACCAACTGATATTTCTGATGGAGGTTTCCCCTGCCGCAGTGTTTATGTCCTTTGGACCTGTCCTCCAGCCGTTACTGCTTCTGACATCAACATGTCGCTTTAGTTATATTTAATTTGAGATCTTTTGACAGCTCCCTGTCATATAAATTTAATTGAATTTACATTTTTATTAATTGCTTTTTCTTCCTAATTTATACCCGTACATCTTGTGCTCCATATATGCAACAGCAAGGATCTAAATGGCTACTTCAGCAGAAACAAGTTTTTGTCTGCAATTTTAGAGCAAGTCCATTTGATCATTGATGGATTGCTGCAAGTAATTAAAATCTGCTTAAACATAACTTTAATTACAGAAACGCCCATGCTAACATTGAATGGAATTTCATAAATTAACAAATATTGTATAAAAAACAACAACCTCAGCGAGAAAAGGAGAAAACCTAAGGAAGTAGGAGTGAATGCTAATGAACCCAGAGATAAAAGACTAAAATTTTAGTGTACAGTATAAAGGACCCAGATCAGTTAATACAAATGTATTTCTTACAAACATTCTTGGAATTCAATTGCAGTTATTTTGTTTGATGCTACCGCTTATTTCTTCCTTCAATTATCTTGCATTCATAGCTCTATTATATTTCAAAATTAATGTAAGTTCAATCGGGCAGGTTCGCCAATTGTAGTCCCCTCCAAAGACAAACTTATTTTATATTTTGTAGAAATTCAGTTTATTTCTGTGTGAATACAAAGTCAATTCTTGAATGGAAAAAATGTTTTTTTTGAACCAACTAAATTTATAAAATTCAATGTATACTGATTTGATAATACACCCTCAAAAAAATCGCTTCTTTAATATATGTTCCAAACATATTTTTCAGGAAGCACATATATTGCCGAAATATTATTATGTTTGTTTTATGTGAACTTCTTATATGTTTGGAAGCATTTTGTGCCAAAAAATATTATATGCCTGCAAGAATTTTCTCCCAAAGAAGATTGTGCTAAAAAAAACTATTTCTGCCTAATTGCATCTTCCCTCACATTTTTCTCACTTCGACGAGGGTTTTTAATACAAACAATGTTGATGAAATTATTCAATTTTATAAATTTTATAAATTTTACCTTTCGCATAGGTTAGGTTAGGTTAAGTTAAAGTGGCAGCCCGATTAAGTTTCAGGCTCACTTAGACTATTCAGTCCATTGCGACACCACATTTACCTAAAAGTACATATTACATATGGACTATTAATTCAACCGGGAAATAATATCCGAGTGGCAGGTACCTATTACATATGGACACTTCTAGTTTTAACCACTGAACCTTCACTATTATTTCCTTTTGTTGAACCAACGAGATTGTTCCAAAAACATTAACATACTGCTTAAGTTGGTGTCGTTACAACCCTTGCAATTCTCCCATCGCACATTTGCCATAATGACAGCCTTCTCACGCAGTAAGAGCTTGCAGGTAGCCAAAGATATACCAACAGATTCTAGTTCCCCTGGAATATATAAGGTAGTTCCTAGCCTTGCTAACTCATCTGCTTCGCTGTTCCCCGGTATGTTCCTATGGTCAGGCACCCATATTAGGTGAATATTGTACTGCTCAGCCATCTCGTCGAGAGATTTGGGGCAGTCGATGACCGTTTTCGACTTAAGGAACACAGAGTCCAAGGATTTTATTGCAGGTTGACTGTCTGAGTATATATTAATGCCAACATTTTTTGGAACATTAGGTTAGGTTAAAGTGGCAGCCCGATTAAGGTTCAGGCTCACTTAGACTATTCAGTCCATTGCACTATGGGCGGAAATAGCAAATCAGCGGCAAAAAGTCAAATTTTCAAAATGAAAAATATTGAAAATACTTTAGAACATCTTGGAATGTACTAATCGAAAGTTATTTTAAAATTTGGCAACCCTGTTCATGAGAAAAAAGCTGCCAATGTTTACTCAAATTTATACAAGTTGCGTGTACTCAAGGAAAGTAAAAATTTAAATATTTCGTGCTTAATTTTTTTTCGAAATAAAATTGAATAAAGAAAACTTTTAAATGTGGATTCTAAGAGGAGGATTCTTAGTTCAAAATGTTGTAAACACTTTAAAACATATTTTTGTTTTTGAACTTGAATTTGTGGTTTCAATAGTGCTGTTTATTTGTGAAAATTTTAGTGCATACCTTAATTTGCGAGGAATAGAACTAGATTTGTTAACGATTGTTAATGAAAATATTTGCTTGTTATTGTTCGTGAGGAAGTATACTTTTATGTGCTGTAAAGTTTGTCTGCCCAAACTTGCCCATACTAAAATAAATGTAATTTTTCTAGAAATAGTGAAGATAAAAATAGCGAATTATTCTCATATTGGCTGAAAATAACAAAAAAAACATAAAAATGCTATAATTATTTCTTGGAAAAGTTAAATACCACATAAAATCGACGAAGAAGTAAGCTAATTAGTTAAAACACAAATAATTATATTAACAGGAAGTGAAAGCCACATGAGAACCAAAATAATGATCCTATGGGCAAAATTGGGTTATACATATATAGGAGCTATATCTAAATCTGACCCGAATTTGATGAAATTTTAATGTTTTTGTTCCAAAAACATTAACAGACTTCTTAAGTTGGTGTCGCTACAGCCCTTGCAATTCTCCCATCGAACATTTGCCATCATAACAGTCTTCTCACGCAGCATGAGCTTGCAGGTAGCCAGGGGCATACCAACAGATTCTAGTTCCCTTGGAATATGTAAGGTAGTCCCTAGCCTTGCCAACTCATCCGCTTCGCAGTTCCCCGGTATGTTCCTATGGCCAGGCACCCATATTAGGTGAATATTGTACTGCTCAGCCATCTTGTTGAGAGATTTGCGGCAGTCGATGGCCGTTTTCGACTTAAGGAACACAGAGTCCAAGGATTTGATTGCAGGTTGACTGTCTGAGTATATATTAATGCCAACATTTTTTGGAACATTACTTCTCAGCCAATTCGCCACCTCTCTTATTGCTAAAATTTCAGCCTGAAAAACACTACAGTGATTAGGTAATCTTTTCGCTATTCGAAGTTCCAGATCTTTAGAATATACTCCGAAACTCACTTGTCCGTCCAATTTGGAGCTATCAGTGTAGAAATCTATATATCTTTTATTCCCCGGGGTCTGTGTACACCACGCCACACTGTTGGGAATTAGAGTTTCAAACTTTTTGTCGAAAACGGGTTTCGCCACTTTGAGGACCGTCTTTGCTGAATTTACTCCAAGACCATTCTCTTTCGCCCTTTTCTCAGTCATCCGGAGGGCTCTCTGTATAACATCTCTGATTGTGGATGGGAATATTCCCCTGACTGCTAGAGCCACATCGTCTGCGTATGCCACCACTTTTATTTTGAGGACCAAACTGTGACCGTAAATTTTTTCCGTCCACAGCAATAGCTCGCGCAACCGCACAGCCGTTGTTGCAGCCGACTGTTTGACAAAAATGTCTAAAGGCAAGAGAGGGAGCATGACATTAAGGGAATCTGTTCCTGTCTTACTGAATGCGCCTGAGATACGCAATCACTCCATGCGCTGAACTTTATATAAATCTGTCGATTTCTGAAGTTCTCTTTGGCCCATTTCTCAGTCATCTGTATAACATTTCTGATTGTGGATGGGAATTTTCCCCTGACTGCTAGAGCCACATCGTCTGCGTATGCCACCACTTTTATCCTTTCTTTTTCTAGGGAAACCAGATGGTTGTTTATAGTAACATTCCAAAGAAGAGGTGATAGAACTCCTCCGTGGGGAGTGCCTCTGTTCACATACCTTTGTATGTTTGCTCGTAAGCAGATAGGTCGGAAATCTTTCGCACTCGAGTGAGAGGCATTTCCCGCTTTAGGTATGAAAACGACTTTTGTTTCCCTCCACTTTTCTGGAATGTATGCTAAGTTTATAAATCCTTTATATATCACCGTCAACCAGGGGATAATTCATTCAGTCACTGCTTGTAACTCCGCCGGAGTAATTCCATCAGGTCCGGGGGATTTGAAGGGCCCAAAGCTATTTAAAGTCCATTTTATTCCATATTCCGATACAATTTCCTCGATAGGAAATGACCGCTGAGCCACTGTGGCACCGCCAAAACATGGTTCAACCGTCTGATTTCCAGGAAAATGTGTGTCCAATAGTACCTCCAACGTCTCCTCACTGGACGTTGTCTAATTGCCCTCCGATGTTTTAATGAAACCTGGAGCGGAGTTCTGGATGCTAGTACCTTCCGTAGTCTGGAAGCCTCGGACGTATTCTCAATACTGCTGCAGTAAACATTCCAAGAGTTATGCTGAGCCTTTCTCAGTTCTCGCTTGTATCCTCTCAGATTCTTCTTGTAAGCGTCCCAATCCTCAGTAGCTCTGGTGGACTTTGCTTTGTTAAAGAGCTGCCTGCAGGACATGGTGGTCCATTTTTCCTCCCGATCCTAAAACAGATAGGTTAAGTTATCTTTGCGAATCGTGGATTTTGCTGTTAAATGGCATTCATTTGTTTTTGCATATTTTGGTAACAAATATCCGTTTTTGCATATTTCTGCGCATATTTTAACACATTTTACAATAAATGCATATTGTGGTTTTTTTGACCATTATCTATTTGTAAAACACACGAATATTTAGTGCGACAGCGCATCGAAAGTAATTTGGGAGCTTGACTCAATATCGATTAAGCGATATCCCAATTGATTTTTGTGCAGGGCAATTATGGGTTTTTATGCGAAGTAATAAAAAAAGCTAGGACGAAATCCTTTGGCAGATGCAGTCGATTTAATAAATAATTTTGTTACGAAAAAAAGATGTAACAGCTTAATTGGAAAAAAATGAAACATTAAACAATGTTTTCTTAAAAAATAAAAGTTTCCTTGAAATGAAGAAAATAGGAGGAATATTGGATTTTGGTGAAAATTGTTCTCACACCAATTCACAATAAAAGAAGTATGTGCTTTTAAATATGCCATAGACCAAGAAAATATAGAGACATACCTTGATAATTCACCATGGTTTTGTTTATTTGCAGTGCGCAGTCATTCCACTCAATTGCGCAGTCAAGTGACTCAATTTATTTTTGGAAAACGAGAATAACCGTATAAATTAGTCAATTTGCATTACAAAAAAGGTGTGGATGAATAGTATTTTATAAACTTTCACAATATTTGGTGTTTCAACGAGAGAACAAAGGAAAGAAAACAAATTAAAGCCAAATTAAAAAATCACTCAATTGCAGACGAAAAAGAGCCATCTACGGTGTGCAGACAAACTACAGCGCTGTGAATTCACTTGAGATGTCTATACCTTCCTTGCTCTATGAATATGCTCCTGTACACCTGTTGATGTTGAGCGCTCCTTTTCTTTGTACAAGAACTTTTTAAACGGGAAAGCTTTGTGTTTGGAAACCTTTTTTGTTTACGCCAACAACGCAATAAATTAATCTCTCTTCTATGGAGTTAATTGCTTTAATTTCATTTAATTATAATTCAACACATTTTTTTTATTTTATGGGTTTGTTTTTCTTTTTATGTACTTACTTTATTTGCAAACATATTAAGCTATTTATATTAAATGAATTGTTTTTTTATATTAAGTTTTCTTGTTAAATTACTGGCACTATTAAACTAAAATATTTGAAAAATATTTTTATTTGCTGCTTTTTGCACATTTTCTTATTTTAAGTACATGTTTTAAGAGCATATTTCCTATTTTTATAGTGCATGAGATTCCTTGCCCTAATTATAACATACCCAGCAAAAACATTTGGAAGTTCTTCTAAAGGCACAACTGTAAAAGCACTTCCAAAAATGTCCTCCCAAAGATGATCTTTATTTTAACCACACAGCAGGTTCTTTTAATTCAAAATTTTATTACTTGCTTTTCTCATATTTGTAATGGGTAATTTTAACTTCTTTTGTCTCAAATATGTTAAAAACAGATTAAGGATTAATCAAATGATACAAATTATTAAAATTTTTGTCGAAAAAATGCAACATCCATTATAAAAAAATTGTGAATTTTTGAAGTCAAACATTTCAGCGTTAGAATAAAGACAATAAACTTGAGGAAGATAGGAAATTGGCTTGCGTCATACTAAATGTTGCATTTACCATGTTAGTTCCATACATGTTCGTAATTTTTTATTTGTTTTTCGTTTTAATTTTTTAAATGAAAAACTTAATTTTCCTAATGAAATAATGTTAAATTTTAGGCAACAACATAAAAACTATATTTTCCCGTTTAAGGAAATTTATTTCGTGCACTCAATTTCTTTTTATTTGCATTTTAATGCTATGACAATACTTGTCGTATACGCGTTTGGTTCGAGTATGAAACTAACACGGTAAATGGTTTGATCTCCTCAGTAGCCAATTTCCTATCTTCCTCAAGTTTATTGTTTTTGGTTAGAATGTATAAAAAATCATAACAAATTATATAAGTTATTTATTTGGCAAAATATTACAAAATTTATAAGTTCACATCCAAAACACTGTATTCGGATCACATCTTAAGAAGTAAGGTAAATTCAGTGCAACGGCTGTTGAAATGGTGGACATCCGTCAATTTCGCACCACTTCCGGATCCAAATCCGGAATCTGGGTATTAACATATGTGCCACAAACATTTTATGCTAATTTAGGAACATTATATTTTTGTACTTAAATATATGTGTTTAAAAAGTTCAGTCCAAAACACATACAAGCAGTTTCACATCAACCAAAAATTGCTCTCTTTTGATTCTCTCGCTGTGTTATGTTGATATCTGTCGTCAACCCTCCTGGTTTCCATCTCTATCCTCTCTCTCTCGCTCTCTAACTATCGCACATATTATGTTTATGAAACATTGATGTCCCAAACACAATATATTCTAACATATTAACATATGTGTCACAAATATTTTATGCTAATTTAGGAACATTATATTTTTGTACTTAAGTATATTGCGTTTACAAAATTCAGCCCGAAACACATTTAGTTTAGATCGGAACATATGAAAACCTATTTTTCGTGTAGATATTTAAAAAACCAGTAAAAATAATAACATAGTTTACCTACATATGTCATATTTGAAGCCCGTAGAATGCTAATGGACCCAGAAATTAAAAGTCTAAAATTTTAGTGTACAGTATAAATGATTATTTTTTTAAACTACTTCGAATATATCATATCATACGTCATACATACATTAGCGTAGCTAGACAATTTTCCTAGGGGGGGCTATAGCCCCCCTAGCTAAAACTTTATAGACTGAACTTATAGGTTCAACTAATGTTTTATTTCATAAAATTTAATAAAAAATAGACATCAAAATAACTCGAGAATCAATTTATAATAAAGCAACTAAAAGTACCCTACGGGAAATTGGTGCAAATTGTGAAATAAAATTTTGTGAAATAAAATTATCAGAATAACCTTTTGTTCGATATATTTCAATTTTTTTTTTCATTTCGGGTTCGATTAGGAGCCCAAATTGAAAGAGATTTCTAAGAGTTTGTCCGAGACTGGTTCCTGAGGACATGTTTATGGGTTGCTCCTGCTAAATTGTTCCAGGACATGTCCTTTGGGGTGAGTCCAAGACGCGTCCTTAAATGTAAGTTTACTCCGTCAATGACAAACCCATGTAAAGGTGGACGGTCCCTTCCATACGTTTTGATCAGAACTGGGACTGGTCCATACACACCAGGGACTAGTCCTGTACCAGTTCTGTGGTTGATCTTTTCCCAGCAAAAAATTGGGAGTTGTTCTAAAGGCACAACTTTAAAAGCACTTCCAAAAATGTCCTCACAAAGAAGTTAACTATTTTACCTGCACAGAAAGTTTTTTTACTTCATTTTTTTTATATTTTAATGCGTAATTGTTTGTTTTCTTTTTTCAAATA
Source organism: Haematobia irritans (assembly GCF_050003625.1). Lineage (NCBI taxonomy): Eukaryota > Metazoa > Arthropoda > Insecta > Diptera > Muscidae > Haematobia > Haematobia irritans. The sequence goes on along the minus strand of NC_134398.1, from coordinate 112,250,386 downwards.
GTTTAAAAAAAAGAGTAAAAGAGTAAGTAAGAGTGTACCACTTCCAGACCCAAAAAGAACATTTTCATTTCTTTTTGGCGACGCTTTTTTGCAGCATTATTAAGATATTAATTTATGAAAGAATAGTTCTAATATCAATTACCATTTTTTATTCAACTAAAGCATAAGTTCAACCACAGCTTTATTTCATAAATATCAGAATATCAGACTTCTACCACAACCCAAGTAATTCGATTGTGCATGAAAGTCTTTAGTGGAACTTTGTGCGTTGTACGAGTATATACTTGCTTAATTTTTATAAAAATGTAAAATCGTAAATAGGTTATCAAATTCTGGGGGGGGCTAAATTTTTTCTGGGGGGGTCTAAGCCCCCTCCCCAGAGGCCTTCCTACGCTTATGCATACATACTTTTAAAGTACATCCAGAAATGCTCTTCTAGAGATGGACTTATTTTCACTTCATAAGAAATTATTTTGAGGTGATATATAAAAATCTTTAGTTTTACGTAGTTTTACCAATAAAACCAAATTTTCCGAATTTTGCTGTGCATAAAACACAGTATTCGGCGGACTTAAAATTAAGGATAAAATATTGTCTAGTATTATTCAAATAATCTTTACATAGAGATAAAAGTCGGAAAAGAAAAGAAAAAAATGGTTTTGTAAGTTTTTCACTAATTTAAAAAAAAAAACCGAAAAGTTGAAGAATTAATGCGAACTCAATGCAGCGAAAGCTTAAAAAGATGACTTCCACACAATGGCAATCCCATGCAAAAAAGCGACTCCAAAAAAGTAGTGAAAATAGAAAATTTGGATCCGGAAGTGGTGAAAAATTAGCGCAGAAGCGATGAATTTTACATGGACTTGTCATAGGACGGATGTCCACCATCTTAACAGCTCTTGCAGTGAATTTGCATCACATCTTAAAATGTGATCCGTGATTTGGATGTGAAATAAAAAATTTAGTGATAGTTTGTAAAATTATTAATTTTAAATTTTTGTATGACTTTTTATTCATCCTAACGCTTGTCTGAAACGTTTAACCTCAAATAGTTTCAAAAATTCACAATTTTCCTAGAATAGATTTAACATTTTTTTCGGCAAAATTTGAATAATTTGGACTTGTCATTGGACGGATGTCCACCATCTTAACAGCTCTTGCAGTGAATTTGCATCACATTTTAAAATGTGATCCGTGATTTGGATGTGAAATAAAAAATTTAGTGATAGTTTGCAAAATTAATAATTTTAAAGTTTTGTATGACTTTTTATTCATCCTAACGCTTGTCTGAAACGTTTAACCTCAAATAGTTTCAAAAATTCACAATTTTCCTAGAATAGATTTAACATTTTTTTCGGCAAAATTTGAATAATTTGTACCAATTTATTTGTTCTTACACCGTTTTTAACCTATCTAAATCAAAAAAAGTTTAAATTACTCATTACAAATATGAAAAAAGCGAATTATAAAAATTTGAATTAAAAGAACTCCTGTGTGGTTAAATGAAGAACATCTTTGGGAGGACATTTTTGGAATAGCTTTTAAAATCGTGCCTTTAGAAGAACTTCCAAATGTTTTTGCCGGACACTTCCAAAAACAACATTTCCATTGCTTTTTGGCTACGCTGTTTTTTTCTGGGATATAAAATATTAACATATGCGTTTCAACCATTTTATGCAAACACTAGTTTACACTGAAAATGCACACTTGATGAGAGGTGACTTTTCTTATGTATTTTGATCTGTTGAATTCGAAATGAAAAAGTCCAAAAATGTAAATTTATTTTGTAAACTAATTCATTTTCTATCTAAAATACAAAAACGGTACATATTCCAATTTTCAAGTCAATTACAAATTCAATTAATCACTCATTCTCACCGCTCACCTATCCACCGCTCAATATTTCTTGAAGTGTAGCATCTTACTAATCATTGATAAATATTTTGCAAACGTAAACATACCCAACTATTCCCAGAAGACATCCAAAATTCGATCCAATTTTAAATTATGAACTGTTCCCCAGACCGACCACAAACTGTGAAATCCAATTTGGTTTATTTATTTTCTGTTTCTTCACATGTTTTGTTAATTTATTGAATTGGGGAGACAATCAAGGAATGTTTTGTGTGGTTGATTGGCGCTGTAGATGAGAACCTCCCCAACAAAGATTCATCAATGGAGTACTTAATTTATTATTAGTGTGTCAGAAAAGCTATACCTTGGATCTTTAATGTATCCAGGGCCAAGCAAACGAAGAAAGGAAGTTAAAATTGTGACCGGATGGTGTGTAAATTTCAATCTTTAACAGAACTTTAATGATATACACGCACAAAAAAAAACATGTTTTATGGTTATTTAGACGAAAGACAATAAACTTGAGGAAGATAGTTAATTGGCTTGCGTCATACCAAATGTTGCATTTGCCATGTTAGTTCCATACATGTTTTGTAATTTTTTTATTCGTTTTTATTTTTTAAATGAAAAACTTAATTTTCTTAATGAAACAATGTTAAATTTTAGGCAACAACAAAAAAATTACATTTTCGCGTTTAAGGAAATTTATTTCATGCACTTAATTTCTTTTTAATTGCATTTTAATGCTATGTCAATACTTGCCGTATACGCGTTTGGTTCGAGTATGAAACTAACACCGTAAATGGTTTGATCTTCTCAGTAGCCAATTTCCTCTCTTCCTAGAGTTTATTGTATTTGATTTAGACAATTTAATTTTCGCAAAAAGAATTTTTTAGCCGAGAAAACAAATATGGTGGCAATAATCATTAAATTATCTTTAAATACGACAAACGTGATCTATTATTAAAATGATAGAATTTAAAATCACTGCAGTCATATGTAGGCATTCTTTTGTATATTTTATGAGGACACAGCTTAAGTCACCCGAAATAGAGTGTATACATAATGTTTACTTCCATGGAATAATAAACATGAACTTACTTAGCAGAAATTGTGGCCGTTTTCTTTTAACTTGGACCACTATAACAACAATGTTTCTTCTCCATGTATGTATAAATATCGAAAATATGGGATTTAAACCTTTTAGGAATACGCAACCTCCAGGTAAAAGGAATTATCATTATGTCCATAGAGATACACTTAACGAAAATAACTATATCCACAACATTCCTCTGTATTTCTTTACTCGAATTTGTACGACTTGGTACTAATATGGATCCCAGCACAAAAATTGAAAGTTGTTCCTCAAACACTTCTTTTAAAGCGCATCCCGGGATTCCCCATCGATTTTGTTTCACTTTTGATCCAGCCCTTTTAAAGAAGTCTTAAAAAGGTACGCACAAGTGAAAATCTATTTTAATAAAAAGAGAAATAATAATAAAATAACATAAAAAGTCCACGCTGTGATTTGAACCTGTGCCATACCGTGGTTCCAAATCGCTTTTTTTGGAAATAATTCTGCAACTTTTGAACGGATAAAGATATCAAAATAATTTTTTCTTTGTGTGAGCTTTGAAGAAGCGTTCTTTATTTTTTCATTCATAATTATAAAACACATCTCAGGAAGTAGTTAGAATGTTATGCCTTGGTTTCATATTAGGTTCATATCACAAACATTTGAATTAACGTTTTGATGCATCGTGTTCAATAGCGTTTGTGGCTAAGAGTGCTCAGGGGTTGTGTTATGGTACCAACAGACCGAGGTTCAACCCCTGGTGGAAACGAAAAAGCTATATATATATATATATATATATATATATATATATATATATATATATATATATATATATATATATATATATATATATATATATATATATTTTGCCTATGTTATTCAAATTTTGATGTACTATCGTATTTAGACTTGCATGTAGCTCTTACATAATAATATTGCCCGATTTTTACAAATTTGTATTTATTACCCCCAACTAATTGACCGATTTCCTCTTGTTTTATAATGGACTCAATATTAGTGGCATACTAACACTTTAGGTGCAAAATAAACTATAACTCTTAATATTTGACATTTCTGCTTAGATTGTGACAAGACACCCATAAACATATACCCCCCTTTATGTTCTTAAATATGGAAATCTCCAAAACCTATACCAATGAAAACCTAAAACATATACCAATGATACCCCACAAATGCTTATGTTTACTAATTCAGTAGGGGTGGTTTAGGGTATGATTGTTTTTAAATATACTTGACACCTAATATTAGTTGAACAGGTGAAAACTCTTCTTTTTACATAATTTTGCAAATTATCAAAACGTCTTTGTAGTTATTCCCCGTATTCGCTTAAATCTTTAAAACTTACCTAATAAGCAACAACACTGATCTTAAAACTACACAGAAAAAAGTGTCTTGTAAATTTAAGGACCATTTTAACTTTCACATAGTTCAACAAATTTACTGTAATATAGTTCATTTTTCGTAACCACAACGAAAATTAACTTAGCTAAAGAAAAACTTATAAAAATTCAGTAAATAATTATAGTTCACTAACTACGAAATGGGAAGGATTTTTCCTTAAATAAATTTCCAACACAGTAGTTAATGCATCGTTGATTCTATTATAAAAATACATGGGCAATATAAAAATCTTACTACGAAATGTGGACAATTTACTAAGAAAAAATTTACTTAACGACATTACCGATTCGTACGATGGCTACCTACAGATTATATCCCTTTTTATTATATGTTGGAGTGTTTTTACTGACATTGAAAATTTTAGATAAAGTAGAATAAAAAGTAGTTAATATAATCCTTGACGGGTGTATATAATTTTTTATAGATTCTTCATAGATTTGGTATATATTTTACATTAACTTATAGATAGAATTCCAACTAATCAATATAGTTGCTACTGGAAAATGTGAGTGCATAATGTGAGGGAGTTTTTAGAGACATTTTGTGTATATCTCGTATGATTGTTTGTGTTTGTTATTGCGTCATTTATGCTGTTGTTGGTTGTTTTGATTCTAGAGACAATAGAATGTTCCTTGTGTGTTGTTGGTATCTTTTGTGGTGAGAGTTGTTTTCTTGCAATAGCGAGATCAGAAAGGGATCGTGTGTGTGTGTGGAGTTGTTTTCCTTTACGGCAGGTATGTATCCTATATGACTATTTGTGTCTTTGAGTTTTATTGCTGCATTCAGTTCTGTTGATGAATTTATGAAGTGCACACGTGGTTTTAATTTTGCAAAATTGTACGTGCGGTATTGGTGTTTATTATTTCGAAGCATTTTAGAAACTGAGAAGTGAATGATGTGATGTTAGAGAAATCAAAAAGGCTTTTTATTGGTAAAAACAAATAACAGATTAAGGAACTGTATATTTCTGTTAACAGTTTAAAATTAGTGCGGTTTTTTTAATTGATTTACATAAAAAATATACAACATGAGTGGTAATAGGATGATCTATATTTATTCTACATCTAGATCACATATATTTTACGGCAATTCCTACAGGTGAGTACTAAGTTCGAGTTTAGCCGCTAAAATTAAAAATAAATCACTAAGAAAAATATAAAATTATAAGTCTTCGATACAAATTTAAATATAACTTGATGGAGAATAGCCCAAACCAAGTTTTTTATAAAGATTATTTTTGTATAATGGATTATTAAAGAAAACTTATCATGAAAATTGCGATTTTAGCCTCTAAACTCGAACTTAATATCCTCCTTAAATACTAAATGCTATACTGACAAGTGGAAATTATGTCTAATTTTATAATATTTTTTATTTCAAATATATTCTGAGAATAATTTCAAAAACGTGCCATTAGTTCATGGATATGATTCCAATTATGTACATACTGGTTGGATTTTTCAATGTGGTAAGCTTTTCTATAAACCGTATTTTGTTCGTTTTTAATAAAACCAAAATTTCAATTTATTAAAAATAATTTTTTTCACTTGCAGGTAGACAGGTCTTGTAGTGGTAATTTTTTGAATATTCTTACTGTTTAATGCTAACTAAGCTGATATCCTTATTGGCTCTAGGAAATACTCTTGAAAACCGTAAGTAAAAAATCAATATGAACGATAGAATTTGATAATATTTTTCTTATATTTTATAAAACTTTGCAATTTCAGATGCTTATAAGACAAATCCGCCCAACAAAAGTTAGCCAAAATCGATGAAATTGGACAACAATTCAATGAATATAGCAACTTATGCCACATATATCTTTCATATGGATAGAAAACATGGAAATTTAAATTAATTAGTTTAGTCCTAATAACATACCGACAAGTAACTGCATCCAACGTACGAATAAAAATATTTCCTTTATTGTATATCATAAGCCATAGTTTTGTGTAATATAATAATAATATTTATAGAAAATTGACTTGTTTTGTACGAAAAATTTCTTAGTTGTATACAGGCTTGTTGTACCTTTGATTCCTCAATTTCTCTACTTTTTTGAAAATTATACTGACAAACAGTTTATTTCAAACCAATTTCTTAATACAGGTTTCCCAAAAAAATTTTCATTTTTCCGGATAGCAGGAATATTTTGAATGAGTTTAAGTATATTCTTCCCACAGCATAGTAATAATGAACTAAAATACGATGCAATACATGAACTAATTTATAAGAAAATCATGAACTTATCTAGATGAAAAAAATCTTTGGCGCCAAATCATGGTCATTCTTACTGTGGGTTAGTTCATTTTTCATAAAAATAGTAAACTTTTTTTTTTCGGTGTATAAAAACACCCTAAATCGAGAAAATCATTTCAAAGCTCGGAAAATTTTGTCAAATCGCAAAAATGTTTATAACCCCTACTAAATAGAAATTAGAATTCAAAATGACTCCTTGGATTTGTGAAACTGCAAGATGTCCGTTCACCTAGCTGGCTGCGAGGGAACAAATCAGGCACATACTGTCAAGAGAAAAAAACAAACCAACAAAAGAATGGCCAAATAAATAAGCCAACATTTCAAATATTGAAAAATGTAATAAATTCTTATCAAGCGACATCCGAAAGAGTGGAAAAACAAACTGAATAATTGCTTTAACAAACAAACGGCGTATACAGAGCCACACCACCAATGTCCTGGCAATAATGCTGCAGACACACTAGTCACTGACTGGACCATTTAGTCGATCTAAACAACAAATTGGCTCTTGGTTCCTGCTCTCGTATTGGTAGTAGTAGCCATTACCATTAAGGGCTACAATATATGGATGCATACATCCACCATGGTCCCATTGTATTTATGCATATGAATACGCACGATTTGAGGAAAAAAAGATCAATGAATATCAGGGCCCATAATGAGGGAGGTGCGCGGTGTCCAGTGGTGATTGGCATAGTGGTAATGATGAGAATAATCGTAATGGGGTGTGTGTATTTGCAGTGCATATGCCATCGTGTGTTCAGAAGCGCCAGGAGCACCCAAATCCAATTTAGGTGTCTTGTGTACATGTTCATAAGATGCTCGTACAAGTTATAAAATGCTTCATCACAGGGCATCTGTCTCGCATTAGTTCAGATGAGAAGGTGGGAAGGATTGCCAAGTACCGTGTACTACCCATCTAATGATCAAATATGAAGGCTAAAAAATCTACTTTGGACAACTTCCCCTTGGCCACTAAGTGGTCAGCGCCATCACAGGATGGTGGACTGGACGACTCCCTGTGGGGTTATTGTCGTAAATCACACATTTAAATATTTATGCCTTTTGCTTTGCTCAATTCAATAATGAACAATTCATTTTATTGTATTGCAGAACTGGGCCCTTCTCAGCCAAATCCCGGCCTTAACTGTATGTTGAAGTCCGGCAATATCGATGTTACTTGTCGGCGCTTGATTGGACATGGTACAATGGCCCGATTGTACTGCCTGGCAACCAGCCCACAACACACAATGTTACTCGAGACTCAGTTGTGAGATAATTAAAAGAATTTAATTTCCTTTTTATGATATTTTAATTTATTTTAGTGTAAATCATGTTCAAATTAACCCCTAATCTTGCATCGATTGGGAATTCGCAATACAGTGAGAAAAATTTACAGTGACTAAGAATGGACAAATGATTTGATTGATGATTTGATAATCAGCTTACTCTGCCTTTATAAGCAACAATAATCCATGTTTGATGAGAAATATTTTATGATGACCTCAAAAATGTTTCAAGAGCAAAATGTTATTTTTGAACGGTGAACGTCGAATGTTATTTTCTCGACAAACATATACATGGTTGTCGACATCAGATACATAATTTGCGAGAAAATTACATGGTTGCGACAAACATGTTACATATTTTGAGGTGATCACATTCCTTCTCTGGGTGCACTTCAAATTATGATTATTATAGTGCACAAACATTTTTAATGTGATCTCAGCAGCATGCTCGAAATGAACATGTATATTTTTTATAGTAAAACGAATTGTTTGGTATGAAATTGTTATGATAGCTACAAGCATGTACATAGTCATGAAATGCTTTAAAAATGTCATATTTATAACAAGACTAAAAAAGTGAGAAAAATGGCAAATATACCCTGGAAAGCAGATATTTTAAAACATATACTCCCAACACACATTCCGCTTGAAACACATAAGGTATTTCCAATAAAAGGTATCATTGTGACATTCCAAAATAAATTACATTTATTGAGATAAGAGAGGAAGGTATGCCATTGATAATAAAAAACAATATCAGCAAATGGCCACGGCGACTAAGGTTAGGTAAAAGTGGCAGCCAGATTTGATTCAGTCCATTGTGATACCACATTAACTAAAAGTACCTATTACATTTGGGCACTTCTAGTTTTAACCTGTTCAGCGATTAAAACTCGATTATTTTCTCATGTTGAACCAACCAGATTGTTCCAAAAACATTAACAGACTGCTTAAGTTAACGTTTTCCAGATCCGCGAGCAATTTAAAGCTACAGTATGTCAAGAAAGTCTTTTGACATTGCCAACTATTTCAAATTCTAGAAATAATTGAAATATTAAATATTTTATTAAATTTTTAATTCTGTGTACGTATGTATACTTTGGAAAATACATAATAAAATATTTTTTTAAAATTTCATTATATTTAATTTTGGAACAAAACATAATTTTTATCCCATTGTCAAAACACTTTCTTGACAAACTGTATATGCCCCTAAAATTTGCTTACGCCTTCTATTTTTTTTACCGTTGAACCCATCCGATTATTTTCTTCTGTTAAACCGAACTAATTGTTCCAAAAACATTAGCAGACTTCTTAAGTTAACGTCCGCCAGTAATCTAAAACTATATGCCCTTAAAATTCGCTTACGCCTTACACAAAATGCAGGACACTCACACAAGAGGTGTTTAATTGATTCCTTTCCCTTCGCATCATAACAGCTCATATAGTAGTCATTATACTTCACGCCAATAGTTTTTTTAATCTCGCTTATCAGGCAGCGACCCGTTATAGAAAATATTAGTGTGATATCTGAAGTTTTGAAAACACCACCATTTTTAGTGTGCGGTTTAAGCTTAAATGGGACCATATTTACTTAGTGTCGTTACAACCCTCTATGATCTGGCGGACCCAATTTTTTTGCCAAAAATCAAAATTCTAAATTCAAAATTTATTACTGTCATACGATAATAAATACTTTCAGATGTCAAAAAAACGTTATATGCCAGGGCTGACAACATGTGCAATTTTCTGCATTTTAACACTATAACACATGTTGTGATTTTTAACATATAAAGAACACTTTTCAAAGTAAAGGTGAGTACTAAGTTCAAGTTTAGCCGCTAAAGTGAAAACTAAATCAGTAAAAAAGGCATAAAATTATACATATTTGTTGCGTATTTCATTATAACTTGATGGGGAATAGCCCAAAGCATATTTTTACAATGTATGTATTCCTTAAAATAGATTATTAAAGAAAAGTAATCGTGAAAAAGTTGCGATTATAAGGTGGGTATTAAGTTCGAGTTTAGCCGCTAAAAACGTCATTTTTTCACGATTACTTTTCTTTAATAATCCATTTTAAGGAATACAAACTTTGTGAAAATAGGCTTTGGGGTTTTCCCCATCAAGTTATAATAAAATTTGCAACAAATATGTATAATTTCATACATTTTTCTTACTGATTTAGTTTTCACTTTAGCGATTTTAGCGGCTAAACTCGAACTTAATACTCACCTTTAGCGGCTAAACTCGAACTTAATACCCACCTTATAGTGAAAATATATTATAAATATTTATAATATGGAAATGAAAGATGGTGGTAGGTTAGGTGGCAGCCCGATGTATCAGGCTCACTTTGACTATTCAGTCCATTGTGATACCACATTGGTGAACTTCTCTCTTATCACTGAGTGCTGTCCGATTCCATGTTAAGCTCAATGACAAGGGACCTCCTTTTTATAGCCGAGTCCGAACGGCGTTCCGAAACGTTCAGAAATGTCACCAGCATTACTGAGGTGGGATAATCCACCGCTGAAAAACTTTTTGGTGTTCGCTCGAAGCAGAAATCGAACCCACGACCTTTTGTATGCAAGGCGGGCATGCTAACCATTGCACCACGATGGCTTCCATGGTGGTAAGTACTTTAATTATCAAAAAAACAAAATGTAAAAATGTTAATGTGATATGAAATAATAGCGCTATTATATAACTTCAAATTTAACAAATCAAAAATTTTCGTAAAATTAAATGGAATAAAACTAAAAAAATCCACATTATTCCGCCTTTAAAACAGGATGATTCTAGAACATCTCACGTTTTAAATTCTACTTTAACCGTCTGTTTTTATTTGATTTTTGAAAAATAAATGCGTTTTTATTTTAGGCACTTTTTGTTTCAAAAACCGAGAATTGCTCAATGTTTGGTTGAATTCACACCGTAAAGAAGAAAAATTTGATAACGTTTTTAACCGTATTGCTAACAACTATGGAGATCTTAGCATTTCAGCGAAATATATTAACTATATTAAAAAAAAAAATTGCGAAGTTATTGTGTAGAATTGGATCAAAAGTAGGCAGACAACTCGACAGATTTAATTTAGACAATAATTCTTGGCTTCAGGGAGAACTTTTGTTCAAACCTCTTGTGGATAACAATTCTCGTGTCTAATTTGGTCGTTGAAAAAGAATATTAGAAAGAAAATTAACTGAAATATACAAAAATACAATATATAAATTTTTTTAATTGTAATAAAATGATACCTATATCGGTTAATTTGGGGGTTATACCAAAACATGGACCGATACTCACCGTATTCGGCTTAACATGTTAGTTCCATACATGTTTGTAATTTTTTTATTTATTTTTCGTTTTTATTTTTTAAATGAAAAACTTAATTTTCTTAATGAAACAATGTTAAATTTTAAGCAACAACAAAAAATTACATTTTCCCATATATGGAAACTTATTTCGTGCACTTAATTTCTTTTTATTTGCATTTTAATGCTATGTCAATACTTGTCGTATACGCGTAATACTCGACCCAAACGCGTATACGACAAGTATTGACATACCATTAAAATGCAAATAAAAAGAAATTAAGTACACGAAATTAATTTCCATATATGGGAAAATGTATTTTTTTGTTGCTTAAAATTTAACATTGTTTCATTAAGAAAATTAAGTTTTTCATTTAAAAAATAAAAACGAAAAACAAACATGTATGGAACTAACATGGTAAATACCAAAGACAATAAACTTGAGGAAGATAGGAAATTGGCTTGCGTCATACCAAATGTTGCATTTACCATGTTAGTTCCATACATGTTCGTAATTTTTTTTATTTGTTTTTCGTTTTTATTTTTTAAATGAAAAACTTAATTTTCCTAATGAAATAATGTTAAATTTTAGGCAACAACAAAAAAAACTATATTTTCCCGTTTAAGGAAATTTATTTCGTGCACTTAATTTCTTTTTATTTGCATTTTAATGCTATGACAATACTTGTCGTATACGCGTTTGGTTCGAGTATGAAACTAACACGGTAAATGGTTTGATCTCCTCAGTAGCCAATTTCCTATCTTCCTCAAGTTTATTGTTTTTGGTAAATACAACATTTGGTATGACGCAAACCAATTTCCTATCTTCCTAGAGTTTGTTGTCTTTTCGTCTAACAGCCTAAGTATTTCTTGATCAACATTCAGAGTTGTCAGTCCATTTAATATCGAGCTCAGATGGACGTTATTGAATGTCCCATCGATGTCTAGAAAAGCCACAATTGTGTATTCGTTAACAGTATGTTGTCGTTTCGAAAGCATTCGATTCTAGTTGTAAGATAAATACCTATTATCTTCTCCAGAGTTTTAAGAAGGAATGAGGATAAGGTGATTGATCGGAAATTCTTCGCACTCGAGTGGCTTTTCTTTAGGTATGTAAACGACTTTTGCTTTTCTCTACTTTCCAAGAATATATTATAAGTTGATACATACTTTATATATCATCAACCAATGGATAATTCTGTCAGTCACTGCTTGTCACTACGCCGGAGTAATTCTATCAGGTCCGGGGGATTTGAATGGTCCCATTTTATTCAAGGCCGTATTCAGGGGGGGGGGATGAGGGGGATCAAACCGGCCCCGAAATGAATGAATATTTTTATATAAATAAATATATATTTTTAGCTGCATAGAAAAATCTTATCGAAGATGTTGAAGAAAAGCTGGAGGTTTTATTTTGAAAAATGCTTACCTATAAAACTTGCACAAATCATAGAATACTAGTTGAAAAGCCCGTCAAACGACGGTCGAAAAAAACAAATTGTTTTTGTTCTCGCACCACAAATTTGGTTTTTGGAAAATGTATTTCTGCTTTTTATATGTGTTTGTTGTTCTTTTTGTGAACATGACTCGCTTTGTTTGGCCATAGCAACAACAACGAAACAGCCAAACACACAAGTGTAAATGAAATGGCGCAAAACCTGCGAAAAAACCTGCCTAATTCAGCGATGGAAGCAATAAAGAGATATTTCCAAACGTGCATATTCTAATAAAAATTTTGGTCACTTTGCCAGTTACTCAGGGATGGAAAATACAATTTTTAAGAAAGTACAAAAAAGGTATTTTTTGAGCGGAAAGATTATTGTCAAGAGACTGAATTTTAAAGAAAATAAAATTTTGACAAAATTTTCTATAGAAATAAAATTTTGCAAAAATTTCCTATAGAAATAAAATTTTTACAAAATTTTCAATTGAAATAAAATTTTGACAAAATTTTCAATTGAAATAAAATTTTGACAAAATTTTCTATAAAAATAAACTTTTGCAAAAATTCTATATAGAAATAAAATTTTGACAACATTTTCTACCGAAATAAAAAACCGATAATATAGAATCGCATTCTTTTTTCGACTAAATCTTTCTTGAAGTTCAATAAAATACTGTTTTTGACTATGTCTTACAAAATCGAGATTTTCTTCCCACATGAACATGTCTGTTTTGCCATATTTGTAAAAGACTATTAGCACATAAGGTTGATAAAGACTTTCTCAAAATATTAAAATATTTTGTCAAAGCTATTGTACCATAAATCTGATATCGACTCAAAAATGTCTACACAAAAGGTACTAAATCATTCGCGGGGGTACTACGGTACTGACCGGGGTGAAAAAGGTTTGAAAAAAGTACTATAGTACTGCATTTTCTATCCTTGCAGTTACTACGTGCTCATCCGAACGTACATTTTCAACAATGAAGAGATTAAAGACGTATCTAAGAAATTCGACTAGCGAGAGTAGACTCAAAGGATTGGCATTAATGTCGGTTCATCGCCGAATAAATGTGCCGACTGAAGAAGTCATTGATTTATTTGCTGCCCAAAAAGCCCGTCGGCTCAATTTAATATTATAACCAGTGAGTAAAGTAGAAAGTCGGACGGGGCCGACTATATCATACCCTAAACCAGCCCTACTGAATTAGTAAACATAAGCATTTGTGGGGTATCATTGGTATAGGTTTTGGAGAACATAAAGGGGGGTACATGTTTATGGGTGTCGTGTCACAATCTGAGCAGAAATGTCTAATATTAGGAGCTATAGTTTATTTTGCACCAAAAGAGTTAGTATGCCACTAATATTGAGCCCATTATTAAAAAAGAGAAAATCGTTCAATTAGTGTGGGTAATAACACCAAATTTGTAAAAATCGAGCAATATTCTTATGTAAGCGCTACAAGTACGTATAAATACGATCGGGTAGTACATCAAAATTTAAAATTTGAGTAACATTGGTTAATAAATAAGAGTACTATGGCCAAATTAGGGAAAATAGAGCGATGCATATATATGGAAGCTATATTTAAATTTGAACCAATTTGCATAATATTTTGCGGGTTTGATTAATATCACAAAAGGTTACCTTGTGCAAAATTTGAGAAAGATCAGTTAAGAAATGAGGCCTCTACGGTCAAAAATAAGGTTATTATGGGCGAATTTTTCAAAATCGGGCGATACATATATGGGAGCTATATATACATCTGAACCGATTTTGATGAAATTTTGCACATACCGTTAGTACTATAGTGGACTGGATCTAGCCAACTTTGAGTAAGATCGGTTAGTAAATAAGGGTTCTATGGCCAAATTTGGGAAAATCGGGATATACATATATATGCGAGCTATATCTAAATCTGAACCGATTTCGATGATATTTTGCACATATAGTTAGTGCTATAGAAGATTACATTTAGCCAACTTTGAGTAAGATCGGTTGATAAATAAGGGTTTTATGGCCGAATTTAGAAAAATCGGGCGGTACATATATATGGGAGCCATAGCTAAATCTGAACCGATTTCGATGATTTTTTGCACATATAGTTAATGCTATGGGAGATTACATTTAGCTAACTTTGAGTAAAATCGGTTGATAAATTAGGGTTTTGTGGCCAAATTTGGGAAAAACGGGCGATACATATATGGGAGCTATATCTAAATTTGATCCGATTTCTTCCAAATTCAATAGCGTTCGTCCTTGTGCCAAAAAACTCCCTGTACCAAATTTCATCAAAATCCGTTAATAATTGCGACCGGAATCCTGTGAACAACAAATACATGGACAGACGGACGGACACCAAGAGCTAGATCGACTCAGGAGGTGATTCTGAGTCGATCGGTATATATTTTATGGGGTCTAAAATCAATATTTCTGGTAGGCATTTTTTTTGGCAGATCAAACTTATTATACCCTAACCACTATGTGGTTTAGGGTATAATAACCCCTATGTAGTTTAGGGTATAAAAATATTGTATACATACCTATGCATAAATAAAATTTTCTGCACATGAGATTATATGAATATTTTTTTTTTAAGTTGAACCCCCCCCGAATTAAAATCCTGGCTACGGCCTTGATTTTATTCTATATTCCGATACAATTTCGATAGGAAATGACCGCTGAGCCTCTGTGGCACCGCAACAATATGGTTCAAACGTCTGATTTCCAGAAAAATTTACGTCTCGTTACTGGACGATTTTGCCCCCGATGTTTTAATGAAACCTGGAGCGGAGTTAGTGGATGCTAGTACTTTCCGTACACTCAAAAAGTTTACTTGGATCCAAAGATTTTGACCTTCCTTTAAGGATTTTGGTATTGATTCCGAGCCAAAGATGCGGCTTCTTTAAAATAAAGACATTTTTTAGCGACCTATGTTGCTTTAAATCTAGGATCAATAAAATTACAATTAAGATAACATAGAGATTCAATTTATCGAATATTCATTCAGCTTTCGTGGTATATTCATACACACAAAGAAAATTTCATTAAAATTGAGCCAACGAAAATTTTTCATTGATATAACGAAACATTTTCATTAAGACTATGAAAATGTTCGTTAATAGTACGAAACGTTTCGTAGACTAACAGAAAATTCGTTATAATAACGAAAAATTTCGTTATATCAATGAATTTGTTTCATTGGCTCAATTTTAATGACACATTTCATTAGTATAACGAAACTTTTTCTACCAGTGTAGAGCTATTCACGTACAAACAAATGACATTTTAAAAATCGAAATTATAATGGATACATCAACGTACAAAATGTTTTCTTAATTCCAAAACAACGTTAAACCAAAAATGCTAAATC
This sequence comes from Haematobia irritans, assembly GCF_050003625.1. Lineage (NCBI taxonomy): Eukaryota > Metazoa > Arthropoda > Insecta > Diptera > Muscidae > Haematobia > Haematobia irritans. Next base: position 112,234,352 of record NC_134398.1, on the reverse strand, counting down.
CTCAAAATAAATCTTAGCCTATATTTGAGGCGTTTTTATCTTAAATTTAAAGATTCAATATTTCAGTTAATTTAAGGACGGTTTCTTTAAATCAAAAATGTGTTTACTTTAAGGAAAATTTGCCTTAGTTCAGAGATATACGACTTTAAGCGAGGGACGCAAATTTCCAAAATTTATGTCCTAAATTTAATAAAAAAAAATTGAAGCAAATATTATAATCTTTATCTTAATTAAAATTTCATTGTTTTAAAGAAATTTGTCCTTAGTAATTTGTAGATTGTGCATCCTAAAATTTAGGTTGCGTATTCTTTAATAGTACGTAAATATTTTTTTTCAGTGTAGTCTGGAAGCCTCGTATTCTTAATATTGCTATAGTAATCATTCCAAGAGTTGTGCTGAGCCCTTCTAAGTTCTCGCTTGTATCCTCTCAGATTCATCTTGTAAGCGTCCCAATCCTCCGGAGCTCATACAACTTAACTCCGTAGACCTCTTTGGCGGTCGAATTTTATCCCTTAGGTTACCTCTAGGGCATTCAGCCTTCAGTGAGATGTTGAAGGCCTTCGAAATTCGCTCCTGTCTCTGGTATTCGATATCCTGTCTCTGGTATTTTTGGTAACATCATATTGAACGTATCCCTATACCTATTCCAATCAGCTTTCCTCACATTTGGCGGAAGTATGGTCTTCGAAGTACGAACAGCCAATTTTAAACTGATGTAGCGTTGATCCCCTTGCATTAGTATCACTACTTCCCCAAATACTATGATATGAATTTGCATCACATCCCATAATGAGTTTTGTCTTTGTTTTCAGTGACCCCTCAATCAAGGTGTTAACGTCCCGTGTAGACTGAAGATACCAAGCTAAGTGGCTACTGTATGTCGATGGCCTCATCCTCACCTGACTTCAACAGAAGAAATCGGGAGATGTTAAATCACAAGACCTGGGTCGTCAATTGTGACCAACTCTTAGAAAGATCTCACAGTCCAAAAAAATTTCGAGAAACTTTTTCGGGCACGTGCTACCTGCCATGCAAACACATCCAACTCCGACGATCATAAGCGTAGGAAGACCTCCGGGGAGGGGGCTTTGATCCCCAGAAAAATTTTAGCCCCCCTCCCCCAGAATTTGAAAACCTACACCCAAAGAAATGATTGGTTGGAATTCGATTACGACAACAATGTGATAGTGGGGACTCACAATTTTTAATTGTGAGGAATAACTGCTAGTCACTTCTCTTATTTGATTTGCTTATTATTGCTTATATAATATTTGATTGCTTATATAACCAATATAATAGCGGCGTGATCAAAAGTTGGTAGACACGACCAAATATTGATCGTTATTTATATATTGAAGTAAGCAACGATTTTAGTTTATTCCACCCTGTTGTGATAACTTATTTGTTTTGCCAATCTTTTACCATACCCAACTGAAGGTCTGCGTAACAAATAAGTTGGTTGTGTTAACAGATTTGATAGTTATACATTGAATTTGTTGCTATGGACAACGTATATATGACAACATTAATTATATAAAACTCCAAAATTCAAATTTTTCGATAACATAATTAATTTTTTATAACATTGCTCTCAAGAATAGTTGTGAGTGAAATATTTTTTTATTTTGATAGCTGCACCAAGAAAAAAGTGACCCCTTCTTTAAGTTAAACTGAACTCATTGTGAAGAAAGTTGAACTTCGTATAGCGCCAAAGACATTTTTATTTGTTTGAACGATGTGATTTTCATAGAAATTAATAATATATAATATATGGAAGTAGCATTCCATATATTAGTTAACATTTTCCTATATTTATGTACCACTATACTACAGAATGAAAAAATTTAACTGAATTGAATTCGTATATGGAATGATTTTATTGAACTTTTTTTCATTCATTTGGACAAATCTTACATATTTGTGGTAAACCTTTTACTTCAAAATTAGAACTGCTTACCTTTGTTTTTAAATGCAATTTTATGTATTTATATAGGCAATTTTTCTTCAATAAAAGACATTTTTTTATTAATATATTAAATATATTTATTTAGCATCGACTGGCCTTGAAATATTAAAACATATTTTTTTCTTCTTCTAGTACCTTTCATTTTGAATAAGTTGCTGCCTTACAATTTTATCCACCTTTTACAATTTCAATACCTACAAATATAAACAAAAAAATCCTAAACCATTTTTTTCACAAAAGGTTAGCGTCACTGAATATTACCTCATAATTGAAGATTCCAAAATGAAGTCGAATGAAGGGGTTGTTATTCTCCTGGTGTTTTCTTTTTTATAAACCATTTTTCAAAAAACGAACATTTTTCTCACTAATTTAAAATAACAAATATTTTATATATTTATTTGTTTTTTATTATATTGTTACGAATTTGATAATTATAGACATAAGTTTATTTAAATTAGTTTCCGTTAATTTCAAATTTCAAATTGTAACGATAAAATTTCGCTATCACTTCTTGGAATCATCTATTCATTTTCTAGTATTTTCCTGAATTTCTTTTATGTTCTTTTGTTTGCTTACCGAAATGTTAGTTCTTACTCTCTCATAGAATAACAACCCCTTTGCTTTGTTATTTTGCTTTCTCATTTCATCTCATTGTCTATTGTCATTGCTGTTGTAGTAATGCGAGCATATATCTATGTGAGTGTGTATGTGTTTGGCAGCCACCAGACGAATAACTTAATGGTCGTAGATCCTTCTAGCCTTGTCTAAGAATGTTATGGCGTTGCCAGAATATTGTGGTGCTACCAGAATGTTCTCGTATTGCCACACCGTCATATATAAAAGCGCTCGCATGCTGCTAACGAGTCAGTCTTAATTAAAGCGTCAAACGAATAACTTCAGTGTGAACGAATTGTAAAGTGTGAAGTCATAGTAAATAAATTGTAGATTGTCGTTATTTAAAAGAACTGTGTTTTAATTGTCGGGTAATTAAAAACGCCTCAATATAAAAACGTAACAATTGGTGTCGGAAGTGAAATAACGAAAAAAAATCTACAATGAAGTTTAATGAGCTTCGTGTGGAAGACTTAAAAAAGGAATTGAGCAAACTGGAGCTGCCGACAACAGGCAATAAGGCCCAGCTTCAAAAGCGTCTACTGGAAGAGTTTGAACGGCGTAATATGGACATTGCGACGCATGAGTTTGATTATAAGGAAGACATTGATGAATCAATACTCGTCAATACAAGCAGTGTAGAAACTCCATCTGTGGCTTCGAGTGTTGTGGATTACACATCAATGCTCAATGTTTTGAGCAAAATGATGGAAGAAAACTCTAGAAAAATCATTGATGAGAATTCTAGAAAAATGGAAGAAAATTCTATAAAATTGCTGAAAGAAAATGCCCTACAAATGGAAACAAATTCTAGAAAAATGGAAGAAAATTCTAGAAAATTGCTTAAAGAAAATGCCCTACAAATGGAAGCAAGTTCTAGAAAATTGGAAGAAAAATTCGACGAAAATTCTAGAATTCTCAACGAAAAATTACAACAAATTTCTGAAGGCATGGAGAAACGTGTGGACCATATAGAAAATCAAATTGTGGAATTGGATAAGAAAGTTCTTTCCGTGGATGAGAAAATTATGGTTCATGATGAGAAGTTTCTGCACATCGAGAAAAAAATGTCAGAGCTGGAAATTAAAGGTGGTCCAGTGCGCGTCATCGAGGGCTCAAAAATCAAAACTCCTGTTTTCGATGGCTCAACGTCATTTGATGTATTCAAATTCCAATTCGAAATGGTTGCTTGTAGAAATTTGTGGAATGACGATGATAAAGCAATTGAACTTCTATTGGCATTAAAGGGCAATGCTGCTGATGTGATACAAAGCATTCCCGCTGCTTCTAGAAATAACTATGATGAAGTAATGGCGGCACTTCAACGCAAGTATGGTGGAGAGCACAAGCAGGACATCTTCAGAATGGAATTGAGAGGAAGAATCCAGAAATCGAATGAAACCCTACAAGATTTCGCAACAGAAGTTGAGCGGCTAGTGCTTTTGACATACCCAGGTGAGAGTCATCCTCTTGTGGACCGCATCAAGATTGAAACCTTCGTCAATGGAATTCGAGACCCAGAGATAAAATGTGCAACATATGCGTCACAAAAGGCTACATTCGCTGAAACAGTAACATTCGCACTTGCACAGGAGACTGCAAGATTGCTAGCGCGGCCTCAAATTCACAAGGTACGTAAAGTAGAGACCGAGTGTGACGAACCAAAGTCCGTCATTGAATTGGTAAAAGAGGCTCTAAAGCAGATAATGCAAGAAATGAAGCAGCAGGCAAATAAATCTAGAATAAAATGCTATAACTGTGATAAGGCTGGACATCTTTCCCGGGAATGTAAAGCGTGGCGTAAAACGTCGGGGTCAATCTCGCCATCTCCAATAAACAATAGTCAGAAGAAGCCGACCATAAAGCCAAGCGACTCAAATTCAAATTTTGCGGATAACAGAAAAGGTGGCAAACAAGTTATTCATCAAGCCTTGACACGACGGCATTGCAATGTAGAAAACGGACGCTACTCGAAGGCTGAACCAAAGGAGACAGTTGTAAATGTCAGGCAGCTACACATCGAATCTGGAGTGGACTGGCCAACAGAACAGCGTAAAGATCCCATTTTGAACAAAATTATTTCGGCAAAGGAAGAGAACGAGAAGCCCAGTAAGAAAGACATCGCAGCCGAAAGTCCACTTATGAAATCATACTGGGCTCAATGGGATAGTTTAGTTCTAGTCAATGGATCCCTGCAACGTAAATGGGAAAGCGAAGATGGCAAGAGCAGCCGAAATTTGATCATCGTTCCAGATTCCAAAATAAGAGATGTTTTGGCAGAGTTCCATAATGGTCCCAGTGGAGGTCATCTGGGAATAACCAAAACCGTCGAGAAAGTGAAGCAACGATTCTACTGGGTTGGATGCCAGAAATCAATTGCTGAATGGGTAGCCAATTGCGAGAAGTGCATGAAGGCGAAAGGTCCAACAAGGAAAAGTCGAGGTCCTATGCAAGAGTATAGACCAGGAGCCCCGTTTGAAAGAATAGCAATGGACGTGGCAGGCCCTTTCCCAGTAAGTGATTCTGGAAACCGTTATGTCCTTGTGGTCATGGATTACTTCAGCAAATGGCCGGAGGTGTATGCAATTCCAAACCAAGAAGCAAAAACGATTGTGGATGTTGTCAACAAAAACTGGATATGTCGCTACGGTGTGCCGTCCGAGATTCACTCAGACCAGGGAAGAAATTTTGAATCGGCCATATTCAAAGAGATGTGTGAATCCCTTGGTATCAAGAAAACGAGGACTACACCATTACATCCACAATCCGATGGCATGGTAGAAAGGTTTAATCGCACTCTGGAGGAACATCTTCGAAAAGTAGTGGACAACGGCCAGAGGGACTGGGACGAGCATATACCAAAGTTTTTGCTGTCGTATAGATCTGCCATTCATGATTCCACCTCTCGAACACCGGCCAATGTTCTATTCGGAACTGAGTTGAAGTTGCCTGGTGATCTGATATTCGGTGCTAAACCTAATGAGCTCGCCATGGAAGAAAACAGAAACGACATCCCAAACACTTTCGGTGAAGTTCACGAATCAGTGCGCAACAAAATAAAAATGGTCAGCAACAGAATGAAGGCGAGATACGATCGTGCTGTAAATACTGAAGGCTTCCAAGAAGAAGAATTGGTTCTGCTATTTAACCCGCAACGAAAGAAAGGATTGTGTCCTAAACTGCAAACACAGTGGGAAGGCCCATACAAAGTCATCAAGAAGATCAATGATGTTGTATACCGGATTCAGAAGGACGACAGCCCTAGATCAAAGATGAAAGTTGCACATCTGGAACGATTGGCTCCTTACGGAACAGGTTCTGTGCCTGTTCGGGACGAACAGGCTTAAGCGGGAGGCAGTGTTACGAATTTGATAATTATAGATATAAGTTTATTTAAATTAGTTTCCGTTAATTTAAAATTTAAAATTGTAACGATAAAATTTCGCTATCACTTGTTGGAATCATCTATTCATTTTCTAGTATTTTCCTGAATTTCTTTTATGTTCTTTTGTTTGCTTACCGAAATGTTAGTTCTTACTCTCTCATAGAATAACAACCCCTTTGCTTTGTTATTTTGCTTTCTCATTTCATCTCATTGTCTATTGTCATTGTTGTTGTAGTAATGCGAGCATATATCTATGTGAGTGTGTATGTGTTTGGCAGCCACCAGACGAATAACTTAATGGTCGTAGATCCTTCTAGCCTTGTCTAAGAATGTTATGGCGTTGCCAGAATATTGTGGTGCTACCAGAATGTTCTCGTATTGCCACACCGTCATATATAAAAGCGCTCGCATGCTGCTAACGAGTCAGTCTTAATTAAAGCGTCAAACGAATAACTTCAGTGTGAACGAATTGTAAAGTGTGAAGTCATAGTAAATAAATTGTAGATTGTCGTTATTTAAAAGAACTGTGTTTTAATTGTCGGGTAATTAAAAACGCCTCAATATAAAAACGTAACAATATTATTTTACAATATTATTTTTTAGCAATCTCTCCGTATACCAAAACAACGCGATTCCAACTAAAAAAACAACCCACGCGCAAACACATCGATGACAGGTATCGATTATGTATGATAAGCTTTCTATAATAAAGGAAGTCAGAATATCATTTTATAAGAAATCTTACTAAATTTGAGGAAACTTGGTTTTAGTTCGGTTTTTGTTTATTTTTACGAATGCTTTGTTATCAGTGAATAAAATTTTCTTTTTCAGTAGTAAATTCTTATACCCAGCGAAGAAAACAGTATTAGTAAAATGCCATGCTTTATTCTAGTTAATTAACTATTCCTAGCTGCTTTCAGTTTAGGATTTTTTTACTAACCTAACCTAACCTTTTTGTGGGAGCCACCGTGGTGCAATGGTTAGCATGCCCGCCTTGCATACACGAGGTCGTGGGTTCTATTCCTGCTTCGACCGAACACCAAAAAATTTTTCAGCGGTGGATTATCCCACCTCAGTAATGCTGGTGATATTTCTGAGGGTTTTCAAAGCTTCTCTAAGTGGTTTCACTGCAATGTGGAACGCCGTTCGGACTCGGCTATAAAAAGGAGGTCCCTTGTCATTGAGCTTAACATGGAATCGGGCAGCACTCAGTGATAAGATACAAGTTCACCAATGTGGTATCACAATGGACTGAATAGTCTAAGTGAACCTGATACATCGGGCTGCCACCTAACCTAACCTTTAGTTTCGAAGACACTTCTTTCTGGGTGTGTATTCTTAAATGGTAAGTTTAACACCAAATGATAAAGGGTGGTTAAGATTTCAAGGGCCGATGTTAGGTTAGGTTAGGTTAAAGTGGCAGCCCGATTAAGATTCAGGCTCACATAGACTGTTCAGTCCATTGTGATATCACATTAACTAAAAGTACCTATTACATATGGGCACTTCTAGTTTTAACCGCTGAACCTTCTCGATTATTTTTCTTCGATGAACCAACCAGATTGTTCCAAAAACATTAGCAGACTGCTTAAGTTAACGTTTTCCAGATCCGCCAGTAATCTGAAGCTATATGCTCCTAAAAGTTGCTTGCGCTTTACACAAAATGCAGGACACTCACACAAGAGGTGTTTAATTGATTCCTTTTCCTCCGCATCATGACAGCTCATACAATAGTCATTATACTTCGCGCCAATAGTTTTTGCAAAATCGACTATCAGGCAGCGACCCGTTATAGCAGATATCAGGAGTGATATCTGACGTCTCGAGAACATTAGCATATCTAGTGTGCGGTTTAAGTTGAAATGGGGCCATATTTGCTTGGTGTCGTTACAACCCTTACAATTCTTCCATCGAACATTTGTCATCATGACAGCCTTCTCACGCAGTAAGAGCTTGCAGGTAGCCAGAGGCACACCAACAGATTCTAGTTCCCCTGGAATATGTAAGGTAGTTCCTAGCCTTGCTAGCTCATCTGCTTCGCAGTTCCCCGGTATGTTCCTGTGGCCAGGCCCATATTAGGTGAATATTGTGCTGCTCAGCCATCTCATTGAGAGATTTGCGGCAGTCGATGGCAGTTTTCGAGTTGAGGAACACAGAGTCCAAGGATTTTATTGCAGGTTGACTGTCTGAGTATATATTAATGCCAATATTGCTTGGAGCATTACTTCTCAGCCAATTCACCACTTCTCTTATTGCTAATATTTCAGCCTGAAAAACACTACAGTGATCAGGTAATCTTTTCGCTATTCGAAGTTCCAGATCTTTAGAATATACTCCGAAACCCACTTGGCCATCCAATTTGGAGCCATCAGTGTAGAAATCTATATATCTTTTATTCCCCGGGGTCCGTGTACACCACGCCTCACTGTTGGGAATTAGAGTCTCAAACTTTTTGTCGAAAAGTGGACTCGCCAAAGTGTAATCCACTACGTTAGGCACATCTGGCATTATTTTGAGGACCGAACTGTGACCGTAACTTTTTTCCGACCACAGCGATAGCTCGCGCAATCGCACAGCCGTTGTTGTAGCTGACTGTTTGCCCAAAATGTCTAAAGGCAATAGATGCAGTATGACATTAAGGAAGTTTGTTCCTGTCTTGCTGAATGCACCTGAGATACACAAGCACGCCATACGCTGAACTTTATCTAAACCAGTCGGTTTCTGAAGTGCCGGCCACCAGACTACAACACCATATAGCATTATAGGTCTAACCACTGCCGTGTATAGCCAATGCACAATTTTTGGTTTTAGTCCCCACTTTTTTCCCATTGCCTTTTTGCATGAGTACAAAGCTACAGTTGCCTTTCTCGCCCTTTCTTCAATATTAAGCTTAAAGCTCAGCTTCCTGTCCAAAATAACGCCAAGGTATTTTGCACACTCCCTAAAGGGAATTTCAATACCCCCTAAGGAAATGGGCCTAACCGTGGGAGTTTTGTAATCTTTGCAGTACATGACTAGTTTTGTCTTTGCAGGATTTACCCCAAGACCATTATCTTTCGCCCATTTCTCAGTCATCCGGAGGGATCTCTGTATAATATCTCTAACTGTTGATGGGAATTTCCCCTGACTGCTAGCGCCACATCATCTGCGTATGCCACCACTTGTATCCTTTCTCTTTCTAGGGAAACCAGAAGGTCGTTTATAGCAACATTCCAAAGAAGAGGTGATAGAACTCCTCCTTGAGGAGTGCCTCTGTTCACATACCTTTGTATGTTTTCTTGTCCTAGTGTGGCTGAAATGCGTCTCTTCCTTAGAAGTTCGTCTAACAGCCTAAGTATACCTGGATCAACATTCAGAGTTGTCAGTCCATTTAATATCGAGCTCGGATGGACGTTATTGAACGCCCCTTCGATGTCTAGAAATGCCATGATTGTGTATTCTTTGACAGATAGTGAGCTTTCAATAAAGCTGACTAGTTCATGTAATGCGGTCTCAGTAGACCTGCCTTTCGAGTATGCATGTTGTCGTTTCGAGAGCAAACTTGAATCGACGCTAGTTCTAAGATAAATATCTATCATCCTCTCCAGAGTCTTAAGTAGGAATGATGATAAGCTGATTGGTCGGAAATCCTTCGCATTCGAGTGAGGGGCTTTTCCCGCTTTAGGTATGAAAACGACTTTTGATTCTCTCCACTTTCGTGGAATATATGCTAAGTTGATACATCCTATATATATCGCCGACAACCAGGGGATAATTCTGTCAGCCACCGCTTTTAACTCCGCCGGAGTAATTCCATCAGGTCCGGGGGATTTGAATGATCCAAAGCTATTTAACGCCCATTTTATTCTAGATTCTGATACAATTTCCTCGATAGGAAACGACCGCTGAGCCACTGTGGCACCGCCAGTTCATGGTTCAACCGTCTAATTTCCGGTAAAATGTGTGTCCAATAGTACCTCCAGCGTCTCCTCACTGGACGTTGTCCAATTGCCCTCCGTTGTAATGAAACCTGGAGCGGAGCTCGTGGATGCTAGCACCTTCCGTAGTCTGGAAGCCTCGGACGTATTCTCAATGCTGCTGCAGTAATCAATCCAAGAGTTATGCTGAGCCTTTCTCAGTTCTCGCTTGTATCCTCTCAGATTCTTCTTGTAAGCGTCTCAATCCACAGGAGCTCTGGTGGACTTTGCTTTGTTAAAGAGCTTCCTGCACGATTTCCTCATATTACCTAACTCCGTAGACCACCATGGTGGTCGATTTTTCCCCCTTGGCTTCCCTTAAGGGCATGCAGCTTTCAGTGAAATGTTGAAGGCTTTAGTAATCCTCTCCACTGCGTGTTCGATAAATTGCACAGTGCTCATATTTGTCTCTGGTATTTCCGGTATCATCATATTGAACGATTCCCTATACCTATTCCAGTCAGCTTTCCTAACATTTGGCGGAAATATGGTCTTGGTGGTCAATTCTTGGTCATCAAATTTGAAACTGATGTAGCGATGATCTGAGAAGCTGTGTTCACTTAAAACCTGCCACTCAGATATCATTTCATTCAGTTCTTGCGAGCAGAGATGGTCTGTATCAAATTTTTTTAGGTTTGCGACTGTCGCAAAGTTGTAAACGTCGTAAACGTGACAAACGCGTCGTAAATGTAGAAAAAGTAACAAACGTCGCAAACTCAAAATGTTTATTATTTTTTGTTTTCGAGGAATTTACTTCTTTAATAATGTTATTATTCATTTGCGCATTAAACATTCATGCCTTAAGATGGGTATTAAGTACGAGTTTAGCCGCTAAAATAGAAAATAAATCTCTAAAAGCAGATAAAAATTATAACTTTTTAGAAAAGTTTATTATAACATGGAGGGGAGTGATCCAAAGCAACAATTGAAAACTTTATTCTCTTTAAAATGAATTATTAAAGTAAATTAAACGTTAAAAACTGACTATTTTAGCGCGATAATGCGAACTTAATACCGGTCTTTATCTTGAACAAAATCCAGACATTCATTTTGGCACAATATCAGTTACCTGTTAAAAAAAATAATACTTCTTATATTTACACTACGTTGAGGTGTTATGTGTGTGACTGTCTGAGTATATATTAATGCCAATATTGCTTGGAGCATTACTTCTCAGCCAATTCACCACTTCTCTTATTGCTAATATTTCAGCCTGAAAAACACTACAGTGATCAGGTAATCTTTTCGCTATTCGAAGTTCCAGATCTTTAGAATATACTCCGAAACCCACTTGGCCATCCAATTTGGAGCCATCAGTGTAGAAATCTATATATCTTTTATTCCCCGGGGTCCGTGTACACCACGCCTCACTGTTGGGAATTAGAGTCTCAAACTTTTTGTCGAAAAGTGGACTCGCCAAAGTGTAATCCACTACGTTAGGCACATCTGGCATTATTTTGAGGACCGAACTGTGACCGTAACTTTTTTCCGACCACAGCGATAGCTCGCGCAATCGCACAGCCGTTGTTGTAGCTGACTGTTTGCCCAAAATGTCTAAAGGCAATAGATGCAGTATGACATTAAGGAAGTTTGTTCCTGTCTTGCTGAATGCACCTGAGATACACAAGCACGCCATACGCTGAACTTTATCTAAACCAGTCGGTTTCTGAAGTGCCGGCCACCAGACTACAACACCATATAGCATTATAGGTCTAACCACTGCCGTGTATAGCCAATGCACAATTTTTGGTTTTAGTCCCCACTTTTTTCCCATTGCCTTTTTGCATGAGTACAAAGCTACAGTTGCCTTTCTCGCCCTTTCTTCAATATTAAGCTTAAAGCTCAGCTTCCTGTCCAAAATAACGCCAAGGTATTTTGCACACTCCCTAAAGGGAATTTCAATACCCCCTAAGGAAATGGGCCTAACCGTGGGAGTTTTGTAATCTTTGCAGTACATGACTAGTTTTGTCTTTGCAGGATTTACCCCAAGACCATTATCTTTCGCCCATTTCTCAGTCATCCGGAGGGATCTCTGTATAATATCTCTAACTGTTGATGGGAATTTCCCCTGACTGCTAGCGCCACATCATCTGCGTATGCCACCACTTGTATCCTTTCTCTTTCTAGGGAAACCAGAAGGTCGTTTATAGCAACATTCCAAAGAAGAGGTGATAGAACTCCTCCTTGAGGAGTGCCTCTGTTCACATACCTTTGTATGTTTTCTTGTCCTAGTGTGGCTGAAATGCGTCTCTTCCTTAGAAGTTCGTCTAACAGCCTAAGTATACCTGGATCAACATTCAGAGTTGTCAGTCCATTTAATATCGAGCTCGGATGGACGTTATTGAACGCCCCTTCGATGTCTAGAAATGCCATGATTGTGTATTCTTTGACAGATAGTGAGCTTTCAATAAAGCTGACTAGTTCATGTAATGCGGTCTCAGTAGACCTGCCTTTCGAGTATGCATGTTGTCGTTTCGAGAGCAAACTTGAATCGACGCTAGTTCTAAGATAAATATCTATCATCCTCTCCAGAGTCTTAAGTAGGAATGATGATAAGCTGATTGGTCGGAAATCCTTCGCATTCGAGTGAGGGGCTTTTCCCGCTTTAGGTATGAAAACGACTTTTGATTCTCTCCACTTTCGTGGAATATATGCTAAGTTGATACATCCTATATATATCGCCGACAACCAGGGGATAATTCTGTCAGCCACCGCTTTTAACTCCGCCGGAGTAATTCCATCAGGTCCGGGGGATTTGAATGATCCAAAGCTATTTAACGCCCATTTTATTCTAGATTCTGATACAATTTCCGCGATAGGAAACGACCGCTGAGCCACTGTGGCACCGCCAGTTCATGGTTCAACCGTCTAATTTCCGGTAAAATGTGTGTCCAATAGTACCTCCAGCGTCTCCTCACTGGACGTTGTCCAATTGCCCTCCGTTGTAATGAAACCTGGAGCGGAGCTCGTGGATGCTAGCACCTTCCGTAGTCTGGAAGCCTCGGACGTATTCTCAATGCTGCTGCAGTAATCAATCCAAGAGTTATGCTGAGCCTTTCTCAGTTCTCGCTTGTATCCTCTCAGATTCTTCTTGTAAGCGTCTCAATCCACAGGAGCTCTGGTGGACTTTGCTTTGTTAAAGAGCTTCCTGCACGATTTCCTCATATTACCTAACTCCGTAGACCACCATGGTGGTCGATTTTTCCCCCTTGGCTTCCCTTAAGGGCATGCAGCTTTCAGTGAAATGTTGAAGGCTTTAGTAATCCTCTCCACTGCGTGTTCGATAACTTGCACAGTGCTCATATTTGTCTCTGGTATTTCCGGTATCATCATATTGAACGATTCCCTATACCTATTCCAGTCAGCTTTCCTAACATTTGGCGGAAATATGGTCTTGGTGGTCAATTCTTGGTCATCAAATTTGAAACTGATGTAGCGATGATCTGAGAAGCTGTGTTCACTTAAAACCTGCCACTCAGATATCATTTCATTCAGTTCTTGCGAGCAGAGATGGTCTGTATCAAATTTTTTTAGGTTTGCGACTGTCGCAAAGTTGTAAACGTCGTAAACGTGACAAACGCGTCGTAAATGTAGAAAAAGTAACAAACGTCGCAAACTCAAAATGTTTATTATTTTTTGTTTTCGAGGAATTTACTTCTTTAATAATGTTATTATTCATTTGCGCATTAAACATTCATGCCTTAAGATGGGTATTAAGTACGAGTTTAGCCGCTAAAATAGAAAATATATCTCTAAAAGCAGATAAAAATTATAACTTTTTAGAAAAGTTTATTATAACATGGAGGGGAGTGATCCAAAGCAACAATTGAAAACTTTATTCTCTTTAAAATGAATTATTAAAGTAAATTAAACGTTAAAAACTGACTATTTTAGCGCGATAATGCGAACTTAATACCGGTCTTTATCTTGAACAAAATCCAGACATTCATTTTGGCACAATATCAGTTACCTGTTAAAAAAATTAATACTTCTTATATTTACACTACGTTGAGGTGTTATGTGTGTGACTGTCTGAGTATATATTAATGCCAATATTGCTTGGAGCATTACTTCTCAGCCAATTCACCACTTCTCTTATTGCTAATATTTCAGCCTGAAAAACACTACAGTGATCAGGTAATCTTTTCGCTATTCGAAGTTCCAGATCTTTAGAATATACTCCGAAACCCACTTGGCCATCCAATTTGGAGCCATCAGTGTAGAAATCTATATATCTTTTATTCCCCGGGGTCCGTGTACACCACGCCTCACTGTTGGGAATTAGAGTCTCAAACTTTTTGTCGAAAAGTGGACTCGCCAAAGTGTAATCCACTACGTTAGGCACATCTGGCATTATTTTGAGGACCGAACTGTGACCGTAACTTTTTTCCGACCACAGCGATAGCTCGCGCAATCGCACAGCCGTTGTTGTAGCTGACTGTTTGCCCAAAATGTCTAAAGGCAATAGATGCAGTATGACATTAAGGAAGTTTGTTCCTGTCTTGCTGAATGCACCTGAGATACACAAGCACGCCATACGCTGAACTTTATCTAAACCAGTCGGTTTCTGAAGTGCCGGCCACCAGACTACAACACCATATAGCATTATAGGTCTAACCACTGCCGTGTATATCCAATGCACAATTTTTGGTTTTAGTCCCCACTTTTTTCCCATTGCCTTTTTGCACGAGTACAAAGCTACAGTTGCCTTTCTCGCCCTTTCTTCAATATTAAGCTTAAAGCTCAGCTTCCTGTCCAAAATAACGCCAAGGTATTTTGCACACTCCCTAAAGGGAATTTCAATACCCCCTAAGGAAATGGGCCTAACCGTGGGAGTTTTGTAATCTTTGCAGTACATGACTAGTTTTGTCTTTGCAGGATTTACCCCAAGACCATTATCTTTCGCCCATTTCTCAGTCATCCGGAGGGATCTCTGTATAATATCTCTAACTGTTGATGGGAATTTCCCCTGACTGCTAGCGCCACATCATCTGCGTATGCCACCACTTGTATCCTTTCTCTTTCTAGGGAAACCAGAAGGTCGTTTATAGCAACATTCCAAAGAAGAGGTGATAGAACTCCTCCTTGAGGAGTGCCTCTGTTCACATACCTTTGTATGTTTTCTTGTCCTAGTGTGGCTGAAATGCGTCTCTTCCTTAGAAGTTCGTCTAACAGCCTAAGTATACCTGGATCAACATTCAGAGTTGTCAGTCCATTTAATATCGAGCTCGGATGGACGTTATTGAACGCCCCTTCGATGTCTAGAAATGCCATGATTGTGTATTCTTTGACAGATAGTGAGCTTTCAATAAAGCTGACTAGTTCATGTAATGCGGTCTCAGTAGACCTGCCTTTCGAGTATGCATGTTGTCGTTTCGAGAGCAAACTTGAATCGACGCTAGTTCTAAGATAAATATCTATCATCCTCTCCAGAGTCTTAAGTAGGAATGATGATAAGCTGATTGGTCGGAAATCCTTCGCATTCGAGTGAGGGGCTTTTCCCGCTTTAGGTATGAAAACGACTTTTGATTCTCTCCACTTTCGTGGAATATATGCTAAGTTGATACATCCTATATATATCGCCGACAACCAGGGGATAATTCTGTCAGCCACCGCTTTTAACTCCGCCGGAGTAATTCCATCAGGTCCGGGGGATTTGAATGATCCAAAGCTATTTAACGCCCATTTTATTCTAGATTCTGATACAATTTCCTCGATAGGAAACGACCGCTGAGCCACTGTGGCACCGCCAGTTCATGGTTCAACCGTCTAATTTCCGGTAAAATGTGTGTCCAATAGTACCTCCAGCGTCTCCTCACTGGACGTTGTCCAATTGCCCTCCGTTGTAATGAAACCTGGAGCGGAGCTCGTGGATGCTAGCACCTTCCGTAGTCTGGAAGCCTCGGACGTATTCTCAATGCTGCTGCAGTAATCAATCCAAGAGTTATGCTGAGCCTTTCTCAGTTCTCGCTTGTATCCTCTCAGATTCTTCTTGTAAGCGTCTCAATCCACAGGAGCTCTGGTGGACTTTGCTTTGTTAAAGAGCTTCCTGCACGATTTCCTCATATTACCTAACTCCGTAGACCACCATGGTGGTCGATTTTTCCCCCTTGGCTTCCCTTAAGGGCATGCAGCTATCAGTGAAATGTTGAAGGCTTTAGTAATCCTCTCCACTGCGTGTTCGATAACTTGCACAGTGCTCATATTTGTCTCTGGTATTTCCGGTATCATCATATTGAACGATTCCCTATACCTATTCCAGTCAGCTTTCCAACATTTGGCGGAAATATGGTCTTGGTGGTCAATTCTTGGTCATCAAATTTGAAACTGATGTAGCGATGATCTGAGAAGCTGTGTTCACTTAAAACCTGCCACTCAGATATCATTTCATTCAGTTCTTGCGAGCAGAGATGGTCTGTATCAAATTTTTTTAGGTTTGCGACTGTCGCAAAGTTGTAAACGTCGTAAACGTGACAAACGCGTCGTAAATGTAGAAAAAGTAACAAACGTCGCAAACTCAAAATGTTTATTATTTTTTGTTTTCGAGGAATTTACTTCTTTAATAATGTTATTATTCATTTGCGCATTAAACATTCATGCCTTAAGATGGGTATTAAGTACGAGTTTAGCCGCTAAAATAGAAAATAAATCTCTAAAAGCAGATAAAAATTATAACTTTTTAGAAAAGTTTATTATAACATGGAGGGGAGTGATCCAAAGCAACAATTGAAAACTTTATTCTCTTTAAAATGAATTATTAAAGTAAATTAAACGTTAAAAACTGACTATTTTAGCGCGATAATGCGAACTTAATACCGGTCTTTATCTTGAACAAAATCCAGACATTCATTTTGGCACAATATCAGTTACCTGTTAAAAAAAATAATACTTCTTATATTTACACTACGTTGAGGTGTTATGTGTGTAGAAAGAGATTCTATATTTTCACTGATTTCTCTTTTTAAGTATGGTACAATAATTGATTTTAACTGCATTTCAATCGTATTTATATTTCCACCTTGAGCTTTGAAAACAATTGGGATATTTCGCATATAAAAACATAGTCTGCCACCATTGGACCTCTTCTATCCAAATAAATAAATACATCTGAATGGAAATTCACTGCAGGAATAAAATGTTTTCCCTGGATGCACCGTGAATGTTTGGCTGTAGATAAAATGAATTTGAATGAATTTCAATTTGGATTTTCATTCTTCAAATTATGCCTTGAATGAACCGATTCATAGGTCTATGAGATTATTTAATAATATGTGCGAACATTTAGATTTTTCTATGTCAAGAGTAATGTTTAAAAATTTGTTGAATAATTTAATAGTTTAATATTTATATTATATACTTTTATTAGGATTAAGAAAAGTTGTATTGCCAGTCTGTAAGGATTTATTCCGTAGACACAGAAATAAAGAAATAAACAAGTTCTTGTAATCGTATGCAGTAAGAAAATTTTACTTACCTTTGTATAAAAGTATGATTTTATATATATTTACTTGGTTACATACTATATATATTGTCAATACACGTCAGCTGACGAGTGTTTTGTTTCTACAATAACCAAACAGAGATGGAACTTTTACTCAGGGGTGGCATTTATGCAGGGTTGACACCTAATACATGTGCATAAATTATGTAAGAACCATCACATCAGTAAATTCGTATAGCCATGAGATGAATAGTTATCAAAAGGAAATAGTTAATATTGGATTAGAGAAATTATATCTATTTTCTTTACCTTTCAATACCATTAAAATAAGTATTAAATATATCCTGAACATGAAGTTGTTGTTGAAAAATATTTTACAGCATACACTGAAAAAATATTGTTGTGAAGTGCAAGATTTTTTGTCCTTAAAATACGAATGCTTGTTTTGCAATCTTTCTGATATAAAGTTTTTTTCCTTGTCCAAAACTTGATAAACTTTGTCCTTAAAGTTATGTGATTCGACTTAAAAATGGATATCGTTACATGAAAGAACATTTTATTGGAAACTTTTGTTTGTTGTTTGTAGGTCAACTTGGCTTTAATAATTCTGAAAAATTCTTCAAAATTAATGAAATAGCCTTTAAATTTGTTGACGTTTGGTATCTTGACTACAAAGCTAAAAAGCGTTTAAAAATAGGATATGTCTTTTAACTCTTTATTTTAAAGACATTTTTACTTGAAATATAGTATAATTTCTACTTGAATTCGAGTCTGACTTTGGAAATTTAAGTTGTCGTTAAAACGTTGTTAGAGGACTCTGATAGCACATGAAAAAATCAGTAAAATGATTAAATTAAAATTTGTCTCTTATTATCAAGTACGCAAAACTCAAACTTAAACAAGAAATGTGTCTTAAAGGTATCCTTACTCGAATTATCCGCTCTACAAGTGGGTACTAAGTTCAAGTTAACCAATAAAATCGAAAATAAATCAGTAAAACAGTATAAAATTATACCTCTTTGATGCAAATTTCATTAAAACTTGATGTAGAATACCTCAAAGCATCTTTTCACACAGTTAATTTTATTTTTATTGAATTATTAGAAAAAAAAAGTAATCATGAAAAATGGCGATTTTAGCGGCTAAACCCGATCTTAAAACCATCCTTAAAGACAAATTTCAAGGCTTTTTGCCAAAATGTTTTCGGAATTATCGATTAATCATCTACATAACTCAAACCAGTTGAACAAGTATTAACGGCTCATTTGCTGAAGTTAAGATTTTTTGTACAATATGAGTACAATTTTTGAAGTTTCAAGAGTACATTAGATATCAAACGTGTATAGGTACCCATAGATAATTGAATCAAGTGCCGATTATATGTTTCTTTCGTTTGACGTTTATTGCTAGCAGTTTTTTGATTCATAGTAACCGTTTTTTACCGGCAAAAAATCACTGCTTGAAAAAAGTAGGAAAATAACATTTTAAAATGCTGCAACAACCTGACGATACTCAGTCTCCAAGTGGGTTCGGCGATTCTTCGGGTAACATTGGAGGCCGACCAAATCATTCCCATTGGTATGGATTTGTTAAGAAAAGTGAAAAAGGTAGAAATATTGCGCAGTGTGTGAAATGCAAACAACTTCTCCGAAATACAGCAATTTCCAGAATGCAGTCTCATAGGTAAATGGTTATAATTTATTTTTTTTCTATGGATATATTCAAAGCTTATTGTATGTACTTTAGAGAAAAATGTTCCATGGAAGAAGATGCTCTGTGCAAAGAAAATGATGAACAACCACAAGAAGATACTGAGGAAAGACAAATTAATGTAAATATTTTGGGTTTTACCATTAGATTTATATGTTAACATATTTCTTGTTTAGTCATCGCCCGGAGGATTTCTTATACAGCCAACTCGTTTACGTTTAACACCTTCTTCCTCATCGAAGTCCCAACCAAAAATTAACCAATTTTTTCGCAATCTTACACCTGCGGAAAGGACTAAATTGGACAAACGTGCAGCTAAGTTCTTTTTTGCGTGCAACGTTCCATTTTTAGCAGCCAGTAATAAATATTTTAAAGAGTTCTGCAAAGAAATGCACCCTTTATATAGTCCACCTAGCAGAAAGAAATTAGCGGGACCTCTATTGGACCTAATTCATAAGGAACAAATAGATGTTAATGCAAAAGTATTGAGATCAAATGCACACTCCGTTCTACTGATCGATGGCTGGAAGAATTGTGCTTCCAATACGAAAAATGTTGCAGCTTTATTACATAATTGCGAACATAGGGTTTTTTTAGAGTCATATGACTTTTCAAATATGAGAGAAACGTCGGAAAACTTAATTGACGCTGTAAAAAAGGCCACGGAGTTAGCAAAGCAAAGGTATGGTGTTGATGTTTTTGCTGTGGTTACAGATAATGCATCGAACATGGTCTGTACGGGTAGAAATATTGATTTAATTCATACAACATGCAATGCCCATACAGGCAATTTGCTTTCCAAAGATATTATTCGAAAGTTTGGAACTATAGAAAGCTCTGGAGGAACTACCACTAATCAGAGGCGCTTCACACGACTTCAGTCACGTCAGCTTGGCAATGAACTCGATGATATACAAGATGTGCGAAGAAATTTCAATTCTCAGCAATGTCCACAAAATTCTTAACGAATTTAAAAAAGTACACCTAGAGAATAAACTTATTTAATTGGGAGGTTCCAAGCCAAAGTTACCATGTGCTACTCGATGGTGCAGTGAACGGGACGGACTTTCATGGCTCATAAATAACCTTACGCGAATGAAGCAAATTTCTGCAGAAACTGATAGCGAAGGAAAACAATTTGTTAAGTCTTGTATAAGTGAAGTGCTGTTTAAAGAGGATTTTATAAAATCGGTTAAAAGACTTTTTTACTTATTAGAGCCTGTAGCTATATTGATTAAAATTTGCCAAAACTCTAGCTACTCCATCGCTGATGCCATGAAAGCTTGGATAGACATTTTGGACCAAGCAAACCCAGAATTGTTTGAAGTTGCTAATGAGAGGTGCAAGACTAGTAATGTTTTCAATAAATACAATATAACTGCGTATTTTTTGCATCCCTTGCACCGCGGAGCCAAACTAAAAAAAGAACAAATAGAGCTTGTGGAAGATTTTATTTTAGAAGAACTAGATGAAACGGGTTTAGCTTCGTTTTCGGATTTTAAAAAAACTACAGGTTTGTTTACAATGTTGTCTAAAAAGACAACAAACCCAAAACTGTTTTGGAGTATGGCAGAAAGTCGCCATAAATCTTTATCCGAATTTGCACAAAAATTATTGATGATTCCGGCCTCAACAGCGCAATTAGAAGCTATTTTCTCTAATTGGTCCCACGTTCATACAGATATAAGGAATAGATTAAGCCCAGCAAGATCTAAAAAGTTATTAGAAGTTTATTTTTCGCTCCAAATAAACCAAAATAGAGATGTTCTTGATGAAGATGAACGATTTCTCGGACGACGAAGTTTAACCCAAGGTAAATATAAGAATATATGGTAATTTATATAGACTGTATAATTTAGAATGTAGTATTATTTTATAATTTAAATTTATTGCCAAACTGAATTAAAAGTGCAAAGTTACTATAAGAATCAAATAAAATCAGAAAATTAAAAACAATTTCATAATTAGTTTTATACAAAATTAGGTTTTCTACAATAGGTTTACGACTTTTGCGATATACGTATTATACCGTCGCAAACGTATGTCGCAAAAGTCACAGTTTGTGACAGGCCAACCCTGCTTGCGAGGCCAAGGTGATGTCCAAAACCTCTTGCCTGTTTTTAGTGACAAAGGTTGGGGCATCTCCCTTGTTGCAGACTACCAGATTAGTACGCAAAATAAACTCTATTAGCGACTCTCCCCTTGCATTAGTATCACTACTTCCCCAAATACTATGATGTGCATTCGCATCGCATCCCATAATGAGTTTCGTCTTTGTTTTCAGTGACTCCTCAACTAAGGTCTTAACGGCACATGGAGGCATCTCCCTGTCATGTCCCATATAGACCGAAGATACCCAATATTTGCATTTGGCTATTTCTAAATTGGCAACGACAGTGTCTGCATTGCACATTGAAGGAAGCAGAAACAAGTTCAGCTCGTTTTTAGCAATTATACAGGCTCGAATTACATTATTACCAGTATACTGGAATAGTTTGAACCCCGGAGTACTTAATTCACATATTTTGTTTCTATAAACATATGGTTCTTGAATAAGAACTATGTCTATGTCCCCTTTCATCGGGAGAACTTTTACGGCAGCACATCGAGATTTTCAACAACCGTCACATCAGCCGCTTCAATCGAGTCATCAAGAATGTCCTCTTCAGAGATATCGGTGACTCTCGCAATAACCATAGGTTAAACTTTGGTGAGTTCTGAGCAGGGATCCGGAGCGGAGCGGAGCAAGCCCTTTTTTAGCCGGAGCGGGAGCGGCATTTCTAAAATCCGGAGCGGAGCGGTTTCCAAATGAAAAACCGCTCCGCTCCGAATAAAATATTACTTGAATGAAATGTGTAACTTTGAAATTACACTGTGTAGGTAATTTCAAATTTATCTAGTACTTAGCGTAGTGTGAGCAAACGTTTAAAATGTACGATATGTATTTTTGTACGTACGTACATTGGGGAAAACACAACGTGTTTTTTTAGTAATTGTTTTCAAAAACGGCAAATGTCAAAATATATCTCTAGTATGTGTTGTAAAAGTAACAACAGTACTTTCGATCAATTTCATCCCGTATTACTACAAAGATGTTTGTACTGAACGTCAAATAAATGCAATTAAACGATCTTATTTATATTTAATTTTTTAGTTTTCTACACTGAAAACAATATTGTCGTGAAGTCAAAGATTCCATGTCCTTAGAATAAGAATGCAAATTTTGCTTAACATGGAAGACGCATTTCTCTAAAATAAAGTTTTTTTTTCTTGTCCAAAAGGCAATAAACTTTTGAATGAAGTTGTAATGTCCTTATAATTAAGTGATTTTACTTAAAAATGTGTATCATAACATGAAAGATAAAATTTTTGAGGTAAGGTCAAAAAGGTCTTTAAAATTAATAAAATTGTCTTTAAATTTGTTTCCTTTTTGCATCTTGCCTACAAAGCAAAAAATCGTTAAAAAATAAGACATGTTTTTCAACACTTTATTTTAAACACGCTTTTTACTTGAAACATAGCATAATTTCTACTGGAAGTCGAGTCTTAATATGGAAAAAAATAACTCGTTAACTCGTTTTTAAAGGATTTTGATAACAATTGACGAAAAAAATCTAAAAAAATGAAAAATTAACATTTGCTTCCTAGAAGCAAGTACAAGCAAATTTAAAAGAGAATTACGTCTTTAAAGTATCCTTACTTGTATTCTCCGCTTCTTTGGCTCGAAATTAATACCCAAACTGTTAAAGTAACGACAAAATCTTTGGAAACGGGCATGCTTTTTTTCAGTGTAAGGACATTCATATTTGCTTTACTATTGTACTATATCCTAGCATTCTCTTATTTATGATATTAGTTCTCGAAAATTTAATTAAAATTATGGATAGTTTCAATTTTGGTTGAAAAATGTGCGCATATACATTTATTATACAATAAAGGGGAAATAAGCGAAATTAGGTACCACTAGATCTGAGTAAGAATATTCGTAGGTATACCACGGACTGATGTCGATGGAGGTTGTTGCAAACATAAACATACACACACACACACATTACAAATATAACAAAACCTCTTCTCTACGTCTGTTGCAAAACAAAAAAAAACTTTCGGAGAGTAGTTACTTCTACTCTGTGTATAGACTTTCAATTCCAATCAGCGTTGCCGTTTTGGTCCGATAGAACCAAAATTGGTCCAAAAGATTTCTAATTTTTAAATATGGCCCGATGGTCAGACCAAACAGAATTTGGTCCATTTTGGTCCATTTTCATAAATTTGGTTTCTATCACATATTAAATAGTAGATGGTGCACCGCAAAGAATATTGTCGGGAGGCCAAATATTTCACCTGCTTAAAATACGAATTTTGCTTAGAATAGAAGACGTATTTCTCTGAAAAAAAGTTTTTACAAGAAATATTGATTTTAGACCCCATAAAATATATACCGATCGACTCAGAATCACCTCCTGAGACGATCTAGCGCTTGGTGTCCGTCCGTCTGTCCATGTATTTGTTGTTCACAGTATTTCGGTCGATTTTGATGAAATTTGGTACAGGGAGTTTTTTTGGGCACAAGGACGAACGTTATTGAATTTGGAAGAAATCGGATCAAATTTAGATATAGCTCCCATATATATGTATTGCCCGATTTCGACAAATGGGGTCACGTTGCACTTTTTTACTAACCGATCGTCGTCAAATTTAGCACAAAATAATCTTCTGTATCACCCTTTAAGTCTGAAAATTTCATCGAAATCGGTTCAGATTTAGATATAGGTCCCATATATAAGTATCGCCCGATTTTGCCAAATTAGGTCATAAAACCCTTATTTATCAACCGATCTTACTCAAAGTTGGCGAAATGTAATCTTCTATAGCACTAACTATATGTGCAAAAAATCATCGAAATCGGTTCAGATTTAGCTATAGCTCCCATATATGTACCGCCCGATTTTTCTAAATAAAATAAAACTCAATTGAACAAATAATACAATGTTTGTACTATAATTTTCTCGAAGAGGAGCGGAGCGGAGCGGTTTTTTTTTTTCTCCGGAGCGGGAGCGGAGCGGAGCAAAAAAAATGGACCGCTCCGGATCCCTGGTTCTGAGGCAGTAGAAGCCTCCTCACGCATACGGTATCCATCCATGTCTTCAACTTTGGTATCTCCCTCGACTTCGCAAGGGGATCCGCTTACTTCTGATTCAGACAGAGGCTTGTCCATTTCTGAATCCTTTAGCTGATCGTTTTTATACACCTTCATTTGGATATAATGAAAGCCATAATATACACGGCCCTGAGACTTTGCTAGATGTGGCAAAGACTGAGTGTTCAATATAAACACTGCATGCCGTCTTGGCCCATCCATTTCATCCAAACGGCCAACCTTCCAATCAGCTGTTGGAAGATCTGGATTGCATTGTTTCATTCTATTTAAAATAGATTCAGGGTCAGGAGGGCTTGCAGGTATCCACGCATGTGCTCTAGGTCTAGCCGGTATGTCTTTCTTCTCGACTAACTCTAGAGCAGCTCCTTCCCAAACTTCACCAATTAGTATCAGAGCAGCTTTAAAACATTCTATAGACCTCTGGTCCTCAAATGCGACTAGCTTAAATCGTCCTTGATACCAACCAGCCTCTTGGTGTCGAGGATCTGGGCCGGGAAACTTTTCCAGCACCTGTGAGTAGACGCCAGACAAAGCATTCTCAATTTCCCCCCATTTTTGCTTTGGAACCATACCGTCCAATGCTCCTTTATTTATGATAGCCATCACAAGGCTGTCTTTAGCAACTGAGGCAAACGATTGTTGATCCCTTTTGGAGGATGGCAGCTCATCCGGTGATCGTTCCCTTTTTCCAGCCTCAAGAATTCCTTGAGCCCATTTTAAGGAATCGCTTTGTTTAGCCGACAACGTGCTTGGGTCGACTGATCCTAATTTCTTTAGGATAAACAACGCATTTCTGCGTTCCTTGAATCTCTTTCGTGTGGGATTACCTCCTTTTGATGCCGTTACCTTGGAAAAGGTTCGACTTGTCAGAGTGTCGCCACCTGTCGACCCGTCTACAGGTCGACTAATTGGGCCTAACTCTTGGTCATTGCCCAAATTTATAACTCCAGTCGATACCCGTCCACTGGGCCTTGAAGTTAGCAACCCAGTGGATGTCTTTGAATTTCTCTGCATGGTGGCCTAATATCCCACCACACGTGAAATTCGTAGTAGTACTTATTACGATGATTTTATCCGCTATTAAAAAGCACGCCCGCTCCGTTCGACGGTTGAATAAAGAATAGTCATTATCAGGTAATATTCAGTGATGCTAACCTTTTGTGAAAAATTTGGTTTAGGATTTTTTGTTTATATTTGTAGGTATAGAAATTGTAAAAGGTGGACAAAATTGCTAGGCAGCAACTTACACAAAGTGAAAGGTACTAGAAGAAGAAAAAAATGTGTTTTAATATTACAAGGCCAGTCGATGCTGTTGATTCTAAATAAATATATTTAATATATTAATAAAAAATGTCTTTTATTGAAGAAAAATTGCCTACACGCAAAGAAAAAAAAACGTTTGGAAAACGTGTACCGGAAACGTTTTTCTTTTGTTCGAGTTTTTTGAATTGCTTCGAAAATTTTAAACTTTTATCACCAAAAAAATTCGTTTGTTAAAAAATTTTTATTATTTCAATAAAAAAAAAAGTTATTTTTTAAACAACAACACAGTCCATTTCGTTTATATCAAACATTGTTCTTTTCTGACTTTAGGTCTTTAATAAGACACATTGAACAGTTCAACATGTAATATACTACAATGCAATGTTGAACGTTTTTTTCGGAATCTTCCGAACATATCTGGAATATATTAAAAAAAAAAAAACAAAACAAAAAAACTTTGGTAGAAGTAGGGATCGAACCCACGACCCTTGGCATGCAAGTCGGACGTAGCAACCACCAAAGATAATAAAAGAGGAAGATGGGAGATTGGCTTGCGTCATACCAAATGTTGCATTTACCAGATTAGTTTAATACATGTTTGTAACCTTTTAGTTGTTTTTAGTTTTCATTTTTTAAATGAAAAATTTAATTTTCTTAATGAAACAATGATAAATTTTAGGCAACAACAAAAAAATTAAATTTTCCCTTTATGGAAATTTATTTCGTGCTCTTAATTTCTTTTTATGTGCATTTTAATTCTATGTCAATACTTGTCGTATACGCGTTTGGTTCGAGTATTAAACTAAAGTGGTAAATGGTTTGATGTGCTCAGTAGCCAATCTCCCATCTTCCTCTTTTATTATCTCTGGCAACCACTGCTCCACGGTGCCAAACTAAATGTTTGTTTCTGTTAAATAAACTTTGTTTATTCGGTTCGTGGGTGCCGCAAGCTATGCTATATAAATATAACTTATATGGATATTTATCTATTGATGACCATAACAGGTACATAGCTCAGTGGTTAGTGTGTTGGCTACAAAGTGCATGGTCCGCGGTTCGATTCTCCGTCCAGGCGAAAGGTAAAACAATTTTAAAAATTTATAAAATCATATAATTTCTTCTACATTGTTGGTATTACAGGAAAAGGTGTTAAGAACTAAAAAACCTCGTGGATGTGAGAAGGATGTGAGGGAAAATGCAATTAGCAAGAAAACAATGTTCTTTTTTTTGAGTTTGTCTTTATGAAATTGTTTTTACATCCTGGAAAAGAATAAACGTTTATCACAAAAAGTATATACTTTTCTTCCAAATACACTTCCTTACAGCGAAAATCTAATGAGAAACGAACTTTGTTTGTCTAAAATTTCGTTTGGGAGGAAAGAATTATTTTTTTGCGTGTATATAAATACATAAAATTGTATTTAAAAACAAAGGTAAGCAGTTCTAATTTTGAAGTAAAAGGTTTACCACAAATATGTAAGATTTTTCCAAATGAATGAAAAAGTTCAATAAAATCATTCCATACACAGAAAAAAATATCACCAAAATATTTCCAATTAAAAAGTTAATTGAAGTTGAAAATTTTTTAATTAATAAATTAATTGATACAATTAACTTTTTAATCATGATAGAAACATTAAGTTAATTAAGTCAATGATTGAAATTTTTTAAATTTTTAATTAAAAAATTAATTGCTACAATTAACTTTTTAATCAAATTCGGAAGACTAATTCCCTTTCACTACCGAAATAAACCTAATGTTAAAAACTTTAATTTTTCTTCTGTTTTTGGTTGAACTAACAGCATGTAGAACAAAAATTGCCATTTTGAAAACCTACTTCAAATACTTCAAGAGCTATATGAGCTTGTTTTGAACATTTGATTCTTGAATTGTGACCAAGTGGCCTTACGAAAATAAGCGCTATTTGGCCTATAATGTCCTTCAAAGTGTGAGCAAAAATACAAAAAAAAAAAACCCGAAAAAGTGTCAGCTATAGTTTTGGTATGAATGTCCATTTACTAGAAACATACAGTAGAAAAATTGTCTCAAATTTACGTATTTTTCGTTTATTTCTAAAGAAGTTTACAAAAATGTATTTTGGACCTCACCAATATGGAAAATATTTATAGGTTATTTAGATTACTTTAAAATAACATCGAGAAATAAATCAAAACTAAGTGGAAAAATAGAATTTGGCGTCTTTTTCGAATGTCTTTCAAAGCGGACATCGGTAGTGAAAGGGTTAAAATAAAGTGCTGATTTTTTTTTAATTTTTAATTAAAAATGTATTTCAAACAATCATTTGTTAATCCAAATAAAAACTCTAAGCCAATTCAGAAAGTAATTACAAATAGTTACCTTTTTTAATTGATAAATCAATTAAATTTTTAATTGAATCAATTAAAAAATTAATCGAAATTTGCTGAAAAAATCAATTAATTTTTTAATCAAGAATTATTTCTATGCCCAATTAAAACTGTGATTGATACTATCATGATTGAAGACGTTTCAATAAAAAAATTAATTGGATCAATTAATTTGGTGATTGAATCAGAAATTTTTTTTTTGTGTGTATATGAATTCAATTCTGTAGTATAGTGGTACATAAAAATAGGAAAATGTTAACAAATATATGGAATGCATTCTACCTAATTTCTACGAAAATCACATCGTTCAAACAAATAAAAATGTCTTTGGCGCTATACGAAGTTCAACTTTCTTCACAATGAGTTCATTTTAACTTAAAGAAAGGGTCACTTTTTTCTGGGTGTAATAATTAAATAGTAGAATATCACAAAAAACTTTTGATTATAGTACATATAATAAGCCATCTTTAATAATATGCCTTCATTGTGAGAGTAATAACTGCCTCCTTACTAATTTCTTTCGCTTATGCCTGTTTCCAGAGTTTAGGGCTTCTACACTGCTAGAAAAATATGTTTTTCATATGTTCCGATATAAACAAAATGTGTTTCGGGCACAATTTTAAAACACATGATAAGGCCAAAATTTGATATGCTTAAGTCTAAATATTATTTAATTTGAATAAAGAGAATAGACATTCGGAACCAAGAGAATAGACATTTGAAAAACAAACAGCATATGTTTTCGCCTTGAGAGCAGCATTTTATGAATGTGTGGACATGTGTTTTGTTTATCATTTTGGCATTGTGGGCACACTTTTTTTTCTTGGTTCGTTAAAAGAAATCAGGCGTCTTCATAAAAATAACGAAAGGGCACTATACTCTTTTTAGAGTTGGGACAGTAAAATGAAATAAGGAGGAAATAGTGAAAAATTACACAGTAAAATGTATAAAAACAAAGTTTAGTTCCTCTTTATTAATAAGTAGTCCACGAGGAATTGACGGACACCTTCAAATATAAAAGCGGGCATTAAGTTCGAGTTTTGCAGCTAAAACAATTTAAAAAGTTTATTTTCTTTAAAATTAATTATTAAAGAAAAATAAAAGGCATTTTAGAGCGATGGTGTTAAATGCTAGTAAAAAACTCTTCAAGCCTAAATAAATTTATGTTTATATTATAAAATTATTTATGTATGTTTATACACGTTTAAAAAATTTTAAAGTTTTGTACCAAAAACAGTTTTTTGTTACAAAATTGTTATTTTTGCAATAAAAAAATAATATTTTATCCAAAAATCAGTCAATTTCGTTTATATCAAGCACTGTTACTGACTATAAATCTTTAATAACCCACATTTCGAAGTTTTATTATAAAAATTTAATATAGTATAAATATAAATGTGTAAATTTAAAAAAAAGTGTTCGGTCGGAGCAGGGATTGAACCCACGGCCCTCTGCATGCAAGGCAGACATGCTAACCACTGCTCCTCGTGGCAAACAAATGTATGTTTCTGTTAAATAATGTTATGTTTGCATGGGCTCGTGGGCGCTGCAAACTATGCTATATAAATGTAACTTTTAACGATATTTATCAACTGGTGACTATAACAGCAACTTAGCCCAGTGGATAGTGTGTTGGCTTACAAACTGTACGGTCCTCGGTTCGATTCTCCGTGCAGGCGAAAGGTAAAATTTAAAAAATTTTAAAAGTGAATAATTTCTTCAACATTATTTGTATTACAGAAAAAGGTGCCAAGAACTAAAATATTTCGTGGAAGTGAAAATTACGAGTATGTTAGGCAATGACCACAATCGTCTTTGGGAAAAATTCTTCCAAGCATATAATATTTTTGGGCTCAAAATGCCTCCAAACATATGTTAAAGAAGCGATTTTTTTTAGGGTGTAGTGGCATCGAGTTGAATATCATAGGTAGCTATACGTTTAACGATCTTTTCCGTATTTGTTGTTGTGTGGCGGTCAGAGAATGAAGCCGCCGAGTCGCGCCGACCATTTTTTGCCAGTCGACGCCGCCGCCGAATATGTCGACTCGTCTCGACTCAAATTAAGCCGCCAATTAATCAAAAATATCGATTTAAATCAGACAAATATAATAATAATTGTAGTAGTTTTGCCAAAATGTTGAACCTTCCATCCACAATCAATCAATTCCCAACTGCTATAACATTTTTGCAAATATTTAGCTCAGAAAATTTTAACTAAATATAAATTTGATTGTAAGATAGGTTGTACAACTAATCTCCTTACCATTAGAATAACTTCAAATTGGTTTTATAATGGATGATTGTGCGCCGCTGAATGGACAAATTTATATCGGCTTAGCCGTCAAGCCGCCGCCGCCAGAGGTAAAACTTTAGTGTCAGCCGCCGCCGACAAAAATGGGTCGGCTTCATTCTCTGGTGGCGGTACATAAAATCGTCCTTCAACACGTCTTCTTGTGTTATGTATGTGACTAATTGGTTTTAAGATTGAATCTCTATGAAATTAATTTAGTATTGTGGTTTTGTATAAGTTCGAGACGCTTAAAATACTGTGTTGCTCTGCAACGATTGTTACATTTTGTCGAGGATTTGTAATTTACTGTGATATATCGTCGTTGTTATTGGTTATTAGATTATGATCATTGATTCTGTTTTTCATCAACACCTTTAAAAGCCTGTTCTGTGTTAATTTTAGTGTTTTGCAATGTGATGATGATCCTAATGATGTTATTCCACGCCGTATTTGTGATTCCACAAGTGCAAAGTAAGCCTGTTTAGTTCAGCGTTGCCAGAATTGTTTCACCAAAAAAGCTAAAAAAAAACCAAAAAAATGTTAAAAAAAATAGTTAGAAAAAAAGCTACATTTTTTTGTATCAAAAGTTACATTTTTGATTGAAATTTAGCAAACTTAAAGGCTTTATTTCACTTAAAATTCATATTATTTTAATTGTATTTTAATTCTACTTCTGTGAGACTATAACAATATTTAAATCATATTAGCTCTGTTTGCGTACTCGATACATTTTGATTACTATCACAAATAGACATTTGAAAAACAAACATCATATGTTTTCGCCTTGAGAGCAGCATTTTATGTATGTGTGGACATGTGTTTTGTTTATCATTTTGGCATTATGAGCACAACCCAGCAAAAACTAGGTAACCACATCTCATTACAATTGACATTACCAGGAGTAAAGCTGTCATTACACGTTGCATTACATTGCAGCGAGTTATAATGACTAACTTGTAATGACAAAAATAAATACTTCTCGGTAATTTTCGAATTGTTATTCTCAAATTTACGGGAGCCACCGTGGTGCAATGGTTAGCATGCCCGCCTTGCATACACAAGGTCGTGGGTTCGATTCCTGCTACGACCGAACACCAAAAAGTTTTTCAGCGGTGGATTATCCCACCTCAGTAATGCTGGTGACATTTCTGAGGGTTACAAAGCTTCTCTAAGTGGTTTCACTGCAATGTGTAACGCCGTTCGGACTCGGCTATAAAAAGGAGGTCCCTTGTCATTGAGCTTAACATGGAATCGGGCAGCACTCAGTGATAAGAGAGAAGTTCACCACTGTGGTATCACAATGGACTGAATAGTCTAAGTGAGCCTGATACATCGGGCTGCCACATAACCTAACCTATTCTCAAATTTTTAGGCAGTTGTAGTTAACGAATTAATAAAATAGAATAAATGATGGTACCATTAGGTATAATTATTCACATAATCGAGCACTTACATAAAAAATCAAAAAGAATATGTAATGTAACGGTAATTCTGAAAATTTTTATCTTAAGAAATTTTTGTCACACATATTTCATAATAATTGTGTTTAATGACATTATCATATTATGTTTTAAATAAATGCTTTTTTATTCCTCATTCACATTACACTTCCAAAATGCGCTTAAACTAAATTTCAAATGAAAAAGAGACTTAAAATCCACTTTTAGTAGATTTCGAACCTTATGTGAATTGCATATTTATAACGTAATTCACGAATCCAACTCCCTTAAACAACCTACATTTATTTCTATTTTAAGTGTGAAATTAATTTGCATCTTATTTAGATTATTTATTAGATTTTTTGTTTATACAATATTCGTTTCTAGTCAAGTAGTTCTTCTATTACAGCATCACTCGCCATATTTTGATCCATTGTAATCGGCGATAGAAATCATTATTTTCGAGATTTGGTTGCCTGAGACAATAAGTGGCTATTTTGCTAGCTTTGGTGTATCTACGAATAAGTCATTACATATTAGGGGATTATATGCTTTAAATGCACTACTTATTTTATGGCCTAAAGTATGCCTGGGGAGAAGAACTTTCCTTCTAGGACATGCCTATGTAAATGTAATCTGAAGCGATGCCAATTAATAAGTGGTTATTAATTTTTAAATAGGCTTACCTACAAGATTACCAGGTAATGAGAGTTTTTGCTGGGAATTTTTTTCTTGGTTCGTTAAAAGAAATCAGGGGTCTTCATAAAAATAACGAAAGGGCACTATACTCTTTTTAGAGTTGGGACAGTAATATGAAATAAGGAGGAAATAGTGAAAAATTACACAGTAAAATGTATAAAAACAAAGTTTAGTTTCTCTTTATTAATAAGTAGTCCACGAGGAGTTGACGGACACCATTAAATATGAAAGCGGGCATTAAGTTCGCGTTTTACAGCTAAAACAGTTTAAAAAGTTTATTTTCTTTAAAAGTAATTATTAAAGAAAAATAAAAGGCATTTTAGAGCGATGGTGTTAAATGCTAGTAAAAAACTGTTCACGCCTAAATAAATGTATGTTTATATTTTAAAATTATTTATGTATGTTTATACTCGACTCCACGTTCTTCTTTTGTTAGAGTTTTTGAATTCCTTCCAAATTTTAAAGTTTTGTACCAAAAACAGTTTGTTGTTACAAAATTGTTATTTTTGCAATAAGAAATAATATTTTATCCAAAAATCAGTCAATTTCGTTTATATCAAGCACTGTTACTGACTATAAATCTTTAATAACCCACATTTCGAAGTTTCATTATAAAAATTTAATATAGTATAAATATACCTGTGTAAATAAAAAAAAGTTTCGGTTGGAGCAGAGATTGAACCCACGACCCTTTGCATATAAGGCAGACATGCTAACCACTGCTCCACGTGGCAAACAATTGTATGTTTCTGTTAAATAATGTTATGTTTGCATGGGCTCGTGGGCGCTGCAAACTATGCTATATAAATGTAACTTATAACGATAATTATCTAATGGTGACTATAACAGCTACGTAGCCCAGTGGATAGTGTGTTGGCTTACAAAACGTATGGTCCTCGGTTCGATTCTCCGTGCAGGCGAAAGGTAAAATTTAAAAAAAATTATAAAAGTGAATAATTTCTTCAACATTATTTGTATTACAGAAAAAGGTGCCAAGAACTAATAAATTTCGTGGAAGTGGAATGAGCACAATCGTGTTTGGGAAAAATTCTTCCAAGCATATAATATTTTTGGCTCAAAATGCTTCCAAACATATAATATGTTCACATAAAACAAACATATTAATGTTTCGGCAGTATCCAATAATATATGTACTTCCTGCAAAATATGTTTGGAACATATGTTAAAGAAGCGATTTTTTTGAGGGTGTAGTCCTTCGTTTACATTTCACAGTAAAAACCTTTTTCCCAGTAAAAACTTGCAATTATCATCAACAAATCCAATTGCACTAGAATTAGAAAATATAAATATCTTTCGTTTTAATTGGTTTAAAACCGCTGAATTAATGATAAATTCGTGAACGTGTACACTTCTACTAATTTTACCCAAGATAATAAAACTGAATAACTTTTATTGGAAAATTACCTAAACAAACCTAATGTTGTCCAATTTTCGTAAAAGTAAATCCATTCCATTAACCCTCTAATGCCCCAATTTTTCTTACATACACTGAAAAAAAGCATTTCCGGTTCCAAAGATTTTGTATACTAATGATTTTGGTATTGAATTGGAATTTATTCGTTTTTTCAGCTTTTTCTTCATGAGCTATCAAAGAGCTTTAAAAACGCGCTAACGACAATTTAAATTTCCAAATTCTCGACTAGTAGAAATTATTCTATGTATACGTTTTTAAAATATAGTGTTGAAAAACATCTTCTATTTTTGAACGATTTTTTGGTTTGTGGTCAAGATACAAAACCCCCACAAATTTAAAGACTTTTTCTTTAATTTTAAGAATTTTTTAGAGTTGACCCTAGCCTTCTTTCATGTAAAGATACCCATTTTTAAGTTGAATCGCTTAACTATAAGGACAAATTGACTTTATCGACTTTTGGACAAGAAAAAAAGTTTATAAAAGAGAAATTCACAAATGCTATTATAACCAAAATTCGCGTTCATATTTTAAGGACATGAACTCTTTGGCCTCACGACAATATCTTTTCAGCATACAAAGTAATTCACATCTACTTTTTAATGCAGTAATATCATAATAAATTTATAATAACATAAAAAGCATAAACGAGTCAAATGCTAATATTCTAAATGTAATGTTTCAATTGAGCTTTGAAATATGTGGAAACCTTATTTGGCAACAAGGCCTACACAAAAAAAAATTTTTTTCTGGTTCAATCACGAAATTAATTGATCCAATTAATTTTTTTATTGAAATGTCTTCAATCACAGAAATGATAGTATCAATTAAAAAATTAATTGAAGGTCAATTAAAAATTAATTGATGCAATTAAAAAATTAATTGATACTATTTATTTTTGTGATTGATTTTTGTTTCAATTAAAAAATTTGTTCATTCAATTAAATTTTTAATTGAATATTTTTTAAAACTCAATTAAAATTTAAATTGGAAGATTTTTCGTGAATTTTTTTTTCTATGTAGATAAAAAACGCCGTTTTATCCATATTTCAATAGAAACATGTCGAAAATAAAAAAAGCCAAAAGTATCTAAAACAGTCATGAAAAAAGCCAGAAAAAAAGCAAAAAGCTAAATTCACTTTTACCCGCTAACCGACTTCAAAAAAGCCAAATCTAGCGGGAAAATAGCTAAATTGGCAACGCTGGTTTAGTTACTACCAGTCGAGTCAATTTTGCTCGACTCCGACTCCGGAGTCGACTCCAGGTGGTGTACCTAAATCTCATTTTCTAAATCTCACTAAAAAGTGGCGTTCATTTTGCTCGCAGTATTATGTGCACAGTGGTTGTTTCAAACTTGGTCCAAATTGAGGCACATCTTGCCAAATTCCAGGAGCCGATAGGTCTGGAAAATGTATAGAAATATAAAAACTTATTTCGACCACGATTTCCATGAAGTTCAAATAACTTTTTTTGCACTTTTACTCTCACTATATTGGATATATCAACGGAAGACATAAAATTATGTACTACCAAGCAACGAAACCAATGGAAACTTCAAAAATGACAAATTGTTCCAAATAACGGTATTTTCTGAAAGGATGTTAGTGTTATTAATTGTTCCAAATACGAAAATCGAAATATCTTTACACTGCTTTTTAAACTGTGCTAAAACCACTAATGTAAGTAGTAATAGGTCCCATTGGACCTCATCACGCAGAATCGCACTAAACTTTTTCAAATACCTATAAAAACCGATTTAATGATTCAATCACACACTGAAAAAACAGTGAACCCTTTTCCATTGCAAAATGAACTAAACTGTAGTAATATTGACCATGATTTAGCCCTTAAGATTTTTTTCAACTTGTCTAGTTTATAATTTTCTTAAATTTTAGTTCATCTATAACATTGTAGTTTAGTTCATTTTTATAACACCATAAGATTTATATACCCCTACCAAGTTAAAAAGTCAGTATTTTTTTTGGTTTACTTGCTTATTTTGTGGGAAACTCGATAATAAAAATTGGTTAACAGTCTCTTTAAAATGTCGACGACTAAACTATAAATAAATCAATCATTCCACAGTGCAGAGAAATTAAATAATTAAAGGAACAACAAACCGTTTTACTATTATGAAAATTTTCATACATTAAAATTAAACTTTCTTTAAGCAAAAGTATTTTATTATAAAAACTTATGATGAAAGTTCTTAATACAATGTTTTTTGTGAATAAAAATTATGACCACGTGGAACAGAGAGTAGTTCATTTGAACCCGCTGTTTGGACATTTTGACTTATCCTTTTTTTATTCATCGTAGGTAGTTTTTTCACATATCTTGCTGGAAAAAATGGAAACAAAAATGAAAATTGTTAAAAATTAACACCATGTAATGAAATATAATTTTGAATTCTTCATTTTAGCTTGTAACTTACCATATTTGGGGCATTTTATCAAATGGTTTAAAGAATTCAACTTTTCTTTGGAAAACGTATCTCATAAAATTTGTACCTGAAACAATTAGAGAAATAATGAAGTATTCTAAATAAACTCATAAAACTGTGTTGTTATCGATGTGAAGGATATAATAAAATAAATATTCTAGTTGAAAGAAAGCCAAAGTTTTAATATAAAACTTACCAATTCTCTATTAAATTTATTTGGGTTACTCTGAAATTAAATATTAAATAAAATTATTAAATAAGTTTTCAAAAAATCTAATGAAAAAAATAATAATATGCATTAAAAACCAAATATTCTTTATAACCCTAGACAGTCATCATTCGTCAAAATGACGACACGTAATTTAATTTTCGATTTAAAATGCATTTTAGTCTATTGGGAAATGGTGAATTTAAGTTATACTAATTCGACCGTTTTATGAATTTTTGTTTTATTTTTGTTAAAACCAAATTGAGTAAGAAAATAAACTCAAGTTTGGTTCACTTTTTCGCTCACGATGAAAATTTTAGCGTCTTGAAATGAGCCGTAGTCAAAATGACGAAGGCTGACGTTAATGTACAAAAAATAAGGATGACTGTCCAGGGCTAAAAGAAAGTTAAAGAATCCTTACCAATTCACTATTAAATTACAGGCAAAGGAGTACTAAAAATTTGTCCAAATGTTTAAGGGGTTATTCTGAAATTAAATATTTGTTTTTACATTAAAAATATTACATTGGTTTCCAAAAAATTTGATTAAAGAAATACTAAAATAAGGCATTAAAAACCTGTAATTTTGATGACAAAAAGGTCACAAAAACGTAAATATTCTAGTTAAAATAAAGTCAATTTTTAAAAGAAAACTTACCAATTCTCTATTTTTTGAATTTGTTCGAATCGATCTGGAGTTGCTCTGAAATTAAATATTGTTTTTACAACAAAGAAAAACATTAAACTGGTTTCCAAAAAAATTAATTAACAAATATTAATATACATAAAAAATATTCTTTTTAAAAGAAAGTCATTTTAAAAAAATACTTACCAATTTATGAATAAACTATACGATGAGATATAACAACAATTTTCCAAATTCATCTGGAATTGAATATTAATTTTTTACATAGAATAATAAAAATTTCAATACACTTTCAATTTTAACATATTTTCCTAAATATTCGTAATAACTTTTTTCTAAACTACCGATAAAATATTAATAACTTTCATTTAAAAGGTTTAATAAACAAACACCAATATATGTCTCAAAAATCCAAAATATTCCATGCCTTTATATTGCCTTGTTGCATACCTACTTAAAAGATGCAACAGCCCAAGCCAACGCCAACTATACAACTGAAGCATGCCAAACAAAACCGAGCAAAGCCAAAACATTCCTACAACAACAAAAACACATGTGCCTTTATTGAAAACAACACCTCATTCAGCCAAATAAACCATCCACGAATAACAAACACACACACAAACCACTAAATGAACAAAAATAAAAACAACCCCACGCTCATGTATACACAACAAAACTCAAGTAACATCATCTTTACATTAATCACATTCCACTATGCCGATAAAGATCTCTGTACTATGCATTAGTTCATCGCATCTGCTGACAATTTACTCTAAGAATAATATTCGTAAAGGCACACCAGTTTATGAACGATGAAAAGTTTAACTTAAAATTTGCAAAATTTTCATGAAATGTTATCTACCATTTTTGACGAAAATGTCTATAAATTTAATTACATGTGAACTAAAAATATTTCATTGGGTAATTTTTTACCAACAATTATTAACTATAGGAATTGTCAGTAAGAAATTGCTATCCACTTTCAAGTTCATTTTTCGTAAAAAATTATTTTCTCATACAAAAAAGTCTTATAGTAAATTGCACTTATTATTTAGAAAATACTTTACATTTCACAAGTAGTTTTATAGCATGACAAACGAATTTTTAACTACCAGTTAAGAAATTTTTTAAGGAAATTTCCATCGTATCTTGTAGGCCATGAACTAAACGATTGCTACTTAGAATTTGTAAAATTTCCTTTCGAGTAGTTAATTTTCGTTGAAGATACGAAAAATGAACTAAAATTCTGGAAAATTCTTGTAATAAATTATTGTAAAAATCTTCTTAAATTTACGAGACACTTTTTTTTCTGTGCATAAAAATTTAAAGTTTTCAACTTAAAACACTTCAGTACAAGAAGTCATAAGCCATCAAGCTGAAATTCATATAAAAGATAAAGTTATGTATGAATAAAAATCAAAAAGGTCCAGCGGGACCTTTTTCAACTTTTCTTTGGAAAACGTATCTCATAAAATTTGTACCTGAAACAATTAGAGAAATAATGAAGTATTCTAAATAAACTCATAAAACTGTGTTGTTATCGATGTGAAGGATATAATATATAATAAAATTAATACTCTAGTTGAAAGAAAGCCAACGTTTTAATATAAAACTTACCAATTCTCTATTAAATTGTACGCTGAGGGGAAATATAAAAAGTTGTCCAAATTTATTTGGGTTACTCTGAAATTAAATATTAAATAGGTTTTCGAAAAATCTAATGAAAAAATAATAATATGCATAAAAAACCAAATATTCTTGATAACCTTAGACAGTCATCACTCGTCAAAATGACGACACGTAATTTCATTTTCCATACCATGGATTTACGCGTCTAACCACAATAATGAACGCCGTCCTAAAAATTAAATATATTTCAACTTGCTGGAAAGTTGCAGATGTTGTCATGATACAAAAACCGGGGAAAACACCGCACGATCCCAATTCATACAGACCAATATCTCTGCATCCAGTAATTGGTAAGTTATTCGAAAAACTCTTGCAGAAGACTGGAATCATTTATTGTCTCGAAAAATATAATACCGGATCATCAATTTGGATTCCGGAAAAAGCACTCGACAATCGAACAAGTACATACCCAATAAACACAAACGTTTGAAAAATGCTAAATTTCAACAATTTTTTTAAAGGATTAGGGTAATATTCAAGTTGAGAAATTGTTGAGAAAATCGCGTTCTCAACCAAAAACAGACATTACACATTAGCAATAACATCTCAAGTGTTAACCTCAAATTGAAATGCATCGCTACTCAATAATTTGTCAAACAATTTACGATGCGAGTCAAATTCAAAATTAACATCTTTTCAAATACTTTTAAACCTAAATTTGTATGAATGATATCCCCACTTCAAATTGAAAGTCAAAGCCAAAATTCTATGAATTTTGTATAATTTATTCATTATCATCAAAATAAAATATATAATAATACACTACACTACATAATACACTACAATACCAATTGATAAATAATAATCTTATTAAACATATCAACAAATAAGAACAAAAAAAAAAACAAACAAACAACAAAACTTTAAATATCTTAAACAGTATTAGTAAACACTTTTGCATTGATAATTCGATTTCCTTCCTTTTGGTGTCATAAAACAGCATTAAAATTTATTAACATTCGGGCAATTTGAAATTAGGGACGTACTGGACCGCGTGTTAGAATTGATTTCCAGCAGAAGAAATTCACAAAATATCCATTTTAAACTGATAATAGCATATGAAATAAACTGGCGATGTGATGCACATTTTTATCCAGAAGTTGTTGATTTCAACAATTTGTTGTTTTTAACAATTTTAATTGGTTGCACTTGTAATGTTTCTGGAAACTTTTTCTTGTCGATAAGCCACTCATTTTTCATTGGTCAGCTTCTTAATGTTTGCAAGAATGTACACTGAAAAAACAGTGAACCCATTTCCATTGCAAAATGAACTAAACCGTAGTAATATTGACCATGATTTAGCCCTTAAGATTTTTTTCAACTTGTCTAGTTTATAATTCTCTTAAATTTTAGTTCATCTATAACATTGTATTTTAGTTCATTTTTACAACACCATAAGATTTATATACCCATACCAAGTTAAAAAGTCAATATTATTTTGGTTTACTTGCTTATTTTGTGGGAAACCCGATAATAAAAATTGGTTTACAGTCTCTTTAAAATGTCGACAACTAAACTATTTTTAAATCAATCTTTCCACAGTACAGAGAAATTAAATAATTAAAGGAACAACAAATCGTTTTATAATTATGAAAATGTTCATACATTAAAATTAAACTTTCTTTAAGCAAAAGTACTTTATTATAAAAACTTATGATGAAAGTTCTTAATACAATGTTTTTTGTGAATAAAAATTATGACCACGTGGAACAGAGAGTAGTTCATTTGAACTCACTGTTTGGACATTTTGACTTATCCTTTTTTATTCATCGTAGGTAATTTTTTCACATATCTTGCTAGAAAAAAATGGAAGCAATAATGAAAATTGTTAAAAATTAACACCATGTAATGAAATATAATTTTTTAATCCTTCATTTTAGCTTGTAACTTACCATATTTAGGGGCATTTTATCAAATGGTGTAAGGAATTCAACTTTTCTTTGGAAAACGTATCTCATAAAAGTTGTACCTGAAACAATTAGAGAAATAATGAAGTATTCTATATAAACTCATAAAACTGTGTTGTTATCGATGTGAAGGATATAATAAAATAAATATTCTAGTTGAAAGAAAGACAAAGTTTTAATATAAAACTTACCAATTCTCGATTAAATTGTACGCTGAGGGGAAATATAAAAAGTTGTCCAAATTTATTTGGGTTACTCTGACATTAAATATATATTTTTTAACATTAATTAAAATTATTAAATAGGTTTCCAAAAAATCTAATGAAAAAAATAATAATATCCATAAAAATATTATGGTTAAAAGAAAGTTAAGGAATCCTTACCAATTCACTATTAAATTACAAGCAAAGGAGTACTAAAAATTTTTCCAAATTTCTAAAGGGTTATTCTGAAATTAAATATTTGTTTTTTACATTAAAAATATAACATTGGTTTCCAAAAAATTTGATTAAAGAAATACTAACATAAGGTATTAAAAACCTGTAATTTTGATGATAAAAAGGTCATAAAAACGTAAATATTCTAGTTGAAAGAAAGCCAATTTTTAGCAAAACTTACCAATTCTCTATTTTTTA
This sequence comes from Haematobia irritans, assembly GCF_050003625.1. Classification (NCBI taxonomy): domain Eukaryota; kingdom Metazoa; phylum Arthropoda; class Insecta; order Diptera; family Muscidae; genus Haematobia; species Haematobia irritans. Next base: position 112,193,101 of record NC_134398.1, on the reverse strand, counting down.
AATTTATTTGTATCCATCTGGAGTTGCTCTGAAATTAAATATTGCTTTTACAACAAAGAAAAACATTGAACTGGTTTCCAAAAAAATTAATTAACAAATAATAATATACATAAAAAATATTATTTTTAAAAGAAAGCCATATTAAAAAAATACTTACCAATTTATGACTAAACTGTTCGCTGAGATATAACAAAAATTTTCCAAATTCATCTGGAATTGAATATTACTTTTTTTACATTGAATAATGAACATTTCAATACACATTTAATTTCAACATATTTTACTAAATATTCTTAATAACTTTTTTCTAAACTACCGATAAAATATTAATAACTTTCATTTAAAAGGTTTAATAAACAAACACCAATATATGTCTCAAAAATCCAAAATATTCATGCCTTTATATTCCCTTGTTGCATACCTGCTTAAAAGATGCAACAACCCACGCCAACGCCAACTGTACAACTGAAGCATGCCAAACAAAATCAAGCAGAGCCAAAACATCCCTACAACAACAAAAACACATGTGCCTTTATTGAAAACAACACCTCATCCAGCCAAAAACCATCAACGAATAACAAACACACACACACACAAACCACTAAATGAACAAAAATAAAAACAACCCCACGCTCATGTATACACAACAAAACTCAAGTAACATCATCTTTACATTTATCACGTTCCACTATGCCGATAAAGATCTCTGTACTATGCATTAGTTCATCGCATCTGCTGACAATTTACTCTAAGAATAATATTCGTAAAGGCACACCAGTTTATGAACGATGAAACGTTTAACTTAAAATTTGCAAAATTTTCATGAAATGTTATCTACCATTTTTGACGAAAATGTCTATAAATTTAATTACATGTGAACTAAAAATATTTCATTGGGTAATTTTTTACCAACAATTATTAACTATAGGAATTGTCAGTAAGAAATTGCTATCCACTTTCAAGTTCATTTTTCGTAAAAAAATATTTTCTCATACAAAAAAATCTTATAGTAAATTGCACTTATTATTTAGAAAATACTTTACATTTCACAAGTAGTTTTATAGCATGACAAACGAATTTTTAACTACCAGTTAAGAAATTTTTTAAGGAAATTTCCATCGTATTTTGTAGGCCATGAACTAAACGTTTGCTACTTAGAATTTGTAAAATTTCCTTTCGAGTAGTTAATTTTCGTTGAAAATACGAAAAATTAACTAAAATTCTGGAAAATTCTTGTAATAAATTATTGTAAAAATCTTCTTAAATTTACGAGACACTTTTTTTCTGTGTAGCATCCAAAGAGTTTAGTTTTCTGCAAAGAGATTTAAATTTAGTGACTTCTCTAAAGTGTTGATTTAATTTTTCATATTGACGTACCAATTATTATAAACTATTTGAAGCAGTTCCAGTTAATTGTCCACTATTTTTTCATCGGTCAGCTTTTAATTTTTAGTTTTCTGCAAAGACATATACATTTAGTGACTTCCTTAAAGTTTTATTTCATTTTTTATTTTCACTTACCTATTTTTATAAACTATTTGGTTATTTGTCTAAAATTTTCCATTTCTTTAATTTCTTGCAATTGACCACGAACTTCGTTGCACAAATAAGTATCGAAAACCACACTGAAAAAACAGTGAACCCTTTTCCATTGCAAAATGAGCTAAACTGTAGTAATATTGACCATGATTTAGCCCTTAAGATTTTTTTCAACTTGTCTAGTTTATAATTCTCTTAAATTTTAGTTCATCTATAACATTGTATTTTAGTTCATTTTTACAACACCATCAGATTTACATACCCCTACCAAGTTAAAAAGTCAGTATTATTTTGGTTTACTTGCTTATTTTTTGGGAAACCCGATAATAAAAATTCGTTAACAGTCTCTTTAAAATGTCGACGACTAAACTATTTTTAAATCAATCATTCCACAGTACAGAGAAATTAAATAATTAAAGGAACAACAAACCGTTTTACTATTATGAAAATTTTCATACAATAAAATTAAACTTTCTTTAAGCAAAAGTACTTTATTATAACAACTTATGATGAAAGTTCTTAATACAATGTTTTGTGATTAAAAATTATGACCACGTGGAACAAGAAAGTAGTTTATTTTAACTCGCTTTTTGGACATTTTGACTTTTCCTTAGTTTTTTATTCATCGTAAGTATATTTTTCACATATCTTGCTGAAAAAATGGAAGGAATAATGAAAATTTTTAAAAATTAATATGTAATAAAATATAATTTTTTAGCTCTTTAAATTAGCTTGTAACTTACCATATTTGGGGGCATTTTATTAAATGGTGTAAGGAATTCAACTTTTCTTATTAAGTAATACATTAACTCATAAAATTGTGTTGTTATCGATGTGAAGGACAAAATACAATAAATATTCTTGTTAAAAGAAAGCCAAAGTTTTAATATAAAACTTACCAATTCTCTATTACATTGTACGCTGAGGTTAAAAAGTTATCGAAATTCATTTGGGGTTACTCTGAAATTAAATATTTATTTTTTACATTAAATAAAAAACATTAAATTGGTTTCCAAAAATCTAATTAAAGAAATAATATGCATAAAAAAGTAAATAATCTGGTTAAAAGAATGTTAAAGAAAGCTTGCCAATTCATAAAAATGTTGTTATTCTGAAATTAAATATTTGTTTTTTACATTAAAAATATTAAATTGGTTTCCAATAATATTTGATTAAAGTAATACTAAAATAAGGTATTAAAAACATGTAATTTTGATAATAAAAAGGTAATAAAATCGTAAATATTCTAGTGAAAAGAAAGCCAATTTTTAAAAGAAAACGTACCACTTCTCTATTAAATTATACGTTGAGGAGAAATATAAAAATTTGCCCGAATCCATCTGGGGTTGCTCTTAAATTAAATATTTTTTTACAACAATGAAAAACATGAAACTGGTTAAAAAAAATAATAATAATTAGCAAATAATAATATACATAAAGAATATTATTTGTTAAAAGAAAACCACATTGAAAAAAGAACACTTACCTATTTATGATTGAACTATACGCTGAGGTGTAACAAACAATTTTCCAAATTCATCTGGAGTTACTCTGAAATTGAATATTTATTTTTTACATTGAATAATAAAAATTAAATTAGATAGAACAATTTCAATATATTTCCATTTCAGCATTTTTTCCTAAATATTGAACATTCTTAATAACTTTTTTCTAAGCTACCGATCATCACTTCGCCATTGTATACCTCATCGCTAAAATATTAATAACTTTCATTTAAAAGGTTTAATAAACAAACACCAACATATATGTCTCAAAAAACCAAACTATTCCATACCTTTATATTCCCTTGTTACATACTTGCTAAAAAGATGCAACAGACCACGTCAAAGCCAACTATACAACTGAAGCATGCCAAACAAAACCAAGCAAAACCAAAACATTTCTACAACAACAAAAACACATGTGCCTTCATTGAAAACAACACCTCATTCCGACAAATAAACCATTCGCGAATAATAAACACACACACACAAACCACTGAAAGAACAAAAACAACCCCACGCTCAGATATACACAACATCCCCATCACTCGCTACCATTTCTCATTATTGTATTGCATGCTCTCACTCTCAAAAAATTTTCAAGTAACATCATCTTTACATTAAACATATTCCACTTTGACGAGAAAGATCTCTGTACTATGCATTAGTTCATCGCATCTGTCCTCAATTTACTCTACACAGAAAAAAAAGAGTCTCGTAAATTTAAGAAGATTTTTACAATAATTTATTACAAGAATTTTCCAGAATTTTAGTTCATTTTTCGTATCTTCAACGAAAATTAACTACTCGAAAGGAAATTTTACAAATTCTAAGTAGCAATCGTTTAGTTCATGGCCTACAAAATACGATGGAAATTTCCTTAAAAAATTTCTTAACTGGTAGTTAAAAATTCGTTTGTTTTGCTATAAAACTACTTGTGAAATGTAAAGTATTTTCTAAATAATAAGTGCAATTTACTATAAGATTTTTTTGTATGAGAAAATATGTTTTTACGAAAAATGAACTTGAAAGTGGATAGCAATTTCTTACTGACAATTCCTATAGTTAATAATTGTTGGTAAAAAATTACCCAATGAAATATTTTTAGTTCACATGTAATTAAATTTATAGACATTTTCGTCAAAAATGGTAGATAACATTTCATGAAAATTTTGCAAGTTTTAAGTTAAACGTTTCATCGTTCATAAACTGGTGTGCCTTTACGAATATTATTCTCAGAGTAAATTGTCAGCAGATGCGATGAACTAATGCATAGTACAGAGATCTTTATCGGCATAGTGGAATGTGATTAATGTAAAGATGATGTTACTTGAGTTTTGTTGTGTATACATGAGCGTGGGGTTGTTTTTATTTTGGTTCATTTAGTGGTTTGTGTGTGTGTTTGTTATTCTTGGATGGTTTATTGGCTGGATGAGGTGTTGTTTCCAATAAAGGCACATCTGTTTTTGTTGTTGTAGGAATGTTTTGGCTTTGCTTGGTTTTGTTTGGCATGCTTCAGTTGTATAGTTGGCGTTGGCGTGGGCTGTTGCATCTTTTAATATGCAACAAGGGAATATAAAGGCATGGAATATTTTGGAATTTTGAGACATATATTGGTGTTTGTTTATTAAACCTTTTAAATGAAAGTTATTAATATTTTATCGGTAGTTTCGAGAAAAGTTATTAAGAATATTTAGGAAAATATGTTGATATTGAAAGTGTATTGAAATTTTTATTATTCAATGTAAAAAATTAATATTCAATTCCAGATGAATTTGGAAAATGTTTGTTATATCTCAGTATAGTTTAGCCATAAATTGGTAAGTATTGTTTTTTAAATATGGCTTTCTTTTAAAAATAATATTTTTTATGTATATTATTATTTGTTAATTATTTTTTTTTTTGGAAACCAGTTAATGTTTTTCTTTGTTGTAAAAGCAATATTTAATTTCAGAGCAACTCCAGATGGGTTCGAAAATAGAGAATTGGTAAGTTTTCTTTTAAAATTTGGCTTTCTTTCAACTAGAATATTTACGTTTTTATGACCTTTTTATCGTCAAAATTATAGGTTTTTAATACCTTACCAATGTAATATTTTAATGTAAAAAAACAAATATTTAATTTCAGAATAACCCCTTAAAAATTTGAAAAAAATGTTAGTACTCCTTTGCTTGTAATTTAATAGTGAATTGGTAAGGATTCTTTAACTTTCTCTTAACCAGAATATTTTTTTTTTATGCATAATATTATTTTTTTCATTAGATTTTTTGGAAACCTATTTAATAATTTTATTTAATGTAAAAAATAAATATTTAATTTCCTCCCCCCTCAGCGTAAAATTTAAAAGAGAATTGGTAAGTTTTATATAAAAACTCTGGCTTTCTTTCAACTAGAATATTTATTTTATTATATCCTTCACATCGATAACAACACAGTTTTATGAGTTTATATAGAATATTTCATTATTTCTCTAATTGTTTCAGGTACCAATTTTATGAGATACGTTTTCCAAAGAAAAGTTGAATTCCTTACACCATTCGATAAAATGCCCCCAAATATGGTAAGTTACAAGCTAAAATGAAGAATTAAAATTATATTTCATTACATGGTGTTAATTTTTAACAATTTTCATTATTGTTTCCATTTTTTTCCAGCAAGATATGTGAAAAAATTACCTACGATGAATAAAAAAAAGATAAGTCAAAATGTCCAAACAGCGGGTTCAAATGAACTACTCTCTGTTCCACGTGGTCATAATTTTTATTCACAAAAAACATTGTATTAAGAACTTTCATCATAAGTTTTTATAATAAAGTACTTTTGCTTAAAGAAAGTTTAATTTTAATGTATGAAAATTTTCATAATAGTAAAACGGTTTGTTGTTCCTTTAATTATTTAATTTCTCTGTACTGTGGAATGATTGATTTAAAAATAGTTTAATCGTCGACATTTTAAAGAGACTGTTAACCAATTTTTATTATCGGGTTTCCCAAAAAATAAGCAAGTAAAACAAAATAATACTGACTTTTTAACTTGGTAGGGGTATATAAATCTTATGGTGTTGTAAAAATTAACTAAAATACAATGTTATAGATGAACTAAAATTTAAGAGAATTATAAACTAGACACGTTGAAAAAAATCTTAAGGGCTAAATCATGGTCAATATTACTACAGTTTAGTTCATTTTGCAATGGAAAAGGGTTCACTGTTTTTTCAGTGTAAAAACAATACTCTTAAATGCATATCAGTATAAGAACGATGAAACGTTTAACTTAAAATTAGCAAAAACTTCATGAAATGATATCTACCCATTTTTGACGAAAATGTCTATAAATTTAATTACATGTGAACTAAAAATATTTCATTGAGAAATGTTGTACCAACTATTATTAACTATAGGAATTGCCAGTAAGAAATTGCTATCCGCTTTCAAGTTCAATTTTCGTAAAAAAAAATTTTCTCATACAAAAACTCTTTATAGTAAATTACACTTATTATTTAGAAAGAATTTTACATTTCATAAGTAGTTTTATAGTATGACGAAAGAATTTTTAACTACCAGTTTAGAAAATTTTTAAGGAAATTTCCATCGTATTTTGTAGGGTATGAACTAAACGATTGCTACTTAAAATTTGTAAAATTTCCTTTCGAGTAGTTAATTTTTGTTAAAGATACGAAAAATGAACTAAAAATCTGGAAAATTCTTGTAATAAATTATTGTAAAAATCTTCTTAAATTTACGAGACACTTTTTTTCTGTGCACATGGTTTTTTCGTTGCATTTTAGGGTAGTGTTTTGTCAAAGTTTTCTCATATTATCTTCAACACCTTTTCAAAGATTTCGTCAACATTTTGGCAAATTGGAAGTAATTCGCAAACAATTTGAAGATGTATTGAAGACGAGCTATTTCACTGAAAAAACAGTGAACCCTTTTCCATTGCAAAATGAACTAAACTGTAGTAATATTGACCATGATTTAGCCCTTAAGATTTTTTTCAACTTGTATAGTTTATAATTTTCTTAAATTTTAGTTCATCTATAACATTGTAGTTTAGTTCATTTTTACAACACCATAAGATTTATATACCCCTACCAAGTTAAAAAGTCAGTATTATTTTGGTTTACTTGCTTATTTTGTGGGAAACCCGATAATAAAAATTGGTTAACAGTCTCTTTAAAATGTCGACGACTAAACTATAAATAAATCAATCATTCCACAGTGCAGAGAAATTAAATAATTAAAGGAACAACAAACCGTTTTACTATTATGAAAATTTTCATACATTAAAATTAAACTTTCTTTAAGCAAAAGTATTTTATTATAAAAACTTATGATGAAAGTTCTTAATACAATGTTTTTTGTGAATAAAAATTATGACCACGTGGAACAGAGAGTAGTTCATTTGAACCCGCTGTTTGGACATTTTGACTTATCCTTTTTTTATTCATCGTAGGTAGTTTTTTCACATATCTTGCTGGAAAAAATGGAAACAAAAATGAAAATTGTTAAAAATTAACACCATGTAATGAAATATAATTTTGAATTCTTCATTTTAGCTTGTAACTTACCATATTTGGGGCATTTTATCAAATGGTTTAAAGAATTCAACTTTTCTTTGGAAAACGTATCTCATAAAATTTGTACCTGAAACAATTAGAGAAATAATGAAGTATTCTAAATAAACTCATAAAACTGTGTTGTTATCGATGTGAAGGATATAATAAAATAAATATTCTAGTTGAAAGAAAGCCAAAGTTTTAATATAAAACTTACCAATTCTCTATTAAATTGTACGCTGAGGGGAAATATAAAAAGTTGTCCAAATTTATTTGGGTTACTCTGAAATTAAATATTAAATAAAATTATTAAATAAGTTTTCAAAAAATCTAATGAAAACAAGTATATACGGCCGCAAGTTCGTCCAGGCCGAATCTTATGTACCCACCACCATGGATTGCGTAGAAACTTCTACGAAAGACTGTCATCCACAATCGAATTACTTGGGTTGTGGTATGTTAAAACTTCTTATTCCTGCATGGTTGTTGGATACCATATACTAACATCACGTACCAAATTTGAACCGAATTGGAAGAATTTTGCTCTTCCAAGGGGCTCTGGAGGTCAAATATGGGGATCGGTTTATATGGGGCCTATATATAATTATGGACCGATATCGACCAATTTTTGCATGGGAGTTTGAGGCCATATATTAACACCACGTACCAAATTTCAACTGAATCAGATGAATTTTGGTCTTCCAAGAGGTTCCGGAGGTCAAATCTGGTGATCGGTTTATATGGGGGCTATATATAATTATGAACCGATGTGGACCAATTTTTGCATGGTTGTTAGATACCATATACTAACATCACATACCAAATTTCAGCCGGATCGGATGAAATTTGCTTCTCTTAGAGGCTTCGCAAGCCAAATCGGGGGATCGGTTTATATGGGGGCTATATATAATTATGGACCGATGTGGACCAATTTTTGCATGGTTGTTAGAGACCATATACTGACACCATGTACCAAATTTCAGCCGGATCGGATGAAATTTGCTTCTCTTAGGGGCCTCGCAAGCCAAATCGGGGGATCGGTTTATATGGGGGCTATATATAATTATGGACCGATGTGGACCAATTTTTGCATGGTTGTTAGAGACCATATACTAACACCATGTACCAAATTTCAGCCGGATCGGATGAAATTTGCTTCTCTTAGGGGCCTCGCAAGCCAAATCGGGGGATCGGTTTATATGGGGGCTATATATAATTATGGACCGATGTGGACCAATTTTTGCATGGTTGTTAGAGACCATATACTAACACCATGTACCAAATTTCAGCCGGATCGGATGAAATTTGTTTCTCTTAGAGGCCTCGCAAGCCAAATTTTTGGGTCCGTTTATATGGGGGCTATACGTAAAAGTGGACCGATATGGCCCATTTGCAATACCATCCGACCTACATCAATAACAACTACTTGTGCCAAGTTTCAAGTCGATAGCTTGTTTCGTTCGGAAGTTAGCGTGGTTTCAACAGACGGACGGACGGACGGATGGACATGCTCAGATCGACTCAGAATTTCACCACGACCCAGAATATATATACTTTATGGGGTCTTAGAACAATATTTCGATGTGTTACAAACGGAATGACAAAGTTAATATACCCCCATCCTATGGTGGTGGGTATAAAAATAATAATATGCATTAAAAACCAAATATTCTTTATAACCCTAGACAGTCATCATTCGTCAAAATGACGACACGTAATTTCATTTTCGATTTAAAATGCATTTTAGTCTATTGGGAAATGGTAAATTTAAGTTATACTAATTCGACCGTGTTATGAATTTTTGTTATATACTACTAAAAACCAAATTGAATAAGAAAATAAACTCAAGTTTGGTTCACTTTTTCGACCACGATGAAAATTATAGCGTCTTGAAATGAGCCGTAGTCAAAATGACGAAGGCTGACGTTAATGTACAAAAGGATGACTGTCCAGGGCTAAAAGAAAGTTAATGAATCCTTACCAATTCACTATTAAATTACAGGCAAAGGAGTACTAAAAATTTGTCCAAATTTTTAAGGGGTTATTCTGAAATTAAATATTTGTTTTTACATTAAAAATATTACATTGGTTTCCAAAAAATTTGATTAAAGAAATACTAAAATAAGGCATTAAAAACCTGTAATTTTGATGACAAAAGGTCACAAAAACGTAAATATTCTAGTTGAAATAAAGCCAATTTTTAAAAGAAAACTTACCAATTCTCTATTTTTTATTTGTTTGAATCCATCTGGAGTTGCTCTGAAATTAAATATTATTTTTACAACAAAGAAAAACATTAAACTGGTTTCCAAAAAAAATTAATTAACAAATAATAATATACATAAAAAATATTCTTTTTAAAAGAAAGTCATATAAATAAAATACTTACCAATTTATGAATAAACTATACGATATAACAAAAATTTTCCAAATTCATCTGGAATTGAATATTAATTTTTTACATACAATACTAAAAATTTCAAAACACTTTCAATTTCAACATATTTTCCTAAATATTTTTAATAACTTTTTTCTAAACTACCAATAAAATATTAATAACTTTCATTTAAAAGGTTTAATAAACAAACACCAATATATGTCTCAAAAATCCAAAATATTCCATGCCTTTATACTCCCTTGTTGCATACAGTATGTCAAGAAAGTCTTTTGACATTGCCAAATATTTCAAATTCTAGAAATAATTGAAATATTAAATATTTTATTAAATTTTTAATTCTGTGTACGTATGTATACTTTGCAAAATACATAATAAAATATTTTTTTAAAATTTCATTATATATAATTTTGGAACAAAACATAATTTTTATCCCATTGTCAAAACACTTTCTTGACAAACTGTACCTACTTAAAAGATGCAACAGCCAACGCTAACGCCAACTATACAACTGAAGCATGCCAAACAAAACCAAGCAAAGCCAAAACATTCCTACAACAACAAAAACACATGTGCCTTTATTGAAAACAACACCTCATCCAGCCAAATAAACCATCCGCGAATAACAAACACACACACACACAAACCACTAAATGAACAATAATAAAAACAATCCCACGCTCATGTATACACAACAAAACTCAAGTAACATCATCTTTACATTAATCACATTCCACTATGCCGATAAAGATCTTTGTACTATGCTTTAGTTCATCGCATCTGCTGACAATTTACTCTAAGAATAATATCCGTAAAGGCACACCAGTGTATGAACGATGAAACGTTTAACTTAAAATTAGAAAAATTTTCATGAAATGTTATCTACCATTTTTGACGAAAATTTCTATAAATTTAATTACATGTGAACTTAAAATTAAGAAATTGCTATCCACTTTCAAGTTCATTTTTCGTAAAATGAATTTTCTCATACAAAAAAATCTTATAGTAAATTGCACTTATTATTTAGAAAATACTTTACATTTCATAAGTAGTTTTATAGCATGACAAACGAATTTTTAACTACCAGTTAAGAAATTTTTTAAGGAAATTTCCATCGTATTTTGTAGGCCATGAACTAAACGATTGCTACTTAGAATTTGTAAAATTTCCTTCCGAGTAGTTAATTTTCGTTCAAGATACGAAAAATGAACTAAAATTCTGGAAAATTCTTGTAATAAATTATTGTAAAAATCTTCTTAAATTTACGAGACACTTTTTTTCTGTGTAGTATATGGCCGCAAACAAACATACCAAAATTGGTACATATCGGTCTATAGTTATATATAGCCGATCCCCAATCACACAAAAATTGGTCCATATCGGTTCATAATCATGGTTGCCACTCGAGCAAAAAATAATCTACCAAAATTTTATTTCTATAGAAAAATTTTGTAAAAATTTTATTTCTATAGAAAATTTTGTTAAAATTTCATTTCTATAGAAAATTTTGTCAACATTTTATTTCTATAGAAAATTTTGTCAAACTGAATTATATACGTATTTAATCGGCCTTTTTTAATTTAATATATACCACGTATGGACTTACAATTTAGAAGACGATGTTAGGAGGTTTTAAGAAAACTTGCCATCGGCAAGCGTTACCGCAACCCAAGTAATTCGATTGTGGATGGCAGTGTTTAGAAGAAGTTTCTACGCAATCCATGGTGAAGGGTACATAAGCTTCGTTCTGGCCGAACTTACGGCCGTATATACTTGTTTTTAAATCCTAAACAATATTTTTTTCATAAAGTTATTTGCGAGTGAACTACACCCTCAAAAATAATCGCCTCTGTAACATATGCTCCCCAACATATTCTGCTTCAAGCTTTTATATTTTCAGAATTTATCATGTTTACCACTTAGTAGTATGCTTTATAATAAAAAAAACGTTTATTGTGTCCAATTGTCACTAAATTTACTTCGTTTATACCTTATTTTCTGACAAACAAAACTGTAAACTCAGATAAATTACACAAAAAAAAAATCTGATTCAATCACGAAATTAGTTGATCCAATTAATTGTTTAATTGAAATGTCTTCAATCATAGAAATGATAGATAACAAATTAATTGATACTATTAATTATTAAAAAATTGTGTTGAATCAATTAAATTTTTAATTGAATATTTTTTAAAACGTAATTAAGACTTTAATTGGAAAGCTTTTCGTGCTTTTTTTGCGATCACGAAAATCGCGGATTCAATCGAGTTTTTAATTGATATACCTTCAATCACGAAAATTATAGTATCAATCACCCATTTTGATTGAAAACCAACACGATTTTCAATTAAAAATGTGATTGACTTTTGTCATGAAATCAATTAATAGTGTGATTGAATCAATTAAAAATGATTGGTTTTTGACATAAAATTCAATCAATGTTTTATTGAATCAATTAAAATTTTATTATTTTCGCGACAAAAATCAATCAACTATTTGATTGATTCAATCAAATAATTAATTGATATTGGCAATAAATTTCAATCAAAAAATTAATATATTGCGAACCCAAGATCTTATTTAATTTTGTGTTTTGGTATTGGAAATGGGCCATATCGGTCCACTTTTACATATAGCCCCCATATAAACGGACCCTCATATTTGGCTTGCTGAGCCTCTACGAAAAGCATATTTCATCCGATCCGACATTTGGTACATGGTGTTGGTATATGGTCTCTAACAACCATGCAAAAATTGGTCCACATCGGTCCATAACTATATATAGCCCCCATATAAACCGATCCCTAGATTTGGCTTGCGGAGCCTCAAAGAGAAGCAAATTTCATCCGATCTTGCTGAAATTTGGTGCATGATGTTGGTATATAATCTTTAACAACCATACAAAAATTGGCCCACATCGGTTCATTATTATATAGCCCCCATATAAACCGATCCCCAGATTTGGCTTGCGGAGCCTCAAAGAGAAGCAAATTTCATCCGACCCGTCAGAAATTTGGTACATGGTTTTGGTATATGGTCTCTAACAACCATACAAGAATTGGTCCATATCGGTGTATAATTATATATAGCCCCCATATAAACCGATCCCCAGATTTGGCTTGCGGAGCCTCAAAGAGAAGCAAATTTCATCCGATCTTGCTGAAATTTGGTACATGATGTTGGTATATGGTCTCTAACAACCATGCAAAAATTGGTCCACATCGGTCCATAATTATATATAGCCCCCATATAAACAGATCCCCAGATTTGGCTTGCGGAGCCTCAAGGAGTAACAAATTTCATCAGATCCGGCTGAAATTTGGCACATGATGTTGGTATATGGTCTCTAACAACCATGCAAAATTGGTCCACATCGGTTAATAATTATATATAGCCCCTATATAAACCGATCCCCAGATTTGACCTCCGGAGCCTCTTGAAGGAGCAAAATTCATCCGATCCGGTTGAAATGTGGAACGTGGTGTTAGTATATGGCCGCAAACAAACATACCAAAATTGGTTCATATCGGTCTATAGTTATATATAGCCGATCCCCAATCACACAAAAATTGGTTCATATCGGTTCATAATCATGGTTGCCACTCGAGCCAAAAATAATCTACCAAAATGTTATATATCAAAATTTTATTTCTATAGAAAATTTAGTTAAAATTTCATTTCTATAGAAAATTTTGTCAATATTTTATTTCTATAGAAAATTTTGTCAAACTGAATTATATACGTATTTAATCGGCCTTTTTTAATTTAAGAAGTTTCTACGCAATCCATGGTGGAGGGTACATAAGCTTCGGCCTGGCCGAACTTACGGCCGTATATACTTGTTTTTAAATCCTAAACAATATTTTTTTTCTCATAAAATTATTTGTGAGTGAACTACACCCTCAAAAATAATCGCCTCTGTAACATATGCTCCCCAACATATTCTGCTTCAAGCTTATATATTTTCAGAATTTATCATGTTTACCTCTTAGGAGTATGCTTTATAATAAAAAAAACGTTTATTGTGTTCAATTGTCACTAAATCTACTTCGTTTATACTTTATTTTCTGACAAACAAAACTGTAAACTCAGGTAAATTACACACAAAAACAAATTCTGACTCAATCACGAAATTAATTGATCCAATTAATTTTTTAATTGAAATGTCTTCAATCATAGAAATGATAGATAACAAATTAATTGATACTATTAATTATTAAAGAATTGTGTTGAATCAATTAATTTTTTAATTAAATATTTTTTAAAACGTAATTAAGACTTTAATTGGAAAGCTTTTTGTGCTTCTTTTTCTGTGTATATACACACAAAACAATTATTCTTTATTTCGATCACGAAAATCGCGGATTCAATCGAGTTTTTAATTGATATACCTTCAATCACAAAAATTATAGTATCAATCACCCATTTTGATTGAAAACCAACACGATTTTCAATTAAAACTGTGATTGACTTTTGTCATGAAATCAATTAATAGTGTGATTGAATCAATTAAAAATGATTGGTTTTTGACATAAAATTCAATCAATGTTTTATTGAATCAATTAAAATTTTATTATTTTCGCGACAAAAATCAATCAACTATTTGATTGATTCAATCAAATAATTAATTGATATTGGCAATAAATTTCAATCAAAAAATTACTATATTGCGAACCCAAGACCTTATTTAATTTTGTGTTCCTTATTAAAAAAATATTCAATATTTTATTTTTGTGAATTATGCTATAAACAAATGAATTTGGGTCTTGCACAATATCATTAACGATAACCAATACGTCTAGATGCCAACCCCAACATTCAATGAAAATTTCAAGCAAATCGCATAATTTTGTTCCAAGTTTCAAAAAGTAGGGCAAGGGGGAAGTCCCCCTCCCCGTCTACATATGAAATCATCAGGTACCATATATTAATTCCATAACCTCACCGCATATTCTCTGTAAATCTCAGATAATTTAGAAAATTTCAGTTTTTTCACTGTACTTTAAAAAGTCGAACCTGATATAAATTTCATAACCTCACCCATTTTTTTCGTAAGATTTCAGTCGGGGGAGTTTAATTTTGTTTCCACTGTACTTAAAAAAAGTCTGGCAAAGGGGAGGTCCCCCTCCGCCACCAGGTGTAACAAAATTAGGTACCCCATTTTCACCACATTAACGCCCCTTACGAACTCTAAAATGCAATTTAATGCCAACGCTACTTCGCAACTTCAAGGTGAATCTTCCAACAAACACATACCGCTCTTGGTTTTAAGAGATAGATGCCCAATGTAATAGTATTGGTGAGAGCCGAAATAGCAGTGGAAGAAAAGATTTTGCTATTACACATATATATATATATATATATATATATATATATATATATATATAGATATATATATATATATATATATATATATATATATATATATATATATATATATATATATATATATATATATATATATATATATATATATATATATATATATATATATATATATATATATATATATATATATATATATATATATATATATATATATATATATATATATATATATATATATATATATATATATATATATATATATATATATATATATATATATATATTATATTTTATTATTATATTTTAGGTAACTCCTTCCACTTTTCAGTTAACGATGTAGAAAACATGTCTATTTGCTCTGAGGAAATGTATATTAAATTTACCCCAATGACGTTATTTCGAGCACATTCATAAAATGAAAGCGCATTTTCTATAGTTAAATTGTTTGTTTTTGTCATCTGCCAAACTTTTCGTTTTATGGTTGCTCCTATCCCATCGACAGCAAAGATAATAAAAGAGGAAGATGGGAGCAAAGATTATAGATTTGAGGAAGATGGGAGATTGGCTTGCGTCATACCAAATGTTGCATTTACCAGATTAGTTTAATACATGTTTGTAATCTTTTAGCTGTTTTTCGTTTTTATTTTTTAAATGAAAAATGTAATTTTCTTAATGAAACAATGTTAAATTTTAGGCAACAACAAAAGAAATACATTTTCCCCTTTATGGAAATTTATTTCGTACTCTTAATTTCTTTTTATTTGCATTTTAATGATATGTCAATACTTGTCGTATACGCGTTTGGTTCGAGTATTAGACTAATGTGGTAAATGGTTTGATGTGCTCAGTAGCCAATCTCCCATCTTCCTCTTTTATAATCTTTGATCGACAGCACCTTTGCCGTGAGAAGTTGCAAAGTAATTCCACTCTTGCAACCAAATTCAGAAACAAAAGCGGGCAAACTTCGAGCAATGAACTTATTTTTAAATTGAGAGCTGCATCCATCCGAAAAAACATAAAGATTTTGGAATTGCCCATGTTCATTTTCGATCATCTTCACCAGTTTGGTCAAAAAGCAGTAAACATCGAACTTGTTATGGCTCAGTTTGTCACTGATTATTAAATATGATTTCACTCCGCCGATCAATCAAGCAACGCATGTAAAGATCGTAACTTGGCGATAGCTGAAGTGTGCGCTCTGTATCTCATTTTGAAAAATTATCCTGTAATTCTCTGCGAAATCAATTTGCAGAACTAGGTCTCCGGCCTTAATATATTTTTTTCCCGTTTCAAAATAATTTTGCTGGGAACGTTTAACAAAAAAGTGACGTTTAAAAAAGGGCAACTGGGCATCTAATTCATATAAGAGATCATATAGAGACCCATAAGGACAACAACAATAACTAAAAAATAAAACAAAAAAATAAAAAAAATATTTTGCAAGAAAATTACTTACAATCTGGCGTAACGTGACACACTTTTGAAATTCAATATAAAATTAACTACTTCCTTAAAAGCTGAGTTATTTATTATTATTGGATTACTTTATTAACCTTCGTTAAAATCCGAAATTACACTTGATTTGCGACCGTCAGCGTTGAGATAATGACAAAAATGGTTTTTATATGACGTGACGTTACCTTAGAATGTCCTAAAAGCAAATCAAAATTTAACCGTTAACTGATATTTGTTTGGTCTTTTGCATTTATTTTATGGTTAGTTGTTGTTATAGCAGAAGATTCTCTTAGAAATAAACAAAACTGAGTAAAACGTAAACCTTAAATTTGTAGCCGATATCTCAACATCGTGAGTAAGGAAAGCTTTGAACTCTTCAATTTAAATAATTTTGAATATTTCTCTTTATAATACAATACAACTTTTCATGGTGGACTTTTCCCTGGATATATATAAAGGGTGATACGGTCAAAATTTGGTCAATATAAACTTGACGTATTTCTTTCCATTTTGCATTTAAAAAACCTGAACACCCCTCATTTTGAAGGTAGAATGTTGCTCCTATTTTGATTTTGGAATTCACTCTTCAGTTGTCAAAATGCCGTCCAAGCAAGAAGAGCAGCGTATCAAAATTTTGCTCGCGCATAGCGAAAATCCGAGCTACTCGCACGCAAAGCTGGCAAAATCGCTAAAAGTTGCCAAATCAACCGTTACAAATGTAATTAAAGTGTTTGGGGAACGTTTGCCGACAGCCAGGAAGTCTGGATCGGGGGGAAATCGAAAACCGGAAGCCGCTGAGACGACAAAGAGAGTTGCCGTTAATTTCAAGCGAAACCCTAACCTCTCTCTCCGAGATGCCACAAATAAGCTGGGTGTATCGTCTACAACCGTACATCGAGCCAAAAAACGAGCCGGACTATCGACTTACGATGGCCAAAGCGCGATCCCGGAGGCTGTACACGACATGCTGACGAAGTTTGACTGCGTGGTAATGGACGACGAAACCTACGTCAAAGCCGACTACAAGCAGCTTCCGGGACAGGAGTTTTATACGGCAAAAGGAAGGGGAAAGTTAGCAGATATTTTCAAGCACATAAAACTGTCAAAGTTCGCAAAGAAATATCTGGTTTGGCAAGCCATCTGTACCTGTGGCTTGAAAAGCAGCATTTTCATAGCTTCCGGGACTATCAACCAAGAAATTTGCGTGAAAGAGTGTTTGAATAAACGTCTGCTGCCTTACCTGAAGAAACACGGTTGTTCCGAACTGTTTTGGCCGGATTTGGTATCTTGCCATTACGGTAAAAAGGCCATGAAGTGGTACGCCGTCAACAACGCGCAGGTTGTTCCCAAGGACAAGAACCCTCCCAACACGCCAGAGCTCCGCCCAATTGAGAAATACTGGGCTATTGTCAAGCGGAACCTAAAGAAGACCAAAAAACTGCTAGGTTAGGTTAGATTAGGTTAAAGTGGCAGCCCGATTAAGATTCAGGCTCACTTAGACTATTCAGTCCATTGTGATATCACATTAACTAAAAGTACCTATTACATATGGGCACTTCTAGTTTTAACCGCTGAACCTTCTTGATTATTTTTCTTCGCTGAACCAACCAGATTGTTCCAAAAACATTAGCAGACTGCTTAAGTTAACGTTTTCCAGATCCGCCAGTAATCTGAAGCTATATGCTCCTAAAAGTTGCTTGCGCTTTACACAAAATGCAGGACACTCACACAAGAGGTGTTTAATTGATTCTTTTTCCTCCGCATCATGACAGCTCATACAATAGTCATTATACTTCGCGCCAATACTTTTTGCAAAATCGCCTATCAGGCAGCGACCCGTTATAGCAGATATCAGGAGTGATATCTGACGTCTCGAGAACATTAGCATATCTAGTGTGCGGTTTAAGTTGAAATGGGGCCATATTTGCTTGGTGTCGTTACAACCCTTGCAATTCTCCCATCGAACATTTGCCATCATAACAGCCTTCTCACGCAGTATGAGCTTGCAGGTAGCTAGGGACATACCAACAAATTCTAGTTCCCCTGGAATATGTAGGTTAGGTTAGGTTAAAGTGGCAGCCCGATTAAGATTCAGGCTCACTTAGACTATTCAGTCCATTGTGATACCACATTAACTAAAAGTACCTATTACATATGGGCACTTCTAGTTTTAACCGCTGAACCTTCTTGATTATTTTTCTTTGTTGAACCAACCAGATTGTTCCAAAAACATTAGCAGACTGCTTAAGTTAACGTTTTCCAGATCCGCCAGTAATCTGAAGCTATATGCTCCTAAAAGTTGCTTGCGCTTTACACAAAATGCAGGACACTCACACAAGAGGTGTTTAATTGATTCTTTTTCCTCCGCATCATGACAGCTCATACAATACTTCGCGCCAATAGTTTTTGCAAAATCGCCTATCAGGCAGCGACCCGTTATAGCAGATATCAGGAGTGATATCTGACGACTCGAGAACATTAGCATATCTAGTGTGCGGTTTAAGTTGAAATGGGGCCATATTTGCTTGGTGTCGTTACAACCCTTGCAATTCTCCCATCGAACATTTGCCATCATAACAGCCTTCTCACGTAGCATGAGCTTGCAGGTAGCTAGGGGCATACCAACAAATTCTAGTTCCCCTGGAATATGTAAGGTAGTCCCTAGCCTTGCCAACTCATCCGCTTCGCAGTTCCCCGGTATGTTCCTATGGCCAGGCACCCATATTAGGTGAATATTGTACTGCTCAGCCATCTCATTGAGAGATTTGCGGCAGTCGATGGCCGTTTTCGAGTTGAGGAACACAGAGTCCAAGGATTTTATTGCAGGTTGACTGTCTGAGTATATATTAATGCCCACATTTTTGGAACATTACTTCTCAGCCAATTCGCCACCTCTCTTATTGCTAATATTTCAGCCTGAAAAACACTACAGTGATTAGGTAATCTTTTCGCTATTCGAAGTTCCAGATCATTAGAATATACTCCGAACCCCACTTGTCCATCCAATTTGGAGCCATCAGTGTAGAAATCTATATATTCTTTATTCCCCGGGGTCTGTGTGCACCACGCCTCACTGTTGGGGATTAGAGTCTCAAACTTCTTGTCGAAAAGTGGACTCGCCAAAGTGTAATCCACTACGTTAGGCACATCTGGCATTATTTTGAGGACAGAACTGTGACCGTAACCTTTTTCCGACCACAGCGATAGTTCGCGCAACCGCACAGCCGTTGTTGCAGCTGACTGTTTGGCCAAAATGTCTAAAGGCAATAGATGCAGCATGACATTAAGGGAATTTGTTCCTGTCTTGCTGAATGCGCCTGAAATACACAAACACGCCATACGCTGAACTTTATCTAAACCAGTCGGTTTCTGAAGTGCCGGCCACCAGACTACAACACCATATAGCATTATAGGTCTAACCACTGCCGTGTATAGCCAATGCACAATTTTTGGTTTTAGTCCCCACTTTTTTCCTATTGCCTTTTTGCACGAGTACAAAGCTACAGTTGCCTTCCTCGCCCTTTCTTCAATATTAAGCTTAAAGTTCAGCTTCCTGTCCAAAATAACGCCAAGGTATTTTGCACAATCACCAAAGGGAATTTCAATACCCCCTAAGGAAATAGGCCTAACCGTGGGAGTTTTGCGATCGTTGCAGTACATGACTAATTCTGTCTTTGCGGGATTTACCCCAAGACCATTGTCTTTCGCCCATTTTTCAGTCATCCGGAGGGCCCTCTGAATAATATCTCTGATTGTGGATGGGAATTTTCCCCTGACTGCCAGAGCTACATCATCTGCGTATGCCACCACTTTTATCCTTTCTTTTTCTAGAGTAACCAGAAGGCTATTTATAGCAACATTCCAAAGAAGAGGTGATAGAACTCCTCCTTGGGGAGTGCCTCTGTTCACATACTTTTGTATGTTTGCTTGTCCCAGTGTGGCTGAAATACGTCTCTTCATTAGCAGTTCGTCTAACAGCCTGAGTATACATGGATCAACATTCAGAGTTGTCAGTCCATTTAATATCGAGCTCGGATGGACATTATTGAACGCCCCTTCGATGTCTAGAAACGCCACGATTGTGTATTCTTTGACAGATAGTGAGCTTTCAATAAAGCTGACTAGTTCATGTAGTGCGGTCTCAGTAGACCTGCCCTTCGAGTATGCATGCTGTCGTTTCGAGAACAAACTTGAATCGATGCTAGTTCTAAGATAAATGTCTATCATCCTCTCCAGAGTCTTAAGTAGGAATGAGGATAAGCTGATTGGTCGGAAATCCTTCGCCCTCGAGTGAGAGGCTTTTCCCGCTTTAGGTATGAAGACGACTTTTGTTTCCCTCCACTTTCCTGGGATATATGATAAGTTGATACATCCTTTATATATCACCGACAACCAGGGGATAATTTTGTCAGTTACAGCTTGTAACTCCGCCGGAGTAATTCCATCAGGTCCGGGGGATTTGAATGGTCCAAAGCTATTTAGCGCCCATCTTATTCTAGTTTCCGATACAATTTCCTCGACAGGAAACGACCGCTGAGCAACTGTGGCACCGCCAGTACATGGTTCAACCGTCTGATTTCCAGGAAAATGTGTGTCCAATAGTACCTCCAGCGTCTCCTCACTGGACGTTGTCCAATTTCCCTCCGATGTTTTAATGAAACCTGGAGCGGAGTTGGTGGATGCTAGAACTTTCCGTAGTCTGGAAGCCTCGGACGTATTCTCAATACTGCTGCAATAGTCATTCCAAGAGTTATGCTGAGCCTTTCTCAGTTCTCGCTTGTATCCTCTCAGATTCCTCTTGTAAGCGTCCCAGTCCTCAGGGGCTCTGGTGGACTTTGCCTTGTTAAAGAGTTTCCTGCAGGATTTCCTCATATTACTTAATTCCGTAGACCACCATGGTGGTCGATGTTTCCCCCTTGGCTTTCCTCTAGGGCATGCAGCTTTCAGTGAGATGTTGAAGGCCTTAGTAATCCGCTCCACTGCGTGTTCGATATCTTGCACATTTCTCATATTTGTCTCTGTTATTTCCGGTATCATCATATTGAACGATTCCCTATACCTATTCCAGTCAGCTTTCCTAACATTTGGCGAAAATGTGGTCTTGGTGATATGAACATCAAATTTGAAACTGATGTAGCGATGATCTGAGAAGCTGTGTTCACTTAAAACCTGCCACTCAGATATCATTTCATTCAGTTCTTGCGAGGCCAAGGTGATGTCCAAAACCTCTTGCCTGTTTTTAGTGACAAAGGTTGGGGCATCTCCCTTGTTGCAAACTACCAGATTAGTACGCAAAATAAACTCTATTAGCGACTCTCCCCTTGCATTAGTATCACTACTTCCCCAAATACTATGATGCGCATTCGCATCGCATCCCATAATGAGTTTCGTCTTTGTTTTCAGTGACTCCTCAACTAAGGTCTTAACGGCACATGGAGGCATCTCCCTGTCATGTCCCATATAGACCGAAGATACCCAATATTTGCATTTGGCTATTTCTAAATTGGCAACGACAGTGTCTGCATTGCACATTGAAGGAAGCAGAAACAAGTTAAGCTCGTTTTTAGCAATTATACAGGCTCGAATTACATCATTACCAGTATACTGCAATAGTTTGAACCCCGGAGTACTTAATTCACATATTTTGTTTCTATAAACATATGGTTCTTGAATAAGAACTATGTCTATGTCCCCTTTCATCAGGAGAACTTTTAAGGCAGCACATGCAGCCTTACAATGATGAAGATTTATCTGGAGGATCCGTAGGACCATCGAGATTTTCAACAACCGTCACATCAGCCGCTTCAATCGAGTCATCAAGAATGTCCTCTTCAGAGATATCGGTGACTCTCGCAATAACCATAGGTTCGACTTTGGTGAGTTCTGAGGCAATAGAAGCCTCCTCACGCATACGGTATCTATCCATGTCTTCAACTTTGGTATCTCCCTCGACTTCGCAAGAGGATCCGCTTACTTCTGATTCAGACAGGGGCTTGTCCATTTCTGAATCCTTTAGCTGATCGTTTTTATACACCTTCATTTGGATATAATGAAAGCCATAACATACACGGCCCTGGGACTTTGCCAGATGTGGCAAAGACTGAGTGTTCAATATAAACACTGCATGCCGTCTTGGTCCATCCACTTCATCCAAACGGCCAACCTTCCAATCAGCTGTTGGAAGATCTGGATTGCATCGTTTCAGTCTATTTAAAATAGATTCAGGGTCAGAAGGGTTTGCAGGTATCCAGGCATGTGCTCTAGGTCTAGCCGGTATGTCTTTCTTCTCGACTAACTCTAGAGCAGCTCCTTCCCAAACTTCACCAATTAGTATCAGAGCAGCTTTAAAACATTCTATAGACCTCTGGTCCTCAAATGCGACTAGCTTAAATCGTCCTTGATACCAACCAGCCTCTTGGTGTCGAGGATCTGGGCCGGGAAACTTTTCCAGCACCTGTGAGTAGACGACAGACAGAGCATTCTCAATTTCCCCCCATTTTTGCTTTGGAACCATACCGTCCAATGCTCCTTTATTAATGATAGCCATCACAAGGCTATCTTTAGCAACTGAGGCAAACGATCTTTGATCCCTTTTGGAGGATGGCAGCTCATCCGGCGATCGTTCCCTTTTTCCAGTCTCAAGAATTCCTTGAGCCCATTTTAAGGAATCGCTTTGTTTAGCCGACAGCGTGCTTGGGTCGACTGATCCTAACTTCTTTAGGATAAACAAAGCATTTCTGCGTTCCTTGAATCTCTTTCGTGAGGGATTACCTCCTTTTGATGTCGTTACCTTAGAAAAAGTTCGACTTGTCAGAGTGTCGCCACCTGTCGACCCGTCTACAGGTCGACTAATTGGGCCTAACTCTTGGTCATTGCCCAGATTTATAACCCCAGTCGATACCCGTCCACTGGGCCCTGAAGTTAGCAACCCAGTGGATGACTTGGAATTTCGCTGCATGGTGGCTTAATATCCCACCACACTTGAAATTCGTAGTAGGTACCTATTACGATGAGTTTATCCGCTATTGAAAAACACGTCCGTTCCGTTCGACGGTTGAATAGAGAATATGTAAGGTAGTCCCTAGCCTTGCCAACTCATCCGCTTCGCAGTTCCCCGGTATGTTCCTATGGTCAGGCACCCATATTAGGTGAATATTGTACTGCTCAGCCATCTCATTGAGAGATTTGCGGCAGTCGATGGCAGTTTTCGAGTTGAGGAACACAGAGTCCAAGGATTTTATTGCAGGTTGACTGTCTGAGTATATATTAATGCCCACATTTTTTGGAACATTACTTCTCAGCCAATTCGCCACCTCTCTTATCGCTAATATTTCAGCCTGAAAAACACTACAGTGATTAGGTAATCTTTTCGCTATTCGAAGTTCTAGATCATTAGAATATACTCCGAAACCCACTTGTCCATCCAATTTGGAGCCATCAGTGTAGAAATCTATATATTCTTTATTCCCCGGGGTCTGTGTTCACCACGCCTCACTGTTGGGGATTAGAGTCTCAAACTTTTTGTCGAAAAGTGGACTCGCCAAAGTGTAATCCACTACGTTAGGCACATCTGGCATTATTTTGAGGACAGAACTGTGACCGTAATCTTTTTCCGACCACAGCGATAGTTCGCGCAACCGCACAGCCGTTGTTGCAGCTGACTGTTTGGCCAAAATGTCTACAGGCAATAGATGCAGCATGACATTAAGGGAATATGTTCCTGTCTTGCTGAATGCGCCTGAAATACACAAACACGCCATACGCTGAACTTTATCTAAACCAGTCGGTTTCTGAAGTGCCAGCCACCAGACTACAACACCATATAGCATTATAGGGCTAACCACTGCCGTGTATAGCCAATGCAAAATTTTTGGTTTTAGTCCCCACTTTTTTCCTATTGCCTTTTTGCACGAGTACAAAGCTACAGTTGCCTTCCTCGCCCTTTCTTCAATATTAAGCTTAAAGTTCAGCCAAGGTATTTTGCACAATCACCAAAGGGAATTTCAATACCCCCTAAGGAAATAGGCCTAACCGTGGGAGTTTTGCGATCTTTGCAGTACATGACTAATTCTGTCTTTGCAGGATTTACCCCAAGACCATTGTCTTTCGCCCATTTCTCAGTCATCCGGAGGGCCCTCTGAATAATATCTCTGATTGTGGATGGGAATTTTCCCCTGACTGCCAGAGCTACATCATCTGCGTATGCCACCACTTTTATCCTTTCTTTTTCTAGAGTAACCAGAAGGCTATTTATAGCAACATTCCAAAGAAGAGGTGATAGAACTCCTCCTCAGTGGGGAGTGCCTCTGTTCACATACCTTTGTATGTTTACCCTTTATATAAAGGGTGATTCTTTTGAGGTTAGGATTTTCATGCATTAGTATTTGACAGATCACGTGGGATTTCAGACATGGTGTCAAAGAGAAAGATGCTCAGTATGCTTTGACATTTCATCATGAATAGCCGAACGATCTGCCACAACGTCGAATTTTCAGTGAATGGGCCCTAGAAAAGTTGGCAGAAAATCCGCTTTTTTATCGACAAATTTTGTTCAGCGATGAGGCTCATTTCTGGTTGAATGGCTACGTAAATAAGCAAAATTGCCGCATTTGGAGTGAAGAGCAACCAGAAGCCGTTCAAGAACTGCCCATGCATCCCGAAAAATGCACTGTTTGGTGTGGTTTGTACGCTGGTGGAATCATTGGACCGTATTTTTTCAAAGATGCTGTTGGACGCAACGTTACGGTGAATGGCGATCGCTATCGTTCGATGCTAACAAACTTTTTGTTGCCAAAAATGGAAGAACTGAACTTGGTTGACATGTGGTTTCAACAAGATGGCGCTACATGCCACACAGCTCGCGATTCTATGGCCATTTTGAGGGAAAACTTCGGAGAACAATTCATCTCAAGAAATGGACCGGTAAGTTGGCCACCAAGATCATGCGATTTGACGCCTTTAGACTATTTTTTGTGGGGCTACGTCAAGTCTAAAGTCTACAGAAATAAGCCAGCAACTATTCCAGCTTTGGAAGACAACATTTCCGAAGAAATTCGGGCTATTCCGGCCGAAATGCTCGAAAAAGTTGCCCAAAATTGGACTTTCCGAATGGACCACCTAAGACGCAGCCGCGGTCAACATTTAAATGAAATTATCTTCAAAAAGTAAATGTCATGGACCAATCTAACGTTTCAAATAAAGAACCGATGAGATTTTGCAAATTTTATGCGTTTTTTTTTTTTTTTAAAGTTATCAAGCTCTTAACAAATCACCCTTTATATCCAGGGAAAAGTCCACCATGAAAAGTTGTATTGTATTATAAAGAGAAATATTCAAAATTATTTAAATTGAAGAGTTCAAAGCTTTCCTTACTCACGATGTTGAGATATCGGGCTACAAATTTAAGGTTTACGTTTTACTCAGTTTTGTTTATTTCTAAGAGAATCTTCTGCTATAACAACAACTAACTATAAAATAAATGCGAAAGACCAAACAAATATCAGTTAACGGTTAAATTTTGATTTGCTTTTAAAACATTCTAAGGTAACGTCACGTCATATAAAAAGCATTTTTTGTCATTATCCCAACTCTGACGGTCGCAAATCAAGTGTAATTTCGGATTTTAACGAAGGTTAATAAAGTAATCCAATAATAATAAATAACTCGGCTTTTAAGGAAGTAGTTAATTTTATATTGAATTTCAAAAGTGTGTCACGTTACGCCAGATTGTAAGTAATTTTCTTGCAAAATATTTTTTTTTGTTTTATTTTTTATTAGTTATTGTTGTTGTCCTTATGGGTCTCTATATGATCTCTTATATGAATTAGATGCCCAGTTGCCCTTTTTTAAACGTCACTTTTTTGTTAAACGTTCCCAGCAAAATTATTTTGAAACGGGAAAAAAATATATTAAGGCCGGAGACCTAGTTCTGCAAATTGATTTCGCTGAGAATTACAGGATAATTTTTCAAAATGAGATACAGAGCGCACACTTCAGCTATCGCCAAGTTACGATCTTTACATGCGTTGCTTGATTGATCGGCGGAGTGAAATCATATTTAATAATCAGTGACAAACTGAGCCATAACAAGTTCGATGTTTACTGCTTTTTGACCAAACTGGTGAAGATGATCGAAAATGAACATGGGCAATTCCAAAATCTTTATGTTTTTTTCGGATGGATGCAGCTCTCAATTTAAAAATAAGTTCATTGCTCGAAGTTTGCCTGATTTTGATTTTGAATTTGGTTGCAAGGTGTTAGAGTGGAATTACTTTGCAACTTCTCACGGCAAAGGTGCTGTCGATGGGATAGGAGCAACCATAAAACGAAAAGTTTGGCAGATGACAAAAACAAACAATTTAACTTTAGAAAATGCGCTTTCATTTTATGAATGTGCTCGAAATAACGCCATTGGGGTAAATTTAATATACATTTCCTGAGAGCAAATAGACATGTTTTCTACATCGTTAACTGAAAAGTGGAAGGAGTTACCTAAAATACCTGGTATCCATCAATTTCATTTTTTGTCATGCAGCGAAGACATGCAAATAAAAGCAGCTGAAACTGCATTTTCGCATAAATCTATTATATAAGAACTGTACATTTATAATTTCCTTATGACTATCTTAACTGTTTCTTATAATCATTATCTTAATAAATAATATTAATATAATACTTAAAATGTATGTTGTGTATGTGTTAAATAATTTTTTAAATAGAATCTGAACTAAAAATTTCCCACGGTAATTTTAGTAACGTAACGTCACGTCAGACACAGAGGCTAATAAAGGAAAAACTAGAAAAAGTTTTTAAATTTTACAAGTTGGATAATAAACTAATATTCCTCTAAATATTAGTAAAAAATATTGCATACAAAAGGTCTTGTTTTGGTCAGAGTTTTGCAATTTTGTAATTCAAGAAAAACCCCACGTCCCTTTTTTGTCACATTTCGAAACTGATCATAAAGGCATATATATATATATATATATATATATATATATATATATATATATATATATATATATATATATATATATATATATATATATATATATATATATATATATATATATATATATATATATATATATATATATATATATATATATATATATATATATATATATATATATATATATATATATATATATATATATATATATATATATGTTTTTAATGTTTTTTAATACCCTCCACCATAGGATGGGGGTATATTGACTTTGTCATTCCGTTTGTAACACGTCGAAACATTCCTCTAAGACCCCATAAAGTATATATAAAGGGTGATACGGTCAAAATTTGGTCAATTGACTTGACGTATTTCTTTCAATTTTGCATTTAAAAAAACCTGAACACCCCTCATTTTGAAGGTGTGTGTGTGTAGAATGTTGCTCCTATGTTGATTTTGGAATTTACTCTTCAGTTGTCAAAATGCCGTCCAAGCAAGAAGAGCAGCGTATCAAAATTTTGCTCACGCATCGCGAAAATCCGAGCTACTCGCACACAAAGCTGGCAAAATCGCTAAAAGTTGCCAAATCAACCGTTAGAAATGTAATTAAAGTGTTTGGGGAACGTTTGTCGACAGCCAGGAAGTCTGGATCGGGGGGAAATCGAAAACCGGAAGCCGCTGAGACGACAAAGAGAATTGCCGGTAGATTCAAGCGAAACCCTAACCTCTCTCTCCGAGATGCCGCAAATAAGCTGGGTGTATCGTCTACAACCGTGCATCGAGCCAAAAAACGAGCCGGACTGTCGACTTACAAGAAGGTAGTGACTCCAAATCGCGATGATAAACAAAATACGACGGCCAAAGCGCGATCCCGGAGGCTGTACACGATGATGCTGACGAAGTTTGACTGCGTGGTAATGGACGACGAAACCTACGTCAAAGCCGACTACAAGCAGCTTCCGGGACAGGAGTTTTATACGGCAAAAGGAAGGGGAAAGGTAGCAGATATTTTCAAGCCCATAAAACTGTCAAAGTTCGCAAAGAAATATCTGGTTTGGCAAGTCATCTGTACCTGTGGCGTGAAAAGCAAGAAATTTACGTGAAAGAGTGTTTGAATAAACGTCTGCTGCCCAGGGATCCGGAGCGGTCCATTTTTTTCGCTCCGCTCCGCTCCCGCTCCGGAGAAAAAAAACCGCTCCGCTCCTCGCTCCGCTCCGAGAAAAAAAAAAATCGCTCCGCTCCGCTCCACGCTCCGCTCCGCTCCTCTTCGAGAAAATTATAGTACAAACATTGTATTATTTGTTCAATTGAGTTTTATTTTATTTAGAAAAATCGGGCGGTACGTATATGGGAGCTATAGCTAAATCTGAACCGATTTCGATGATTTTTTGCACATATAGTTAGTGCTATAGAAGATTACATTTCGCCAACTTTGAGTAAGATCGGTTATAAGGGTTTTATGACCTAATTTGACAAAATCGGGCGATACATATATATGGGACCTATATCTAAATCTGAAGCGATTTCGATGAAATTTTCAGACTTAAAGGGTGATACAGAAGATTATTTTGTGCTAAATTTGACGACGATCGGTTAGTAAAAAAAGTGCAACGTGACCCCATTTGTCGAAATCGGGCAATACATATATATGGGAGCTATATCTAAATTTGATCCGATTTCTTCCAAATTCAATAACGTTCGTCCTTGTGCCCAAAAAAACTCCCTGTACCAAATTTCATCAAAATCGGTTAATAATTGCGACCGAAATCCTGTGAACAACAAATACATGGACAGACGGACGGATGGACGGACGGACACCAAGCGCTAGATCGACTCAGGAGGTGATTCTGAGTCGATCGGTATATATTTTATGGGGTCTAAAATCAATATTTCTTGTAGGCACATTTTTTGGCAGATCAAACTTATTATACCCTAACCACTATGTGGTTTAGGGTATAATGACTTTAAAACAATGTGTTGAAATATTTTATTAATTTTGAAGATTTTTTCAGAAATATTAAATCCATTTTGACTTCATTAAAACGAAATTTGCATTCATGTTAGGATACACATTTTTATGTCGAATCACTTAGCTATAAGGACAAACAGACTTCATTGAAAAGTTTAGAGACTTTTAGACAAGGAAAAACTTTTTTTCAGAGAAATACGTCTTCTATTCTAAGCAAAATTCGTATTCGTATTTTAAGCATGTGAAATATTTGGCCTCCCGACAATATTCTTTGCGGTGCACCATCTACTATTTAATATGTGATAGAAACCAAATTTATGAAAATGGACCAAAATGGACCAAATTCTGTTTGGTCTGACCATCGGACCAAATTTAAAAATTAGAAATCTTTTGGACCAATTTTGGTCCGATCGGACCAAAACGGCAACGCTGATTGGAATTGAAAGTCTATACACAGAGTAGAAGTAACTACTCTCCGAAAGTTTTTTTTTGTTTTGCAACAGACGTAGAGAAGAGGTTTTGTTATATTTGTAATGTGTGTGTGTATGTTTATGTTTGCAACAACCTCCATCGACATCAGTCCGTGGTATACCTACGAATATTCTTACTCAGATCTAGTGTTACCTAATTTCGCTTTTTTCCCCTTTATTGTATAATAAATGTATATGCGCACATTTTTCAACCAAAATTGAAATTTTAATTAAATTTTCGAGAACTAATAAGAGAATGCTAGGATATAGTACAATAGTAAAGCAAATGTGAATGAAAAAAAGCATGCCCGGTTCCAAAGATTTTTTCTTTACTTTAACAGTTTGGGTATTAATTCCGAGCCAAAGAAGCGGAGAATACAAGTAAGGATACTTTAAAGACGTAATTCTCTTTTAAATTTGGGGGCTATGTACTTGCTTCTAGGAAGCAAATGTCAATTTTTAATTTTTTTTCGATTTTTTCGTCAGTTGTTATCAAAATCATTTAAAAACGAGTTAACGACAATTTTATTTTCCATATCAAGACTCGACTTCCAGTAGAAATTATGCTATGTTTAAAGTAAAAAGCGTCTTTAAAATAAAGTGTTGAAAAACATGTCTAATTTTTTAACGATATTGTGCTTTGTAGGCAAGATGCAAAAAGGAAACAAATTTAAAGACAATTTTATTAATTTTAAAGAATTTTTCTTAATTATTAAAGTCACGTTGACCTTACCTCAAAAATTTTATCTTTCATGTTATGATACACATTTTTAAGTAAAATCACTTAATTATAAGGACATTACAACTTCATTCAAAAGTTTATTGCCTTTTGGACAAGAAAAAAAAACTTTATTTTAGAGAAATGCGTCTTCCATGTTAAGCAAAATTTGCATTCTTATTCTAAGGACATGGAATCTTTGACTTCACGACAATATTTTTTTCAGTGTAGAAAACTAAAAAATTAAATATAAATAAGATCGTTTAATTGCATTTATTTGACGTTCATTTCAAACATCTTTGTAGTAATACGGAATGAAATTGATCGAAAGTACTGTTGTTACTTTTACAACACATACTATATATATATTTTGACATTTGCCGTTTTTGTGTTTCCCCAATGTACGTACGTACAAAAATACATATCGTACATTTTAAACGTTTACTCACACTACGCTAAGTACTAGCTAAATTTGAAATTACCTACACAGTGTAATTTCAAAGTTACACATTTCATTCAAGTAATATTTTATTCGGATCGGAGCGGTTTTTCATTTGGAGACCGCTCCGCTCCCGCTCCGCTCCGGATTTTAGAAATGCCGCTCCCGCTCCGCTCCCGCTCCGGCAAAAAAAGGGCTTGCTCCGCTCCGCTCCGGATCCCTGCTGCTGCCTTTCCTGAAGAAACACGGTTGTTCCGTACTGTTTTGGCCGGATTTCGCATCTTGCCATTACGGTAAAAAGGCCATGCAGGTGCAGGTGGTTCCCAAGGACAAGAACCCTCCCAACACTCCAGAGCTCCGCCCAATTGAGAAATACTGGGCTATTGTCAAGCGGAACCTAAAGAAGACCAAAAAAGCTGCTAAGGACGAGCAGCAGTTCAAGGCAAACTGGCTTTCTGCGGCGAAGAAGGAGGAAAAGGTGGCTGTACAAAATCTGATGGCAGGTGTCAAGCGTGAGGCCCGGCAATTCGGATTTGGAAAAGCCAAAGCCTAACTGAATATTTTTCCTGAATTTTATACTAATTGAACTTGAAAAAGAAATTTAATTTGATTTTTTTAATAAACGATTTCACCGATTTATACGCGTTTTCCCTTTTCCAAATTTTGACCGTATCACCCTTTATTCTGGGTCGTGGTGAAATTCTGAGTCGATCTGAGCATGTCCGTCCGTCCGTCTGTTGAAATCACGCTAACATCCGAACCAAACAAGCTATCGACTTGAAACTTGGCACAAGTAGTTGCTATTGATGTAGGTCGGATGGTATTGCACATGGGCCATATCGGTCCACTTTTACGTATAGCCCCCATATAAACGGACCCCCAAATTTGGCTTGCAGACCCTCTAAGAGAAGCAAATTTCATCCGATCCGGCTGAAATTTGGTACATCGTGTTAGTATATGGTCTCTAACAACCATGCAAAAATTGGTCCACATCGGTCCATAATTATATATAGCCCCCATATAAACCGATCCTCCGATTTGGCTTTCGGAGCCTCTA
This sequence comes from Haematobia irritans, assembly GCF_050003625.1. NCBI lineage: Eukaryota > Metazoa > Arthropoda > Insecta > Diptera > Muscidae > Haematobia > Haematobia irritans. The sequence continues at coordinate 112,160,723 of NC_134398.1, read as the reverse complement.
AGAGAAGAAAATTTCATCCGATCCGGCTGAAATTTGGTACATGGTGTTAGTATATGGTCTTTAACAAATATGCAAAAATTGGTCCACATCGGTCAATAAATATATATAGCCCCCATATAAACCGATCCCCCGATTTGGCTTGCGGAGCCTCTAAGAGAAGCAAATTTCATCCGATCCTGCTGAAATTTGGTACATGGTGTTAGTATATGGTATCTAATGACTATGCAAAAAAGTGTCCACATCGGTGCATAATTATATATAGCCCCCATATAAACCGATCCCCAGATTTGACCTCCGGAGCCCTTGGAAGAGCAAAATTCGTCCGATTAGGTTGAAATTTGGTACGTGATGTTAGTATATGGTATCCATGCCGGAATTGGTTCATATCAGTCCATAATTATATATAACCCCCATATAAACCGATCCCCAGATTTGAACTCCGGTGCCTTTTGGAGAAGCAACATTCATCCGATCTGATTCAAATATGGTACGTGGTGGTAGTATATGATATTTAACAACCATGCCAAAAGTGCTCCATATCAGTCCCGATCTCGAGATTTAGTTTTGGAGCCTGTTGGAGGAGCAAATTTCATCCGAGTCAGTTGAAATTTGGTACATTGTGCTAGTATATGGCCGTTAACAACTATGCCTAACTAGGTCCATATCGGTCTATAGTTATATATAGCCCTCAGATAAATCGATCCCCAATCACACAAAAATTGGTCCATATCAAGTTCATAATTGTATATAGCCCCCATATAAGCGACCCCCATATTTCAATTCTGGCTCCCTACGCACCGTGCAAAACCCCATATCGATTCGTAATTATTTGTAGACTTACCTACACATACCATTTTTGTCTAATATATGCCACGTATGGACTAACTCACAATTTAGAAAACGATGTAAGATCCCACAACCCAAATAACATAATTCGATTGTGGATGACAGTCTTTCGTAGAAGTTTCTACGCTATCCATGGCGGAGGGTACATAAGATTCGACCTGGCCGAACTTACCGCCATATATACTTGTTTAAATTATATTTCTTATTTTTTTTTAAATGTCTTATAACAAATAACACATTGCATGTCATCAAAAGCATTTTGTAACATAAAATACTTTTCAAATGACATCATTAACATATCGCAATAATTTCAGTTTATGTGTTCACTATCAGCAGCCTCGATCACCATTAAATGTAAATAAGACACAGAACTTCGGCCAGTGTAGCTTGTCTCTCCCACTCATATTTCTGCTTTCCTATTGGTTGATTGACGATTAAACAAAGGAGCGTAAGAATACGTGTGAGTTGAAATTGCTGAAATCCGCCACTACTGGGTATCTATGTTTTAAGAAAACTAGGAGTGAAAAAAATTATAATTTTAAAAGATCAATCAATACCTTTTGATTGCAAACATATTCTTATATATTTGATAAAATGATAGAGTTGATGGGTTTGATTGGTCATTTTCACGAAATAAAATTGGTCACTAAAAGAAATGAATAAAAAATATATTATTTTAGTCCGTTTAATGTAAACAGGCTTCAATGGAAAACGGTATTCACATTTCACAATTGCTTACCTTCAATAAACGTAGATTGTTTTCCATTTTTACAATACCACAAAACACAGGTAATTTCAAATGCGTTCTGTCATATATTTTTTCAAACCTTTACCACGTGGCCATTTGTTGTTGCACACTTTATTTATTTCAACCCTTTGCTATGATTTGTTGTTGAGTTCAAAATATTTATGCACACATTTTGAACGCAGCAGACAGAATGTCGCCAATCATGTTTTTCAATTTACGCGAAAAACAAAAACCCAACCGTTCGTTACGAGCTACTTCCACAGACTGATCTCTCCATCGTACATTAGTATTTGGTTGATTTTGGTCCATTCTCGTCAAATTGGTAATTTTTCAAAATTTTTAAAATTTTGAGAAAATTTTCTGTAGAAATAAAATTTTGACAAAAATGTCCATAGAAATAAAATGTTAACAAAATTTTCTATAGAAATACAATTTTGCCAAAATTTTTTACAGAAATAAACCTTAACAAAAATGTTTGTATATATACAAAATTATGCAAACATTTTGTAAAAATGTTATACACTCAAAAAAATTGAACTCTCTATTTCACTAAAGCCAATTTAACTTTATTTTAGTTCATGGAATTATTATATTTGGTGAGTTTCCTTTATTCTAAATAATTTTTTGCGTACGTTAGTTAAGGTAACTAAAAAACGTGAAAACATTATACACAAATTAAGCATAAAGATTTACTAAATTCGTATTTCTCACAACAGAGTTCATTATTTCTTTAAATTTGTAAATTTTACTAGAAATGCGTTCATCATGAACTTCGTAAGTCACTAAAGATATTCTTGCAATTTTGAACTCCAATTTTTTCCTTCAAACTACAAAATTTTCTTTAACATGTGAAAAAACTTAATTATGTCTAATAAATTTTCTTGAATTTGTCGAAAAATATTTACTTATTTTTGTGATATCGGCGTGATGCCAGCGTTTGTAGTACTGTTTAGTTAATTAAACATATTCAAAATATTCAAAATTTTCTAGAATTAACCACAAGTTTTCTTCCTGGTGAGTTCACTGTTTTTTCGGTGTATAGAAATAAAATTTTGCAATAACTTCCTATAGAAATAATACTTTGGCTAAATTTTCTATAAAATTGGCCAAATCTATATATACATAAAATTCAATCTATGTGTTTAAGCTCAAATGCCGTTTTATTAGCTTTGTTCAATCATATAATCATTTTCAAGTGTAATCCCGCCGTTAGGATTTGTCAATACCTTTTCTGCCTTTTGGTACGAAAATGAGGACATTTTCTAACGTCAAATGTCATCAACCCCCGCCTTTCGGCATCCAAGCTTTTTGACATTCTTACTTTGAGACTCTCGCTTTGGTATTTCTTCTACGAAGGTAAATATTGTTTGACGAACAATAATTTATTAAATAAAGCCCATATATTTTGGTTCAAATTCTAAACCAGTACCTTTTTATGTCTTTTCTACTTTTATGCCACGCATTCATTGGTCCTTCGAACCGGATAATTGTTGGAAAGTATTAATTCGGTGTTTTTTATTTCTTCCTCGAAGGCAAAGGCTACGCCAATCAACAACAACAACAAACGATCGACGATCACCATCCTCTACGAGGCATTTTCAATTTATTGCACATAAATATTGTTACGAATTTGATAATTATAGATATAAGTTTATTTAAATTAGTTTCCGTTAATTTAAAATTTAAAATTGTAACGATAAAATTTCGCTATCACTTGTTGGAATCATCTATTCATTTTCTAGTATTTTCCTGAATTTCTTTTATGTTCTTTTGTTTGCTTACCGAAATGTTAGTTCTTACTCTCTCATAGAATAACAACCCCTTTGCTTTGTTATTTTGCTTTCTCATTTCATCTCATTGTCTATTGTCATTGTTGTTGTAGTAATGCGAGCATATATCTATGTGAGTGTGTATGTGTTTGGCAGCCACCAGACGAATTACTTAATGGTCGTAGATCCTTCTAGCATTGTCTAAGAATGTTCTGGCGTCGCCAGAATATTGTAGTGCTACCAGAATGTTCTCGTATTGCCACACCGTCATATATAAAAGCGCTCGCATGCTGCTAACGAGTGAGTCTTAATTAAAGCGTCAAACGAATAACTTCAGTGTGAACGAATTGTAAAGTGTGAAGTCATAGTAAATAAATTGTAGATTGTCGTTATTTAAAAGAACTGTGTTTTAATTGTCGGGTAATTAAAAACGCCTAAATATAAAAACGTAACAATTGGTGTCAGAAGTGGGATAACGGAAAAAAAATCTACAATGAAGTTTAATGAGCTTCGTGTGGAAGACTTAAAAAAGGAATTGAGCAAACTGGAGCTGCCGACAACAGGCAATAAGACCCAGCTTCAAAAGCGTCTACTGGAAGAGTTTGAACGGCGTAATATGGACATTGCGACGCATGAGTTTGATTATAAGGAAGACATTGATGAATCAATACTCGTCAATACAAGCAGTGTAGAAACTCCATCTGTGGCTTCGAGTGTTGTGGATTACACATCAATGCTCAATGTTTTGAGCAAAATGATGGAAGCAAATTCTAGAAAAATGGAAGAAAATTCTAGATTGCAGAAAGAAAATGCCCTACAAATGGAAGCAAGTTCAAGAAAATTGGAAGAAAAATTCGATGAAAATTCTAGAATTCTCAATGAAAAACTACAACAAATTTCTGAAGGCATGGAAAAACGTGTGGACCATATAGAAAATCAAATTGTGGAATTGGATAAGAAAGTTCTTTCTGTGGATGAGAAAATTATGGTTCATGATGAGAAGTTTCTGCACATCGAGAAAAAATGTCAGAGCTGGAAATTAAAGGTGGTCCAGTGCACGTCATTGAGGGCTCAAAAATCAAAACTCCTGTTTTCGATGGCTCAACGTCATTTGATGTCTTCAAATTCCAATTCGAAATGGTTGCTTCTAGAAATTTGTGGAATGACGATGATAAAGCAATTGAACTTCTATTGGCATTAAAGGGCAATGCTGCTGATGTGATACAAAGCATCCCCGCTGCTTCTAGAAATAACTATAATGAAGTAATAGCGGCACTTCAACGCAAGTATGGTGGAGAGCACAAGCAAGACATCTTTAGAATGGAATTAAGAGGTAGAGTCCAGAAATCAAACGAGACTCTACAAGACTTTGCAACAGAAGTTGAGCGGTTGGTGCTACTGACATACCCAGGAGAGAGTCACCCACTTGTGGACTGCATCAAAATTGAGACCTTTGTGAATGGCATTCGAGACCCAGACATAAAATGTGCAACATATGCGTCACAAAAGGCTACATTCGCAGAAACAGTAACTTTTGCACTTGCGCAAGAAACTGCGAGATTGCTGGCACGGCCTCAAATTCACAAAGTACGCAGAGTAGAGACCGAGTGTGAAGAATCGAAATCTATCATTGACTCGATGAAAGAGCCAATGAAGCAGGTAATGCAAGAATTGAAACAGGATGCAACTAAATCCCGAATCAAATGCTATAACTGTGATAAGACGGGACATCTAGCTCGAGAATGCAAAGCACGACGCAAACGGTCAAGATCCACATCACCATCTCCATTAAACAATAACCATAAGAAGGTGACCCCACAGTCAAGTGAGTCACCTTTAAACTAAATCGAGCTAGTTCAGCGGGGCAAGAGCTGGCTCCCACAGACGATGGCCCCACCATCTCCATAGCAATAGTTCAACAGAAAAATAACAATTTAACTATTGCGGGTGTTATTAATGGCGACAAGCGTACTTTGACGTTGGATACTGGTGCATCAAAGTCTATCATTAGATCTGATTTAGTAAAAGGAAAAGTTACACCACTGATTGGAGTCAAGCTACGCACGGCTACAGGGGAACCCGCAACCGTATATGGAAAGGTCGCCGTAAAATTAACTATTGCTAACAAATCCGTTACTTATGATTTCATTGTGGCCGATATAATAGACGAAGTTATAATTGGAGCGGATTTCATGATTGCTTTTGGTATCAATCTGGATATGAAGCGTCGTGTAATGACATGGTGCGATGCCGAAATAACGGTAAACGTGGGCTATAGTGAGAATACACCCGTCAGACGTTTGACAACGAGCCAGTCAGAGTCTATACCACCGAATGCCGAAGCAATTATATGGGTTCCTATGAATGGAGATTGTGAAGTCGGCCAATTGTGGGTTGTTGAACCAGCAGAAAACAAAAGCAACAACATCTTGATAGCAAATGCCCTGGTAACAACGAACGAAGAGAGACTAATACCAGTTCGTGTCTTGAACTTGTCTGACAATCACGAGCAAATTGTAAAATTTTCTGACATTGGCAAATGTACACCAGCCGAGGCAATAGTCAATTTGGAAGGCAACTCATCAAAGACACATGGAGCAGTGAGAAAACATCTAGAAGCGTATGTCGAGGCTTGGACACGTCATCTATCGCCGTCAGAGAGAAATAAAGCCAAGCAATTGTTGTGGAAAAACGCCTGTGCTTTTGCTTCTGAAAAGGGAAATCAAGGAAGAACATCTGTAGTGAAACATGAAATTAAAACCGCAGAAGAAAAGCCCATAAAACAGGCACCACGAAGTGTTCCCCTGGCAAAAAGAGACGAAGTTCAAAAGCTCATAAAGGAAATGGCGGAGAGTGGAGTGATCGAGCCATCATCAAGTCCTTGGTGTTCCCCAGTTGTGCTGGTCAAAAAGAAAGATGGAAGTACCCGATTCTGCGTGGACTACAGAAAACTGAATGATGTCACCAAAAAGGACAGTTATCCGCTTCCACGCATTGATGACACGTTGGACACACTAGCCGGAACAACATGGTTTTCTACGCTTGATTTGCAGAGTGGATATTGGCAAGTAGAGATCGCCGAGAAAGACAAGGAAAAGACGGCTTTTGGCGTTAATGGCGGTCTCTGGCAATTCAATGTAATGCCGTTCGGGCTCTGCAACGCTCCGGCTACCTTCGAAAGATTGATGGAGCGGGTACTGAAGGGGTTGCACTGGAAGTCGTGCTTGATATACTTGGACGACATCATAGTGATGGGCAAAACATTTGACGAGCACCTTAAGAACTTGAAAGACGTTATCCAGCAATTGTCAGCCGCTGGTCTACGCCTTAACGCAAAGAAATGCTCCCTTTTCCAGCGGGAAGTTAAATACCTGGGTCATCATGTGACTGCAGAGGGCATATCCACCGATGAAGACAAAATCCAAGCTGTCAGAGATTGGCCACGACCCCGAAATCTCCACGAATTAAGAAGTTTCCTTGGGTTATGTACATATTACCGACGATTCGTCCCAAACTTCGCCAGCATCGCCGCTAGTCTCCATAAATTGACGCAAAAAGGTCAGAAGTTCCAGTGGAGCGACGAACAGGAGGATTCATTCCAACATTTAAAAGAACTTTTATGTTCAGCTCCTGTTCTAGCGTATCCTATTCCGGGCGAAAAATTTGTTTTGGATACAGATGCTAGCGCGCATGGTATTGGAGGTGTGCTATCCCAACAGATAGACGGCAAGGAGAAGGTCATCGGATATTTCAGCCGAACGTTGTCCAAGCCCGAAAAGAACTACTGTGTAACGCGACGAGAGCTGCTAGCCGTCATAGAGAGTGTAAAACATTATCATAAATATTTGTATGGACAACACTTCTTGCTCAGGACTGATCACTCAGCTCTACGATGGTTGCTCCAATTCAAGAATCCGGAAGCTCAACTGGCACGTTGGATCGAGAGGCTCCAAAGCTATGATTTCAGTATCGAGCATAGAAAAGGTGGAAAACACGGTAACGCTGACGCCTTGTCACGTCGACCTTGCAGTATAGAATGCAAGCACTGCTCGAAAGCTGAACACAAGGAGGAGATTGTTGATATTCGGCTGTTACACGTCGAATCTGGAGTGGACTGGCCAACAGAACAGCGTAAAGATCCCATTTTGATCAAAATTATTTCGGCAAAGGAAGAGAACAAGAAGCCCAGTAAGAAAGACATCACAGCAGAAAGTCCACTTATGAAATCATACTGGGCTCAATGGGATAGTTTAGTTCTAGTCAATGGATCCCTGCAACGTAAATGGGAAAGCGAAGATGGCAAGAGCAGCCGAAATTTGATCATCGTTCCAGATTCCAAAATAAGAGATGTTTTGGCAGAGTTCCATAATGGTCCCAGTGGAGGTCATCTGGGAATAACCAAAACCGTCGAGAAAGTGAAGCAACGATTCTACTGGGTTGGATGCCAGAAATCAATTGCTGAATGGGTAGCCAATTGCGAGAAGTGCATGAAGGCGAAAGGTCCAACAAGGAAAAGTCGAGGTCCTATGCAAGAGTATAGACCAGGAGCCCCGTTTGAAAGAATAGCAATGGACGTGGCAGGCCCTTTCCCAGTAAGTGATTCTGGAAACCGTTATGTCCTTGTGGTCATGGATTACTTCAGCAAATGGCCGGAGGTGTATGCAATTCCAAACCAAGAAGCAAAAACGATTGTGGATGTTGTCAACAAAAACTGGATATGTCGCTACGGTGTGCCGTCCGAGATTCACTCAGACCAGGGAAGAAATTTTGAATCGGCCATATTCAAAGAGATGTGTGAATCCCTTGGTATCAAGAAAACGAGGACTACACCATTACATCCACAATCCGATGGCATGGTAGAAAGGTTTAATCGCACTCTGGAGGAACATCTTCGAAAAGTAGTGGACAACGGCCAGAGGGACTGGGACGAGCATATACCAAAGTTTTTGCTGTCGTATAGATCTGCCATTCATGATTCCACCTCTCGAACACCGGCCAATGTTCTATTCGGAACTGAGTTGAAGTTGCCTGGTGATCTGATATTCGGTGCTAAACCTAATGAGCTCGCCATGGAAGAAAACAGAAACGACATCCCAAACACTTTCGGTGAAGTTCACGAATCAGTGCGCAACAAAATAAAAATGGTCAGCAACAGAATGAAGGCGAGATACGATCGTGCTGTAAATACTGAAGGCTTCCAAGAAGAAGAATTGGTTCTGCTATTTAACCCGCAACGAAAGAAAGGATTGTGTCCTAAACTGCAAACACAGTGGGAAGGCCCATACAAAGTCATCAAGAAGATCAATGATGTTGTATACCGGATTCAGAAGGACGACAGCCCTAGATCAAAGATGAAAGTTGCACATCTGGAACGATTGGCTCCTTACGGAACAGGTTCTGTGCCTGTTCGGGACGAACAGGCTTAAGCGGGAGGCAGTGTTACGAATTTGATAATTATAGATATAAGTTTATTTAAATTAGTTTCCGTTAATTTAAAATTTAAAATTGTAACGATAAAATTTCGCTATCACTTGTTGGAATCATCTATTCATTTTCTAGTATTTTCCTGAATTTCTTTTATGTTCTTTTGTTTGCTTACCGAAATGTTAGTTCTTACTCTCTCATAGAATAACAACCCCTTTGCTTTGTTATTTTGCTTTCTCATTTCATCTCATTGTCTATTGTCATTGTTGTTGTAGTAATGCGAGCATATATCTATGTGAGTGTGTATGTGTTTGGCAGCCACCAGACGAATTACTTAATGGTCGTAGATCCTTCTAGCATTGCCTAAGAATGTTCTGGCGTTGCCAGAATATTGTAGTGCTACCAGAATGTTCTCGTATTGCCACACCGTCATATATAAAAGCGCTCGCATGCTGCTAACGAGTGAGTCTTAATTAAAGCGTCAAACGAATAACTTCAGTGTGAACGAATTGTAAAGTGTGAAGTCATAGTAAATAAATTGTAGATTGTCGTTATTTAAACGAACTGTGTTTTAATTGTGGGGTAATTAAAAACGCCTAAATATAAAAACGTAACAATATAATTATATTATCAACAACCAAGGTATGTACTTTCAGTGATAATTAAAAAGCAAAAACAATAGAAAAGGAAGATTGGAAAATGGGCGACGTCATACCAAAAGATGCATTTACGGTGTTCGATACATACACGTTCGTTCATTTTTAATTTGCAATATTTTTTGTTAAAAACTTACAAATGATGTTAACTTTTGTGTAAATAATAATGAGAAACTTTTGACCGATTGTTCTACGTCATTCCCTGATATAAATTTCTTTTTATTCTTAGTTTAATTTGTGGAACAAAAAATCATAAACGACACGTTTGCATCGAACGCCGTCAATGGTTTGATACCCTCTGCTGCCATTTTCCCATCTTCATCTTCCATTGTTTTTGGTTGTAAGCATCAAAGATTATAAAAGCATCAAAGATTATCTTTGGTCAAAGATTATAGAAGAAGAAGATGGGAGATTGGATTGCGTCATACCAAATGTTGCATTTACCAGATTAGTTTAATACATGCTTGTAATCTTTTTGTTGTTTTTCGTTTTTATTTTTTAAATGAAAAATGTAATTTTCTTAATGAAACAATGTTAAATTTTAGGCAACAACAAAAAAAATACATTTTCCCCTTTATGGAAATTTATTTCGTGCTCTTAATTTCTTTTTATTTGCATTTTAATGCTATGTCAATACTTGTCATATACAAAGATAATAAAAGAGGAAGATGGGAGATTGGCTTGCGTCATACCAAATGTTGCATTTACCAGATTAGTTTAATACATGTTTGTAACCTTTTAGTTGTTTTTAGTTTTCATTTTTTAAATGAAAAATTTAATTTTCTTAATGAAACAATGATAAATTTTAGGCAACAACAAAAAAATTAAATTTTCCCTTTATAGAAATTTATTTCGTGTTCTTAATTTCTTTTTATGTGCATTTTAATGCTATGTCAATACTTGTCGTATACGCGTTTGGTTCGAGTATTAAACTAATGTGGTAAATGGTTTGATGTGCTCAGTAGCCAATCTCCCATCTTCCTCTTTTATTATCTTTGGTCATATACGCGTTTGGTTCGAGTATTAAACTAATGTGGTAAATGGTTTGATGTGCTCAGTAGCCAATCTCCCATCTTCCTCAAATCTATAATCTTTGTCTTTGGTAAGCATTGGTTTACCAATAGGCATCAATAGTAAAGAGTTATACAGTTGCCGTTCAACTTGCTATACACACGTACTCACACAGGTGTTACATGCAACATACGTTCGAACTGCATACACGTTGGTTTAATAGCGTGGGTCGCTTACGGCGCTAAATTATAAAAATATTTTTTTGCAAGTTTAATTGAGAGAAGTATTTATTGTTGATTCCTACGGATATCGGTCGTTTACTATTATCGTTCGTGTTACGTGGTAGTGTACCCTACGGTTGGTCTATATAAACAATAAAATAACAGTATTTATTATATATTATATTATTTTAATCATGTCTGTTCTGGGTCACACCGCATTGTGCACCACACTATACACTTTCTACACACCACACACAAAGTTAGTTGTTCTGAGTCACACGTGTGAACACTTTTTTCGGACTTTTAATCGAAAAATGTGACAGCTGATTTTTTCTGCAAGCCATATTATTTGCAGACAGAAATTATAAACAAAACATATTTTGCCGGTATAAAACATAAAAAATTAAAAGTAAGTGCGTAACTCAAAGCCATAAAATGCCTGTCGGATTTTTGTTAGCAGTGAATAATGTAAGGACAAGAGCAATTTATCAAGAAAAAGGAGACAATTGCGTGATGCTTCAAATCTGTTTTGATTTGTTTTTTTCTATCCCTCCTCAATGTTACTCATGAACAAACGTTTTTGTCCATGAGTAACATTGGTTTTGGTCAAACAGTTTTTAACATCCATACATTAAAGGAAATTTAATTATAGTGGGCATAATTAACTATTCTGTTAAGGTTTTTCTCATTTGTATTGCTTAAATATTTACAATAATATTGCAAACAAATTTTCTATCGTGGCGGCCTTCATGTGCAGAAAGATATTGGCGGCGTTAGTTTTTTTTTGTGATTTGCTCAGTGATTTGTGCACCAAGAACACTTTGCAGAATTGAAGATGCCATATTTTTCATGCAATAAATTTGGTAAAATTCACTTTTCTTAGCCCATTGATTTTGTAAAAGTTATAATTTAATTGCCTTATATTTTCAAAAAGACCTTTGATTTGTTTAGGAAAGCGGATAGTATTCACAAAAATCAAAGATAATTTTGCTTAAAACTTTTTTGTGTTAACTTTTAAAAATTGTGGCAACATTATGCTTTCGAACACACTGAAAATCAGCTGATTAAAACAAACCCAAAATTTATACACCAACCAGAGGAAATTTCGGTTCAAATTTTAGATGGATTTTTAAAATCGTGGTTTCTGACATATATAAGTGACTTTCCCAATAAAATTTGCAAATATTTATAAAATGAACATATTAAAGTTTCAGATTCTGTTATTTATTTGTTATAAAAACTTCTAACTTTGCATACGATGGCTGTACACTAAGCCTACACAAAAGAAATGTTCGTGTACATTTTTCAGGTCTATGACGGTGTATAGTGTTGGCCAGAACACCTTTTAAGTGTGACACCATACGTAACTTGTACATGTGTGTACCAGAACAGACACGAATATTGACATATTTGAGTTTCCACGAAACTTTTTGATTTTTATATTATTGTTGTTGTTGGACCTTACCGTTTGGTAGCGTGCATGTTACAGTCCGTGCACCCTACAATCGGTCAAGTTGATATTTTACAATTTAAAGTTCACGACTTTTTATTATTTTGTAATTTTTCCATTTGGCAAGTGATATTCACGATACACTTGCACAAATTTTTGGTATCTACGTACACTGGGAGAAATTTTGGATAATATATACACTGAGAGAATCTCTCTCGTAATATATCAAGTTTCAATTTTTTCGATAATTCGCCACGCAAAAATCATTCTTTGTATTCTACGATACACTGAAAATATTTTTTGTATTCACGATACACTTTAATAATCTTTTGGTACACAGGATACACTGGGAAAAATATTGTAATATTTTCCAAATAAAGATTTTGCATATATTTCGCCATGCGAAAAAGGGTTTCTTGTATTTACGATACATTTGAAGAAACTTTACGTGTTTTCATACACTTAGAGAATTTTTTCGCCAATTTTTACAAAAAGTTAAAATACTTATCATTTACCTTACAGAGCTAATTTTAGCTGGTATTTCCAATACACTGTAAGGAAATTGGTGTATCGACGATACACTGTAAAAAATTGGTTGTACTCCGTACACTGTGAGAAATTTTCTGATCTCATTTTTTGTGTTTTTGTGGTAATTACGTTACCTTGTTCACATTTGCGGTACTTTCGGTACACTGCGAAAAATATTGTGTGTTGACGATACACATTTCGCATACACTGGAAAAAAACTGCATTTTCATTTGTTCGACGACAAATCGAAGTAGCGTTTGGATTTATACTCTTTTCGAGAGTTTTGGACATCACGTGTCAATTTTTTCGCCCTTTAAGTTTGACAGTACTTGGTCATAATGACTACTACACCACTGACTGCTTTCACAAGAGCAACTGACGCAGTAGTCCGATTTGAAACGAAGTTTCACAGTTTGCGAGACGATGATTTAACCGCCTATAGACTAGAATGTCATGGTTCCGAGGCTAAGTCGTTGTGGGAAAAAGTTAAGAGCTTATTCGACGAATGTCTTGACTTTGTGTCCACACAGAGCAACGCAACCGAGGCAGTCGCCGCTGCTGACAGCAAATATGATGTGGCTTATAATTGTTATCTGAACGTTATGGAATCAATTCAACGTAAATTGGATGCACTACGTGCACCATCTAAGCATTCTGCTAAATCGCCTCGGTTGGAGGACCAAACATCACTTTTGAATGTTTCTCATAGGTCCGATGACTCACACAGTTCTTCCGTTAGCTCTAGGGGAAACAATAGCTCCTCCCACAGTCTCAATCTGCCGCCTTGTGATATAGATGTTTTTGACGGCGATTTTCTCAATTGGCCAACATTTAGAGATTTCTTCACAGCGGTACACGCTCACAAAAAATCGCTTCTGTAACATATACCCCCAAACATATTTTGCTTCAAGCATATACATTTTTGGGTATTGCCCAAACATTTATATGTTTGATCTCTTCCAATATATAATATGTTTGAAAGCATATTGGTCTAAACAATATATGTTTGGGTAGTCTAAGTTCCAAACATTTTGTGTTTTTGCATCCAAAATGTGAACATATAATATGTTTGGAAGCATTTTGCACCCAAAAATATTATATGCTTAAAAAAATTCTCCCAAACAATATTGTGCTCAAAATTTTATTTATATATTTACAATCATAATGAATTATGAAAATAAACAGGTAATATAGGTGCTAACAACATAGGTTTTCGACCTGAATGCTCAAAATTTTGTTTCTGTATTGTATATTCCCCCACATCTTTCTCACTTCCACGAGATTTTTTAGTTCTTTGCACCTTTTTCTGTAATACAAACATTGTAGAAGAAATTATTCAATTGTATGATTTTTTTTATTTTAATTTTACCTTTTGCCGGACGGGGACTCGAACAGCGGACCACACAGTTTGTAAGGATCAAAGAAGTAGCTGATCAATTGCCCAAGGAAAAATAAAATGTTAATTTTGTAATAACAAGCAACAACCACCAACTTAATTCAATATCGCTCCCTGTTAAATAGCGCTCCAAGCTACTAAACACATATATTTTTATAGGCTATTTCTAAATTAATATATGTTTGCATCCAAGCATATTATATTTACAAACATTTTATGTCCCAAACATAATATGTTCTAACATATTAACATATATGTCCCAAACATGTTATGCTAGTTTATGAACATTATATGCTTGCACTCAAAAATATTGTGTTCCAAACATATAATGTTTATAGCCAAACATATGAAAAACAGTCTTTTTCATCCGTGTATATATTAACAATAGCCGACTTAGCGAAATTGAGAAATTATGTCATTTGCTCAAGAAGACCAGTGGTGAAGCTCGCGAGGTTGTTTCGAAATTTCCGCTCACGCATAGAAGCTTCGCTCTTGCGTGGAAGGCGCTAAAGGGTACTTATGATAATACCCGCCTATTGGTGAACCACCAACTCAAATTATTATTCGATTTACCGGTCTTGGAGTCTGAAACCAGTTCAGGACTGAAGAAACTACAACGTGGTATCTCGACATGCATTTCGACAATGTCCATCTACGATGTGGCCACTGACGACTGGGATCCCATCCTCGTGTTTTTATGCCTTCAGAGCTTGCCGAAATGTACAGTCACACTTTGGGAACAGAGTATTAAGGACAAGTCTGCTTTGTCTTCTTGGTCAGATTTGGACTTCTTTCTCACGGAAAAAATCCAGACATTGACATGTCTTCGCGATATCCGCGGCATTGACGCCAGGCCTCCAGCCAACAAAAGAATTTGCTCGCATTTCACGAATGCGAAAACGACTCGTTCCCCAACAAGTACGCCTCCTTACTCCCAATCTTCTCCTGACAGATTATGCGTTCTCTGTCGACGACAGCATCACCTCAGAACGTGTTCTAGGTTTCATAATCTTTCAGTTCTTGAGAGGATGAATATTGTTAAGCGTCATCAGTGCTGCATGAATTGTCTGTCCCGCAGACATGTTGCAGCTAATTGCCCCAGCGCATATGATTGCGGTAAATGTAGTAGAAGACACCACACTCTTTTGCATAGGGATATATCAGATAGCCCTAGGGCTACTCCTGTCGTTTCTGCATCCGTTACACGGGATCCCGGGGTAGCATTAGTGGATACCGATCAGCCTTCTATATCGACTGGCATTGTATCAGGGACGTCGAGTAGACAGGTATTCCATACTTCACGTACTGGAAATGTATTATTAGGGAGTGCAATGGTGAATATCGTTCACCAGGGTATCACGTATCCTGCTAGGGCCTTAATAGATCCCGCTTCGGAATCATCCTTTATTACGGAAGGATTGCGGAACCGACTTGGGCTGAGTACGTCTTCGACTTCGGCTACAATTTCTGGTGTGAATCAAAGTGTTTCGATCACGTGGAGAGAACTTTGTTCACTTTGCATTGGTACCCCACTGGATGAGTCGCTCCTACTGGAGACTACAGCGTACGTTCTTCCGAACATTTCCGGCAACCTGCCATCTTTTTCTCCAGATCGTGACATTGTGTCTAGTATGCCAAATCTACGTTTGGCCGACTCCAATTTATTTGTTTGTCGTCCTGTTGACCTTCTATTGGGCGCGGATCTTTATCCGAAAATTTTATTGCACGGTACTCTGACGAATATTTTGGGATCGCTACTAGCGCAAAACACAGTCTTCGGCTGGGTTGTCACGGGTCCTATCCCTTCCTCGAATATTTCTGTCTACACGACTACTGTGGACCTCCCCAAGGAAAATAGTCTTGACGAGACACTTCTCCACACTTTGGGAACTAGAAGAGCTTCCCCGACGTCCTCTCTTATCTGATTCAGATAAGTTTTGCGAGGAAAATTATAAAACGACAACCCGAAGGTATTCTGAGTGAAGATACTCTTCCTCTTGAAACTTATTTCTTCGGACATATCTGAGTGAAGATACTCTTCCTCTTGAAACTTATTTCTTCGGACATATCGGAAACCAAGGACAGCCTGGCTGACACAATTTCTTCGAAATTAGGCATCCCTCTTGTGGAAACCATGAATTAAGACGACTCACCACGACTTTGTCCGGGGGTATATACAGTTATACCATATGAGGCCAGTTTAGATTACGCCTACAAATGAAAATTTGTTATCTGCCTTATCGCCGGTCATCCACCGATAGAAAGACAATTTGACTTCGATTGGATTTCACTGCCTTGAATGACATTTTTACACGTCGGTCCGACTCAACAATCAGACTTGTTTCTCCTCGTTTTGAGGTGGAGGTTGTATAGATTCGTATACAATTGCGATATCACACAGATGTATATATGTTTACCCGTCCTAGACATTTCTGCATTGAGTACAGTTAAGCTATTCTCTGCAAAATATTATCCGGAACTTTTAGTTGCAGACAGTGACTTGGACAACTTTTGCATTTGGTTGACGGCACGGAGAATGTTTCCTCTTTATGTACAAGTCCTACGGAAGTGCATGTACGTTGACGACGTATTGACGGGGTACCATATTTTAAATAATGCGTCTGGTTCAAACGGCAATATACACCACAATTCTGAGCTGTCTTCTCACATAGAACGCGACGCTATTTTTACCACTACTGGTTTTAACAATGAGATTATGTGGAATGCTTTACAGGTCACGCCTCGATGATAACCCACGGTTATATTTACAAAACTGTCTGCTTTTCTACGAAAGCGGTAACTTTACATGCTACTTTTGATTTGTCCACGACATTCTCGACGAGAACTATTACTCCCCACTACGTGGAAATTATGTCGTCTTCGCGATATTCGTCCGGGGACTATCGGTCGTCGTTTGTTCAAATGGATTACATCCATGTCTTTTAGGGAGTTAACATAGGTCTATCTGTCGCGTTATGCTCGCGTCCTCTCTAGTTTTTGTTACGTGAAAAATCTTTGGTTTGATGGCCGCGTTCGAATCGCAGTAGATCGGTCTACAAGTTGTAAGGCGACCTACGGTTTCTGGTCACCCCATTATGTTAATTTGGTTTTCCGTTCCGAAATCTTTCTATATTTTCATAGATAGAAAACATAGCAAAGATGGCTGCCACCCTTCCAGAGTCTGAGGACGACGTCCCCATGTTGGCTGAGGAACGGGAGATTAATTCTAGCATCGCACCCCTTGCCGATGAACATACCATCAGTACGACTACTGATTCTGCCATTCTGGCCGACAATGTTGCAACAGCAACCAATAAAAACCGTTGACGACGGCTTCTGGAGTTCCTCCAGGAGAATTATTTGTGGCTTCGCCACCCCTTTCGTCACCAGTCGAAAGAACCAGGGCTCGAGTATATCGACATATACGCATGGCATCATTCACGTGATTTCAAGCCGATGCGCGTTTAACGAAAGCTGCGGACCGTAGCGCTTCACAAAATGAGACCACAAATATACTCTAGCCCCGGTCACCCATGGGCCTAACTCACAAAGTTCGGGTGGGATATATCGGGTCCATGCCACATAATTGGGGTGTAAGGCAGTCCTCAACTGCCTTCTGACTTTACGAGTCCTCGACACCCGGCTCTTCCGAGTCAAATTGAAATTTAACAAGTATATACAGCAGTAAGTTCGGCCGGGCCGAACCTTAAATACCCACCACCATGAACCAAATATTAGGGTTTCCTTTGAAATTTCAGTAGGGCTTGAGGACTTGGGGACACTTCCCGAAGATAAATTTAAAGATTTCACCTATGAGGACTATATCAGATTCTGGATTTATAAGAACCATTTTTGTTTGAGTTTTAGAGGAATCATTAACATCTCTTGTAAGTGCGCAAGAAAATTATAAAATAACGTCTTGATTTGAAATCTTAAATCTGTAGAAGTAAAATCTGGAAATTTTACATTGAGTTTCAAGCAATTTTCATGATCAGTGCGCCTTCTACATCCTCAAGAAGTGAAGTCGGTCTATATGGAGGCATTACGAAATGGACCGATAGAAACTTAATCCGATACACGTTTTTGTGAGTCTAAAATACCAGAATATTTACAATTTCAGGCAAGTCGGATAAAAACTACGGTTTCTACAAACCCAAGGAGTTAGATCGGGAGATCTTTCTTATGGGGGCTATACTAAAATATGGATCGATACTCACCGTTTTCGGCACACTTCTTTATGGCCCGAAAATACCTCTAGATTTCCAATTTCAGGCAAATTGGATAAAAACTTCAGATTCTAGAAGCCCAAGAAGTAAAATCGGGATATCGGTCTATATGGGGGTTATACCAAAACATGGACGGATACTCACCACTTGTGGCACACCTCTTTATAGTCCTAAAATACCTATAAATTTCCAATTTCAGGCAAATTGTATATAAACTACGTATTCTAGAAGCCCAAGAAGTAAAATCGGGAAATCGGTCTATATGGGGGCTATACCAAAATATGGACCGATACTCACCATTTTCGGCACACCTCTTTATGGTCCTAAAATACCTCTAGATTTCTAATTTTGGACAAATTGGATAAAAACTACGATTTCTATAAGCCCAAGACCCCACATCGGGAGGTCGTTTTATATGGGGACCATACCAAAACATGGGCCGATACTCACAATTTTTGGCACACGTATTTGTGGTCCTACAATACCTCTAGATTTCCAATTTCAGGTAAATTGAATAAAGACTGCGGTTTCTATAAGCCCAAGAAGTAAAATCGGGAGATCGGTCTATATGGGGGCTATACCAAAACATGGACCGATACTCACCATTTTTGGCACACCTCTTTATGGTCATAAAATACCTCTAGATTTCCAATTTCAGACAAATTGGATAAAAACTACGGTTTCTATAAGCCCAAGAAGTAAAATCGGGGGATCGGTCTATATGGGGGCTATACCAAAACATGGACCGATACTCACCATTTTTGGCACACCTCTTTATGGTCATAAAATACCTCTAGATTTCAAATTTCAGGCAAATTGGATAAAAACTACGATTTCTATAAGCCCAAGACCCCAAATCGGGAGGTCGGTTTATATGGGGACTATATCAAAACCTGGACCGATGTAGCCCATCTTCGAACTTGACCTGCCTGCAGACAAAAGACGAGTTTGTGCAAAATTTCAGCACGATTGCTTCATGATTGAAGACTGTAGCGTGATTACAACAGACAGACAGACAGACAGACAGACAGACGGACAGACGGACATCGTTATATCGTCTTAGAATTTCTCCCTGATCAAGAATATATATACTTTATATAGTCGGAAATCGATATTTCGATGCGTTACAAACGGAATGACAAACTTATTATACCCCCGTCACCATTCTATGGTGGTGGGTATAAAAATCGATCGGGCTTAACGAGTCCATTTTCGATCGCGTGCTTGACGAGCACATTTGTAAATATGAATTTGTTTTTGAAAAAAATGAAACATGAATTGGAAACCATAACAAGAGAAAAAAAGAATTGAACTAAAATAAAATGCTCATTTTTGTTAACTGAAATGTACATCCTGTATACTTTCATTATTTAAGTGTAACTATTAATTTATGTTTTAAACTTTGCAACATGGCTGGATGTTGCAAGGCGGGCGGCAATGTTTAAGTTCAAACGCCGTTTTATTAGCTTTGTTCAATCATATAATCATTTTCAAGTGTAATCCCGCCGTTAGGATTTGTCAATACCTTTTCTGTCTTTTGGTACGAAAATGAGGACATTTTCTAACGTCAAATGTCATCAACCACCGCCTTTCGGCATCCAAGCTTTTTGACATTCTTACTTTGAGACTCTCGCTTTGGTATTTCTTCTACGAAGGTAAATATTGTTTGACGAACAATAATTTATTAAATAAAGCCCATATATTTTGGTTCAAATTCTAAACCAGTGCCTTTTTATTTCTTTTCTACTTTTATGCCACGCATTCACTATGTTTGTTTATTTGTTTGATTGTTTGTTTATTTGTATGTTCCGAGTTGGCTCCGAAACGGCTGAACCAATTTACTTGAAACTTTCGGAGATCGTAGGGGGCGTTCATGTGGTGAAAATAGGGTACCTCATTTTTTTACAGCTGGTCGTGGAGGGGGACCTCCCCTTTGTCGGACTTTTTGAAAATTGGACCAAAGTTGGCCGATTTGCTTGAAATTTTCATAGAATGTCGGGGGCATCTAGAAAAAAAATCCGCTACATTATTTTTCTATATTTGGTCGGGGAGGGGGACCACCCCTTTGCACGACTTTTTTTTTTTAAGTACAGTAAAAACAAAACTAAACTCCCCCGACTGAAATTTTACGGAAAAAATGGGTGAGGTTATGAAATTTATATCAGGTTCCTGATTTTTTAATAAAAATAAAAGGGCACAGGGAGACATCCGCTTCTCTTAAGTACATACAGAGAAACAATTAAACTTTACCGAGTTACTTGAAATTTACAGAGGACTGGGGAAAGGTTACGATATTAATAGTTATACCTGATTTTGTGATATTTGGACGGAAGAGAGGCCGCCCCTTTGGGCTTATAATTTGTTTGAAATTTTCTGGGACGTTTACAAAAGACACGCTACATCACTTTTCGATATTTAGTCGGGGAGATGGTCCTCATCTAAAACTGCAAAAAAATTCTTAAGTTTTCTTGAAATTTACAAAGGCAGTGGGGGAAGGTTATGAACGTAGAGGCATCCTTCCTTGCCCCACCCTTGAAGGATAGTTCCAAGAATTTTCAGGGAAGGTTAGGGGTGCTATTCACTACGGTGTTTGTCGATATTGTATCGGGGAAAATGACGTCCCTTTAAAACAATAGAGCAAAATTTAAACATCTTCGATCTACTTGAAATTTACAGGGAACGTGGGAGGAGATGATTAAATTTATACATGATTTTTAAATTAGTATATGATTTTTCGATACCTGGTTGGAGAAGAGGAAAATCGATAGAATTTATAGGGACCATTGAGTAGTTGTGAAATTAATATCGGGTACGTGATAGTCCGATATCAGGTCGGAGTGGAGCGAAGGTTGGGAGAGGGTTCCCTTTTTTTCTTAAATTGAAAGTATAGGGTTGTCCGTAAATGGGAACTCGGTACATAATTTTATGATTTTTGCACAGGCTTCTGCCAGACTTATTTTTAGTAAAGAACTTAAATTTACATGAAATTGGCAGCCAACATTTTCCAACATTTTAGCAAAAGTTAATGTGGTACAATTTTTTACTACTTTTGCTTTTTCCGATTTATGGGATGGAAAACAGTTATTCTTTGTACGTTATTATAATATAGTGCTTAATTTTCAGATATGTTGAGGAGAAGGATACCTTTCCTTGACAAACTACACTTAAAATTCACAAGAAATATAGAAGATTGTCCAACTACTTGAATACAGAACATAATTAAAAAAATTTGGAGGAAAGGGTACACCCTCTCCCCGACATTTTTTAAAACGAACCGTTTTACATATGCATATTCGCCGTATTTGTACCTATAAACGAAGAAGCAAGTAGTCCGATTTGTTTGAAAGAATTCAAATCTTTTCGAATTTGTTTTCATCACGAAGGATATGGTTGACTAAGTTAATGCAAAATGTTCCTACAAATACGCTTCGGAAGGCGCAGCGAAGCGGGCCGGGTTACGCTAGGCTGATATATAAACTAATGACCTGAATTATGTAATGGTGAAAAAGTTCTTTCTTTTGGATTTAAAAATATGAAAAATATCCGAAAATTATAAAAATATGTATTTTCCATTCATATTTGTTTTTCTATTTCCAGAATTTGCAAAGTATCATCAATATAATACCAAATATTACATTTTTTGCCATTATTTTTGTCTTTGATTGGTTCAAATTTTATAGACGATTTCAATGTGTGGAAATTTTGGAAAGGAATTGTTACTAAAATTAAATTACCGAGCTCCTTAATACACCTTTTTATGCTAAACGACTACAACCGCAAAAGACGATTATAGATATGCAACCTGGAACTATGCAGATTATGTTTAACAAAATTAGCTTTTAATTGAACAAAATTAAATTCGAATTATTCTGATTTAGCTTACAGACTGCTGATTTATTGGAAATCTAGGCGCATCTAAATATTAGAAGGAACATGCTGACATCGTTAATATGATAAGGAAGATAATGATTTATATAGTTTATTTTTTAACCCTTTAGGGGTTCAAAGCTTCTCTAAGTGGTTTCACTGGAATGTGGAACGCCGTTCGGACTCGGCTATAAAAAAGAGGTCCCTTGCCATTGAGCTTAACATGGAATCGGGCAGCACTCAGTGATGAGAGAAGTTCACCAATGTGGTATCACAATGGACTGAATAGTCTAAGTGAGCCTGAAATATCGGGCTGCCACATAACCTAACGTAACCTAACCCTTTAGTTGTTATTGTTCATAATTGTATGTCTAAGTTATGTTAGAACAAAACACACGTATAACAAAAACCAAATTCTTTAGTCTATAGCATAATTCAGAAAAATAAAATATTGAAGATTTTTTTTATAAGAAACGCACATTATCTTTTATTTCAAATAAAACTAAATAAGATTTTGGGGGCGCAATATATACATTTTATGATTGAAATTTATTGCCCATATCAATTAATAATTTAATTGAATCAATGAAATGATTTTTGTCGCGAAATTAATTAAAATTTTAATTGATTCAATTAAAACTGTGTAATTGATTCAATCACACAATTAATTGATTCCGTGACAAAATTCAATTAAATTTTTAATTGAAAATCGTGTTGGTTTTCAATCAAAATTGGTGATTGATACAATCATTTTCGTGATTGAAGACATTTCAATTAAAAAAATGATTGAATCCGCGACGCAATGTGAATTATGAGTTTCTATGGCAAAGATTGGAGATAGATAATAACGCAACTTCGAAAATCTAACGACGCAAAGTGAAAACTAGTACTAATTCAACAGCGACGCAACTTCGAAACAACGCAAAACAAAACGACGCAAACCGAGGTCTAGGTGTAATTTTTTGAGGCTGTGGTTGTCGTTAAAGAACTATATAATTCGATGGAATTTTAATATTTATATTAAACTTACGACAGGCGGCGCACTTAGGTTAGGTTAGGTGGCAGCCCGATGTATCAGGCTCAATTAGACTATTCAGTCAATAGTGATACCACACTGGTGAATTTCTCTCTTATCACTGAATGCTGCCCGATTCCACCTTAAGCTCAATGACAAGGGACCTCCTTATTATAGCCGAGTGAAACCACTTAGAGAAGCTTTAAAACCCTCAGAAATGTCACCAGCATTACTAAGGTGGGATAATCCACCGCTGAAAAACTTTTTGGTGTTTGGTCGAAGCAGGAATCGAACCCACGACCCACGATGGTTAGCATGCAAGGCGGGCATGCTAACCATTGCACCACGGTGGCTCCCTAATAGTTCTTTTTATTGAACGTTCAACAAAAAATAATGTCAAAAAAGGAAGTGCTGAGATTAGCACAATTAGCACTAGAGTAAGCGGGTACATCCTCCTTCGCTTCTGTAAGCAATAGCTTTTTATGTTTTTTTTTATCACGACTTCTTACGAACGAACGAAATTGTGCGAAGAGACATTAGCAACAATAAATTAGTTATCTTGTGTTTAAAGGATAAAGACGTGTTTTACGGACGATTTTAATTTTCTCTTTTCTTTCTCTTATATTGTTTAATTTAATTCAAGGTAAGAACAAGGGCAAGCAACGCGGACTGGATTGGTTCAACAAAATCGGGCTACCGCTTTAACCTAACCTATCGCGGACTGGGCCCAGCTAGTATAATTATAAAAAAGGAAGACTGTTAAAATGTTTAATTTCATAATTTTTGAAGGCAGTATTTTACCGATAACTGGCAGTACTTTAGCGCTGTTATCGTTCAAATTTGCAAAGATTTCCTTATTTAATTTTATTGAAATTCATACAGAAAAGCGCATTTAAGTGGGACATTTCCTCACTGAAAAATATATTGTCGTGAGGCCAAAGATTTCATACGAATGCAAATTTTGCTTAGCATAGAAGACGCATTTCTCTAATATAAAGTTTTTTTCCTTGTCCAAAAGTCGATAAACTTTTCAATGAAGTCGTATTGTCCTTATAATTAAGTGATTTTACTTAAAAATGGGTATCATAATATGAAAGAACATTTTTTTGGGGTAAGGTCAACTTGACTTTAATAATTCAGAAAAATTCTTTAAAATTAATGAAATTATCTTTAAATTAGTTATCTTTCTGCCTCTTGACAACAAAGCAAAAAATCGTTCAATAATAGGACATGTTTTTCAACACTTTATTTTAAGGATGTTTTTTACTTGAAACATAGCATAATTTCTACTGGAAGTCGAGCCTGAATTTAGAAAATAAAGTTGTCGTTAACCCGTTGTTACAGGACTTTGATAGCATATGAAGAAAAAAAATCTGAAAAAAACGAAAAATCAAAATTTGCTTCCTGCAAGCAAATACACAGAACCCATATTTAAAAGAGAATTGTGTCTTAAAAGTATCTTTATTTGTATTCTCCGCTTCTTTGGCTCGGAATCAATACCAAAATTGTTAATGTAAAGACAAAATCTTTGGAACCGCGCATTCTTTTTTTAGTGCTTGAATTCCTCGCAAAGGTAAGCGCCGATTGACTTTGACTTCCCTTACAAAGCTGCTAAAAATTCAGCTAGGTAGGTTCACATAAAACAAACATCATACTGTTTGGATAGTATATGTTTCCTGCAAAATAGAAACATATTTTTGATTTAAAGGAATTGTCCTTAAATTAACTGAAATATTGAAACTTTAGATTTAAGATAAAAACGCTTCAAATATAGGCTAAGACATATTTTAAGGATTTAGCGTCTTTGGTTTAAAGTTTTTTTTGGAATAAAGAAAACATTTTTTACTTTGAAGTATCCGTAGAGACTGAAAATTTGATAAATGAGATCTGTATCCTAATTTTAATTTGATTGTTCCTAGATTTAAAGCCAGATAGGTCGCTAGAAAATGTCTTTATTTTAAAGAAGCCGCATCTTTGGCTCGGAATCAATACCAAAATCCTTAAGGGAAGGTCAAAATGTTTGGATCCAAGTAAACTTTTTTTGAGTGTATGCTTGGGACATATATTAGTAATTTTTTGAGGGTGTACTATATAAGACTCGTGACCAATGGTGTTTTCTTTTCTTGGAAAAAATTACGAACATCTGCACGTTAAAAATATAGCATTGTTTTAGATTGCTAGCATTATAAAAATGTAGAAAACTACGTGGGACATTCGGCGAAAAACAGTCATTATTTCCAAATAAAACAGCATAATAAATCTACATTATTTTGATAGTTTTTATTGTTATATCAATATTTGTATCGATTACATGCTTAATTTTTAACTTGAAAATTGATCTGAAAGAAGCTAAAAATTAAATGAAAGACGGATATAAATTTTATAAAATTCTTATATGCATCAGTTCATTATTTGGTATCTTAATATATGATCAGTATTTATTATAAATACTCGTGCTATATAAATATTAGTTTTATTTTGCATTATTGCGTTTTTTATACGACATTAGAATTTTATTATTTTCTTTACACATTCCATGATGTTATTGACTTTCATACCTAAACTTAAAACAAATGAAAAGAAACTAATTTTCCTTCTAAATGACTCAATATTGCTCTCTTACAGCATTATCAAAATATTGAATTATTTATGTATATGTGTATCACTTGTATTTTCATAGTATTGAAAATTGCACGCAGAGAAGAAACATGATTGTCACAATCATATTCGAAGAGCAAAATAATATGATAGGAGTTATTTTTGCGGCGACCATGTAACATTTTAACTTGCAACCATGTTGGATCAGTGAACATGGTTCTAAGAAAAATATAATTGTCCTCATCTAAAATGTTATTATATTGATAAAAAGAATTTTGTTTGAATGAAAAGACAATGGTCACGATTTAAAATGTTATGGTATTCATTCAAAATGTTTTTCTTCTAGTTAAAAGCAAGGATTATAAAGGGTGATTTGTTAAGAGCTTGATAACTTTTTTTAAAAAAAAAACGCATAAAATTTGCAAAATCTCATCGGTTCTTTATTTGAAACGTTAGATTGGTCCATGACATTTACTTTTTGAAGATAATTTCATTTAAATGTTGACCGCGGCTGCGTCTTAGGTGGTCCATTCGGAAAGTCCAATTTTGGGCAACTTTTTCGAGCATTTCGGCCGGAATAGCCCGAATTTCTTCGGAAATGTTGTCTTTCAAAGCTGGAATAGTTGCTGGCTTATTTCTGTAGACTTTAGACTTGACGTAGCCCCACAAAAAATAGTCTAAAGGCGTCAAATCGCATGATCTTGGTGGCCAACTTACCGGTCCATTTCTTGAGATGAATTGTTCTCCGAAGTTTTCCCTCAAAATGGCCATAGAATCGCGAGCTGTGTGGCATGTAGCGCCATCTTGTTGAAACCACATGTCAACCAAGTTCAGTTCTTCCATTTTTGGCAACAAAAAGTTTGTTAGCATCGAACGATAGCGATAACGTAACGTAACGTTGCGTCCAACAGCATCTTTGAAAAAATACGGTCCAATGATTCCACCAGCGTACAAACCACACCAAACAGTGCATTTTTCGGGATGCATGGGCAGTTCTTGAACGGCTTCTGGTTGCTCTTCACTCCAAATGCGGCAATTTTGCTTATTTACGTAGCCATTCAACCAGAAATGAGCCTCATCGCTGAACAAAATTTGTCGATAAAAAAGCGGATTTTCTGCCAACTTTTCTAGGGCCCATTCACTGAAAATTCGACGTTGTGGCAGATCGTAAGTCTATTCATGATGAAATGTCAAAGCATACTGAGCATCTTTCTCTTTGACACCATGTCTGAAATCCCACGTGATCTGTCAAATACTAATGCATGAAAATCCTAACCTCAAAAGAATCACCCTTTAGAAGAAGATGATGGGAGATTGGATTGCGTCATACCAAATGTTGCATTTACCAGATTAGTTTAATACATGCTTGTAATCTTTTTGTTGTTTTTCGTTTTTATTTTTTAAATGAAAAATGTAATTTTCTTAATGAAACAATGTTAAATTTTAGGCAACAACAAAAAAATTACATTTTCCCCTTTATGGAAATTTATTTCGTGCTCTTAATTTCTTTTTATTTGCATTTTAATGCTATGTCAATACTTGTCATATACACGTTTGGTTCGAGTATTAAACTAATGTGGTAAATGGTTTGATGTGCTCAGTAGCCAATCTCCCATCTTCCTCAAATCTATAATCTTTGGTTAAAAGAACATGGTCACAACCTAAAATGTTTTGATCTTTATGAAAAAACGTTTTTCATCGTCGAAAAAAGGACGCCACTTGAGAAAAGAAAATACAAAATTAACTTTATTTATTTGTTTTTATTTATTTATAAACTAATTCATTGTTTGTTTGTATTTATAATGTCAAACATCACATATTTTTACACACACTATTTTATTTCAATTTCAACAATAAGTAATCATTCCATATTTACATCGTGTGCCCTTCAAATGTACAAACGCAGACATCATGTAACTGCAAATAAAAATAAATGATCCATATAGCAAAATGCAGAACAAAAAACAGGTATATTTTTCAATTACACTTTCCTTTTTTGTGTTCACATAAAACCACGTGCCACTTATGAATAAATAAATTAACACAAAACACAGTACATCCATATTCTCCGTCCATTCCAAGAAACAATCAACACACGACTGACGCGCAAAATTAAAATTGTGTACCTGCTCAATGTTTTTATAAAATTCTTTTCGCTGCAAAAAAGTTAAAAAATTAAATGGTCACGAAAAAAATGTAAATGGTCTTTATGGCCATGTAATGGTTCTAGACATATCTATACGTAACCTATAAAAATACTTTTTTTCCCTGTAAAAAAGTAAAAAAATTGAATGGTCAGGTACATGATTTTCCCGACCATTTAATAGTCTCAAATTCTATCATTTAAATGATAGAACATGTTTGCGGTATTTGATAACCATTCAAATGCTCATTGCCACCATACATTTTTCTCCGCTCGAAAACTATTTTTACAAAGACAAAATACATGGTTTTCGCGGGAATTACATGTTCTAGATAAGCATTAAATGGATGCGGCAACCATGTCCAAACATGGTTTTTCTGTGCGTGTGGATGAGCCGAATTCCGTTTTTATAAAATAATAAAATCTACGAACAAAACTAATAATTTTTGTTTATTAGAAAACTAATAAATATTCCAGCAAAACAAAATTGGAAGTGGTTCTAATGGCACGACTTTACAAGCACTTTTAAGCAGGTGATCCTATAGATGTTCTTTATTTTAACTACCCGGAAAGTATTTTTATTTCATTTGTTTATATCTTGGGTTTTTCCTATTTTTGATTTTAATTTTAAATTCTTGTTTTCAAATAAATTAATAACACTATAAGAAAAAATAGTTCAAATATTAATATTTTCAAATATATATGTCGAATAGAATTGCGAAATCTCCTCTAGAAAACTTACGAATTTGTGAATGCATTTGAGATCAGACATGCATTACAATGTATTATAAATGATAAATACTATAAAAATTATTTATTTAGTAAAATATACTTTTTTCGGTAGGATATGCAACCGCATGTATATTTTACTCCTTATTAGTGTCAACTTATATTTACGTTTGATTTACTACTGAATCCCTTGAGTGAGTTTTAGCAGATTGATACTTTTTCTCCACACGCACAGAAAAACCATGTTTGGACATGGTTGCCGCATCCATTTAATGCTTATCTAGAGCATGTAATTGCCGCGAAAACCATGTATTTTGTCTTTGTAAAAATAGTTTTCGAGCGGAGAAAAATGTATGGTGGCAATAAGCATTTGAATGATTATCAAATACCGCAAACATATTCTATCATTTAAATGATAGAACTTAAGACTATTAAATGGTCGGGAAAATCATGTACCTGACCATTCAATTTTTTTTTAACTTTTTTACAGGGAAAAAAAGTATTTTTATAGGTTAAGTATAGATATGTCTAGAACCATCACATGGCCATAAAGACCATTTACATTTTTTTCGTGACCATTTAATTTTTTAACTTTTTTGCAGCGAAAAGAATTTTATAAAAACATTGAGCAGGTACACAATTTTCATTTTGCGCGTCAGTCGTGTGTTGATTGTTTCTTGGAATGGACGGAGAATACGGATTTACTGTGTTTTGTGTTAATTTATTTATTCATAAGTGGCACGTGGTTTTATGTGAACACAAAAAAGGAAAGTGTAATTGAAAAATGTACCTGTTTTTGTTCTGCATTTTGCTATATGGATCATTTATTTTTATTTGCAGTTACATGATGTCTGCGTTTGTACATTGATGGGCACACGATGTAAATATGGAATGATTACTTATTGTCGAAATTGAAATAAAATAGTGTGTGTAAAAATATGTGATGTTTGACATTATAAATACAAACAAACAATGAATTAGTTTATAAATAAATAAAAACAAATAAATAAAGTTAATTTTGTGTTTTCTTTACTCAAGTGGCGTCCTTTTTTCGACGATGAAAAAATTTTTTTCATAAAGATCAAAACATTTTAGGTTGTGACCATGTTCTTTTAACTAGAAGAAAAACATTTTGAATGAATACCATAACATTTTAAATCGTGACCATTGTCTTTTCATCCAAACAAAATTCTTTTTATCAATATAATAACATTTTAGATGAGGACAATTATATTTTTCTTAGAACCATGTTCACTGATCCAACATGGTTGCATGTTAAAATGTTACATGGTCGCCGCAAAAATAGCTCCTATCATATTATTTTGCTCTTCGAATATGAATGTGACAATCATGTTTCTTCTCTGCGTGCAATAATAAAATAATTTGGTTAGTTCTTTCAGCAGCAACTATCCTATGGAGAATTGGTGCAAACTGCAAATGCTCTCCCAATTTACTGAAATACAGTTTTTAGAATAATTGTACATTTTGTCCAACATATTGAAAAACAAGTATCCTTTCTAGTGACGCACAGTGGTCCCAATTTGTTTTTTTTTTTTTTTTTGTAATTCTGAAACTTTTGAACGGTTAAAGATATCAACATAACCTCTAAGTTTGCAAATTTGAGGGTCTGTAGTAGGTCCACGGGCTGACCTGTAGGCGCTGAAAGTTGGTCACCTCGGGAGTTATGAAATTTATTTTAGCTGTCAACTCCGCAATTTTGAGCCAATTTCGTGCGTGTGCAATTATCATTTACCGTTCGTCAGGTATGGGCCCACAATTTATTTTTTGCAAAATTTTGACAAAAAATGTGTACCCATGTTCTTTAGATTAAAAGTTTTAAAGTCCACAAATTAGAATAGAAAACAAGTATATAGGGCCATTAGTTCTGCCATGCCGAAGCTTATGTACCCTCCACCATAGATTGCGTAGAAACTTCTTCTAAACACTGCCATCCACAATCGAATTACTTGGGTTGCGGTAACGCTTGCCGATGGCAAGGTATCTTAAAGCCTTCTAACACCGTCTTCTAAATTGTAAGTAAGTCCATAAGTGGTATATATTAAATTAAAAAAGGTCGATTAAATACGTATATAATTCAGTTTGACAAAATTTTCTATAGAAATAAAATTTTAACAAAATTTTTCTATAGAAATAAAATTTTGACAAAATTTCCTTTAGAAATAAAATTTTGATATATAACATTTTGGTAGATTATTTTTGGCTCGAGTGGCAACCATGATTATGAACCGATATGGACCAATTTTTGTGTGATTGGGGATCGGCTATATATAACTATAGACCGATATGAACCAATTTTGGTATGTTTGTTTGCGGCCATATACTAACACCGCGTTCCACATTTCAACCGGATCGGATGAATTTTGCTACTCCAAGAGGCTCCGGAGGTCAAATCTGGGGATCGGTTTATATGGGGCTATATATAATTATGAACCGATGTGGACCAATTTGTGCATGGTTGTTAGACACCATATACCAATATCATGTGCCAAATTTCAGCCGGATCGGATGAAATTTGTTTCCCTTTGAGGCTCCGCAAGCCAAATCTCGGGATCTGTTTATATGGGGGCTATATATAATTATGGACCGATATGGGCCAATTTTAGCATTGTTGTTAGAGACCATATACCATAACTATGTACCAAATTTCTGACGGATCGGATGAAATTTGCCTCTCTTTGAGCCTCCGCAAGCCAAATCTGGGGATTATATGGGGGCTATACTCGTATATAATTATGGACCGATGTGGACCAATTTTTGCATGGTTGTTAGAGACCATATACCAACACCATGTACCAAATTTCAGCAATATCGGATGAAATTGGTTTCTCTTTGAGGCTCCGCAAGCCAAATCTGGGGATCTGTTTATATGGGGGCTATATATAATTATGGACCGATGTGGACCAATTTTTGCATGGTTGTTAGAGACTATATACCAAATTTCAGCCGGATCGGATGAAATATGCTTTTCTTCGAGGCTCAGCAAGCCAAATCTGAGGGTCCGTTTATATGGGGGCTATACGTAAAAGTCGACCGATATGGGCCATTTGCAATACCATCCGACCTACATCAATAACAACTACTTATGCCAAGTTTCAAGTCGATAGCTTGTTTCGTTCGGAAGTTAGCGTGATTTCAACAGACGGACGGATATGCTTAGATCGACTCAGAATTTCACCACGACCCAGAATATATATACTTTAAGGGGTCTTAGATCAATATTTCGATGTGTTACAAACGGAATGACAAAGTTAATATACCCCCATCCTATGGTGGAGGGTATAAAAATATCGAATTTTGACCTTTTTTTGGAAAAAGCACATATATTCTTACTGTCGTAACATTTTTTATAGACTTTTCCCATTCTTTTAAATAATAAATTAGGATACATTTTAAGCTTTTATCGGCCATTTTGGTCAAGTAGTATATGAGTTCTTCTCTTCTCAGAATCGGCAATTAAAAAATGCACAGTTAGCATAATTAACATTCTAGCTACACATGCCGAGTTTGGTTAAAATCCGTTCAGATATAGCCCCCATATATATCTTACGCCCGATATGCACCCATATGGCTCCAGAAGCCAAATTTTTTCTCTAATCCAACACAAATATGTTTATGGTATTTTACTCCAAGTAATAAAGTAGAAGTAACCAATCGGCACCTTAATAATATATATGCTTAACCCTTGTGTATGTGATAACACCGGAAGCGATACCAGCGTGATAAGGTCCCGTGGGACCTAAATTAAAAAACGGATGGTAGAGAGGTTATCCCTACGATATTTTTCGATTATTTACTATAGGCGGAGTCTTCTATGACGCACAAATTGCATATATAGATATTTGTTTGTAAATATAGAGTTTTCTTTAATTTTTAATAGAATACAGATAATGTTTAAATTTTTGATTAGTATTCTAGAGGCCCTGATGTTTGTTACAGGCGAGGTACCTATAAGTATCCTTATACGTACCAAGCAACATATTGTTTTGGTAGTTGAATGTTCTGTACAAACTGGATTTTTGAAGGAAAAACAATACGATTTTTTTAGTGACGCTAGTTTTGTTCGCAGTATTATATGCATAGTGGTTGCTTCAAACTTGGTCTAAATTGACGAACATCTTGCCAAATTCCAGGAGCCGATGGGTCTGGAATGTGCATAGAAATATATAAAACTTAGATCGACCATGATTTCTATGAAGTTCGAATAACTTCTTTTCCACGTGTATTTTCGCTACAGTGGATATATCCTCGAAAGACATAAAATTATGTACTACGAAGCAACGAAATCCATGGAAACTTCAAAAATAACAAATTCTTCTAAATAACGGTATTTTGTTAACGTTATTAATTGTTCCAAATACAAAAATCGCAATATCTTTACGCTGCTTTTAAAACTGCGCTGAAATCACTAATGCAATTAGTGGTAGGTCCCATTGGACCTCATCACGCAGAATCGCACTAAACTTTTTAAAATAACTATAAAAACCAATTTAACGATTCAATCACATAAAAATGTACAGTTTTCAACTTAAAACACTTTAATACAAGAAGTCATAAACCATCACGCTGCAAATCATGCAAAAAATAAAGATATGTAGGAATAAAAATCAAAAAGGTCCAGCGGGACCACATCACGCACAGAAGGGTTAAGGTGAAACGTAATAGGTTTAAGCAATACAAACAATATTTTATTTGGACAAATCCTGAAAATACATATGCTTAAAGCACAATGTGTTTGAGAATAAGTTACAGAATAATTTTTTTGAGGGTGTATTTGTCGTTAAAGAACTATAGAATTCGATGGAGCGCAATCTTATTTGGTAGAAGTTATTTCCAAAAACATATCGAATTTGGACCATTTTTTTGGAAAAAGTCACATACATTTTCTGTTTTCTCCCAATCTTTTAAATAATAAAAAAGGATACGTTTTTAGCTTTTATCGGCCATTTGGTCAAGTAGAATATAAGTTCTTCTCCTCCCAAAATCGGCAATTTTTCAAAAAGAAAACTATTCTTGGACAGTTACCATAATTAACATTCTAGCTACGCATGCCGAGTTTGGACGAAATTTTTTATCTCTTTATTTATACACCCAAAGAAATTTGTTAGTAGGGACAGCAGAAGTCTGCTAAAACAGCAGAAAGTCTGCTGAAAAAGGGACAGCAGTCATTGTTTGCTGACATAGCAAACATTTCCTGCTATTTTTTAAGCTCGACTACACTAAATCATGTTTTATTTTGGCTGAAACAAATAAATATATCAATTTAGGAGCTATCCTAACATAATTAAAACAATATTTTATGAAAATCTATAGTAAATGATTAAAAATCTGAATATTTATCGAATTGAGACATAACAGCAAACAAAATGTTTGCTGATCGTATTTATGAGCTTCTAAGTATATTACAGTACTAAAATATACCAAAAATTACTTTTGGTTCTTAAATATGCTTTGGGGAAAAATGTATAACCTAAAAATTTTATAATTTGTTGTTCATTAGGCTCTGAAGTACAAAAATATAACAGCAGACATCGACTGCTGTTATTTGCAGACTTTTTTCTATGAGTGTATTACAACTGAGTTTACTCATCTAGTACTTTTAGAGTAGTTACAATTACAATACTAGAATATTTACTCTAGTGTAAAAATTTGGTGAGAAATAGTTCAACAACTATACTCTAGCTTATTACTTTTCTGGGGTTAGTTTACCAGATCCAGGGGGACAATCCTATGGAGCCTCTTAGAGGTGGAGTAGTTTCTTTATCTATTATTTAACTCGTTTGAAGTTTAGTCTTATGTTTTCGAGCAATGAGTAAAATTTCTTGAGAAATTGTTCTCACTCCTAAATCTCGATGCAAGTCACTATTAGGGCTGTTTTCTTTTTGCACTGGATACAACAGAACATCGTTGCACTGGTGTTCTATCCAGAACATTTCATCAGTGCAAGTCGCGCCGATCTTGCCAGATTGTGTTTTGATAAAGTGACGCTTCATCGATTCACAATAGCACTTTATTGTGACTAATTTATGGAAAAACATGTAATTGAAAGTGGTATAGTGTCATAAATAATCGCAGCAGTAAATATTTATTACTAATTTGAGCATCTCATACACAAAAAATGCAAGATTTCACTTCTTTTCTGTGATTGTTTTTAAACAGCTGATGACAGTGTTGCATATTTTTGGAGATGTCCTGGATAAACGAGTACTCTGTTTTCTTTTAGTCGTTCACGGCTTAGGGTATCCAGTCCTAAAAGAAAACAGCCCTATTGCCGATGTACCATGGCGCATTGACTACATGCACAGAAAAACCATGTTTGGACATAATTTAATGCTTATCTAGAGCATGTAATTGCCGCGAAAAACATGTACTTTGTCTTTGTAAAAATAGTTTTCGAGCGGAGAAAAATGTATGGTGGCAATAAGCATTTGAATAGTTCTCAAATACCGCAAACATGTTCTATCATTTGAATGATAGAATTTGAGACCATTAAATGGTCGGGAAAATCATGTACCTGACATTAAATTTTTTTACTTTTATGCAGGGAAAAAAGTATTTTTATAGGTTACGTATAGACATGTCTATGGCCATAAAGACCATGTACATTGTTTTCGTGACCATTTACATTTTTATTTTTTTTTTGTAGCGAAAAGAATTTTATAAAAACAGTGACAGGTACACACGATTTTCATTTTGCGCATCAGTCGTGTGTTAATTGTTTCTTGTGTTAATTATTTCTTGGAATTTGCAGTTACATGATGTCTGCGTTTGTACATTTGATGGGCACGATGTAAATATGGAATAATTACTTATTGTTGATATTGAAATAAAATAGAGTTTGTTAAAAATATATGATGTTTGCTTGAACGGCATTATAAATACAAAAAAAAAAAACAATGAATTAGTTTATAAATAAATAAAAACAAATAAATAAAGTTAATTTTGTGTTTTCTTTTCTCAAGTGGCGTCCTTTTTCGACGATGAAAAAAGTTTTTTCATAAAGATCAAAACATTTTAGGTTGTGACCATGTTCTTTTAACTAGAAGAAAAACATTTTGAATGGATATCATAACATTTTAAATCGTGACCATTGTCTTTTCATTCAAACAAAATTCTTTTTATCAATATAATAACATTTTAGACGAGGACAATTATATTTTTCTTACAACCATCTTCACTGAGCCAACATGGTTGCAGGTTAAAATGTTACATGGTCGCCGCAAATATAGCTCTTATCATATTATTTTGCTCTTCGAATATGATTGTGACAATCATGTTTTTTCTCTGCGTGCACGAAAAACCAGTAAAGTTGGCGAAATTTAAGTTTGACCTCTGTGTCTTTTTTTTTCTTGACATGTTCTTTCCATCTTATTTAGCGTCAAGGTTCATTCCCAACTATTTTGCGGAATTTGCAAATGGTATCAATGGCGTATGTGAAATCCGTTTATTCGTAAATGTCATATAAATGGACATGCTTTAATTTACGTTCATCCTCCATTTATCAATGCAGCATTGAATGTTGGATAGAGCATTGCAAAGCTTTGAAGTGGCTTCAGTTTCAGAAGTTTGGTTTAAATCGGTTCAGATTTAGATATAGCCCCCATATATATCTTACGCCCGATATGCACCCATATGGCTCTAGATGTACATTTGAAAGAATCGTCAAGTGTGCCGAGTTTCATTTAAATCGGTTCAGATTTGGTATAGCCCCCATATAACAGGTTGGCTGATAAGTCCCCGGTCTAACAAAGAAAAACACATTTTTTGTCAAAATTCGTTTTTATTATTCAACATAGTTCCCTTTAAGAGCGATACAACGATTATAACGACCTTCCAATTTTTTGATGATGATTTTGGTAGTACTCCTTCGGTTTTGCCTCACAATAGGCCTCAGTTTCGGCGAACACCCCTTCATTGCAGCCAACTTTTTTCCTTGTGAGCATCCTTTTGAGGTCTGAGAGCAAGAAAAAGTCGCGTAGGGTGGAGAAGCAGAATAGGGTGGGTGGGGAAGCAATTCGAAGACCAATTCATGAATTTTTGCCATCGTTCTCAATGACTTGTGGCACGGTGCTTTGTCTTGGTGGAACAACACTTTTTCTTTTTCATATGGGGCCGTTTTGCCGCGATTTCGACCTTCAAACGCTCCAATAACGCCATATAATAGTCACTGTTGATGGTTTTTCCCTTCTCAAGATAATCAATAACAATTATTTCATGCGCATCCCAAAAAACAGAGGTCATTACTTTGCCAACGTACTTTTGAGTCTTTCCACGCTTCGGAGACGGTTCACCGGTCGCTGTCCACTCAGCCGACTGTCGATTGGACTCAGGAGTGTAGTGATGGAGCCATGTTTCATCCATTGTCACTTATCGACGGAAAAACTCGGGTGTATTACGAGTTAACAGCTACAAACACCGCTCAGAATCATCAACACGTTGTTGTTTTTGGTCAAATGTGAGCTCGCGCGGCACCCATTTTGCACAGAGCTTCCGCATATCCAAATATTCATGAATGATATGACCAACACGTTCCTTTGATATCTTTAAGGCCTCTGCTATCGCCATCAACTTCATTTTACGGTCATTAAAAATCATTTTGTGGATTTTTTGATGTTTTCGTCGGTAACCACCTCTTTCGGGCGTCCACAGCGTTCACTGTACTCCGAGCTCATTTCACCACGCTTGAATTTTGCATACCAATCAATTATTGTTGATTTCCCTGGGGCAGAGTCCGGAAACTCATTATCAAGCCAAGTTTTTGCTTCCACCGTATTTTTCCCCTTCAGGAAACAGTATTTGATCAAAACACGAAATTCCTTTTTTTCCATTTTTTTTTTCACAATAACAAAAGTTGCTTCACAAAAGACGCTCTATCTCCCAAACTAATTGACTTACATACGTCAAATTTTGACACGAATCATTTGAAGGTTGGTACTATATAAAAATAATATGCATTTAATACTAGCGACGCCATCTATGTGTCAGACCGGGGACTTATCAGCCAACCAGTTAAACGTACATTTGCAGAAATGAATTATTTTACCCTAGTTAGTGATGTTTAGTGCAAGTTTTTGGAGCATTTGCTTAAGCACGGGATTTTTGCAGGGAAAATTGTTTTAAGAAATATTAGGGCTGTTTTCTTTTAGCACTGGATACCCTAAGCCGTGAAGGACTAAAAGAAAACAGAGTACTCGTTTATCCAGGACATCTCCAAAAATATGCAACACTGTCATCAGCTGTTCAAAAACAATCACAGAAAAGAAGTGAAATCTTGCATTTTTAATGTATGAAATGCTCCAATTAGTAATAAATATTTACTGCTGCGATTATTTGTGACACTATACCACTTTGAATTTCATTTTTTTCGATAAATTAGTCACAATAAAGTGCTATTGTAAATCGATGAAGCGTCACTTTATCAAAACACAATCTGGCAAGATCGGCGCGACTTGCACTGATGAGATGTTCTGGATAGAACACCAGTGCAACGATGTTCTGGATAGCCCATACAAATGTTGTATCCAGTGCAAAAAGAAAACAGCCCTATTGCTGAATATACATTCCCAAAATTGGTATCAAAAATCCCCGAACATATGTTGAAAAACCGTTATTTTTTGTAATTTGCATATTTCTCAGCTGTATACTGGTAGGATGTTGAAACCTTTTACAGGTAGTTAGTGGACACATAGGGCTTTTTGCAAAATTGCCGATTTTGGGAGGAGAAGAACTCAAATACTACTTCACCAAAATGGCCGATAGAAGCTTAAAACGTATCCTTATTTATTATTTAAAAGATTGGGAGAAGTCTATAAAATGTTACGACAGAAAAAATGTATGTGCCTTTTTTCAAAAACATGGTAAAAATTCAATATTTATTTGCAATTCTAATTTGTGGACTTTACAACTTTTAATATAATCACATTTTTTTCTTCTAGAATTCGTAGAATTTTGTAGGGAATGCAGTTAAGAAGAAAAATTACGAATACTTTTATGTAGAGCTTTACAAGTTCTACTCAGCAAAGAAAAAATCTTCGAAATTGGATCAAAATTGCAGAGTTGACAGCTAAAACAAAATTCCATACCACCGATGTGACCAACTTTCAGCGCCTACAAGTCGGCCCGTGGACCCACTAGAGACCCACAAATGAAACTTAGAGCAAAACACCTCAGCTTTTACACACGCAGAAAAAATTATGTTGATATCTTTATCCGTTCAAAAGTTGCAGAATTGTTTCAACAAAAAACGATTTGGAACCATTTTGTGACAGTTCGCACGCTCAAATTGAAACAGGTTCTTAACCCTCTAATGCCCAATCCCCCCTTTTAGGCGGGCTTCATTAAATCAGGAAGCTTTTAGTAAAACGCACCTTAA
Organism: Haematobia irritans; assembly: GCF_050003625.1. Classification (NCBI taxonomy): domain Eukaryota; kingdom Metazoa; phylum Arthropoda; class Insecta; order Diptera; family Muscidae; genus Haematobia; species Haematobia irritans. The sequence continues at coordinate 112,121,706 of NC_134398.1, read as the reverse complement.
GACAACAAAAATGGGTAAAATAAAAAGAAAACTTAGTTAAAACTGTTCATGAGGCTTTGCAGCATATACTGAATTTTACCATATACAGTGAAACCTCTGAAAGGTGGCCATTCACGGTCGCCTAAATTTTGTCCACATTTGGGAGGTGTCCACTTATGAGAGGTTAATTTTAATGTTTTAATATAGCAAACGTCCCCGAGCAACTATACACCTTTGGAGGTGTCCGGTTTTCAGAGTGTCCAAATTTTAGAGGTTTCACTGTAAATTTTTCTTGTTTAGTTTTCTTGCTTTTGTATCGTTAACATTGAATATTTAATCAGCTGGCAGAAAAATTTGGGCATTAGAGGGTTAAGAGATTGTCCAAGACTGGTTTATGGGGACCTGTCTAAGATCCAGTTGTAATAAACTGCCCACTGCCGTCAACGACAAACCTTGTTGATGTGCATGGAGACCTGTATAAAAGCTGCTCATGCTAAACGGTTCCAAGTGTGTACTTTGGAAAGGGTCGAAGTCATGTCCTAAAGTAAAAATGTTCCCCGTCAATGACAAACTCTTGTTAAAGTGCAGGGTCTCTTGCACACGTTTTGAACCAGATAAGGTATTCATTTGCAACGATAACAAAATACCATTTGATATTAACTCTTAAATGCGCGCTGTATCTTTTAAGATACAAACAGATAAAAAATTCTTATGTCTTAAAATTTTGACCGAATTCTATGAAATCAAGTTTGTAGTATTAGTACATAGCGCTTTTCTAAAAATATGTTTTTCCGGAAAATTTATTGTATTTCTGAGTAATATGCAGTCAAAAATAAAAATCAAATTTTGACCAAGAATTCAAAAAACTAAAAATTGGAAGTTTAATAATATATACCAGAGATAAAAGTAATATTGATAAAAAAGCTGTGTAGTGTAAACATATCTCTATTCTCTACTAAAATCAAATTGTCTATTTGTAAATAAAAACTTAGTTTAATTCACACCGTATTTTTTAAGATACAACCACTATTTAAGACACACACACACACACACTATTTTAAAATGTGGTATGCTTTACCATGTTCTTTACTTAACATTTTGCATATGAAATATTTTTTTCGAAGGAATCGGTGACCTTGTGCGTTTAAGGGTTAAAATAACAAAATCTATCATTTTGACAAAAATTGAACGACCAATCATGTGGCATAACCAAAATTTTTTCTCGCATTTATTATGTCATTTATTTTTAAAGCTGGTTTAGCCGCCATCAATGCAAGTTTAAATCTGTTTTCAACTATGGCTTTAAAAATCGCGACATTTGCAATATGCCCCACTATCGAATTGTGTACTTCCAAGTCAATTTTCCGTTTGAAATACATCGCATTCTTGCCACTTGAAGTTTGCTATAGATTGGGTCATATTTTCGATATAAAAGAAAATAGGATATATGTATGTAATATTTGTTTTTCATTTAATCACAAAATAATTTTACACATGTAGAAAAATATGTAAAATAATAATTATATGAATAAAAGTGTATAAAAAATAATTACAATAATAGGAAAAGTGAATATGTCTAAAATTTTGTAAATGACTTTCGTATGTATTTAGTTTTTCTTCTTCGTCCGCTTTGTAGTTTGTGATTGACTGGTTCTTTGACTTAATGATTCGATCTAATTGATGGGTGAGCTGATGATTTCAATAAAACTAGGTGCATAATTTATTTATTTATTTTTTTTTTTTTTTGGAATCGAACCATGAATGAATAATGAATGTCTTAATTAAATGAAGTTTATTTAATTATTTTCAAAATATTCACACAATACAACAATTTGGTATTTTTTTCGACACTGGTATTGCGTTTTATTCTACTATGGCTATTTAGTCTATGTGGTTCATTATATTTGGTGTCATTTATTTACAATGTTGTTTTTCAAATTTGTTTCGTTTTCTTTTGTTTCCTTCAATAGATATAAAATAAAAAAAAGCTATTAAATAAGAAAAACTATATATGAAAATAATGTACATTTCAAAGGAATTTAATAAAAAAAAAAACGAAAATTGTACTAAGCTTAAAATGAGTCTCGTCTGTCGTTGGTTCGACAAGTATCAATTGATATTAAGTAATACTTAGCAGCAGCATTCTGACTGCATTCACAACAATTCACAATACGACAAGTGTTTTTTTTTTTTGATTCACAACAAACAAACAAATCTCTTTCGTTATTTTCCATAAGTTAAGGAACCTCTGTTCTATGCATTGCAATACATAGGGCATATGGGTAGGGAGTTGATCACTTATACCATTGGCGACGGACTTAGAGCAGTGCGTGTAGTACGAGTGGGGGACTTGGAATTCTGGTTGTTTCCACTGTGTACACGAAATAATTCACTAACTGTTATGGCCACTTGTACAGCACCTTTTCCTTCAAGGACATCAGCGGCGCAGCAAATGAGATTCTAAAAGAAACGATCAAATAAAATAAAATAAAAATATTTCAATATATTGAAACTTGATTAAATTTTAAATTTAATTATTTTTATTTTATATATAATAATTAAAATTTAAACTTCCACTAAATTCTATACCTTATTATATAATCTTTATAATTTTCAATTCTGTTTAAAACTTCCGATCATAACAAGAATATTTTTAATCAGGGATTAAATATTATATTGCCCTATCTGTCGGCATGTTTAATACTTAATATTAGAGTTATTAAACATACCGAAAGACAGGGCAATGTGAGATTCCTTATATGGTAGGAAAGCGAAATTTCGATGTGTTTTAAACAAAATGGAATAGTGCCATCGTGCTAAACACGAATTCGTTTGTTTGCATGCACGTCGATTAAAAAAAAGATTTGTAAGATGTTATCTATCATGTTGATTCATATTGCGTCTCGTCCTCAAGAATCTAATTGACGTTTTTTACAATAATTTTCAAGTTTAGCCGCTAAAATCAAAAATAAATCTCTAAAAGCAGAATAAAACCATAACTTTTTTTGACAAATTTTATTATAACTTGAAGGGGAATGACACAAAGCAACAACTGAAATAGTTTATTTTCTTTCAAATTAATTATTAAAGAAAAATAACCGTGAAAAATGCTAATAATCTCAAGACAAATTTAGTATGAGTTTCCATATATAATGCATTTTTAAACTGGTAGCTAATCACACAATCTTACGAACCTCTTTTTATATTCCGAATCGGATGTGATGAATATAAAGTTAATATGGCGACAATAAAGGATACAAGTATCTGATTGTCGTAGTCTAATTTTTTACTTGGAGAAATAAATTTTTCTGGTGCCATTTCAACGTCAATACCCTCGATATTATGATTGTCTGCCGTTTTAATCCTTTTGGTCAGTGGAAGCTTCCAACTTTCACAATTACATAGTGGTCCAGAAGCGTTACATTTTATGGCTAATTGATCCCACAAATTCTGGGATATCGCTTTTGCTTGTGCACAATTTTTATATGGTTCTTTATTTGTATACCTCTTATTCGAGTTACATTAGCTTTATATAAGAAAGCATAACATAAACATTCATATTAATCCTTAATTCCCACACATGAAAGAAACAAGCAGCCAGTTTTTCAATTTATTCATATATTTAGTATCAAAATTAATTCATATTTTCTTCGTATTATGGATTACATGAAATATTGATATTTGAAGAATAAATACATTTCCTGTATGTGTATTATGTGATTAATAATTTATCACTATTTTTTAGCATGTATGTCAGGTTAATGCAAAAGTCATATATTAATTAATTAATTTATTTATTTTCATATGTAACTAAGCCTTACAAAGGGGTTATACAGTTACTTAAATCAACATTTTAAATACATTTTTTTTAATCCAAAGATATCCATGTGTGGATGGATAATGGCGATATGTATTTTCGCCATTATTGTGTTCATTTTCGCCATTATTTAAATCTCAACTTATCGAAAACGTTATCCTAAATTTTATAAAAATCCGACTTGAAGTGCTACACACAAAGAAAAAACTTTCCTCCGGAACGAAATTCCCTTCTATTATAAAGTATATTCTAAAATAGCAACTAATCCGATATTATGACAAGAGATGCAACGATTGTTTCTAATATTTTTTATTTGCTTCCGATTTCAGCTTAAAACCATGCGTTGACTAAACTACAAGAATAGCTTAACCAACAGAGGAAAAGTAGATTTGTCAAAGTTATTTGGACAAAGCCATTAGAATGCAAAATGGTTAGATGGACGGACATTCCTCATCAGCATTCTCTGCTTGCAGCGAAACTATCAACCAAGTTTCTCAGAAAATAAAAGCCAGCCTTCCAATTTCTTCAAAATATAAATACAAAAATGATTATTCTACCTTCTCGATTATCGAAACTTCATTGTTGAGGTAGACACTAACAAACTACGTCTGTCTTTAGTGGACTGAAGAATATACAGAAAATACGAATTAGTTTGAAAATAATTTTTATTATAGGTTAGGTTAAGTGGCAGCCCGATGTATCAGGCTCACTTAGACTATTCAGTCCATTGTGATACCACATTGGTGAACTTCTCTCTTATCACTGAGTGCTGCCCAATTCCATGTTAAGCTCAATGACAAGGGACCTCCTTTTTATAGCCGAGTCCGAACGGCGTTCCACATTGCAGTGAAACCACTTAGAGAAGAAATGTCACCAGCATTACTGAGGTGAGATAACCCACCGCTGAAAAACTTTTTGGTGTTCGACCTTGCAAGGCGGGCATGCTAACCATTGCACCACGTTGGCCTTTATATCTACGATTTTATTAGACATTATTTGATATACTTATAAGAGTATTTAAGTCTCTACTTAAACATAAAAATCAAAAAACGAGAAGCGCTGAAAAACTATCACTGTATGTATTTAATTAATAAATACCCAAATGACATAAGTTTCTCACCTATGAGATAATGTTCCATACATTATCTACTAAGAGAAATGTAATAATAGTATAAAAAGTAAAATATCGTCCGAACACACTCTCGAAGTCAGCATTAAAAGAATGAGACCGAATTCTCCCATATATAGAAAATTTAAACATGAAATCCAATTACGATTTTGCCAACTCAAACTTTGAATTTTGATATATTTAACTAAATGTCGATTGTCGACATTTGCCAATTTTTTTCATATTTTCCGTATAACCATCGAAATCTAGATTATGGTGACGAATGAAATTTTGGACAAACCAAGTGTTTTTTACGTTAAAGGCCGGTATGCACCTCTAGCGAAATTTTCGGTAGCAAAAATTTATTTAAGTCTACAACAAAAAAACAGGGCTGTGTACACAAATTTTAAACCAGCTAATCGCTTTTAAAAATTGTTAATATATGTTCCAAATATTCCTCAAATAAATTGTTTATTATTTACAGACCTTTTAAAACTTTTACGCACACAATGATTGTAATAAATTAAATGTTTGCTGCCAAAATATGCTTTCGACAACCCTGTTATTTTCATTAGAGGTGCATACCAGCTTACGAAATTGAACGCTACCGAAAATTTCGTTAGCATAAATAGCAATGCATTTCTTATGGGAATGAAAATTTTCGCTAGAGGTGCATACCGGCCTTAAGAAATAAAAATATTAACGAAAATCGTTGCAGGACTTGCCATAAATTCAGGTATATTTGTTCTTAACGAAAATGTTTTACGAGAAAGATTTTTCTTATTACTCTTAACAAATGCCTTCTTCACGTTTGTTCTTAGGGTACCTTTCTTTAAAGGCAATAAGTCATAGTTTATGGAAACCTTTAGCACATTTATCACCATTTGTCGTTATCTGGACTTTAACCTACCGCAATAAAACTTATGTTAGACACTTTAATTTTTCTTCTGTTTTTATCTTTCGAAAAAAAGAACCCGAAGAATATCAGCTACAATTTTTGTATGAATGTCACTTTACTAGAGATATACAGTAGAAAAATGGTCTCAAATGGTTTCGTTTATTGTTAAAGAAGTTTATAAAAATGCATTTTAGTGCTCACCAATATGGAAAATATGTATAGCTTATTTAGAATTAAGTATCTACTTTAAAATAACATCGAGAAATTATTCGAAACTAAGTGGGGAAATAGAGTTTGGTGTCGTTTTCGAATGTCCTCCTAATTGGCCATCGGTGTCAAAGAGATTATAAGTCAATACTTTGCCTACTTATAAAAAAAAAAAAAAAAAAACAGTATAAAGTTGATAGACAGTGGCATTTATACATTTTTACCAACAAACCTCAATTTCACCATACATCATCAAAAGCTTCAAATTTTACTCAGAAAATACATTGTCCTGATTTTTTAACTCCAATCTAAATATATATGAATATAACTAAATATATCTTGTTTTCAATGATATTGTTAAATAAAGCAATTCGTATAATAAGTTATTTGGTTGTTATTACGTGTAATTATATACATATTAATTTATTGAGAGACTTATGTAGAATCATGTCGTATAATGTTGTTTTTTTTTTTTTTTGCTCTATGTTTTCATATAGATCGTCATAAAATATATATGTATGTAAATGCATAAGATTAAGTTTGGTTATTAGTTGCCACGTGCTATTAAAATGCTTTAGAACAAAATTGGTTCTTGTTTTTTGGGATTTTGTTTAGTTATTAGCTCCCATTTCTTTTGGATTTTCTTAGAGATATATGATTGAAACGTATTTGGATTTATTTCTTTCAAAGACATAATATATAGATGTTTATATAGTTTTTAATTTACATTTGGGTATTTATTTCTATAAAAATATATGTAAATACTAATTTCGCATGTAATGAAATCATATTGAGTTGATGTACATTGGAAATTTTAGGGAGATTTTAAGGAATTTTTGGCAATTGCGTATTCAATAAAGTTTTAAGGTTTCACTTTTCATCACTCTCACAGGGAAGTGCAATACAACAACAAGGTGGTGTATCATCCAACTCTGTATGTGCACATTACAACACACAATATTAAGGCACTATATTCGAATATTTGCTTTTTGTTGCATATAAATGAAAGAAAGATTAGTTATAATTGTTATGGTTAGATTTTGGAAAAAGACAGAAATGAATTTCAATATGATTTCATTGTTGATTTTTAATTATTCTTTGCATTTTGATTAGTTTCTGTGTATTTTTGTTTGTTTTTTATTTTTATTATTTAAACTTTTTGTTCGTATAGTAAACTCTTTCCCTGTTTCTTAGTTAAACCTTCATTCACTTCATTTCTACATAAATTATGTAATCTTAAAGACTATTTAGTTAAAATCATTATAAAATTCTAGAGTTAAAACAATGTATGTATAATGAATAGCGTTCGTTTCAATTCGAAAAATAAAAATATTTTTTTAAAATAAATAAGAAAATTATAAATATTAAAAATAAATCTAAATATATGTAGTTTACATACCTAGGAAACAATGTAATCATAAATATTTAGTAATTAGCAATAAAATAGTATTAAGTTTTAACAAATATAAAAAAAATCTGAAACAATTTTTAATCGAACAGCAATGTGGTTCAAAGATAATTGTAAATTATGATTACTTCGTTCAAGTGTTTAGATATTGTTTGTTAATAAGGAATAAATTATTTGGTTTTATTATTATTAAATGTTAAAAGATTATTCCCATTTTAACTATAAACTTTTCATATTCCATCATACTGGCGCCACTTTTCGACAAATCTGGCAAAGCAGCACAAATAAAATGGTGATGAATAGAAGAAAACATTTCTAAAGGATATTTTTCAAGGATATTTTCATAAAAATTCCCCAATAATATATTATGGAATGACCTGTATAGTATAGATTGCCGCGTAAGGATTGTAAGCAAAATTTAAGAGTCAACTTTTTTATTTATTTATTTTTTTTTTTTTGAAAACTTGGAAAGATCGACTTTTGGAAAAATCTAATAATCGAGTTCTGCTAAAGTTGACTTTTAAATTTTGTAAAGTCGACTTTTCGTTTTTTTTTTTCAGAATATTCAGTCGAAATTTTAGACAAACGAAGTTTTATTTTGAAGCTAAAAAATTTTCTTTAAAGGCAAATAAAAAAGATTAGAGCAAATCGTTGAATCGTTTGTCATAGGCTCAGGTTTAATTGGTCCTACAGAAACTAATTTACATTAAAAGCGAGTTTCGTTTGTATAAAATTCTATATTTTTGTCAAGCTTGAGATCGTTTGTCTAAAACTTCGTTTCGGAGAAAAGTACTTTTTCTTTGGGTGTAGAGATGTTCATAATAAACTACTATGAAATTTTAGCTTAATTCGAAAGTTTAGCTTAATTCGAACTCGTAAGCCAATATTCGCAATTAAACAATAAATCAAATGGTTAAGAATTGTATATTTCCTTCTGATTAAAAACTTGTTATATATTAACTATATCGATTTTAATGTAATGTAAAAAAATCAATGGTTTTCTTCTTAAGCAGCAAAATTATGGACATTATTGACAGAAATTAGAAAAGAAATACATATCAAAATCGGTTTGCGTTATTTCGAAAATACTTCTGACATTCATTTTATTGAAATATTTGTCAGTCTATAATGAACGTGAAATAAATGAAATACATATCACTTGTATTTGTGTAGTTTTGGAATCCGTATATGGCTTTGCGGCTTGGATTCACCAAGAAAATAAATAAATAAATAAAAGTCCTTATGGAATGTAATTACGAATTAAATACAATAAATAAAAATACAAACAATGCCAAACACTTTGAACAAATCTATATTATTACACTTCCATATATAAAGTGTAAATTTGTAATACTGAACGAAATATTAATACGATTTATGTTTTGTTTGTTTTTAGAGTTTCATGTACGAAACTGTTTTAAGGAAAATTTTCACTGGAATACAATTTTCAATTCAAGTCTTTGGGGGCAATATGGAGATTTTTATCGTGAATGCTTTCAATGTTCTTATGAGTGTATATATACGAAGTATCATGAATTCAATTACATTCGTTCGATTTTAATATTTATTAAATATATAGTTTTTGATTTTTTTTTAGATAAAAGTTGAATTTGTTGATTTTTTCGTTTTGTAAAATTCGTTTCAATACTTGGTTAAATTGTGTCTTGTGTTTTTAATTTTCGTTAAGTCTATTATGAATAAATTTATTAAGTACTTTGCTAGAAAGTGGAAGCAGCCTCTACATTTGTTTAACACATATAATAGCCATATAAGAGAGCGTAACTGAACGCAAATTGGAACATTACAGCTCTGCAATATCGCTGGTGAGTACTTCTTATACTTAAGAATAATACATAAAAGCAATGTATCTGGTGTGTATGCAAGTAAAACTACATAAATTATAAATACAAGTTTTGTGTATCGAATATGCAATATGACATAGAAATCATATTCTAATTTGGTTACATAAACTTAGTGGAAAATCTTATAAATGGCAACGCAGGAGCTTAGAAAGAATGTCTACTTGATGTGATCATTAATGCAACCCAGATGTGACCGTTTCGACTTATCCCGGTATTGGGAAAAAGACTAACAGCAAAAATGTTACAATAAATACACATGACAATATAATGGTCAATGTGTGTGAATCATGTCTTAGCATGAATATTGAAGATCCCGATTCTTTCTCCTTCAGCATATTTTTGGCAATTAAATTTTCCTCAGTCTCGTTTCCATCGTTCACACGATAAATACTGTAGATATTCGACTTTGGCTTAATGATACCACCATTGGGTATATTGGCATGTTCGAAAAACTCAATACGTTTTGAGACAGAATTGCCAGATGTTAGGGTGGATTTTCCACAAATCGGTGTATTAGTCTCATTCGAGGGCAATTCCAGCAACTGATATTTACTGGGTTTAGGGGATCCCGACAATTCATTTAAGGAACTAATGACTTTGAGTGATAATTCATTGTTGTATTTCTCATCGACAATCTGATAGAGACCCGAATTAGGACCGGTGCCACTTCCGCCTGATATAACATCATTATCTGTTTCGACAATAGTTTGTAACGTTGTGGTTGTATCCATTTCGGTGGATCCATAAATGTCATCCTCATATCCACCACTATTGCCATGATGAGTTATCAAATTGAGTTTGATTTTTTGGAATGTTTTTAATTTGCAATGACGATAGAAATTACCAATAGATGTTGTTCCCTTTTGATGTTGTTGATCTTTCTGCTGAATGTGATCTTCAATTATAGTGCCTTTACAATTAGAATACATATTATATTCTTGGTACTCGTGAACGCCATCACCACTTTTTCCCCTTTGGTATTGGTTTGCATTATTATTCTCACAACTTTCAAACTTAGGTTTTTCAAATTCCCTCATCATCTGTTTTTTGGTGAAGGTTGCAGAAAATTGTGTTTGCTCTTCCTTTGGTTTGTCTGGTTTTTGCATATCTTCTCCATCTTCTTCTAGCAAAATGCAACGACGTTTTTCATCCCAGACATCTTTGTTGCTACGTTTTTGGTCGTCGTCGTGTTGTTTCATTTGGTATTGACGTAATTTTATTTGAAAATCATGTTGCTGTTGCTTATTTGTTATACTCTGATGATGAGGATTCATATCCAAAGCGATCAGGGCCCCAATAGTTGTTAATACGGCAGTGGCATTTGGCAACTTTTTATACAACATGGATCGCTGTGGTCGTTTAATATTTGGATCTAGCTCAAAGTCACTATGCTTATTATTATTATTATTTCCCCGAAGACCAGATGTAGAACTGTTGTCAGTTACGTCCTCGACAACACCATCACCGTCGCATTCAAAATGGGGTACGACATCCTCACAGGAGCAAAGCAACTCCTGCAACCAACACCAAATAACAGATTGTTTTTTAAAAAACTAATTTTTCATAACTTTGTTTTTTTTTTTCTTCTTTTTTGGGACAGTTTGAGTTTGGGTAGGGTGCAGATTATATATAATTTTGGACTTTTACATTAATAGCTTTAGGTTTCCTTGGAAATTTAGGAGACATTATTATATTTTCGAATTACATATGGTACTATGTAGGCACATATTACGAGAAACAAATTAAGTGAAAACGAATTCCATAATTACATTCGCAATGTAGCAACATTTTTGGGTTAAAAAATTGTAAACTTTTGTTTATCATTGAAAAGTTATCTTATCAATTTTAAGAATTACATTTAGTATTATTATTTGTTTTTTTTTTGTACTCATATTCTTCAAAAGCTGACATTAAATAATAAAACGAAATGTAATGTAATTATTTAAATTGAACTTCAAGGGAGCCACCGTCGTGCAATGGTTAGCATGCCCGCCTTGCATACACAGGGCCATAGGTTCAAACCCAGTTTCGACCAAACACCAATAAGTTTTTCAGCGGTGGATTATCCCACCTCAGTAATGCTGCTGACATTTCTGAGTGTTTCAAAGCTTCTATAAGTGGTTTCACTGCAGTGTGGACTTGGCTATAAAAAGGAGGTCCCTATTTACGATTTTCCATTTTTATAAAAATTAAACAAGTATATACAACCGCACACTTTCATTAATTGGGTTGTGGTAGCAGTTGCCGATGGCAATGTCTGAAGTCTGATAGTTATGAAATAGAGCTGTGGTTGAACTTATGATTTAGTTTAATAACTAAAGCTCCTTTATTATTTTGTTTAGTCTGGTTTAGTCAATTCAATTAAAAAAATAGTAATTGATATTAAAACTATTATTTCATAATTTAACATCTTAATAATGCCGCAAAAAAGCGTCGCCAAAAAAGAATTGAAAATGTTTTTTTTTTTTTTTTGTGGTCCGGAAGTGGTGCAAAATTGGCGGAGAAGCGATAAATTTAATATGAAATGTCATAGGACGAATGTCCACCGTTTCAACAGCCGTTGCAATGAATTTGCATCACTCCTTAAGGTGTGATCCGAATTCAGTGTTTTGAATGTGAATTAAAAAATTTTGCGACATTTTCCCAAATAAATCGATGTCTCCATTCTAAAGTACGATAGTCTAAAAAATGAATTTTACAGGAAACAAGTTCAAAGTTTTTTTTTTTTTGAATTTCTCAAAAACCGCATAAGACATAAATTCACTTTTTTGGGTTTTAAAATCATGTTTATTGTAGATTTTTTTTAGTATGTACGAATTCAAAAATGACTTAGACCACTTTAGACCGAACAAAGCTTTTTGTCCTTTTTCGATTAGAAATTTTAGTCCCAGGCTACGTACAATATTAACCATAACTTTTGATAGAAGTGTCCAATAAATTCGAACTTTTGACAGGATGCAATTCACATCAATCCGAATAAAAAACAACGAACTCCATCAAAAAAATGCTAAGTCGACTTAGCGTACTCTGGAATGAGGACATCGAAATTTTTTTATGTGCATGCATTCAAAAATACGAAATCGATTTTTCTATAATGGATTTAACATTTTTGTGGCAAAATTTGAATAACTTGTACCATCTTATTTATTCAAGTGTGGGGCAAGGAGAAGGTTCACTCCCGTCCAAATACCCAAACATATTGATTTCATAACCTTCCCCCACGTCCTTTATAAATTTCAAAAAATCTTGAGAATTTTAATTTTCCAGTAAATTGGAAAAGTTTGTTTCTCTGTATGTTCAGTCTATAAATTTTTAGCTAGGGGGCTATTATTTCTACACTGATGGCTCCAAATTGGACGGACAAGTGGGTTTCGGAATATATTCTAAAGATCTGGAACTTCGAATGGCGAAAAGATTACCTAATCACTGTAGTGTTTTTCAGGCTGAAATATTAGCAATAAGAGACGTTGCGAATTGGATGAGAAGTAATGTTTCAAAAAATGTTGGCATTAATATATACTCAGACAGTCAACCCGCAATAAAATCCTTGGATTCTGTGTTCCTCGAAAACGCCCATCGACTGTCGCAAATCTCTCAACGAGATTGCTGAGCAGCACAATATTCACCTAATATGGGTGCCTGGCCATTGGAACATACCGGAGAACTGCGTAGCGGATGAGTTAGCAAGGCTAAGAACTACCTTACATATTCCAGGGGAACTAGAATCTGTTGGAATGTCTCTAGATATCTGCAAGCTCTTACTGCATGAGAAGGCTGTTATGATGACAAATATGGCACCATTTAAACTTAAACCGCAAACTAGATATGCTAGTGTTCTCAAGACGTCAGATATCACTCCTGATATCTGCTATAACGGGTCGCTGCCTGGTAGGCGATTTTGCAAAAACTAAAAACTAAAACTAATGTTTTTGGAACAAATGGTTGGTTAAACAGAAGAAAATAATCGAGGTTCAGCGGCTCAAACTAGAAGTGCCCATATCGACTGCTTCATTCCAAAGTATGCTAAGTCTAAAAAGTGAATTTTACAGAAAACAAGTTCAAAGTTTTGTTTTTGAAATTTCTCAAAACCAGTATAAGATAGAAATTCCCTTATTTTCGGTCTTAAAATCATTTTTATTATAGTTTTTTTAGTATTTATGATCTCAAAATAGTGATAATATAGCGTGGCTAAAAATTACTTAGACCACTTTAACCGAACAAAGCCTTTTGACCTTTTTACATTGGATTTTTTTTTTACTTTTGTCTAAGGCTAAGTACAATATTAACCATAACTTTTGATAGAAGTGTCCAAAAAAATTTTTGACAGGATGTAACTCACAAAAGTCCGAATAAAACGCAACGAACTCCATCAAAACACGCTAAGTCGACTTAGCGTACTCTGAAATGAGGGCATCGATATGTAAAAGGTACTTTTAGTTAATGTGGTATTACAATCGACTTTATAGTCTAAGTGAGCCTGAAACTTAATCCGGCTGCCACTTTAATCTAACCTAACCTATGTTCGCGCGTTTCGCAATTCAAATTATACTCAAGGCCAGGGCTGCCAATTTTGCTGATTTATCGCCATTTTTACGATTTTTTACTCACAAAATGTCCAATTCCGATTTTTTCCGATTTTAACTCCGTTCATTAGACACATAGTTTAGGGAGTTAGAGTTTTTACATTTTGAAGAAATTTTTGAAAATATTAAAATAAATTAGAAAAATTTTGGGAAAAATTCTGAAAAAAAGAGTACTTTGGCTTTTCGAGTTTTGTAAAAATTCGTACAAATAATCATGATTCTTTTTTGAGTTTCAAAATATTTAATTTTCAAATAAAAATATTACTCAATTAATAACAATATTTTAGAAAAATGGATTTTTATACAAAAATTACGAAATATTTTTGTTTAACTAGAAAATGATTTTTATGTTAATGTTATTTTCATACAAACTGATTTCTTGGCATTTTATTTTATTGAAATGCATAGTTGTGTACATTAATTTTCTGTTTTCTATGTGAAATAAATACATCTGTTTTGTGTTTACCCAGAGAATATGTTTAATTTTAATATTATTTATATTGCCGATTTTTAAAATGTAAGTGCCGATTATGACGATTTTTATCAAAAAAAGTAACGATTTTTCTTGAAATTTTAGTGACAGCCCTGCTCAAGGCACTAATAGCTCAAGAATGAGTGCTACCACGGAAACCACTCTCTCATGAATGAAAAAACTCGTGGTCGCAATTTTACCTGTTGCTCATACGACATTAGATAATTCTTTAATGATATTAGTTTCAATTAGGGATCAATTATCGACTTTTCGATTATTGAAGTTTAAGCAAAAATCGATTTTACCAATCGAAATTCGTATATTCGATTTTTCATAATCGAATTTCATACATTATACAATGATTATATACAATATTCGATTATTATGAAATCTTTTTGTCTTTTTATGAGTGTTAATAAGAAACGCAAAAAAATTCTTCACATGTGCGGTGATTTATTGATTATCTATTTCGCATTTCCCCAAATAATGAAAAACTTGAAATACAAAGGATTCAGTTCCACCAAATTGATATTTTTTTTAATAAAATTAAAGCTTTTATTCTTATTGTTAATGGAAAAAAATTACAAATATGTAAACTTTTCCCACATCAAAATTAAGAAATAGTTCAAAAACTAAAATCGATTTTTGATAGTCAAAATTAAAAAGAAAGTTGAAAATCGAAAATCTGAAATCAATTTTTAGGATTATAATTGATTTCGATTTTTTTCTTTTTTTGATTTTCATGCCAAAACTCAAATAATCGATTTTTCGATTTTTGATTTATGGATCCCTAGTTTCACCTGTACATACGCAGATTAATGCGCCGTTAACGTTACGTTGTTTTTAAAAAGGAACACATGGGGACCCTCATTTGACTCCTATAGATTTCAATGGCAGACTCAGGGTTGCCAAGTGTTTCTCAAAAAGTTGTAGAAAAAAACTTGTTATATTAACGGCTCATAACGCTGACTTATCAAAGCGATTTTATGTCTCTTACTCGCAATTTATCGATAGATATTAGCAAACATGTCTTGAGCGTATAATATGTTTTTATTTTTTGCGACTTTTCATATATTTACGACATGTATGTGGCGAATACATTATAAGATACAACTTCACGACAACCATAAAACAAACACCAAAAACGCTTAAAGTTACATTATAAGATATAGATTTTTTATAACTATCAATACAGAAAATGTATGTTTTGCTAAAATGAATGTTTGCATAACATAACATAAAATGACTGGAAATCACATACAGTTTTTTTATAAAATATTTTTATTACATCTAAATATTTTTAAAATATTTCAATATTTTGTTTATTACACTATAATTTGTGGCTATTTCATTAGGTAGGTTATAGCGAGAGTCCATTATTTTAGGCACACTGATACTATTCAGTCCAGTGCCCATCCCATAAGTGGTGAACTTCTCTCTTATCGATGAGAGCTACCTAATTCTATATTTGCTGAATGGCAAGGGACCTTTTTTATAGCGGATTCCAAACGGCGTTTTACATATAAACCACTTAGAGAAGCATATCTTTAATTGTTTGCTTGGTCAATATTTTCTGTTCCTTTTATGTTTTATTTAGCTAATTGGACCTAAATTCATTGATGTAAAGAATAAAACATTTTTACATTTTTATCCCAACGTCTCGTCAATACCTGTTGACTTCTTCCAGGGGATTTCGTCTATTTGAAAAATAATAAAATTATCGATTACACTTTTTTAATTGAAACATTTCAACTTACAAAATTATTTTCTCAAAATTTACATTTAAATACTTATATCACAGTTTTTAAACATAAATTTTGAACGGACAATCTGAATATAAAATTAAAACAGAAATGAAAACAAAACACAGCTTAAATTTAGTATCACAGTGAATTAAGATATTGCAACTCTGTAACTAACGCTTAAAGGAGGGTATTAAGTTCCGGTTTAGCCGCTAAAATCGTCATTTTTTCACTAAAGTGAAAACTAAATCAGTAGAAAAAATGCATAAAATTTTACATATTTGTTGCAAATTTTATTGTAACTTGATGGGGAATAGACCAAAGCTAATTTTCACAAAGTTTGTATTCCTTAAAGTGGATTAATTAAAAAAAGTAATCGTAAAAAAATGGCGATTTTAGCGCCTAAACTCGAACTTAATACCCACCTTAAATTGTTAGTGTCCTCGTTAACATTCCTTGTTCTGTCAATATTTTGTTGTATTCGTAAACTTTCTAAGGTTAGTCTCTTTCTCTCTTTATTTTCCCTCTCTAGTATGCGTACGTTTTCAAAATCAGATGTGTGTCCATGGCGCAATAAAGGGTGATACGGTCAAAATTTGGTCAATATAAACTTGACGTATTTCTTTCAATTGAACACCCCTCATTTTGAAGGTGTGTGTGTAGAATGTTGCTCCTATTTTGATTTTGGAATTCACTCTTCAGTTGTCAAAATGCCGTCCAAGCAAGAAGAGCAGCGTATCAAAATTTTGCTCGCGCATCGCGAAAATCCGAGCTACTCGCACGCAAAGCTGGCAAAATCGCTAAAAATTGCCAAAACAACCGTTACAAATGTAATTAAAGTGTTTGGGAAACGTTTGTCGACAGCCAGGAAGTCCGGATCGGGGGGAAATCGAAAACCAGAAGCCGCTGAGACGACAAAGAGAGTTGCCGGTAGTTTCGAGCGAAACCCTAACCTCTCCGAGATGCCGCAAATAGGCTGGGTGTATCGTCTACAACCGTGCATCGAGCCAAAAAACGAGCCGGACTATCGACTTACAAGAAGGTAGTGACTCCAAATCGCCATGATAAACAAAATACGACGGCCAAAGCGCGATCCCGGAGGCTGTATACGACGATGCTGACGAAGTTTGACTGCGTGGTAATGGACGACGAAACCTACGTCAAAGTCGACTACAAGCAGCTTCCGGGACAGGAGTTTTATACGGCAAAAGGAAGGGGAAAGGTAGCAGATATTTTCAAGCACATAAAACTGTCAAAGTCAACCAATCAACACTGTCAACCAAGAAATTAGCGTGAAAGAGTGTTTGAATAAACGTCTGCTGCCTTTCCTGAAGAAACACGGTTGTTCCGTACTGTTTTGGCCGGATTTGGCATCTTGCCATTACGGTAAAAAGGCCATGGAGTGGTACGCCGCCAACAACGTGCAGGTGGTTCCCAAGGACAAGAACCCTCCCAACACGCCAGAGCTCCGCCCAATTGACGAGCAGCAGTTCAAGGCAAACTGGCTTTCTGCGGCGAAGAAGGTGGACAAGGTGGCTGTACAAAATCTGATGGCAGGTGTCAAGCGTGAGGCCCGGCAATTCGGATTTGGAAAAGCGAAAGCCTAACTGAATATTTTTCCTGAATTTTATACTAATTGAACTTGAAAAAGAAATTTACCCCCATTTTCATGAACCTCTGTTAGTGCTACGTTAGCTAACGAACTTTTAAACCGTGCAATAGACATATCTGTCATCTTGCCTATTTATTCCGTATGTCGGTAAAGAACTTAAACGCTGAAAATTTTTCATTTAAAGTTAACCGGAGAGAAGATATTACCACTTTTCTTTCAGTTAACTGGGAGTTAAAGCCTAACGGAGCTATATGAAAATGGCCGTTAATTTGATTTTTTAAATAAACGATTTCACCGATTTACACGCGTTTTCCCTTGACCAAATTTTGACCGTATCACCCTTTACATGTTGTGATAATGCTGTACTCTCCATTTTCTTTTCTATGTCCATTCGATGTTCAGTTACTCTTGTATGTAAATTTCGTTTTGTTGTTCCTATGTATAAGAGATCGCATGGTTCATTATTGTTGCCTCTGCATGGAATTTCGTAAACAGAAGAGAAGCTTTGAAATACTAAAACAGGTCAACAAAATTGCTGAGAAAGGATAATCCACCGCTGAAAACTTTTTGGTTTTGGTCGAAACTGACATTGAACCCATGACCCTTTGCATGCAACATGAAACTTCTAGTTGAGCGAAGTAACCCTCTTTACTACAGAAAAAATCGTTAACACATTTACATTACTTATAAGCAAAGCATATAACCTTACCGGAATTCGATAAAAAGATATTACAAATAAAATAAATATTACACATTAAAAGGGGAAAGAGTATGGCATTTAATGATCCTTGCAAAAAGTATCGCATAAGTTTTATTGGATGAAAACAGTAGCAAGTGTGACACTAAAGAGACAGAAGGGTAATTTTTTCACATACCCAAAGTACAGCAGTTCACTTCCGCCAATTATTATGCCCTGTTTCTGTATATCGGCCGAATGAAAAGCATTCACTCGAATTCGAAACAATTTTGGGTTTTATATTTTTAAAGTTCGTTTCGTTTGTAGGAGATTACATTGACGATCAAAAATGATAATAAATAAAATTCATTCAAATGTTAACAAAGTTTTTACTATTTTCTTGACACGTTCGTTTCGACAACAAAATATAAAGTGACTTTCGAAACAGAGCAACCCAAATCAATTTTCGTTTGTTTAGATACGAAAGATGTACAGACAATTCAACCATTTAAATATTCGACGAGTTGAAATTCGATTTGATGATTCTTACTCTAATCCTAGAAATGACCAATGCTCAATTGAATGTATACAAATAGATTTTCTTAAATTTGGAAATATTATATTTGATAAGATAAATGATTGAATATTGCATTAGACGACGTTTAGAAGCATACATTGAGCAGCTTTAACATAAGATAAACATGAGGTTAGGCATCCCTAGCGTATATACGACATTTTCCTCCTTAAATGGAAAAATCAAAAGTTTCTTATCGCTGTTTTAAAATATGTATATAAAATGGTAATGTTTGATTACCAAAAACTAATACCTATATGAATATTTCGTGTTACAATTACCAAAAAAATTGCTATATTATAAATGGATTAGCAACAATACAACTACAAAAAATTTTACAAACTACAAAAAATGAACCTGGTAAATATTATTAACCAAACAATTTTTGATTTCAAAAAAACTAAAGCCATTCAATGTAAGAGTCCAACTATTATGCATCATGGTATGTTAGATTTTGTTAAGGGGACATGTTATTGACAAAATGAAGTGCGTTTGGTAGAAAAGAGAATGTAATTGAACTTACCTCATCCACGCCTATTTTACGACAGGCTTCCAAAAAGTTATCCACATTGCGACGGCATCGCGCCATGGTTAGTTTGGACTGTAACAACAAACAAACGATAACTATGTAAATAAATCATTCGACACAATTTGAAAGCACAACGATAGTGGAAAACTCACTACTCCTGGAGATGGCACGTGTATGCTGGCAACCGAACGGGGTCGCACATAATTTGCTAAATGACACAATATCACACCATCAGTTAAGGCTGAAGCTATATCCTCAGGCAGTGTCGTTTTCAAACGAGTCTCGATTATCTAAAACAAGATAATCATTGAAAATAAGAGCATCAATGATGACTTCTCAAAAACATACATTTCGTAACTGAGACATTAATTCGATTTCTTCTCGCTGACGATCAAACTCGCGTCGCATGGTAAAACTAAGTTTTTCGGGCGGTATATCATGATTCCAAGTAACAGTACTGAAAGTAACATAATTACTTAATGAGTTCATCGGAAATAGATATGAGTTACAAAACTTACCGATGGGCTTTACTCGTTGCAATCAACTTATTGTTGGTGCTAACGCCTCCTCCTACTCCACCGCTCATAGTCGATGTTGTAAATTTGTTATTATTCGTTAATATTCCAACACTTACCCCGGATACGGCAGCACTGTTGCCAACATTCGAACTTCCATTAACCATCTTCATAGGACTACTTGGCTTCACATAGCCAATACATTCGCCATTTGTATTTGACACTGTCGTCGACAAATCATTTTTCATCGCCGACATTAATTCGGTATTTCTAGAGGGTATAACTTTTTGTATTGGTTTCTTTGGTATTACTACGATATCTTCACCATTTATGGTGGCAGAGGCATTGGTTAATCCATTTACATTGTTGGCACTATTTTTCATTATAGATTTTGGCACGAGAACACTTTGCGTATTACCGTTTAGACGGATTTCCATGTCATCATTTGATGGCGACTGTGAGTTTGGGCCCACACTTGCCGGTTGCTGTTGTAGTTGTTCATTGGAATCGTGATGATGCTTTTGTTCTTTAATTTTGTAAACTTCCTGACTACGTTGTTGTTTCAAAGCTTCCTTATATTCTCTGAAAAGAAAATTGAAACGAGGTTATATTTGATGGACCATTGCATCCTAGTTACCTATAAGTTTGAACATTGCCTAAATTTTTATTGAATTTATCATCAATTTTTAAATTGTGCTGTGTCAATTGTTGTTGTCCATGATAATCTATCATGCCATCTTCAAGGTCTGGGGAAGATCCATTACTGGAACTTGAGAGGTTGTTAGTGCTGTAGTTGACGTGTTGCATACTTGTCAGACTGCTGTCATCTTTGCTCTTAATCGGAGAACTTTCACTTGCCGTATGACTCTCCACAATAATAGGTTTAACCACAGCAGCTGTAATACTTAACGACTCGTCAACGATGGTGCTGGTGCTCGATGTTAAAGATGCATCCATGAGATCTGCCGTTACCAAGGTAGCCTTTCCCATAGGGGGTGTTGTTGGTGTTAAGACTTTTGGAGAATCTTTTTTGGATTTTACTACAAAGAAATGAAAACATCAAAGAAAAATCCATTTAACATTCTTGAAAATTTCCACTTACTCGGCATATCGTGAGACCATCTTTTATCAATGCCATCGCATGTGCTATATCCGGAATCAACATGATGCCTTCCAATTCGATGTGTGTCGGCAATAGTTCCACTTGCATTATTACGCGGAGCCCTTCTTAAAGTGGTATAGC
The DNA here is from genome assembly GCF_050003625.1 of Haematobia irritans. Lineage (NCBI taxonomy): Eukaryota > Metazoa > Arthropoda > Insecta > Diptera > Muscidae > Haematobia > Haematobia irritans. The sequence goes on along the minus strand of NC_134398.1, from coordinate 112,100,481 downwards.
CATCATAATTTCCACCTGCCCTTGAGCCTTTCTCATCTTTGGTTGCTTGAGTTTCCAAATATTTGAAAACATGCACTAAGCCACGAACACAAAGCTACAATTAACGAAAGAATAAATTACTGTATATTTTATCATGTGAGCATTGAATTAAATACATTTTATTGAAATTGACCTATGTAAATTAGAAAGTATGATTCTTTATTTGAGAAATAAATATACGATGACATCTTTAGAAGAATAAAAAAAAAACTTAATGTGAATCACAATAAAGCGGCGAGGAATTAATTTCGGTTCCGTTTACAAGACATAAAAGTAGCCACTAAAGAAATGAGAAGGTAAAAACCCAAGAACGTACGTAGATGTCGCCACAGCGACAATATACTACTAAATCTGGCGATATGATCTATAAAATGGGTACTGGCCCTAGGAATTGTTCATTCACAATATGCTATCGATATGCTGATTAAGTCCTTGCCGCAAAAATATCTTTCATTGACCACTATTTAAGAGTTAATGCTTCCGTGATTAGGGAATAAAATAGAATCAGTTCAGAAACAGATTATTTTCATTTTTCTGCGGAGCAATGGCTGGATTTATCACAATCTACCCTCTTATAAAGATAGACTCGCCCTCATTAAACTACCAACATTGAGCAGTCGAAGAAAAATGTTAAATTTAACCTTTATTATGAACATTTTAAAGGGTACAATTATCTCGGATTTCATTTTCAGTCGTATGTATATCAATGTTCCAACAAGACCAACAAGAAACTTTACTTTATTGGCAATTCAATACTTTCAATCTCATTTACGATTTTAACAAGTACTATAACCTTATAGACCTTTCAGAAAATAGACGCACTATAAAGCGTAAAATTATACTATACTTGAATGTATGAATTATGTAATCCAAAATTCCAGAATTTGTAAATATGTATCCATAGCGTTTATATATTTTAGTCTGTAAGGATATTGTAATCTATAAACAAATAATAAAAATAAATACATTCCCAATTGTGGTGTGTTTAATAGATGGGTTGCATTGAATATTTCAATTTAAATAATCGAATTTTTCCAAATATGGAATAGTCAATTTTTGATCGAATTGACAAAACAAAGACCTAATTTTGTGAATTTTAATCACAATATTCCTTCATTTCAAATTCGACTTTTCGAAATTTAATGACAATAAGTCGACTAATCGAATAGTAGAATTTCGACTTTTGTATCCTGTCTGGGTTTTTCAAAATTCGGGGAAAATGTGGGATTTTTCACATACTTAAAAATCTGTGTTTCTCATAATTCAAAGAGATGTTTAAAGGACACGTACGTCTAAAGACGAATATTCAATAATGCAAAAGACAAAAATTAGTCTTTCCAAAAATCAAAGTCGGGAAGATGACATTTCCCAATTCTGAATATGTCTAAAATCGATGTCTACTTTTCTAAAATTTTAAAGGCGATTTTGTTTTACCTTTTTGATTACATCGGACTCGCCTATAAAAAGAAGGGCTCCTATCAGTGAAGAATAATAATTACCGGTGTCCTTTATTATTAAACTCATTGAGAAAAAAAAGTTCGCCATACAACGGGCTTCATAATCTCAGGATGTCATATAATCTTCTAAGACATTTAATTTTATCTTTTTTTTATTAACCACACATGGCAAAAACATAGAACAAATTATTGTGATTCAACTGTTGCATTAGTTCATTTCGATTAAGAGTAATTATACATTAAGGTTACATTTTAGATGGGAGGAAATGGATTTCTGTCATGAATTAATACAAACTGTTGTACGACAAAACATAGTAAATGCAATACCATTACACTAAACTCGCATAACAAGAGATTACCATATTGGATTTGGGGCACACATATACTTACACTAGCTGGTGGTGAAGTCATAGGATTATTTTCCAAATTTATTTCAACCAGAGTTGACATCTGGCGAATTTCAAGAGGTAGACTAGAAATGCGATTATTGGACACATCTAATGAAACCAATGTAAGACAAGTTAATTCTGAAACAGACAGGCAGTAAACGGGAGCACATAACATACAGACACAATTAGTACCACTTCATATTCCTATCCAGGTTCAATAGAACGGAACACTTACCACGAGGTAAATACATCAATTGATTGCTTCGCAATGAGAATGACCGCAATGAGCGCAACTCTCCTATACGAGCTGGCAATGTTGTCAGCTGATTGTATGATGCATCCAGGTCGGTGAGACGATCCATACGACCTAATTCATCAGGCAGGGCCGTCAAGCGATTATTTGAGACGAGAAGCACTTGTAATGGCAGGAAACACAACTCCCGTGGCAATGAAGACAGCTGATTGCTACGTAAATCTAAGTATGTTAGCGACGTCAGATGTTTCACAGACTCCGGTATACTACGTATGGTGTTGTGGTACAATAATAGCGTTTCCAAAAATGCAAACGATGTTATCTCCTCGGGTAATTCACAAAAACGATTACGCGATAGATCTGCAATGAGTTATACAAAAATAAAACTAAAATATAGATCTTATACACTCTATAATAATAATAATAAGTTATTGTTTATGTTATTTTCAGTGGAATGACGTGAAGAAGTATTTTTGCAGAGAAATTCTTTATTTCTTTACAATATATATTTTAGGATGAAGAAAAATTTAAATTTCCCTTTTTGACAAGAAAAGACTAATTTTAAAATGTTAATACATAAATTTCATAAAGTTAAAGTACCAAGTAATAAACAAAATATAGAATTTATAGGTAACAATACCCCCTCTCAATTCGACAGTTTTAGAAGGCTTCGAATTGCAATAAAGTTTCCATTATCCAGTGATTTGGTAAATATATCTGCTATTTGATCCTTTGATGAAACTGGTTTTAGAACCACTTTGCCACTGTTTATGTGGTCACGTAGGAAGTGGTGTTTTATGTCAATATGTTTAGCTCTCTAAATTTCAGAATTATTCGCCATTGCAATACATCCAGCATTATCCTCGAAAATAGTAAAACTGTCACTCTGTTGGAAAATTGCTAGATCTTCTAAAATTCCTGATATCCACAAACCTTTGGATACAGCCCCACTAAGTACAACATATTCGGCTTCGCTAAACGATAAAGCTACAGTGCTTTGTTTTTTTGCTGCACCATGATACTGGGCATCCAAAAACGAAGAATATGTAACCGCTCGTTGATTTTCTATCACTTTGATCCGACGCACAGTATGCGTCAGCATACCCTAATAATGGTTTGGAATTTGTGTCCCTTTTAAAATTCAACTTCAAAGATTTCGAGCATTGTATGTTAAGTAAGTGTAAAATTCTTTTAAGTGCATTCTAATGATCGTCACTGGGATTTTGTTGAAAACGCCCCAGATACCCGACAGCAAAAGCGATTTCCGGACGTACACAAACCATAAGGTACATTAAGCCGACCAACAATTCTTGATATGGATTATTCGTGACATCTTGTTTTTCTATTGGTAATAAGTCCAAATTTTTTTTTCATGGACGTAAGACAAGCATTGCAATTTTTCATTCCGAAGCGAACTAAAAGTTTTTCGATGTTTGCTTCTTGATCCATTAAAATTCCATTACCTTCTGGATTTTTTTGAACTCTAACTCCATGAAATTTAATGGAGGCCTTCTTTCACGTTCACTTCGTATAGGTTGGATTTGCAAATAATCATTGCCGCTCGTTATATTGTTGTCAGCCACATTTTCATCGCATGGGTCGTTTTCAACCAAATTGTGATTCACATCTTCAGTATCTACTTCCCTTTCAGCTGAACTGAATTGCATTATCTTGGATTTGATTAGTTACTACTTCTGAGGCAATTTCGGATTCTTTCTCAAACGAAGACGTCAAATTGTTTTGTTCAAGGAGTGAATCACTTACAAGCCCTGGTGAGTCCTCCCCCTCTCATTGAATAAATATTTCATTAGGTAGTAATATATTATTTTCTTTGTATGGATATGTGCTTTCATTAAATCTGACGTCTCGCACTAGAACTATTTTATTGTTTTCTCTATCCCAGAGTCTGTATCCGTTAGTACAATAACCAACCATTACATATATTTTGCTTTTTGGATCTAGTTTTGTTCTGTTTTGAATTGGAATCCAACCGTATGCTTTACACCCGAAGACTTTCATCTTTGTGACATCAGGCTTCACTTGGTACCAAAGTTCTACCGGTGTTTTGAATCCTAGGATTCAAAAAAGCTATAACAGCTGTTATAGCTTTTGTCGGGCTCTTATTTAATATGTGGACACTAGTGTACAGTGCCTCGGGCCAAAGATGTTTCGGTAGATTTGAACCTATTATTAGCGCCCTCGTTTTTTTCCAGGACAGTTCGATTGAATCTTTCCGAGACCCCGTTTTGTTGTGGAGTGTATATTATTGTGTGCATTATTTCCTTACAAAATTTCAGCATATAATTACATATATATTCTTTTTTCTGGTCGATGGTTAGTTCTGATATTTTTTAATTACATTTTGCCGTTACCTTTGCCTCATATTCCTTAAACTTCTGTATAACTTCCGATTTTTTCTTTAAAACATATACGACAGCGAAAAGTGTGTAGTCATCAATATTTTGACCCATCATGTGACGCAGGATTTATAGGACCACAAGCGTCGGAGTGAATGTGCTCTATAGGCTTAGAAGCTCGAATGTGGTCTCCAGAAAAGGGTTCACGGGTTTGTTTGCTTTTTATACATACATCACAAAAATCTTTTTTTTTTACTTTTGGCAAACCAATCAGCATATTGAAATTCCTCAAGTCCCTCATTCCTTTATTCCCAATGTGATCTAATCACTTATGCCACAGTTTGGACTCCTCCGATTTTGTCAATTCGGCTCTGCTGCATTTCTTAATTTTTATACCCTCCACCATAGGATGGGGGTATATTAACTTTGTCGTTCCGTTTGTAACACATCGAAATATGGCTCTAAGATCCCATAAAGTACCCAGCAAAAAAAATTGGAAGTTGTTCCACAAACATTTCTTTTAAAGCCCATCCCAGAATCCCCTATCGAGTTTTTTCAACTTCCGATGCAGTCCTTTTGGACAAGTCCACAAACATTTCTTCTAAAGCGCATCGTGGGATCCCCCAATAATTTTTTCCACTTCCGATGCAGTCCTTTTGGACAAGTGCACAAACATTTCTTCTAAAGCGCGTCTTGGGATCCCCCAATGATTTTTTTCTACTTCCGATGCAGTCCTTGTGGACAAGTATTAGAAAGAACGCAATCAGGCTATTTTAAGTGCAAATTTTGTACAATTAAATTTTACAAAAAAATAGAAAACTAATAAAAGAACTAAAAAAAGTAGAAATTAATAAAAAAAGTAAAAAAATAATAAAAAAATAATAAAAAAAAAATAAAAATAAATTTCATCCGCGCTGGGATTTGAACCTGTGCCGATTGACTTTTTCGCTTCCATGAAAGTTCTTTTGAGAAGGTTTTGCAAATTACGAGAATTTTTTTGTTGATTTTTAATGGAAAAAATATATTTATACGAAAACATATGCCGAAAATAAAAAATAAAAACGATGCATGACATAAAACAATATTTTTTTAGAAAAATATTTGATAAAAAAATTGCCGCTGGTGAGATTTGAACCTGCGTTTCTTATTTTTTCGTTCATACTAATAAAGAATGCCTTGAGAAGCAATTAAAATGTTATTCCTTGGTGTCGTATTACGATCATATCATAAACATTTGAATTGACCTTTCGACGCTTTATGTTCAATGGCGTTTGTGGCTGAGTGTGCTAAGGCGTTCTGTTATGGTGCCAGCAAACCCAGGTTCAACCCCTGTCGGAGCGAAAAAGTTTTTCAAATTGTAAAAATTAGATAATAGGAAAATAATTGTGTAATAAAACATATGGATGAAAAAAAAGTGAAATTGGTTGAAAAAAAAATTTTTTTTCGCTTTTTAAATTTCTTCATTCAAATTAACTTCCAGGGCACAACTTCTAAAGCAATGCAAAGGATCCAAAAAGGGAGTACTTCCGTCCTATGACAAGCCCATGTAAAATTCATTGGAGATGATCCAAGTTTGCACTACTTCCGGATCACAGATTGGGGATCCAAACTACTTTTTTGGAAGCTCTTTTTTTGCTGGGTATATATATTCTGGGTCGTGGTGAAATTCTGAGTCGATCTAAGCATATCCGTCCGTCTGTTGAAATCACGCTAACTTCCGAACGAAACAAGCTATCGACTTAAACTTGGCACAAGTAGTTGTTATTGATGTAGGTCGGATGGTGTTGCAAATGGGCCATATCGGTCTACTTTTACGTATAGCCCCCAATAAACGGACCCTCAGATTTGGCTTGCTGAGCCTCTAAGAAAAGCATATTTCATCCGATCTGGCTGAAACTTGGTACATGGTTTTGGTATATGGTCTCTAACAACCATACAACAAAAATTGGTCCATATCGGTCTATAATTATATATAGCCCCCATATAAACCGATCCCCAGATTTGGCTTGCGGAGCCTCAAAGAGAAGCAAATTTCATCCGATCTGGCTGAAATTTGGTACATGGTGTTGATATATGGTCTCTAACAACCATGCTAAAATTGGCCCACATCGGTCCATAATTATATATAGCCCCCATATAAACAGATCCCTAGATTTGGTTTGCGGAGCCTCAAAGAAAAACAAATTTCATCCGATCCGGCTGAAATTTGGCACATGATGTCGGTATATGGTCTCTATAATTATATATGTTATAGCCTCCATATAAACCGATCCCCAAATTTGACCTCCGGAGCCTCTTGGAGGAGCAAAATTCATCCGATCCGGTTGAAATGTGGAACGTGGTGTTAGTATATGGCCGCAAACAAACATACCAAAATTGGGTCATATCGGTCTATAGTTATATATAGCCGATCCCCAATCACACTAAAATTGGTCCATATCGGTTCATAATCATGGTTGCCACTCGAGCCAAAAATAATCTACCAAAATTTTATCTATCAAAATTTTATCTATCAAAATTTTATTTCTATAGAAAATTTTATTTCTATAGAAAATTTTGTCAAAATTTTATTTCGTATAGAAAAATTTTGTTAAAATTTTATTTCTAAATATAGAAAGTTTCATTTCTATAGAAAATTTTGTCAACATTTTATTTCTATAGAAAATTTTGTCAAACTGAATTATATACGTATTTAATCGGCCTTTTTTAATTTAATATATACCACGTATGGACTTACAATTTAGAAGACGGTGTTAGGAGGTTTTAGGATACCTTGCCATCGGCAAGCGTTACCACAACCCAAGTAATTCGATTGCGGATGGCAGTGTTTAGAAGAAGTTTCTACGCAATCCATGGTGGAGGGTACATAAGCTTCGGCCTGGCCGAACTTACGGCCGTATATACTTGTTATTTTTTTACTCAAATAAATTTCCACAACCACTTGCGGTTGCAATTATTGCATCCCCTCTCTGAATGATGGCTCGTGTTCTATTGAAGTTCACAACTAGTCCTGCTTCAACTATTTTCTTAACGGATAGCAAATTTTCACGAAACTCTGGACTATGAGTACATTGGGTAGGTTTAAATTGTATCCGGTATCACTTTTTCCTATAATGTTACCAATTTTTGATACTTCCACCCGTTCATTCGCTTTAGCAACAATAATGTAACGTGGATCATTCAAATTATTTATTGACTCAAGGCTATATCATTTACAAAGTGATCGGTGGCTCCGGAATCTAACGCAAAAGTTATTTCTTGTTCAGCACTCATTTCTTGGTATGATTTAGGAACACTCCTTATCATAAAGCTTACAGCTTCCGATGTATCAGTTATGTTGACCATTTTCACCCTGCAATCTTTTTTCATATGTCCAAACATACCGCGTTTATGACACTTCCCATTGAATCTTTTCTTGAAGTTTGTAGCGAATGCTGTCAGTTGTTCTACTTCTTGTTGTTCGCCAATTATTTCTTTCCCACGACCCTTTTTCTCCAATTCTTCGGCAAGCAATCTTGACTTGATAATATTTAAATTCAGATCTTCTTCCGGCAAATTTTCTAATGCTGTTATAACTGCATCGTAAGATTCAGGTAAAGTTAAAAAAAGTTGAGATACGATATCCGCATTTTCTGGCTTTGTTCCAGCTGTTTTGAGCTGCCGAATGAGGGAGTCAAATTTTAATAAGTGCAAGTTCATATCGCCCCCTTCATTTAGACGAAGATTTTCCAGTTCCTTTAGAATTAATGTTTGATTGGTACACGATTTCTTTGCAAATGTAGCGGCCAATGAATCCCATATACCTTTTGCTGTGGATTGGTGCCGAATATATTCCAAGTAATCATCGTGAACAAAGGATGTAATAACATCCTGCGCTTTCAAATCCTTTCTATTCCAATCAGCAATTCTTGCAGCGTTATCCACTGCTTCAGCAATTGGGGCTGAAGTTTTCACAGCTTCCAAGCAATCAGGTGCAGCCAAATGACGTTCAACGCGAAATCTCCAGTTTTCAAACTGCTGTCCATTGAATCGTTGTATTCCAAAGTTATCTGCTGGGGCCATAACTTGTTATTTTCAGTGGAATAACGTGAAGACGTATTTTTGCAGAGAAAATTCTTTATTTCTTTACAATATATATTTTAGGACGAAGAAAAATTTAAATTTCCCTTTTTGACAAGAAAATACTAATTTTAAAATGTTAATATATAAAATGCATAAAGTTAAAGTACCAATTAATAAACAAAATATAGAATTTACAGGTAAGAACAGTTTACAATCTCTATAATGAAAATTATACTTCAAAGAAGGACAATGTGTTATGGGCTGTATCTGGATATTAAAATCAAATTGTAAACGTTATAAATATTGCACAAGTAAAATTTTCTCGGGCGACGACAGTGACATAATTTATCTCCAGAAATATTCAGGTCACAATTTAACCATTATTAAGAATTTTTATTTAGTAAAATGAATCGAACGCTTGACCATTACTAGGCAACGATTACAGTAATCTTTGCAAGAAAATTATCGTGACCTTTTGTAAAACTTTGCAAGAGTCAACATTTCTACTTTTGAGATTATAGCTAATACAAAAGTCATTCATTCAACATTGGCCAAAATCCAAAACCGACTATTCTATATTGTACATAATTACAAAACGTACGCATTGGGTTTGGTCAATTCTGACATAACATTTGAAAGACTTCAACCTTTATTGGTAACATTTGGATAATCAAACATTCATGTTTATCAATAATGGCTAACAATTCGGGAAAAGGAACTGATGATAATGGGGAAGTCCGAAGCAGCTGTCTTGTTTTTAAACAAAATTTTCTATAACAGCATAAACATCAGTAAATAAATCAAGCATGTACTTTGTATTGCATGCGCATCATATCATAAAATCTTTGAAAAGAATTTTTAAAATATGAAAATGATGTACCTTTAACATAGAAATTCCCCTAAAACCAAAAGCTAAGATCAATTGGATTATTGACTGAAGTAAAGCTAATTTATCGCAATGTACTGAATAGTCCAAGTGAGTCTGAAATAACATTTCGCCAAAAAGAATAGATTTTTTATTCCCGAGTAAAAAGTGAGAGATCGAATTTGATGCGAAGATCTAATAATATCTAATAATTAATTAATGGGATTAGATCTAATCATATATAATTGCTCTGAGATTAGATCTGATCAGGATTCAATATTAGCATAGATCTAATGTCAATGATTGGATTGCCTTGTTCTGATCATAATGAGTTAAATATCAAATTTCCAACTTTGGTAAAACCCCAGTTAACCCTTTCACTACCGAAATAAACCTAATATTAAAAACTTTAATTTTTCTTCTGTTTTTACTTATACTAACAGCATGTAGAACAAAAATTGTTATTTCGATAACCTACCTCAATTACTTCAAGAGCTATGTGAGCTTCTTCCGAAAACTTGATTCTTGACTCTTGAAGAGGCAACCTTCCTTGCCCCACACTTGAAGGAAAGTTTCAAGAATTTTCAGGGAAGGTAAGGGGTGCTATTCACTACGGTGTTTGTCGATATTGTATCGGGGAAAGTGACGTCCCTTTAAAACAATAGAGCAAAATTTAAACATCTCCGATCTACTTGAAATTTACAGGGAATGTGGGAGGAGGGATTAAATGTATATATGATTTCTCGATATCTGGTTGGGGAAGGGGAAAATTGAAATAAACTTTGTCGATTTACTTCGATAGAATTTATAGGGACCATTGAGTAGTGGTGAAATGAATATAGGGTACGTGATAGTCCGATATCATGTCGGAGTGGAGCGAAGGTGGGGAGAGGGTTCCCTTTTTTTCTTAAATTGAAAGTAGAGGGTTGTCCGTAAATGGGAACTCGCTACACAATTTTATGATTTTTGCACAGGCTTCTGCCAGACTTCTTTTTTAGTAAAGAACTTAAATTTACATGAAATTGGTAGCAACGCAAATGTTAATGTGGTAAAATTTTTTACTACTTTTGCTTTTTCCGATTTATTGGATGGGAAACAGTAATTCTTTGTATGTTATTATAATATAATTAATTTTCAGATAAGTTGAGGAGAAGGAACAAAAATTGTTATTTCGAGAACCTACCTCAATTACTTCAAGAGCTATGTGAGCTTCTTCCGAAAACTTGATTCTTGAATTATGACTAAATGGCCTTACGAAAATAAGCGACATTTAGCCTCTAATATCTTTCACAGTGTGAGAAAAAATACGAAAAAGAAACCGTAAAAGTATCAGCTATTGTTTTTGTATAAATGTCCATTTACTAGAAACATACAGTAGAAAAATTGTCTCAAATTTACGTATTTTTCGTTAATAAAAATGTATTTTAGTGCTCACCAATATGGAAAATATGTATAGCTTATTTAGATTGAAGCGTCTACTTTAAAATAACGTCGAGAAATAAATTGAAACTAAGTGGTGTCTTTTTCGAATGTCCTTCTAGGTGGACATCGGTAGTGAAAGGGTTAATAATGGCGACATTCCTGCTTATCATTCTTGTAAAAACTTTGAATGAAACCGCATTTCCTTTACGTTTGTTTCTTTGTGCAGCGAAAAAATCTTTCTATATGAAATTTGCGAGAACGCAATGAGCGATTTAAAAACAAACGCGATAATACATCACTCGTTTATTTAGATACTTCAATGAGTAACGGTACGGTCACACTGGGCAAATATTTCACTGAAATCAAAACACAACTTGTTACCAGTCAGACAAGTAAATATTGTTACCTCAAATGCTCCTGTAAAATAGTTTAACACTCATTTTGGTCAAACATCTGCGTAATGTGACCATACCCTAAGGAAAGACCGGAACCGAATATATTGTACTCTGCACCACTGTCGGTGCCAACAATTACAATTTGTACCGAAACAATTTGGTAAGGGGGAACATATAAATGCGATTGTTAATCTCTTTTAAGACTACGGATGCAAACGTCGAATAGCGTCTTTTTTCCCTATTCATTATTATCATATAGATGATATATTTAGTCACGGGGAAAACAATAGACTTTATCTTAAATAAAAAATAAATAATTTTATTATGGATTTTTATGATAACAAAAGTACAGGGCAGCCGGAAAGGCTTCGTTAAAAAGAATCAGATTTTTTTTCTTTTTATTTGTAATTTCAAAGCCCCATAGCCAATTATAACAAAATTACACAGACTACAATTCAGTCTACTAAAAAATACTGCGTCGATGCTCAAGGTCCACCATGATTCCATACTGCCTTTAAATATGTCGCATACAATTTGTTTCCATTGCAGTAGTGTAGGGTATACTATGAAGTTTTTGTTTTTAATTTATTTTTTGCGATAGAGGAGCGAATACAATAAGGAAGACTAACTAAGGGAATGTCTCATGATTGTATAAACATAAAGCCACAGAAAATTTGTGGTTTTGTGATTATATTACTCATGTCCATATTTGTAAATATTTCTATCGTTTTAGGACGAAATAGACTTTTAGTCATTCATAAAGATAGAATTTATTTTTGTATAAAATCTATACTGGATATTTTTCTATCAAAAATAAAATAATAAATTTCAAGCTCGAGTTTGAAAAATCATTAATTTATTATTATAACATAAAAAGGTCGAAGAAAATCAAAGAAAATAATAATAATTATAATAAATTTCTCTTCCCCTAAACATTAATCTTTTATAACATCTGTATGTTATATAAAATTTTCTATTTTTAGAGTAGTCCCATCGACGACACATTCTGATGGATACAATGTTTTAATCCAAGGGAGGAGGAAACATATTAATAGAACACGTAACATAAATTTGTATTTAAGACACATTGTTATTTAGCATTTACTGTGGGCAATTCAGAAGGAAATATTTCTGTAACGAGGGACGTGTTATAATCTTGTGAAAAGTTGTTTGTGAATTGACAAAATATTTGATAAAATTTAAGAATTAAGGAACGGGGATAGGAAAAGTTCTTAAACCTAATAGTCTTTCCATTGATTAATTGTTTAAAATTAACAAAATTAAATAGCCCACATTGAAAGTATAAATTTCTTTAATGTGAAGATATTATAGTTCAGGCTTATTTATAGACAAATCATTTCATTGTGATAACACATTATATAAAGCACCTACTTCACACAAAAATTATCACCGACAAGTTTTTACTTAAACAGTTAATTGAATTTTGATAACGCTTTGAATTAATGTGTTAATTGATTCAAATATTTATTAAATCAAATAAAAAATAATTACAAAAATGATTGATGTTTGAAACCACTCAATTGTACGCTTTTTTTTTTGAATCACCTGATTGTTTCAAGTTCATTCACAGCTCGCTTAAATTGACATTTTCCTCCTTAAGCTGAGTACTATGTTCAGTTTTCAAGCTGAAAACCAGCTTGTTTTCACGGTTTTTTTATTATTAGTTAACTTAGAATTACAAATTTTAAGCTAACATGAAGAGAGCTATAGCTACAAAGGCCTTAAGCTCATAACTACAATAACAGTGTTAGATCTTAACTTTAATAGCGTTAAATGTACATATATTTATTTTTTTTTTGTTCTTACTCTATTTAAATTGCTAAATCTATCTATATATAAAATTCAATTTATGTTTGTTTATTTGTTTGTTTGTTTGATTGTTTGTTTGTATGTTCCGAGTTGGCTCCGAAACGGTTGAACCGATTTACTTGAAACTTTCAGAGATCGTAGGGGGCGTTCATGTGGTGAAAATAGGGTACCTCATTTTTTGACACCTGGTCGCGGAGGGGGACCTCCCCTTTGTCGGACTTTTTGAAAATTGGACCAAAGTTGACCGATTTGCTTGAAATTTTCATTGAAGGTTGGGGTTGGCAACTAGACAAAGATCCGCTACTTTATATTTCGATATTTGGTGGAGGAGGGGGACCTCCCCTTTGTTCGATTTTTTTTAGAGTACAGTTAAAAAACTAAAATTCTCTAAATTATCTGAGATTTACAGAGAACATGCGGTGCGGTTATGGAATTAATATGGGGTACCTGATGATTTCATATGTGGACGGAGAGGGGGACCTCCCCCTTGCCCTACTTTTTGAAACTTGGAACAAAATTATGCGATTTGCTTGAAATTTTCATTGAATGTTGGGGTTGGCATCTAGACAAAAATCCGCTACATTATTTTTTTGGTCGGGGAGGGGGACCACCCCTTTAACCGACTTTATTTTTAAAGTACAGTCAAAACAAAACTAAACTCCCTCGACTGAAATTTTACGGAAAAAATAGGTGAGGTTATGAAATTTATATCAGGTTCCTGATTTTTTAATAAAAATAAAAGGGCATAGGGAGACATCCGCTTCTCTTAAGTACATACAGAGAAACAATTTAACTTTACCGAGTTACTTGAAATTTACAGAGGACTGAGGAGAGGTTACGATTATTAATAGTTGATACCTGATTTTGTGATATTTGGACGGAAGAGAGGCCGCCCCTTTAGGCTTATAATTTGCTTGACATTTTCTGGGACGTTTACAAAAGATACGCTACATCACTTTTCGATAGTTGGTCGGGGAGGAAGTCCTCCTCTAAAACTGCAAAAAAAATTCTTAAGTTTTCTTGAAATTTACAAAGGAAGTGGGGGATAGTTATAAACGAAGAGGCAACCTTCCTTGCCCCACACTTGAAGGAAAGTTTCAAGAATTTTCAGGGAAGGTAAGGGGTGCTATTCACCACGGTGTTTGTCGATATTGTATCGGGGAAAGTGACGTCCCTTTAAAACAATAGAGCAAAATTTAAACATCTCCGATCTACTTGAAATTTACAGGGAATGTGGGAGGAGGGATTAAATTTATATATGATTTCTCGATATCTGGTTGGGGAAGGGGAAAATTGAAATAAACTTTGTCGATTTACTTCGATAGAATTTATAGGGACCATTGAGTAGTTGTGAAATGAATATAGGGTACGTGATAGTCCGATATCATGTCGGAGTGGAGCGAAGGTGGGGAGAGGGTTCCCTTTTTTTCTTAAATTGAAAGTAGAGGGTTGTCCGTAAATGGGAACTCGGTACACAATTTTATGATTTTTGCACAGGCTTCTGCCAGACTTCTTTTTTAGTAAAGAACTTAAATTTACATGAAATTGGTAGCAACGCAAATGTTAATGTAAAATTTTTTACTACTTTTGCTTTTTCCGATTTATGGGATGGGAAACAGTAATTCTTTGTATGTTATTATAATATAATTAATTTTCAGATAAGTTGAGGAGAAGGATACCTTTCCTTGATAAACCACACTTATTTTCTTCTTCTTATTCAAAAGAAATATAGAAGATTGTCCAACTACTTGAATACAGAACATTATTTAAAAAATTCGGAGGAAAGGGTACACCCTCTCCCCGAACCGTAAAACGAACCGTTTTACATATACATATCCGCCGTATTTGTACCTATAAACGAAAAAGCAAGTAGTCCGATTTGTTTGAAAGAATTCAAATGTTTTCGAAATTGTTTTCAACACGATGGATATGGTTGACTAAGTTAACGCAAAATGTTCCTACAAATACGCTTCGGAAGGCGCAGCGAAGCGGGCCGGGTTACGCTAGTAGATAATACAATTTGATTTAAATATATCTATACAAATTTGTATTTTTAAGGAAATTAATTTTGTTCCGTTTATTATCGTTAGATGGGTTAGAAAGGAACAATATTGGATCTTTTCCATCAAAAAATGTATTCCTGGCGGCTCTAGTGTCATTACATTGATAGAATATGTGTTGAAGGTTCATGATATCGACGTGTGGGCAATTGCATGAAGGTAGATCAGTGATTTTCAATAGATGACCATGTGTGATTAATGTATGACCAAGTCTCAATCTTATTATTTTTATGAGATCTTTTCTATTAAACTCATTGAGATGTGGACTTGCATAATTATTTATTGTTAGTTTGCTGGGATTTACGTTTCTATACCAGTTACTTGATTTCTCCAGTGCATTGTCAGAGTTTTTATGCGATTTTGTGATATATTTCAGTATATCTCTTGTGTTATAGTTCGCAGAGGTTACTAATGGAGATATGAGGGCATTTTTCGCAGTCATGTCTGCAAATTCATTTCCGCTTATATTACAGTGACCTGGGGTCCATATAACGACAATATTTGGGTGTATATGGATCAACACATTTCTGATATAAGAGCTATAATGGTCTCTGTTGGAGATTTTGGCTATCATTTTAATTGTAGAGAGTGAATCGGAACAAATAGCGTATTTACCCCTTTTATTAGATACAAATTTTATAGCCTCAAAGACTGCTGTAAGTTCGCCTGTACAAATGGAACTATAAGGTGGAAGAATAGAAGCTTTTATGATGCTATCTCCTTGTACAATGCCATAGGACACGTTGTCTGAAGATTTGGATGCATCTGTATAAAAAAAAATTATATGTTGCCAATCTATCGCAAATTTCTTTTTGTAAAACTTGGAATTGTATCGGGTTGTGGTGACGTTTATCAAGTAGGCTAAGAGAAGTATCGATGCAATCTTGATTGAAAGCCCATGGAGGATATTTCTTATGATTGGATGCTATAGGAAGAAGTTTTATAGGTATATTAAGGTTGTTGCATTCCTGTAATATCTTTGAAATAATAGAGGGATATCTGGGTATTCTCTTTAATTTGGTAATCTGTCGAGTTAATTTTTGAATTGGGTCATTAGAGTCTCTGAGAAGTGTACGTGATAATTTGGTTAATGCTATTTTAAGTTGAGTCTGTATAGATGGTATATTCGCCTCGATGTAAAGGTTAAACATTGTCTCAAAGCTGAATTCAGAATACTTTGTATCTTGCCGAGTTTGGATTGAGGACAAAAACCGTAAAAAGGTAACGTATATCGTATCCTTGATATTACCAATGCATTAGTAATATATATTAACGATGATGTGTCACAATTGAACTTCTTGCTCGCTAAACATTTCACTATGTTTAATGGTTGATGGAGGGAATTATAAAGTTTTTTGATATGAGAGTCCCATTTATATCTTCCGTCAATATAAAGGCCAAGTATTCTCAGGTTCTTGGATTCATTAAGTTGAAAGTTCGAAGATTGAATTGTACATTTGCATGATTTCTTGTGACATATATGAAGGAATTTACATTTCGTGGCAGAAAGAGTTGCTCCAGATGTGTTACATCAGCGTTCAATTTGTTGGAATGTATCATCTAGGTTTATACAGGGATTTCTCCTCATGTTTGAACTAACGATTAGATTAAAATCGTCTGCGAAGGCAGTGAAATCAATTTCTTTAATCGAGTTTAATATTTTGCATAACTTATCATATGCAATCAAAAATAATACCACAGATAATGGAGATCCTTGGGGAATTCCATTATGAATGGGATAAATCTGTGACCGATAACCTTGCATTTTTATGGAAAATGTCCGATTTGTCATGAAGTTAATTATGTAGTTTATAATACGTGGGCCTAATTTCCATTTTTTCAATTGATCTACAATTGTGTGAATTTCTATTTTATCAAAGGCCTTCTCGAAGTCTAAAGATTTTAAGGTTGTGTGACTTCTCCGGCTCAAACTTTTCGTTATGTTGTGGTCAAGGTAAAGTAAATTGTCGACTATAGATTTCCCAGGTATGAAACCGAATTGACGATAACTTAATAGCTTGTTCGTTGTTAAGAACCACCAAAGCCTGTCAGCAATCATTTTGTCGAGAGTTTTCGCAATGCAAGAGTTTAATGAAATATGCCTGTATTAATTTAATAGTGTTTTGTCTGAACCGGGTTTTAAAATTGGAACTATAAGACTCAATTTGAATTGTTGAGGAATATAAGAGTGAAAGATTGAATTGAACAAATCTAGGAGACGGAGTCTCATCATATTTGGTAGGTTTTTTAACATGGGGTAAGAGATAGGAGTTTTCCCTTCGGATTTCTTCAAAACTGAGTTTAATTCAGATAAATTTAAGTTTTCTTCGAGTAAAGCTCCCTTGATATCTGGGATAACATTCTGATTTGTACGGAGTATGCTATTCTTTCTCTCGCCGAATTCCTTAGAAAAATTTTGATCTGACGATTTTTGTGACCAAAAACGTCCAAATTCATTTGCAATATCAGTACCGTCAGTTAGTCGTAGTTGGGGATTGCCTTCAGTTGTTATGCAATGTATATTTTGCCGTGTTTTGTAACCCGTGAATGTCCTGATATTCTTCCATATCTTATCGATAGGTGTAGAGGGATCAATAGAGGCCATAAAATCTGACATTGATTTCGCTTTAAATATTTTGATTTGTTGTCTAAATTTTACATTTGCTCGTTTAAAATCAATAAGATTAGATGTTGTCATGTCTTTCCGAAACCTGTACCATAATTTATTTTTATTCCTTTTTAATTTCTCCAGTTCATTATTCCACCATGCTGTTTTAGTTCGTGTCTGAGGGATGGATAAATTGGCTGCCCCAATAATTATCTTCTTAATATTGACAGTTTCCTTGTTTATGTTTATGCTAGGTGTATGTTTTGTGTTCAAATGTGAACAAGTGTTACTAAATAGTGGCCAATTTGATAGTTTAGTTATGAATTGGGGTTTGTGTTGGATAATTTCTCCGTGGTGAGAAGGAAAGAGCTTAAGAATAATGGGGAAGTGGTCACTTCCATAAAGCGAGCTTTCAATCTCCCATTGTATATGGGGGAAAAAGGATGGAGAACAAAATGAAAGATCTACATTGAGAATGTGGAGTGTGTATTAAAAAGAGTGGGAGATTTGTCATTTAAAAGAATAAGGTTAGATCTGGTTAGAAATGTTGATATTATGTTCCCTTTTTTATTGTAATTCTATGAGCCCCACATAGTGTGCCAACTATTGAAATCGCCTGTCATTAATACGTGTTGGTTGGAGGTATTGAAAACGTTAATTAGATTATTTAATGAAAAATTATGTGTAGGATGAATATATGATAAGTAAACTTTAAATTTTAATTTAGAAACAATTTCAACACATATTGTATCAAAATCGTCAGCTACTTGTACAAGCTTGTGCTGTAATGATTTTTGAATTAATATGGCAACTCCGCCATACCTGGTTGTTGATAGATTTTGTTGATATATAGTGAAATTAATTGGTATCGGGAAGATCGAATTAGTGTGAATGTGAGTTTCTTGTATACAGATAATTTTAGGATTAAATTTTTTGATAAGTATTAACAATTGATTATAGTTGTTAGTATAACCATTAATATTCCATTGTAGTATTTTTAGATTCATAAAATTTTATAGAATTAGAGATAAGTATAGGATATAAGTTTTTTTATCTACAATTTATTGAAAATTACTTCTAATTTGCCAAAATGTTGACGAAATCTTTAAAAAGGTGTTGATGATAATATGAGAAATCTTTGAAAAAACACTACCCTAAAATGCAACGAAAAAACCATGTGGTTTTCAATACTTACTTGTGCAACGAAGTTCATGGTCAATTGGAAGAAATAAAAAAAATGGAAAATTTTAGACAAATAACTGAATTTACCTCAAATAGTTTAGAATAATAGGTAAATGAAAATAAAAAATGAAATAAAACTTTAAGAAATCACTAAATGTATATCTCTTTGCATAAAACTAAAATTATGGATTCTACGTTCTTGAAAACATTGAAAAGCTGACCGATGAAAAAATGTTGGACAAATAACTGGAACTGCTTCAAATAGTTAATAATAATTGGTAAATCCATATAAAAAATCAAATCTACACTTTGGAAAAGTCACTAAACTTAAATCTCTTTGCAGAAAACCAAAATCTTTGGATGCTACATTCTTGCAAACATTAGGAAGCTGACAGATGAAAAATGAGTGGCTTAAGCTGAGTACTATGTTCAGTTTTCAAGCTGAAAACCAGCTTGTTTTCACGGTTACATTTTTAAATAAATTAATTTAGAAATATAAAATTATTTGCAATCAATTTCTTGGATCTTTTCCATCCATTATTTGGCAAGACTCGATCAAAATATAATCGTCTTCATAAATATATTTGTACTTGTATTTGTGTTTTGGTGAAAAAACCGAACATAGTACTCACCTTTATGGTGAAAACTTATGGCTTTGTCATTATAATTCACCCAACTTTTCTTTATCGCATCGACTTGTTATTTAAAATTTCAGAAGTTTCAGTGACTCTATAGTAGTGCCAACGTGTTCAGAACATTAGCACATCTATTGTACGATTTAACTTTAGATTGGGCCATACCCTTGCAATTCTCCCATCGATTATTCACCATCATAAGAGCCTATTAACAACTTTTTATAGCAGGTTGACTATCCGAGTACGTAATTATCAACATTTGTTATAACATCTGCATCCTAGTATTAGATATATAAAACCTCATTTAAAAATTAATATTTAACATAAAAAAACCTTTAAATTAAAGCCAAACAAAGGAAATTCAATGTGAAAAAAATGTTGTCATGAGGCCAAAGATTTTGTGTGCTTAAAATTAGAGGTGAGCACGTGACACGAAATTTTCGTGAGTCACGCTGAGGGCAACGGCGTGAGCGTGCGAGAGCGGGATTAACCTACCCAATGTCGTGCGTGAGCGTGATTCACGAAAATAATACCTTCGTGAGCGTGCGTGAGTTACGAATTTCTGAAAAACACGTTCACGAAAAAACATCGTGCGTGAGTGTGCGTGAATAAGATTTCTCCGTCGTGAGCCTGCGTGAGCGTCTTCTATGCTATTTTTGTTTAGCATAGAAGACGCATTTCTCTCATATAACGAAGAAAAACCTTGTCCAAATTCGATAATCTTTTCAATAAAGTCGTTTTGTCCGACTTAAAAATATGCATCTTTACATTGCCTTAATAATTCAGAAAAACTCTTCAACATTAATGAAATCATCTTCAAATTTGTTGACTTTTTGTATCTTGACTACAAAGCAAGAAAGCGTTAAAAAATAGGAGATATTTATTTTAAAGACTTATTTGCTTGAAACATAACATAATTTCTACTTGAAGTCGAAATTTAAGTTGTCGTTAACAGGTTTTGATAGCACATGAAGAAAAAGCAGAAAAAACGAATTAATTAAAATTTGTTTCCAAATTAATTAAAAATATTTATTTAAATTTTATTTATAATTACGGTATTTTCACATTGCAATAACAATTAAAAAAATCCTCGCTCAAAAGATATGAATGAAATGTTCATTTGATTGTAATATTGGTGGTACAACTAATCTCATAACCATTCAGATAACTTCAATTTGATTGTATAATGAATGAGCATCCTCCGCCGAATAGACAAATTTTCCCAAAATGAGTGTTTTTAAGGAGCCCTTTCGAAATATTTGGATACCGTTTTCGGAAGATGTTCTTATAATGATATAATATATCCAATATGAGCTAAAAATATTTACTGGTTTGACTGTGGCAACGAATTCATTTTCGATTTCTGTCAAATATTTGCCCAGTGTGACCGTACCCTTAGTCGTCAAACCGCCACTGACGTGCGTCGTACACAAATGTAAGGGAAAATAAATCCGTATATGAAAATTCGCCACCTATATGTGAAAATAAAGGGTGATTCTTTTGAGGTTAGGATTTTCATGCATTAGTATTTGACAGATCACGTGGGATTTCAGACATGGTGTCAAAGAGAAAGATGCTCAGTATGCTTTGACATTTCATCATGAATAGACTTACGATCTGCCACAACGTCGAATTTTCAGTGAATGGGCCCTAGAAAAGTTGGCAGAAAATCCGCTTTTTTATCGACAAATTTTGTTCAGCGATGAGGCTCATTTCTGGTTGAATGGCTACGTAAATAAGCAAAATTGTCGCATTTGGAGTGAAGAGCAACCAGAAGCCGTTCAAGAACTGCCCATGCATCCCGAAAAATGCACTGTTTGGTGTGGTTTGTACGCTGGTGAAATCATTGGACCGTATTTTTTCAAAGATGCTGTTGGACGCAACGTTACGGTGAATGGCGATCGCTATCGTTCGATGCTAACAAACTTTTTGTTGCCAAAAATGGAAGAACTGAACTTGGTTGACATGTGGTTTCAACAAGATGGCGCTACATGCCACACAGCTCGCGATTCTATGGCCATTTTGAGGGAAAACTTCGGAGAACAATTCATCTCAAGAAATGGACCGGTAAGTTGGCCACCAAGATCATGCGATTTGACGCCTTTAGACTATTTTTTGTGGGGCTACGTCAAGTCTAAAGTCTACAGAAATAAGCCAGCAACTATTCCAGCTTTGGAAGACAACATTTCCGAAGAAATTCGGGCTATTCCGGCCGAAATGCTCGAAAAAGTTGCCCAAAATTGGACTTTCCGAATGGACCACCTAAGACGCAGCCGCAGTCAACATTTAAATGAAATTATCTTCAAAAAGTAAATGTCATGGACCAATCTCACGTTTCAAATAAAGAACCGATGAGATTTTGCAAATTGTATGCGTTTTTTTAAAAAAAAAAGTTATCAAGCTCTTAACAAATCACCCTTTATGAGTTAAATACGAATAATTTTTTTTGCGATATAATCCTCCATAGAAATTGGCATAAATTGGTCAACCGGGAAGAGATAGAAAAGCCAAATTTTAAACAAAGATAAACTGAAACGATAGCTTTCGATTGGAATTAAAACCTTTTGCCAGAAATCTTCCGAATCGCAGTAATGTTGCATATACGAAACAGAGAGAAAAGTGACCACTGTGGCCAAATGGAAAAAGATGGGGTTCCAGATTTATATGTGAAAGATAGATCTTTTAGTGCTCTATCCGATGGTAAAAACGGATATTGCGAAATGTGTTTGGGAGTCTCAATATATGGCTTTTTTTAGTGCTCTATCCGATGGTAAAAACGGATACAGCTAAATGTGTTTGGAAGTCTCAATATATGGCTTGGAAAAAATGGACGCACTGCTCCTCAAGAGAAAAGTGACCTCTGTGGCCAAATGGAAAAAGATGGGGTTCCAATTTATATGTGAAAGTGCTCTCTCTATCCGATGGTAAAAACGTCCCTCCGTTAAAGTCGTATGCCTTTGAACTAAGGCAAATTTTCCTTAATGTAAAGAAACGCATTTTTTATTTAAATAAATTGTCCTTAAATTAACTGAAATATTGAAACTTTAGATTTAAGGTAAAAATGCTTCAAATATAGGCTAAGACTTATTTTGAGGATTTAACGTCTTTGGTTTAAAGTTTTTGGATTTACAATTAGGATTTTTTAACTGGCATTTGTTTGTACGCGAGTACTTTTATTAATAAACCGCGAAAAGAAAATTAAAAATTGATAAATGAGATTTCTTTATTTTAAAGAAACCGCATCTTTGGCTCGGAATCAATACCAAAATCCTTAAGGGAAAGTCAAAATCTTTGGATCCAAGTAAACTTTTTTTGAGTGTATGTACGTTTATTTCCGAGAAAATGTTTCAACTGAAAAATTGTGTTTATTGAATTAAAGTGTTAAAAAACATTCACTCATTTTGTTTGCAATATTTTTGAATTTTATTAAACAGTTAATTTTTTAAATGATTGCGTTTTCAATTTAAAATATTTTAGTGATATTTCTGTGAATGGAACTCCATCTTTTCCATTTTTCTCTAAGAGCAGTGCCCCATTTTTTCCAATCCATATATTGAGGCTCTCAAACCAATTTCACAATATCCGTTTTTACCATAGGATAGAACACTAAAAGATCTATCTTTCACATATAAATCTGGAACCCCAAATTGGGAACGAGCTTGCAGCAAAGAAAATGCCCTGACCAACATTTTAAAAATTGGATCACCAAGTGTTGTTTTTGTTTTTCTTTAAACAACGCCGAACACGAATGCGTCCATAAACATTACGACAAGGCGACATCTCATCGCACGCAATTATTTTACTTTACATCATCGGTATGGTGGTTTCATTATAGGATATGTTGACTATTCAACGCCTATGGACAAGTGATAAGATACTTTTTTTGCACTGACTATAGCCCAATCTATTTGCAAATGTGCAGGAAAGATAAACAGTCAACGAAAATTGAATGTTGTCATGTACAGGTGAACATGATGATAGCAAACTTGTCTCTTTGTATTAAAAATTAGGACATAAAAAATTCTATTATTCATTTGCAAGTTTAGTTGATATTATAGAATTGTACCAACTGTTAATAAGAACGGGCTTTAACCCTAGACAGCTTATCAACGTCTGGGAGACGTATGCGTTTTTAGTTTTTCGTTCTCCCTCGTGAAAATGAGTACCGAAAACGTGTTTAAATAATAAGGATTTGTATATAGAATCATTGTATGAACAAAAATCCACACATTTTGTCCACATGATGACAAACTACGATACGTCCCATAGACACAAAATTATATACTTCAAATACAAATGTATTTGGATTGAGTACTAACTATTTAGATATTTTGACAAATTTCCAATTACTTTTATACTAAACACAAATATTCCTCCATTTGAAAATAATTTTATGACAACCTTACAATTTGGGTAATTGGGTTTATGATTTTTGTAAAAATCTGAAAATCAAATACAAAACTAATTTAAATCACAATTTTTGTATTTGATTCAAGTAATTACCCTTTTCTGTGTACTTAAAATTATAAACACAACTAAAAGGTACTAATTACCAATTATTCGATTGGTCTTTTTGGTTGGTTTTAACATCTTTTTCTTGATGATCATAACATTTTACATGAGGACCCTAATAGGACTGAAATTTGAGTTCCAGGTCCAGGTTCCAGATTTTATAAGTATAAGACTTATCTCATTTTAAAATTATGATATCGTTTAATCGAAATTCCTTATAACCTGGCTTGATCGTATTTCTGTCCTTGCATTATGTAAAAAACACGTCTAAAGCATTCATCTGAGAATACAGAAGCCTGATATTCAAGATCGCTACAAAAAATAAATTCTGATGCGATGATAATAACAAAAGTTTGTCCGCAATTCTGTGGTATCACAAACAGATGCTCTTTCATACTATGGGAGGTGGATTCAATTATTTTTATAGAATAGCATGTAATGTGCGTAGATATTTTCGTGGCCAGCGTCCAATATATGTCATTCCACCCCATTTCCCACAAGCTGCAAATGGTTCACTTTATTCATTCATTCAGTTCAATTCTCAATTGATCATTTAATTTATTCTGATAATTTGTTAATAGTTTTTCTGCAAAACGGGATTCTGGTGTATAATGTGGAAGGGATTTGCTCTAATCACTTTTATAAATATATTTTCTTCTGTTGTTTAAGTTGCTCTTGTAGTTTATAGTTTAAATATTATTGTGTAAACTGTGTTTATTGTTTCAATTGATATTAAATCAATTAAGTGAAGATGGATTGTCAAATACAAAATCGGCTTCAAATTATAAGATGTTTCAAGTAAAAACTACTTAATTGTAATATTTTGAAAGACAACTTATATTTTTAAATGCGTTTTAACCCTATAGTCATGTTACAAAAAATCTGCTTCCACTTTGTGCCAGAGAAATGCGTCTTTGGCAATGAGCAATTCTCATTCGCATTTGAAGGACAATTTCTTGTCTTTGTTCATAGGTCAATGTTGTGAAGGTATTTTGCAAAGATGCCTTTGTAATTTTTTAAAAACAACACCACAAACATTTATTTACAAATTCAATTAAGCATCACAAGCATATACCAAATATTCATTTTCTTCTGCATGTATATGCTCTTTAGTGCTCTCTTTCCTCCGAATACACAATTTATTGCGTAAATTCAAAATAGTTAAACTTAAGTATATTAAATTTTTGGGAGGAGTATCGTTAACGTACCAGACACATAGTCAAAATTAATGTGCATATCCACTAACAACACACATCTCTCAAGTAGTTTCAGATCAACAGTCATTTGTTCTCATTTGATTTTCTCACTGTGCTGAATTGATGTTTTCGTCAATTCTTTCCGTTATCATCTTTGGTTCTATCTCTATACTCTTTCTCCTACATAATCTTTCTTATTTCTCTTAACATATATACAGAGGATTGTATGTTTTCACTTTTTCCAAACTTTATTAAATATAAAAGATTGGACCGTTGATGACTGGAAAAAATCAGATGAAATAAAAATTAACCGCTTTCCATACGATGCAAAAGAACATTACTGGTAATGACCTGGTAACGACAAAGCCTCCAAAAACACCACGTCAAGCAAAACATTAAACATAGAGGAAGAGGACTCATGGTATGGGGATGGTGGCAAACTTCGCTGCTGGTTAGTAATAAGGAATCATGAAAAGGAGACTTCCTGGTATTTTGCAATCAAATTTCTCTTGCTTTGTGGAGCTTTGCACCTACCTTGAAGAGCAAGTTGTTTTTCAACATTGAGCATTTATGGTGTCTGGTTAAAAGGCGCTTGAGATTACACCAAAGATAACAAAAAATGGTGATGAGATCTAGGGCCAAGTTAGTCGGATGTCCCAAAAGAAATAATACAAATTTTAGTAGAAGTATGTCAAGACGAGTTGAAACAATAATTAGAAACAAAGGACTATGGGCTAAATACTAAAACATTTGATTTTAATGTATTATGAATAAAGTGCAAAACTGTATGCAGGCTTATTTGCATTTTAGTTTAATTGATGCAGTAGTATAAGTCAATGTACATTTTTGTTTATCAGGAAATGAAGTATAAACGAAATCAATTTTGTAGCAATTGGACTCAATAGACGTTTTTTATTAAGCACACAGAAAAAATGTTCACCAAACTATTTCCAATTAAAATTTTAATTCGTGATTGAATCCAAAAATTATTTTTTTGTAAGCATATTCCTAAGCAGAGAATGAAATCAGAAGTATTGATTTAAATCAGAAAAATGGTAATAATGTATTGTATTTTTTAGCAACGTTTGGAACCTTTCACTCACAATCAAGTTGCTATTATAATTTTGCACAAATTTAGCTTAGAAAATTTGATTGTATGATTGGTTGTACAACTAATCTAATTACCACCGCCGAATAGACAAATTTATATCGGCTTAGCCGCCAAGCCGCCGCCGCCGGTGGCTTTCTCTGCTCCTAAGTGGTAAACATGCACTCGGTTTTGCCCCCTACTGTATGTTTACACGAAATATCACTCTCTCTTTCTTGTCACCAATTTCCAATAGATACTTTATTTATCTGTATCTCACGATGTGTAAGTCCCACCGGGTGCTGATGGTCCCAGGAAAAAAAACGTTGCCAAAAAAGTTGTGAAAATGTTCTTTTTGGTTCCAGAAGTGGTGCAAAATTGTCGCAGAAGCGATGAATTTAACACGGGCTTGTCATAGGACGGATGCCCACCATTTGAACAGCCGTTGCATTGAATTTGAAACACTTTTTAGGGTGTGATCTGAATTCAGTGTTTTGGATGTTAATTATATCTTGGCAAATAAATAATTTTTATAATTTTTTATGATTTTTTTGCATTCTAAGGCTTGTTTGAAACGTTTGAGCCCAAATATTTTCCAAAATTCCCAATTTTTCTAGAATGGATTTTTAATTTTTATCGACAAAATTTAAATAATTTGTCCCATTTTATTAAATCTTACTCTGAAAAAAGCGAGTTATAAAAAAATTAATTAAAAGAACTTCCTGTGTAGTTAAAATAAAGAACATCTTTGGGCGGACATTTTTGGAAGTGCTTTTAAAGTTCTGCTTTTAGAAGAACTTCCAAATTTTTTTTCTGGGGTTTTAAAAAATGTACTACTAAAAAACCTTTGCTGTCAGTTTTGTAATTGGCTGATTCAGTTTTTTGAGAGCCAATCAAAAATATGCTATTTTTATTTAATTCGACCAGATTTCATTAAAAATTCTTTGATGGCCGTGGAAAAGTATTCTCAAAGTAATCAATTAAAAAATGTTTTCTCGCTTTTTGTGCCTCAAAAGTCACTTCTGCCAGGACGTATTTTATATACACAGGAAGTGTTAGTTGCATAACAACATGTGGAGAACTTTCTTTGTTTTTTTGTTTTTATATACGTGCCAAACATCTTGTGAGTCTCTTGACTGCTTGAATATCTCACGAATTTCTCATATGAGAGAGGCCATACTATAACACACTTTTCTCCCAATAACGCTACTTGTGGAGGCAAAGTGGTAAGACAAAACAAAGAAAATAGGCTCACTCTGCAATAGTACGGGTTGTGGTATATGCATGGCATGGCTGCATGCCAATTTTCCAATTGGAGCGTCACGTAGTCTTCATATGTAAGACGTGGGAATGTTCTATTGTCTGGTACTTTTAATTCCATAACATATAATGAAAAAAGTATTCCCACAAATGGTCGATATCGTTTTCGATGTGGTAAATAAAGATGTTGCACTGATGCCAACAATTCATAACAAATTCCAACACAGAAGATGACAATTTTCTAAAGCTATCGAAATGAGTAAAATTCCACGTTGATATCCTTTGAACCGATTCGTAGATAATATCGATTCATTTCTTTAAATATACAGCAATATTTATAAATAGTATGATATCCTTCATGGTAACCCTTTATTGTGAACTAGACGCCAAGAAGATACATTTGAGATGCAAAGTATTTGGCATTGCAGACACACTGACATCGTCGTCCCTCTAATCAATACTCAATGGTAAGAGACCTAATTTGATGCTCACACTATATTTGAACCACCACTGGAATTTCTCTTGCTGTTAGAACGAAACTTGGTTTACTGAACAGAAATTTTCTTTCTGATCCAATCACAAAATTAATTGATGCAATTAATTTTTTAATTGAACTTGCTTCAAACACGAAATGATAGTACCAAGACTAGTTGAACATAACAATTCATTTTATTTTTTCTATACTTTCAATTAATTTTAATTTGATTCAATGAAGAATTTAAGTGATTTTGATCATTTTGATTCATGGAAAAATAGCATTCCTGCATTAAATAGGAGTTATAGTTGTAATTACATAAAATATTTAATAGCAATAAAATGTAAGTTGTTCCACAGTTCTTTTGGACAAGCCTTAGAAAGTACACTATTTGGCTATTTTAAGTGAAAAAATTAATGTCTCAAAAAATAATAGCAATTCACAAAAAAAGTAAAAGTATAAAAAAGTAAATATATTATACCCTGCACCACTTTGTAGATCAACATTTTCGATACCATATCAAATGCGTCAAATGTGTTGGGTGTTATATATAAAGGTTTTTGTCCAAAATACTACATACATTTAAATCTGACTCGATCTGGACAAGATTTGTTAGACTTCTACAAAATCTATAGAATAAATTTAAGTCGACTAATGACCTGAGGTGGAGCACAATGTTAGTAAAAAACTATGGGGAACATTTACATCTGAAGCCATTTTTAGGCAACATTGCAAAAGCGTATGTATGATTTATCGGTCGATAGATATGTATAAGAAGTAAAGGAAAAATTAATGCCCTGTTCCTGTATATCGAATGAAAATCCATTCGAAAGAAAGGAAGTATCTCGAATTCAAATGAATTTGGGTTTTTCTATTTTTGAAAGTTCGTTTCGTTTGTATGAGAACAAATGTTTGTATTTAATAAGTTAGTTTCTTATGGTTCTGCTGATTAAGAACTGAATGTTGTTTTTAAGGTTATTTGGGACGCTGAATCCAAATCTGCACTTGGTTTTTTTTCTATCAGCTCGAGATATACCGTTTTCGAGATATATCGTTATGTTCAAAATTAAGGCACTTCCGCTTTACAGGAATGTATTTGTTTTCATTTATAATTATGATTACTTCAGGAAAAGTAATCGCGAAAATACATTGATTTTCAACTCGAAACCCGAACATAGTTCTCACTTTTAGCAGTGGAGATTTTTCAAGGAAAATCCTGGTATTTTGGCCATTTTTGCCGAAAACAGAAAAACATATATTGGGAGCTTTATCTAAATCTGAACCGATTTCACCCTAATTTGGCATCCATAGCTCAATGTTAACCCTTCGTTGCATGACATTGCATATATGATATGTTAGTTTCTGTCTCAGCTCCTATTCTTCCTATTCATATTTTGGAAGCCGTAAATTATATTTGATATGGATTTTAGTCAGTATCGTAACAATTTCATTTAAATAAAGCGAAATTAAAATACATATTTTGGGTACCTCCACAAATTTAATTTATTTGTTTTAATATTACGAAACATACTTACAAATTTTTAAATATAAATATAAATTAAAAAGTTTGCTCTATTCTAAACGCTACGAATAGAGTTTTGTAATACAAACTATGTTTACATTTGTTCTGGAATTTCATGCGTTTTAGCATTCAATCCATTTTTGTTACAACTAGGACACTTAGCGACGAATAATAATATAAAGACGAATATTTTGATTATGATGGAGATTTAAGCACGGAGTTTGATATAAATCAAGGTGGTAGAAGAAGCACAAGATGACCTCCATCGTTAGAGAATCGTATAACGTACAAGCTGCTGGGTTATAGTTGTTACACGTATATTCATCGTGATAGATAGGTTAGATGGGTTCAAAATTTTCCTGCGGTGGTCTATCCCGCCAATAATGTTGGTGACAATTTTAGGTGTTTCAAAGCACCTCAAAGTGGTTCACATTATGGTGAAAAACCGTTAGAACTCGACTATAGAGCTTAATATGGAATCAAACTGCACTCAGTGATAAACAGAAGTTAACCATTGTGATATCATAATTGACTGAAAAATCTAAGTGAAAATGAAGTAATGGATAGCCACGATACCTAACCTAGCCTAGGTAAAACAAGTATATACGGCCGCAAGTTCGGCCAGGCCGAATCTTATGTACCCACCACCATGGATTGCGTAGAAACTTCTACGAAAGACTGTCATCCACAATCGAATTACTTGGGTTGTGGTATGTTAAAACTTCTTATTCCTGCATGGTTGTTGGATACCATATACTAACATCACGTACCAAATTTCAACCGAATGGGAAGAATTTTGCTCTTCCAAGGGGCTCTGGAGGTCAAATATGGGGATCGGTTTATATGGGGCCTATATATAATTATGGACCGATATCGACCAATTTTTGCATGGGAGTTTGAGGCCATATATTAACACCACGTACCAAATTTCAACTGAATCAGATGAATTTTGGTCTTCCAAGAGGTTCCGGAGGTCAAATCTGGTGATCGGTTTATATGGGGGCTATATATAATTATGAACCGATGTGGACCAATTTTTGCATGGTTGTTAGAGACCATATACTAACATCACATACCAAATTTCAGCCGGATCGGATGAAATTTGCTTCTCTTAGAGGCCTCGCAAGCCAAATCGGGGGATCGGTTTATATGGGGGCTATATATAATTATGGACCGATGTGGACCAATTTTTGCATGGTTGTTAGAGACCATATACTGACACCATGTACCAAATTTCAGCCGGATCGGATGAAATTTGCTTCTCTTAGGGGCCTCGCAAGCCAAATCGGGGGATCGGTTTATATGGGGGCTATATATAATTATGGACCGATGTGGACCAATTTTTGCATGGTTGTTAGAGACCATATACTAACACCATGTACCAAATTTCAGCCGGATCGGATGAAATTTGCTTCTCTTATGGGCCTCGCAAGCCAAATCGGGGGATCGGTTTATATGGGGGCTATATATAATTATGGACCGATGTGGACCAATTTTTGCATGGTTGTTAGAGACCATATACTAACACCATGTACCAAATTTCAGCCGGATCGGATGAAATTTGTTTCTCTTAGAGGCCTCGCAAGCCAAATTTTTGGGTCCGTTTATATGGGGGCTATACGTAAAAGTGGACCGATATGGCCCATTTGCAATACCATCCGACCTACATCAATAACAACTACTTGTGCCAAGTTTCAAGTCGATAGCTTGTTTCGTTCGGAAGTTAGCGTGATTTCAACAGACGGACGGACGGACATGGTCAGATCGACTCAGAATTTCACCACGACCCAGAATATATATACTTTATGGGGTCTTAGAACAATATTTCGATGTGTTACAAACGGAATGACAAAGTTAATATACCCCCCATCCTATGGTGGTGGGTATAAAAAGGGTCCCGATTGTGATTCTTATATTTCATGTTAGCCTGATACCGTGATTCATATAGGCTGACATATACCAAAATCAGTTTTCAGCTTGTGGTACGTTCTATGTAACTTCTTTCTTTCATCAAACCGAGTCATCTCAGATATGGCGGTTTCTATATCTTGTAAATCCCTAGCATTTATGTGTGTGGAGATAAATTCGAATTTGAAATATGCAGCAAAAACTTAGCCGAGACACAAACCACCACCAAAAATATTTTTCAAATTCGAATTTAGGATTTCAAATTCTAATTTGGATTTTTAGTATTTTGCTTATTATTCAAAAACAAACCGCGGTATAGAGACTAGGTTCATTGGAAAGGGCTTGAACTCAGCTTTCATACTCACGAAAGTCTTCTTTAGAAAAGTATTTGTAAAAAGCGCAAATTGGAAAATAAAAGTTTAACCAGATTTTCAAAATGGGCCCACCGTGCCAAAACTAAGCCGCGTGCGGTATAGAGACTAGGTTCATTGGAAAGGGCTTGAGCTCAGCTTTCATAATCACAAAAGTCTCCATTCCCAGCAAAAACTCTCATTACCCGGTAATCTTGTAGGTAAGCCTATTTAAAAATTAATAACCACTTATTAATAGGCATCGCTTCGGATTACATTTACATACGCGTGTCCTAGGAGGAAAGTACTTCTCCCCAGGCATACTTTCGGCCATAAAATAAGTAATGCATTTAAAGCATATAATCACCTAATATGTAATGACTTATTCGTAGATACACCAAAGCTTGCAAAATAGCCACTTATTGTCTCAGGCAACCAAATCTCGAAAATATTGATTTCTATCGCCGATTACAATGGATCAAAATATGGCGAGTGGTGCTGTAATAGGAGAACTACTTGAATAGAAATAGAATATTGTATAAATAAACAAAAAAATTTAATAAATAATCTAAATAAGATTACACTCAAATTAATTTCACACTTAAAATAGAAATAAATGTAGGTTGTTTAAGGGAGTTGGATTCGTGAATTACGTTATAATATATCCAATAACCAATTCACATAAGGTTCGAAATCTACTAAAAGTGGATTTTAAGTCTCTTTTTTATAAGGCAAATGGCATTTGAAATTTAGTTTAAGCGCATTTTGGAAGTGTAATGTCAATGAGGTATAAGAAAGCATTTATTTAAAACATAATGTGATAATGTCATTAAACACAATTATTATGAAATATTTGTGATAAAAAATTCTTAACGGAAAAATTTTCAGAATTGCCTTTACATTACATATTCTTTTTGATTTTTTATGTAAGTGCTCGATTATGTGAATAATTATATTAACTACAACTGCCTAAAAATTTGAGAATAACAATTCGAGAAGTATTTATTTTTGTCATTACAAGTTAGTCATTATAACTCGCCGCAATGTAATGCAACGTGTAATGACAGCTTTACTCCTGGTAATGTCAATTGTAATGAGATGTGGTTACCTAGTTTTTGCTGGGTTAGAAAAGTATTTGTGAAAAGCGCAAACTGGAAAATTAAATTTGCACCAAATTTTTAAAACGGCCCACTGTGCCAAAACTAAGTCGTATACATAAGAAATTTAACGGATCATATAATTTTTAAGGTTTCTTTTATTATTAGGATTTTATCATATGACAAATATGTATTAATGAAAGAGATGTACATAGTTGAATTTAAAATTATTATAAAGATAATAATAAATTAAACATTTTTAGTCTAATCGACAATAAAATGCTGTGTAAGATAAATACAATATATCACAATGATAAAATTAGGAACTATTTCAAACAAAAAATGATTAAGTGCCTTGCACTTTTGAACTTTGAAGTAAGTGAATACTTTAAATATTTAAGTTACATTTTTAATAGATTTTTATAGATTGATAAAAAACATAAAATGTAATTCAGCATTAGTCGCAACATTCACAACTATATAATTTTTTTAAATACATACTATACATTTTATTTTATTAGTATAAATTAATATTTTAAAATAGTTTTATACAGTTTGGTAATAAAAAAATATTGTTTTAAATGCAGTTGATTATGGAAACATATGTACAGTGGAATGGAATAAGATAAAAACAGGTATTTCTGAGTGAATTTTATTTAACTGTAAAATTCAAAAACAAAAAACAATTAACCCTATAATGCCCCAACTTTTTTGCCAGCTGATTAAGTTGTCAATGCTAACGACACAAAAGCAAGAAAACTAAACAAGAAAAATGTATACGGTGAAATTCAATATATGCTGCAAAGCCTTGAACAGTTTCAACTAAGTTTTCTTTTTATGTTATTTTACCCATTTTTGTTGTCTTTAGATGTGTTTTACTAAAAGCTTCCTTATTAAACGAAGCCCGCCTAAAGGCGGGATTGGGCATTAGAGGGTCAAGTTCATCCATTAGATGAACCTAATGTTGAATAAAGGGTGATACGGTCAAAATTTGGTCAAGGGAAAACGCGTGTGTATCGGTGAAATCGTTTATTTAAAAAAAATCAAATTAAATTTCTTTTTCAAGTTCAATTAGTATAAAATTCAGGAAAAATATTCAGTTAGACTTTCGCTTTTCCAAATCCGAATTGCCGGGCCTCACGCTTGACACCTGCCATCAGATTTTGTACAGCCACCTTGTCCACCTTCTTCGCCGCAGAAAGCCAGTTTGCCTTGAACTGTTGCTCGTCCTTAGCAGTTTTTTTGGTCTTCTTTAGGTTCCGCTTGACAATAGCCCAGTATTTCTCAATTAGCGGAGCTCTGGCGTGTTGGGAGGGTTCTTGTCCTTGGGAATCACATGCACGTTGTTGGCGGCGTACCACTCCATGGCCTTTTTACCGTAATGGCAAGATGCCAAATCTGGCCAAAACAGTACGGAACAACCGTGTTTCTTCAGGAAAGGCAGCAGACGTTTATTCAAACACTCTTTCACGTAAATTTCTTGGTTGACAGTCCCGGAAACTATGAAAATGCTGCTTTTCAAGCCACAGGTACAGATGGCTTGCCAAACCAGATATTTCTTTGCGAACTTTGACAGTTTTATGTGGTTTATATATCTGCTACCTTTCCCTTCCCTTTGCCGTATAAAACTCCTGTCCCGGATGCTGCTTGTAGTCGGCTTTGACGTAGGTTTCGTCGTTCATTACCACGCAGTCAAACTTCGTCAGCATCGTCGTGTACAGCCTCCGGGATCGCGCTTTGGCCGTCCTATTTTGTTTATCATCGCGATTTGGAGTCACTACCTTCTTTTAAGTCGATAGTCCGGCTCGTTTTTTGGCTCGATGCACGGTTGTAGACGATACACCCAGCTTATTTGCGGCATCTCGGAGAGAGAGGTTAGGGTTTCGCTTGAAACTACCGGCAACTCTCTTTGTCGTCTCAGCGGCTTCCGGTTTTCGATTTCCCCCCGATCCAGACTTCCTGGCTGTCGACAAACGTTCCCCAAACACTTTAATTACTTTTGTAACGGTTGATTTGGCAACTTTTAACGATTTTGCCAGCTTTGCGTGCGAGTAGCTCGAATTTTAGCGATGCGCGAGCAAAATTTTGATACGCTGTTCTTCTTGCTTGGACGGCATTTTGACAACTGTAGAGTGAATTCCAAAATCAAAATAGGAGCAACATTCTACACACACACCGTCAAAATGAGGATGTGTGTGAAGATAAATTCGAATTTAAAATTGCGGCAGAGGCCTTAGCCGAGACACAAACCAACACCTTCAAAGCAATTTTAAATTCGAATTTACTTTTTTAAATTCGAATTTAATTTTTTAAATTCGAATTTAATTTTTTAAATTCGAATTTAATTTTACAAACTTGTCATTTTTTTGGAAACGCTAAGAATTTTTAAATGGAATTTGATAGAATTCGTTAAAGACGGCCGTAAGTATCCTTAATTCAAACAAATTTCATCACAAAAATAACTTAGAAACCGGCAAAATTAAAATTTTGTTTAACAAAAAAGGGACCATTGTGCGAAAACCGTTCGGGGTTCCAAAACGAAACTACCACCACTGGATAGGGGTTAGTGCACCCTATTCAAATTCGAAATAATTTCATAAGAAAAGTATTTCAGAAAGCGGAAAATTGAAAAATATTTTCTGACTTAATTTACATCAACGGGGCCACTGTGCGAAAACCGTTCGGAATAATTTCATAAGAAAAGTATTTCAGAAAGCGGAAAATTGGAAATTATTTTCCGGGAGAATTTACATAGGTGAGGCCACTGTGCGAAAACCGTTCGGGGTTCCAAAACGAAACTACCACCATTGGATAGGTCTTAGTGCGCCCTATTCAAATACGAAATGATTTCATTAGAAAAGTATTTCAGAAAGCGGGAAATTGGAAATTATTTTCCGGGAGAATTTACACAGGTGAGACCACTGTGCGAAAACGGTACGGGGTTCCAAAACGAAACTACCACCATTGGATAGGGGTTAGTGCGTACTATTCAAATTCGAAATAATTTCATTAGAAAAGTATTTCAGAAAGCGGAAAATTGAAAAATATTTTCTGACTGAATTTACATCAACGGGGCCACTGTGCGAAAACGGTTCGGGGTTCCAAAACGAAACTACCACCATTGGATAGGGGTTAGTGCGTACTATTCAAATTCGAAATAATTTCATTAGAAA
The DNA here is from genome assembly GCF_050003625.1 of Haematobia irritans. Lineage (NCBI taxonomy): Eukaryota > Metazoa > Arthropoda > Insecta > Diptera > Muscidae > Haematobia > Haematobia irritans. Next base: position 112,064,347 of record NC_134398.1, on the reverse strand, counting down.
AGTATTTCAGAAAGCAGAAAATTGAAAAATATTTTCCGAGTGAATTTACATCAACGGGGCCACTGTGTGAAACCCGTTCGGGGTTCCAAAACGAAACTACCACCATTGGATAGGTGTTAGTGCGTACTATTCAAATTCGAAATAATTTCATTAGAAAATTATTTCAGAAAGCGGAAAATTGAAAAATATTTTCCGAGTGAATTTACATCAACGGGGCCACTGTGCGAAAACCGTTCGGGGTTCCAGCTTTAATACCCACAAAATTCTTCACTATATATAGATATAATTAAATTTTAAAGTTTTAGTTAAATGTTAAAGAAACTTTTCTATATATTGTCAATATTCTTTTTTGTATACACACAAGAATTTTTAATTGATACACTTAATTATTTAATTGAAATGTCTTAAATCATGAAAATGACATTAAAAATATGCTTGATTAAAAAATTAATTTCAATTAATTTTTTAAATGATTCAATTGAAAATTTAATTGATGTTGCTTGCAATTTCAATTAATTTTTCATTAAAAAAGGGCATATTTTCAATAAAATTCTTAACTGACTTAGTGTTTTTAATTTGATTAAAAAATTGTTTTTTTGGAATAAATTTTTAGTTAAAAATTAAAAAAAATACATCACTTTGTCAATTACATAGTCTTCCGAGTTTGATTAAAAAGTATCAATTAGTTTTTTATTTAAAAATTTTAAGATTATTAATTAACTTTATGTTTCCATTTTGAAATTAATTGTATCAATTAATTTATTAATTGGAAAAATTTTCAACTTCTATCAAATGTGTTGGTGATATTTTTTCTGTGTAGTACTCACACTTTGGGAACAGGTGATATTTATCAATAAACTTTTATGTTCACTAGGTTAAAATGCGAAGAAGTAAAGTTTTGCAATAACATACTTTTACAAGAGAAAATATCGCAAAATTAATTGCTACAATCAATTTTTAATTCAAATTGTTTCTAACACGAAAATGATAATATCAATCATCTATAACAAATACAAAATTAGTTGTTCCAATTAAATTTTGTAATAGATTTTTATTTTAATTAAATAAATAATGGAATCAATTAAATTTTGATGAAATAGATTTTAAATTAAATTATTAAAAAAAAAAACTTTAATTTAAAATATATTGGTTGTATTTTTGCTGTGTGACGAAGATTTTGTGCCGAATCGCAAATTCACTTAAATCCATTGGTTCGATTAAAAGTGTAATTGATTAAGATCGTAAAACACAATTTTCTTCACTGAAGCAATTTTTTATTAATTTATTTAATTTTTTTATTGAAACTGCTTACATAAGGAAATAGATAGCATCAATCGCAGAATTAATTAGAAATTAATAAATTAAATTAATTAATTCGGAATTTACAATCAATTGTAGTGTTAATTTAATTAATTTTTAAATTAAGCTAATAAACTACTTATTGTATCATTACTAAAAATTAATTAATTATATATAAAGACTCTTTTATCGGAATGACAATTTTTCATATTCAGCATCCGTCTGTGGATTTGCAAACAATTAGCAATGCTAACACTTTCAAAATAAAATTAAATAATTTCTTAAACTCGCAGTAATTCTTAGTAATTTATAAATTTTGTATATATCATTGTACCTATTTATACATACACTTTTTTTTTGTTAATTTAACATTATTTTTGATTGTTTTGTGACAAAATTACATTCTGTATCACAACTTGAAACTAGTACTGCCACTTATAAAATGTAAATCTTGTTGTGCCGGTTTTCAAATAAAATAAAATAACTAAATAAAAAATAAAATAAATTACTCATTTATAATTATTTAAATTAAAAAAATAATAGTATTTTTCAATTGGATCAATTAATTTCGTGATAAAAAAAATTTTAAAAAAAATTGTGCAAAAAACTAAACATTAATTAATTATATATTGCAACCAAGTATTTCAAAATTTTCGATTATATTTTGCATTGAAAGTATTTCTTATTCAATAAAAATTCACTCGGAAATAATTTTTCATTTTCCGCTTTCTGAAATACTTTTCTTAAGAAGTTATTTCGAATTTGAATAGTACGCACTAACCCCTATCCAATGGTGGTAGTTTCGTTTTGGAACCCCGAAACGTTTTCGCACAGTGGCCCCGTTGATGTAAATTCAGTCAGCAAATATTTTTCAATTTTCCGCTTTCTGAAATACTTTTCTAATGAAATTATTTCGAATTTGAATAGTACGCACTAACCCCTATCCAATGGTGGTAGTTTCGTTTTGGAACCCCGAACCGTTTTCGCACAGTGGTCTCACCTGTGTAAATTCTCCCGGAAAATAATTTCCAATTTCCCGCTTTCTGAAATACTTTTCTAATGAAATTATTTCGAATTTGAGTAGGGCGCACTAAGACCTATCCAATGGTGGTAGTTTCGTTTTGTAACCCCGAACGGGTTTCGCACAGTGGCCTCACCTGTGTAAATTCACTCGGAAATAATTTTTCATTTTCCGCTTTCTGAAATACTTTTCTTAAGAAGTTATTTCGAATTTGAATAGGACGCACTAAGACCTATCCAATGGTGGTAGTTTCGTTTTGGAACCCCGAACGGTTTTCGCACAGTGGCCTCACCTGTGTAAATTCACCCGGAAAATAATTTCCAATTTTCCGCTTTCTGAAATTATTTCGAATTTGAATAGTGCGCACTAAGACCTATCCAATGGTGGTGGTTTCGTTTTGGAACCCCGAACGGTTTTCGCACAGTGGCCTCACCTGTGTAAATTCACTCGGAAAATAATTTCCAATTTTCCGCTTTCTGAAATACTTTTCTAATGAAATTATTTCGAATTTGAATAGTGCGCACTAAGACCTATCCAATGGTGGTGGTTTCGTTTTGGAACCCCGAACGGTTTTCGCACAGTGGCCCCGTTGATGTAAATTCACTCGGAAATAATTTTTCAATTTTCCGCTTTCTGAAATACTTTTCTTATGAAATTATTTCGAATTTGATTAGGGCGCACTAAGACCTATCCAATGGTGGTAGTTTCGTTTTGGAACCCCGAACGGTTTTCGCACAGTGGCCCCGTTGATGTAAATTAAGTCAGAAAATATTTTTCAATTTTCCGCTTTCTGAAATACGTTTCTTATGAAATTATTTCGAATTTGAATAGGGTGCACTAACCCCTATCCAATGGTGGTAGTTTCGTTTTGGAACCCCGAACGGTTTTCGCACAATGGTCCCTTTTTGTTAAACCAAATTTTAATTTTGCCGGTTTCTAAGTTATTTTTGTGATGAAATTTGTTTGAATTAAGGATACTTACGGCCGTCTTTAACGAATTCTATCAAATTCCATTTAAAAATTCTTAGCGTTTCCAAAAAAAAAATGATAAGTTTGTAAAATGATAAGTTTGCTTTGAAGGTGCTGGTTTGTGTCGCGGCTAAGGCCTCTGCCGCAATTTTAAATTCGAATTTATCTTCACACACATAAAATGAGGGTTGTTCAGGTTTTTTAAATGCAAAATTGAAAGAAATACGTCAAGTTTATATTGATCAAATTTTGACCGTATCACCCTTTAAGGAATAAATGATTTGTACTACTTTTATTAAAGGGTGATTGAAAGGTAAGAACATTCAATATTTGTGAGTTAGTTTAGTTTAGCGAAACCATTTCATTAATAGTTTACTTTTGGGAACATAATTCATCATCAAATGGACCACTTTTATTATAATAAAAGTTTGTGCAACCACCACAAATGGGTATATTGCATACGCTACACACGTTGTCAGATTGTACTACCTCAATTCCGCAACGAATGCAAACAGTTTCCATTTGGTCACTACATTTTATGAGAGCATCTTTAATATATAATCGATACCGGGATTGACTTTCGAGTGATGTCAGTGGTTTATTTGTCAAATTCCCTCGGCATATTGACAAATAAAAACCCCACAATTATATGTATCATTTTGAAAATCGTGTGGCATTGATTTTAAATCGAAGTTATTACTTTTAGTGCACTCATTCCATTTTTGTTTCTCTTCAGTGTGAGTTTTCCGCTTTATTGGATCGAAGTAAAAAAATGTTTTTCTTTGGTATTTATAAACACCATTGTGAAATGGTTATTTCGCAATATTGGAAAAAGCAAATTTTCGTTTTTAAAGTTAACGTTATTAGTTTCATAAAAAAATGAATTTGAAAATTCGCATGAAAAAGTTTTACAATGTTTGCCTCCGTGATTTGTAACTAATATTGCAAAAAAATATCTACTATGGAATTATATAGATGTCATTTCCATCTAAGCTTTTAATTTCCGCAACGCTTAAGTATGGTGGAAATGGCATACTGTATTCTAAATTTTCATATAAATCCTTAAATTTTAGGAGGACATACGATCTTGACATTTTTAGTGTCCTAGATAAGGTTTGAAATTTCCTAATAAATTGCATGGAAGAAGCATTCTTACTTGGCATCGGGCAGCACTCAGTGATAAGAGAGAAGTTCACCAATGTGGTATCACAATGGACTGAATAGTCCAAGTGAGCCTGATACATCGGGCTGCCACATAACCTAACCTAACCTTGCACTAGGAGTACAATTAGTAGTGTTGTCAAGTGTGCCAAATTTTATTGAAATCGGTTCAGATTTTGATATAGCTCCCATATATATCGTTCCCCGATTTACACTCATATGACCACAGTGGTCAATCTTTTACTCCTATTTAATTGAAATTTTGCACAGGGAGTAGAATTAGCATTGTTAGGTTAGGTTAGGTTAAAGTGGCAGCCCGATTAAGATTCAGGCTCACTTAGACTATTCAGTCCATTGTGATACCACATTAACTAAAAGTACCTATTACATATGGGCACTTCTAGTTTTAACCGCTGAACCTTCTTGATTATTTTTCTTTGTTGAACCAACCAGATTGTCCCAAAAACATTAGCAGACTGCTTAAGTTAACGTTTTCCAGATCCGCCAGTAATCTGAAGCTATATGCTCCCAAAAGTTGCTTGCGCTTTACACAAAATGCAGGACACTCACATAAGAGGTGTTTAATCGATTCTTTTTCCTCCGCATCATGACAGCTCATACAATAGTCATTATACTTCGCGCCAATAGTTTTTGCAAAATCGCCTATCAGGCAGCGACCCGTTATAGCAGATATCAGGAGTGATATCTGACGTCTCGAGAACATTAGCATATCTAGTGTGCGGTTTAAGTTGAAATGGGGCCATATTTGCTTGGTGTCGTTACAACCCTTGCAATTCTCCCATCGAACATTTGCCATCATAACAGCCTTCTCACGCAGCATGAGCTTGCAGGTAGCTAGGGGCATACCAACAAATTCTAGTTCCCCTGGAATATGTAAGGTAGTCCCTAGCCTTGCCAACTCATCCGCTTCGCAGTTCCCCGGTATGTTCCTATGGCCAGGCACCCATATTAGGTGAATATTGTACTGCTCAGCCATCTCAGAGATTTGCGGCAGTCGATGGCCGTTTTCGAGTTGAGGAACACAGAGTCCAAGGATTTTATTGCAGGTTGACTGTCTGAGTATATATTAATGCCCACATTTTTTGGAACATTACTTCTCAGCCAATTCGCCACCTCTCTTATTGCTAATATTTCAGCCTGAAAAACACTACAGTGATTAGGTAATCTTTTCGCTATTCGAAGTTCCAGATCATTAGAATATACTCCGAACCCCACTTGTCCATCCAATTTGGAGCCATCAGTGTAGAAATCTATATATTATTTATTCCCCGGGGTCTGTGTGCACCACGCCTCACTGTTGGGGATTAGAGTCTCAAACGTTTTGTCGAAAAGTGGACTCGCCAAAGTGTAATCCACTACGTTAGGCACATCTGGCATTATTTTGAGGACAGAACTTAGACCGTAACCTTTTTCCGACCACAACGATAGTTCGCGCAACCGCACAGCCGTTGTTGCAGCTGACTGTTTGGCCAAAATGTCTAAAGGCAATAGATGCAGCATGACATTAAGGGAATTTGTTCCTGTCTTGCTGAATGCGCCTGAAATACACAAACACGCCATACGCTGAACTTTATCTAAACCAGTCGGTTTCTGAAGTGCCGGCCACCAGACTACAACACCATATAGCATTATAGGTCTTACCACTGCCGTGTATAGCCAATGCACAATTTTTGGTTTTAGTCCCCACTTTTTTCCTATTGCCTTTTTGCACGAGTACAAAGCTACAGTTGCCTTTCTCGCCCTTTCTTCAATATTAAGCTTAAAGTTCAGCTTCTTGTCCAAAATAACGCCAAGGTATTTTGCACAATCACCAAAGGGAATTTCAATACCCTCTAAGGAAATAGGCCTAACCGTGGGAGTTTTGCGATCTTCGCAGTACATGACTAATTCTGTCTTTGCAGGATTTACCCCAAGACCATTGTCTTTCGCCCATTTCTCAGTCATCCGGAGAGCCCTCTGAATAATATCTCTGATTGTGGATGGGAATTTTCCCCTGACTGCCAAAGCCACATCATCTGCGTATGCCACTACTTTTATCCTTTCTTTTTCTAGAGTAACCAGAAGGCTATTTATAGCAACATTCCTAAGAAGAGGTGATAGAACTCCTCCTTGGGGAGTGCCTCTGTTCACATACCTTTGTATGTTTGCTTGTCCTAGTGTGGCTGAAATACGTCTCTTCATTAGCAGTTCGTCTAACAGCCTGAGTATAAATGGATCAACATTCAGAGTTGTCAGTCCATTTAATATCGAGCTCGGATGGACATTATTGAACGCCCCTTCGATGTCTAGAAACGCCACGATTGTGTATTCTTTGACAGATAGTGAGCTTTCAATAAAGCTGACTAGTTCATGTAGTGCGGTCTCAGTAGACCTGCCCTTCGAGTATGCATGCTGTCGTTTCGAGAACAAACTTGAATCGATGCTAGTTCTAAGATAAATATCTATCATCCTCTCCAGAGTCTTAAGTAGGAATGAGGATAAGCTGATTGGTCGGAAATCCTTCGCCCTCGAGTGAGAGGCTTTTCCCGTTTTAGGTATGAAAACGACTTTTGTTTCCCTCCACTTTCCTGGGATATATGATAATATATATCACCGACAACCAGGGGATAATTTTGTCAGTTACAGCTTGTAACTCCGCCGGAGTAATTCCATCAGGTCCGGGGGATTTGAATGGTCCAAAGCTATTTAGCGCCCATCTTATTCTAGTTTCCGATACAATTTCCTCGACAGGAAACGACCGCTGAGCAACTGTGGCACCGCCAGTACATGGTTCAACCGTCTGATTTCCAGGAAAATGTGTGTCCAATAGTACCTCCAGCGTCTCCTCACTGGACGTTGTCCAATTGCCCTCCGATGTTTTAATGAAACCTGGAGCGGAGTTGGTGGATGCTAGAACCTTCCGTAGTCTGGAAGCCTCGGACGTATTCTCAATACTGCTGCAGTAATCATTCCAAGAATTATGCTGAGCCTTTCTCAGTTCTCGCTTGTATCCTCCCAGATTCTTCTTGTAAGCGTCCCAGTCCTCAGGGTTCTGGTGGACTTTGCCTTGTTAAAGAGCTTCCTGCAGGATTTCCTCATATTACTTAATTCCGTAGACCACCATGGTGGTCGATGTTCCCCCTTGGCTTTCCTCTAGGGCATGCAGCTTTCAGTGAGATGTTGAAGGCCTTAGTAATCCGCTCCACTGCGTGTTCGATATCTTGCACATTTCTCATATTTGTCTCTGTTATTTCCGGTATCATCATATTGAACGATTCCCTATACCTATTCCAGTCAGCTTTCCTAACATTTGGCGGAAATATGGTCTTGGTTATATGAACATCAAATTTGAAACTGATGTAGCGATGATCTGAGAAGCTGTGTTCACTTAAAACCTGCCACTCAGATATCATTTCATTCAGTTCTTGCGAGGCCAAGATGATGTCCAAACCCTCTTGCCTGTTTTTAGTGACAAAGGTTGGGGCATCTCCCTTGTTGCAAACTACCAGATTAGTACGCAAAATAAACTCTATTAGCGACTCTCCCCTTGCATTAGTATCACTACTTCCCCATATACTATGATGTGCATTCGCATCGCATCCCATAATGAGTTTCGTCTTTGTTTTCAGTGACTCCTCCACTAAGGTCTTAACGGCATATGGAGGCATCTCCCTGTCATGTCCCATGTAGACCGAAGATACCCAATATTTGCATTTGGCTATTTCTAAACTGGCAACGACAGTGTCTGTATTGCACATTGAAGGAAGCAGAAACAAGTTGAGCTCGTTTTTAGCAATTATACAGGCTCGATTTACATCATTACCAGTATACTGCAATAGTTTGAACCCCATTACCAGTATACTGCAATAGCATTGTAGCTATGCGTGCCAAATTTGGAATCGGTTCAGATTTAGATATAGCTCCCATATATAGCTTTCGCCCAATTTACTCTCATATGACCATAGAGGTCAATTTTTTGCTCCGATTTAGTTGAAATTTTGCACAGGGAGTAGAATTAGCATTGTAGCTATGCGTGCTAAATTTGGTTGAAATCGGTTCAGATTTAGATATAGCTCCCATATATATGTTTTTCTGATTTCGACAAAAATGGTCAAAATACCAACACTTTCCTTGTCAAATCGCCACTGCTTAGTCGAAAAGTTGTAAAAATGACTCTAATTTTCCTAAACTTATAATACATATATATCGAGCGATAAATCATAAATAAACTTTTGCGAAGTTTTTTTACTAACATTGTGTTCCACCCTTGTGCATTAGCCGACTTAAATTTTGAGTCTATAGATTTTGTAGAAGTCTATCAAATTCTGTCCAGATCGTGTGATATTTAAATGTATGTATTTGGGACAAACCTTTATATATAGCCCCTAACACATTTGACCGATGTGATATGGTATCGAACCCGTCGACCCCGCCCGATTTTAGACTTTCCTTACTTGTTTTTTATTTTGATTTTTGCATTGATCAAATTTTTCTACGTATGTATCTTCAATTTCTTTTTGCTTGCGAATATGTATAAGCCTTGCGGATGTAATCTGAAGCCCTAAGATGCAGATTGCCGTGCAATATAACATTTTTAACTAAATTGAAACATCACTCTGCAGGCCTATTGACAATACTACTATTGTGTGGGTCAACAAAACTGCCAACTACACTTGTCCATAGAGGAGTGTATGGCACATATTTCGTAAGCAATTTTTTCATGAAACTTTCATGCTTTCCGTGTTTTAAGTCTTTTTTTTACAATGCACACTCAAAAAAAAGTTTACTTGGATCCAAAGATTTTGACCTTCCTTTAAGGATTTTGGTATTGATTCCGAGCCAAAGATGCGACTTCTTTAAAATAAAGACATTCTGTAGGGACCTCCCTGGCTTTAAATCTAGGATCGATAAAATTAAAATTGGATACAGATCCGATTCATCGAATTTTTATTCTCTGTTTGCGATGTATTAATAAAGGTATTCATGTACAAACAAATTCGAGTTTCAAAATCCAAATTATGCCAAGTACTTCAAAGTAAAAACTGTTTTCTTAATGCTAAAAAAACTTTAAACCAAAGATGCAAATCCTTAAACTAAATCTTAGCCTAGGTTAGGTAAGGTTAGGTTAGGTGGCAGCCCGATGTATCAGGCTCACTTAGACTATTCAGTCCATTGTGATACCACATTGGTGAACTTCTCTCTTATCACTGAGTGCTGCCCGATTCCATGTTAAGCTCAATGACAAGGGACCTCATTTTTATAGCCGAGTCCGAACGGCGTTCTACATTGCAGTGAAACCACTTAGAGATGCTTTGAAACCCTCAGAAATGTCACCAGCATTACTGAGGTGGAATAATCTACCGCTGAAAAACTTTTTGGTGTTCGGTCGAAGCAGGAATCGAACCCACGACCTTGTGTATGCAAGGCGGGCATGCTAACAATTGCACCCCGGTGGCTCCCTATATTTGAAGCATTTTTATCTTAAATTTAAAAATTCAATATGTCAGTTGAGTTAAAGACGATTTCTTTAAATTAAAAATGTTTTTCTTTATTTTAAGGAACATTTGCCTTACTTCAAAGATCTACAACTTCAACAGAGGGATGCAAAATTTCAAGATTTGTGTCCTAAATTTAATGAAAAAAAAATTGAAACAAGGATTATAAACTTTCTTTTAATTAAAATGTCATTATTTTAAAAAAAATTGTCCTTAGCATTGCGTAAATTTCGAATCCTAAAATTTAAGTTGCATAATCTTCAATATTAGGTCAATATTTTTTTCAGTGCAGAAAATATGAAGCCCACGTTTATAAAAATGATTTTTTATATAAAGGCAAAGAGCTAATTTCTTTCGTGGGCGTATCATTGTCAGTTGAATCCATTCCATCAAAATTCCATTCCTCGTTACGCTTTTTTTCCTCCAAAGCTTCCTTCGCAAGGTCAACCATTGGTGTAACAGAGGGCAACAAAAGAAGTTCGAACATACATTGTAATCATTTAAAAAAATCGCTTAAACTGCTAAAATGTACAGCTACGAACATTTGCCATTTCAGGAAGCGAAATTCCATTTTTCCAAAGCGACATATTTTTAAATCTTTATATACTATTTTCAAAAAGTGGGCACAGCAGTTTTGGATTAGTGTAAATTTAGGTTTTTTGTTTTTTAGGCAACATATAAAGGGTGATTCTTTTGAGGTTAGGATTTTCATGCATTAGTATTTGACAGATCACGTGGGATTTCAGACATGGTGTCAAAGAGAAAGATGCTCTGTATGCTTTGACATTTCATCATGAATAGACTTACGATCTGCCACAACGTCGAATTTTCAGTGAATGGGCCCTAGAAAAGTTGGCAGAAAATCCGCTTTTTTATCGACAAATTTTGTTCAGCGATGAGGCTCATTTCTGGTTGAATGGCTACGTAAATAAGCAAAATTGCCGCATTTGGAGTGAAGAGCAACCAGAAGCCGTTCAAGAACTGCCCATGCATCCCGAAAAATGCACTGTTTGGTGTGGTTTGTACGCTGGTGGAATCATTGGACCGTATTTTTTCAAAGATGCTGTTGGACGCAACGTTACGGTGAATGGCGATCGCTATCGTTCGATGCTAACAAACTTTTTGTTGCCAAAAATGGAAGAACTGAACTTGGTTGACATGTGGTTTCAACAAGATGGCGCTACATGCCACACAGCTCGCGATTCTATGGCCATTTTGAGGGAAAACTTCGGAGAACAATTCATCTCAAGAAATGGACCGGTAAGTTGGCCACCAAGATCATGCGATTTGACGCCTTTAGACTATTTTTTGTGGGGCTACGTCAAGTCTAAAGTCTACAGAAATAAGCCAGCAACTATTCCAGCTTTGGAAGAACATTTCCGAAATGCTCGAAAAAGTTGCCCAAAATTGGACTTTCCGAATGGACCACCTAAGACGCAGCCGCGGTCAACATTTAAATGAAATTATCTTCAAAAAGTAAATGTCATGGACCAATCTAACGTTTCAAATAAAGAACCGATGAGATTTTGCAAATTTTATGCGTTTTTTTTTTTTTTAAAGTTATCAAGCTCTTAACAAATCACCCTTTAATACCCTGTTCCACAGGATGGCGCAGGATAAAAAATTAAAGCAGAATTAAAATGTTCAACGCCACTGGGATTTGAACATGTATCGTTTGAACTTTTCACTTCCATGGAAGTTTTCTTGAGAAGTTTTTGCAAATTATGAGAATTATCAATTTTTGTTGATTTTAAATGGAAAAATATATTTATTCACATTATTGGTTGATAGTTTCGCTGATTGTAGAGGATGCTGATGAGGAATGCCGTGATTCTGAAACGGTCGTTCAATCATCTTGCAGTCTAAAGGACTTTGCCCAAATACATTTGACAAACATACTTTTCCTCTGTAGGTAAAGCTACTCTTGTAGTTTAGTCAACACTGAAATCAAAAGAATAATATATCAAAAAATGTAAATTTATACAGAAATATATGCCGAAAATAACAAAGTAAACATGAAGCATAACATTAAAAAAACAATACAAAAACTAAATGAAAATAAAATTTGTATTCATAGTATTAAAGATCATCTCGTGCAATAGTTAGAATGTTATGCCTTGATGTCATAATACCATCATATCACAAACATTTGAATTGACGTTTCGATGTATCGTCTTGAAAGGCGTTTGTGGTTGAGTGTGCTAAGGCGCTCTGTTGTTGTGCAGGCCCACGTTCGACACTCGGTGAGACCGGAAAATATTTTCAAGTTATAAAATTTAGATATTAAAAAAAGGTGTAGTAAAAATATTGATGTTATTTAGTTTTTTTTTTTTTTTTAATTTCTTCAATATTCCAAAACATAACTAACTACTTTTTTGGAAGCTCTTTGTTTTATGGAAGTGTAAGTGCTAAAAACCATTTTTGTTGTATTGATAGTAATAAAATATTGGAAAGAAAACTTTCCGTGTAAGTTGTAGAGAAAATATGAAAAACTCTAGGGAATTTCCGGAATACCTTTCCCTAAAAATCATATATTGATTCCCTATAGATTTTCATTTGTACTTTTATGGCAGGATTTGTATGTAGGAATAATATATAGTGATTTGGATTTTATTGCTGGCTTCTTTTCATCTACATCTGTGCCAACAGCAAGAGGTCAATGACCATAGAAGATTAGTTTATTCAACCGGTTTCTTAAAGGTTCTACTATTTCAGTTTGCCCGTCTGGCTGTCCTATTAAAGCAAAGTGTTTTTTTTTTCTTTGAAGTAGACGAGAGTTAAGTGCAACATAATGCTGCAAGGCAATATGGTTTTAAGCAAAGCTGTAAAAAGTCCGTATCGAATGAATGAAACATGGATTTGTATATTTTACTATTGACTAGACTAACTGCTTTACAATACTATATATGGTATGAAACCATAGAATGGCTTTTAGCAATAATCGTTACACAACTCTGCACTGAAAAAAGCATGCTCTGTTCCAAAGATTTTGTATTTACACTAATGATTTTGGTATTGATTCCGACCCAAATAAGCGGAGAATTGAAGTAAGGACAAATTTAAGACACAACTCTGTATTAAATCTAAGTTTTGCGTACGTGATTCGTTATTTCAGCTTTTTTTCTTCGTCAGATTCCTTTAAAATCAGGTTAACAACAATTTAAATTTCCAAATTCAGACTCATCTACAAGTAGAAATTATACTTTGTTTCAAGTAAAAAAGTCTTTAAAGTTTTGAAAAAAAGTATCCTATTTTTAAATGCTTCAAAGACATTTTCATTCATTTCAAAGCCAAGTTGACCTTAGGCAAACAAAATTTTCTTTAATTTTAGGATACCCAATTCTAAATCGAATCACTTCAGTATAAGGACAAAATAACTTTATTGAAAAGTTCATCGACTTTTGGGCAAGGAAAAAACTATACAAATAAGTGCATCTTTTATGCTAAGCAAAATTCACCTTCGTACTTTAAAGGCACGAAATATTTGGCTTCAGGACAATATTTTTTCTCTGTGTTTAGGCCCTCCTAAAACTCAACTCCATCCTTTACAGAAATAACACTGAGCAGAAATAGATTTTTTTGTGCTAGAAACATCTTCATCGAAATGGGGGTCGAGTTCTTTGATATATCGATTTTTTAAAAACCCTGTGAAACTTTCCCATTGTTGAAAATTTAACGAAATTTAATAAACAGTTTCATGAACAATTGTAAGAGTTCGTTTATTTGCTGAAATTAATTATAAGTTACAATATATTTCATATTCAATAAAAATGACTTACAATTTTCGTGTCCAAGGCATCCTGATAAACAAATTAATTAACAATAAATAACAATCTCTCCCCCGTAAAACAATTCCTCGTTAACTAACAATCTCTCCCCCGTGAATTGCATAGGCAATTCACACATCCTGTTTCCGTATTTTGGACCACATCTTCACATCAGCCCTTGATGAGTCAAGGGGTTCCGTCAATCTGCTACCCTTTGAATCTTGTAACTTTGCCAGTGGCAGTAGCGAGGAACTATTCTCACTGTCGTTTGACCGATAGTCACCACGAACAGTGTCCTTCATTTCCTTATAGATCTATTAATATATTAACTCTAGATTTTAATAGCTTATAGTTTTTAAGTTTGGAAGAAACATTGTTTGCATCTAACGTTGAAGTCTTATTGTCATTACGCTTTATAATACAAAATGTTTTACCACCAGAAGAATCACACACTTCATCCTCGTCATATCCATCACAAGTCTCATCCGATTCATTGGCATCATTCTCTTTTGTTAATCTTTTCTTTACATCCTTACTACCGCCTCCTTCTGATTTCGACTTCTATTTCTTTTAGACTTTGTTCAATATATTTTAATTATATGCTGTGACCTTTCATTCTTATTTCGGTCGGACTTTTGAAAACCTTTCATAATTGTTGACACATCTACAACAGTTTGGCCAGTTTTAATTTTGTTATTTTAGGAGATTTAGCCCTTGCTTTGGCTCCATCCTTTCTGCTATTATTACTATCACCAAATAAGGGAGTCAATCTTAAGGAGGCTTTGTAGATAAATTCGTTTGTTTTGTAATATTCGTGATAGGGCTCTCATAACCATTGGATCCTTTATTCGATTTCCATATTCGCTTCCGATTGCTCTATATTTCATAATATGTTCACATTTTACTTTGCGAGTCCCATTATTCTTAATATTTTCTTTTTTAAGATGTCTAACATGACAAAAAACGTGTTGAACAATTCCTGGTGATTCTTAATGGGGATGTAAGAGAGTATGATGGTATCGATCGCACTTTTTTATTCCACATCTCTGCTTTTTATAGCAAGTATTTGTGCGATGTCCGAACTTAAGACACGAGAAGCATGCCTTGAGCATCTTAATCCTTTGCCACCTTAAGTCTGTTGGCAATTTTAAAAACATTATACAGCCCGCTAACGATTGACATTCACTGTTACATAATTTGCAAGCCATGTTGCCATTAGCCATGCCTGCGTATCCACTATTACTTTCGATTTCTTCTGTAATGGGAAGAAAGTCAATATAGCTATATTGATGACTTTTCGTAAGTCGGACAACGATGGTGAAAAATCGTTAACTGTGGGCACCCACTCAAAGACAAGCACTTTTCGGCCCACTGTAAACGCCTGGTTAATGGGTGTTTTAATAGAAGCTCACTTAAAAGTAATGGGTTAACTAAATGATAACTTCGCCCCACCGATTCAAGGAATGTTGTCATATTACTTATCTTATTGGCATAATATGAAAGCGAACTTAAATCATTCTCGCAAACATGTGGCAAAGAACGGACTTTGTAAATTTGCGACTTGATTAATTGTTCCGGACGTCCAAAAGTCTCTGACAGATTTTTTATTATGGCATTTATTGACAGTAGCGATTCGACGGATTCTCTGGCTTCTCCATGTAGACAGTCCCTCAAGCGCATTATATTTTGTAAATCTGAATAACCAAACTCTTGATTTGATATGACAAACGATTCATAAAAAGTTAGCCATTCCTCAGGCGAACCGGAAAAAGTTGGAAGAGGATACAGTTTCTTTTGACAGGACGGAATGACATTTAATTGGGCGGTTTTTAATTGATTCTCATAGTTCTGTGCAAAGCACATGAAGGGTTATTTACTATTCCCGACGCCCTTTCAATTCCTGTTGTAAAACGCGCACTCCGTTCTTGCGATAGATTAGAGTTTTCCGGCGCAATATTTGATTGTGCAATATTACTTGGTATATTCGTAACAGTGGGACCTATTAATATGCAGATCCATTGGAGTTGCATATTAATAGATTGTCTTGAACATTCCGAAATGCTTCCCTTAATGCAGCAATAGAATTCTGGTTAATTGAATTGTTATTTTCTACCATTGATTGTATCAAACTCCTTTGCGCAAATATTTGAGATAGCATCTCTTTCGTTCGTTTGATTAAACTTTCTGAAATATCTGGCATATTTGCATTTGAAACTAGTCTTGCGCTTGGCGGGAGTTCAAATTCTTGTCTTTGAGTGGTCGAATGAGACGGTGGCGGATCAGTGGACGTAAAGGGTGATCTTGGAATTGAAGGCATGATTGGCGATAATCCTTGAATTCGACGGTTTTTTCCATATATTTTGCTGACTACAGGCGATTTTACGTATATACCAGAAAATTCAAATTTATTTCTGGAAAATAGCTACGAAAATGTTCTTTTTGGATCCGGAAGTGGGGCAATGAATTTTACATGGGCTTGTCAAAGAGTGGAAGCCATCTTTTTAGGGCACGATGAGTAGAATCTAAATCAGAAATAATTTCATAAAGTTCGAATTCTGGCAATGAACTTTATGAAATTATTTCGGATTTAGATTCTACTCATCGTGCCCTAAAATTTGGTATACGGGTGTATACTGCCCCCTCTATAGTTTTTGCACAATTATCGTTTTTTTTTTTTTTTATTTTAACTATTTGTTCTTTTTAAAGTTAACTTTATTTTTTCTCTGTTAAGCACTTAGCAGAGCTCTGTTAACATTCTGTTAACGTTAAGACAATGTTATCATAAATTTTAAAGTTAACTTTATTTTCACGGACATCTGTTACGGTGACCTATTGTGCGGCTGAAAGAAATGATTTCGGGCACCAGCTCGCTGTAATCGCCTCTCCAGGGCAGGTCCCGACCCATCATTTCCGCCCTAAGACCGTAGCCAAAAAATAAACAAAAGGAAAAAAAAACTTTACACTACGAGGGCGGTTCGGTAACAATGAAAGAGAATAGTTAGTTCTTCAAAAATATTTTTATTTTTCAATATAATCTCCTGAAACCTCAATACACTTAGTCCAACGCTTTTCTAGCAATTCTATCCCTTGATTAAAATAGTTTTCCTCAAGGTCTTCAAACTAGTGGTTTACAACTGTAATTGCATCTTCATTTGAGGTAAAACGCTTGCCAGCAAGGAATTTTTTTAGATTTGGGAACAAGTAAAAGTCACTAGGAGCTAAATCAGGAGAATAAGGTGGGTGGTCAAGCAACTCGTACACTCTTGTGCGCTGGTGTGTTGTCTTGATGAAAAATTATTTTTTTGTGTTGTAAGCCAGGACGTTTTTCTCGAATTTGTACATTTAATTGATCCAAAAGGTTGCAATAGTACTCTGAATTTATTGTTTTACCCTTTTGCAGATAGTCAATCAATAAAATACCTTTGAAGTAACTAAAAACCGTTGCCATTACCTTACCAGCCGATTGAATTGTTTTTGCCTTCTTTGGGGCACTTCCTCCAGCTTCAGTCCATTGTTTGGATTGTTCTTTTGTCTCTGGAGTATAGTGGTGGATCCATGTCTCATCAACAGTTATGAAACGACGCTTAAAATCCATTTTATTTCGCTTAAAACGATCCAAACAAGCTTGAGAAATGTTCATTCTTATGCGTTTTTGATCGACTGTTAACAAATGCATGGGTGCTTGCAGAAAGCTTTTTCATCTGTATTTCTTCATGCAAATTTAAATGGACTCGATGATTTGAGATGCCCATGATATTAGCAATTTCACGCACTTTTATTCGTCGATCATTTAATACCATATCATGCACTTTGGCTACAATTTCTGTTGTTGTTGCTGTTTTTGAACGTCCACTACGTGGTTCACCTTCAATGCTTGTACGACCACGTTTAAATTCAGCAACCCAATTTTTTACTGTTGCATATGAAGGAGCACTTTCACCTAACACATTCACCATATCATTATGAGTTTCTTGTCCCGATAAACCTTTTTTATGTAAATATTTAATGACAGCACGCATTTCTAATTTTTCCATTGTAAAAAATAGCGGATGCGTATTTTTTGAACACCTGTTTCTAAACAAAATTTAACATGTGTTCATAACAGAGATGAACACCTGTTTCGAAACAAAATTTAACATGTGTTCATAACAGAGATGGAAGTTTTCAAAACACTTAACTTTTTTCTGTTTATACCGCGCTTTTAGGCTAAGAAGATTCCGAACTGCCCTCGCACTTCACCAAATACAGATTCAACGCAAGTGGGAGGTAGATGGAAACCTCCAGCCGCCCAACCCTACCATGGTCAAGTGGATATGCCCTTCATTTAACTTGACCCCTGAAACCCGCTCACATCACAACACTTACCTCACGTAATTTCCCCCAAAAGACCGAACACAACACATCATGGATTCGTTACAAAACATCAAAAATAAACCATATTTATTTACTAAAGACAGTTCCCTTAATCTAGCATAGATTAGATGTAAAAATAACAAGAATAACAATAATTTCCTATAACCCTAATATAAATTATTCTGTCCCCTTTTCTTTTCTTTAAAATTGTTAACTCTATTATTTTTATTTTATAATTATTTATTAGCTTAATTGTTATTAATTTACTTTTTTAAAATATTCTTTCTTAATATTCCTGTTATTGTATCTAGTTTGCTGCATAAATTTGTAATAAGTTGTTTGTAATATGTATGGTTTGGACTTGTATATATTACTTTGGAGAATAATAAATGAAATGAAAAATTCTCGCCAAATATAGATTTACTATTTTTAACAAATTCATCAAAACTATCACCCTAATAAACGCTTGCTTCTTTGCTTTCAAACAAGCAATTAAACGAATGGTCCAGTAGACCCGATATTTAACTCAAAAACAGAAATTATTTAATGAACACAATATCAACACTTCTCTTACCTTAACCTAACCCTAGAACCTGCAAAGATTTAAAATAACAGAAATATCATACTACACTAAAGGGCAACAACTGATGCACCTACGGCCTACCTAAGAGAGCTCACTTAGCCAGGGGATGAGACAGTAAAAATGGGCAAATATCCTACCTTACCGCACTAAGTATTTGCAAATACTTTGACAAACGTTAAACTCAAGGGGACGTTTTCATGAACAAAATAAATATTAAATTTAACCAAAAAAATAATAACTAACTACTATAAATAATAAATTAAAGTATTATAAATAAATGAAAGTATTATAAATATATAAATTTTTCAAATTAAAAATTTCCAATAATTTTCTTAGATTCTAAGCTTTATTATTATACGAAAGACTTAAGCAGCCAATCGTACTCTCTTTTAAACTTTGTACTTTCGTGTGTATTGGTGTAATTTCAAATTCAGATTCTTCTTGCATAAAAAAAACATTTATAATAAAAATCTTTTTGCTGCTTCTAGGCGCATTTCCGGTGGATAAATTAGTTTCCCCAACTCTGGGTTTACGATCGCGAAATATAAATCTTGGATTTCAAAAAAAAAATAGGGCCGTCTTTCACCATACCAATTGCACGACCGGTCTCTTAAAAATTGTTTCTTCAATCTACAATACGTCCTACCATAGGAACACAAAGATTCACCCTCTGGTAATACTTCTAATCCAATCAAGCTGGCTGCTTCCATAAGGGGACAAATCCAATCTTCACTGACGATCTTTTTTTTTCTTCCAGAGTACACTGTTTTCGTCTCTCCGGTGCTCCCACTCGGATAATACCAAAATGCGGCCTCCTGTTCGTCCAGGAGGCTTTTCCTTTAATTTCAGAAAAATTCAAATTACCACACAATCCTTAAAAATGTCTCCTATTTAACAACTTACTTGACACTGGTTTGACTTCGCTTTCACACAGCCAAAATAAATAAAAAAATCACTAACTCCACCAATATAATTATTCCCGGTTCTCTAAAATTATAAAATACATTGTCTATAGCCACCAATTAAAATACTTTCAAATCTCGCTTTCCTCTAACCTTTCAATTATATCGAATCGCACTTAGATCATACCAACACTGATAATTCAACTAAAGGGTGATTTGTTGATAACTTTTTTTAAAAAAAAAACGCATAAAATTTGCAAAATCTCATCGGTTCTTTATTTGAAACGTTAGATTGGTCCATGACATTTACTTTTTGAAGATAATTTCATTTAAATGTTGACCGCGGCTGCGTCTTAGGTGGTCCATTCGGAAAGTCCAATTTTGGGCAACTTTTTCGAGCATTTCGGCCGGAATAGCCCGAATTTCTTCGGAAATGTTGTCTTCCAAAGCTGGAATAGTTGCTGGCTTATTTCTGTAGACTTTAGACTTGACGTAGCCCCACAAAAAATAGTCTAAAGGCGTCAAATCGCATGATCTTGGTGGCCAACTTACCGGTCCATTTCTTGAGATGAATTGTTCTCCTAAGTTTTCCCTCAAAATGGCCATAGAATCGCGAGCTGTGTGGCATGTAGCGCCATCTTGTTGAATCCACATGTCAACCAAGTTCAGTTCTTCCATTTTTGGCAACAAAAAGTTTGTTAGCATCGAACGATAGCGATCGCCATTCACCGTAGGTTAGGTTAGGTTAGGTTAAAGTGGCAGCCCGATTAAGATTCAGGCTCACTTAGACTATTCAGTCCATTGTGATACCACATTAACTAAAAGTACCTATTACATATGGGCACTTCTAGTTTTAACCGCTGAACCTTCTTGATTATTTTTCTTTGTTGAACCAACCAGATTGTTCCAAAAACAGTAGCAGACTGCTTAAGTTAACGTTTTCCAGATCCGCCAGTAATCTGAAGCTATATGCTCCTAAAAGTTGCTTGCGCTTTACACAAAATGCAGGACACTCACACAAGAGGTGTTTAATTGATTCTTTTTCCTCCGCATCATGACAGCTCATACAATAGTCATTATACTTCGCGCCAATAGTTTTTGCAAAATCGCCTATCAGGCAGCGACCCGTTATAGCAGATATCAGGAGTGATATCTGACGTCTCGAGAACATTAGCATATCTAGTGTGCGGTTTAAGTTGAAATGGGGCCATATTTGCTTGGTGTCGTTACAACCCTTGCAATTCTCCCATCGAACATTTGCCATCATAACAGCCTTCTCACGCAGCATGAGCTTGCAGGTAGCTAGGGGCATACCAACAAATTCTAGTTCCCCTGGAATATGTAAGGTAGTCCCTAGCCTTGCCAACTCATCCGCTTCGCAGTTCCCCGGTATGTTCCTATGGCCAGGCACCCATATTAGGTGAATATTGTACTGCTCAGCCATCTCATTGAGAGATTTGCGGCAGTCGATGGCCGTTTTCGAGTTGAGGAACACAGAGTCCAAGGATTTTATTGCAGGTTGACTGTCTGAGTATATATTAATGCCCACATTTTTTGGAACATTACTTCTCAGCCAATTCGCCACCTCTCTTATTGCTAATATTTCAGCCTGAAAAACACTACAGTGATTAGGTAATCTTTTCGCTATTCGAAGTTCCAGATCATTAGAATATACTCCGAACCCCACTTGTCCATCCAATTTGGAGCCATCAGTGTAGAAATCTATATATTCTTTATTTCCCGGGGTCTGTGTGCACCACGCCTCACTGTTGGGGATTAGAGTCTCAAACTTTTTGTCGAAAAGTGGACTCGCCAAAGTGTAATCCACTACGTTAGGCACATCTGGCATTATTTTGAGGACAGAACTGTGACCGTAACCTTTTTCCGACCACAGCGATAATTCGCGCAACCGCACAGCCGTTGTTGCAGCTGACTGTTTGGCCAAAATGTCTAAAGGCAATAGATGCAGCACGACATTAAGGGAATTTGTTCCTGTCTTGCTGAATGCGCCTGAAATACACAAACACGCCATACGCTGAACTTTATCTAAACAAGTCGGTTTCTGAAGTGCCGGCCACCAGACTACAACACCATATAGCATTATAGGTCTAACCACTGCCGTGTATAGCCAATGCACAATTTTTGGTTTCAGTCCCCACTTTTTTCCTATTGCCTTTTTGCACGAGTACAAAGCTACAGTTGCCTTTCTCGCCCTTTCTTCAATATTAAGCTTAAAGTTCAGCTTCCTGTCCAAAATAACGCCAAGGTATTTTGCACATTCACCAAAGGGAATTTCAATACCCCCTAAGGAAATAGGCCTAACCGTGGGAGTTTTGCGATCGTTGCAGTACATGACTAATTCTGTCTTTGCAGGATTTACCCCAAGACCATTGTCTTTCGCCCATTTCTCAGTCATCCGGAGGGCCCTCTGAATAATATCTCTGATTGTGGATGGGAATTTTCCCCTGACTGCCAGAGCCACATCATCTGCGTATGCCACCACTTGTATCCTTTCTTTTTCTAGAGTAACCAGAAGGCTATTTATAGCAACATTCCAAAGAAGAGGTGATAGAACTCCTCCTTGGGGAGTGCCTCTGTTCACATACCTTTGTATGTTTGCTTGTCCTAGTGTGGCTGAAATACGTCTCTTCATTAGCAGTTCGTCTAACAGCCTGAGTATACATGGATCAACATTCAGAGTTGTCAGTCCATTTAATATCGAGCTCGGATGGACATTATTGAACGCCCCTTCGATGTCTAGAAACGCCACGATTGTGTATTCTTTGACAGATAGTGAGCTTTCAATAAAGCTGACTAGTTCATGTAGTGCGGTCTCAGTAGACCTGCCCTTCGAGTATGCATGCTGTCCTTTCGAGAACAACCTTGAATCGATGCTAGTTCTAAGATAAATATCTATCATCCTCTCCAGAGTCTTAAGTAGGAATGAGGATAAGCTGATTGGTCGGAAATCCTTCGCCCTCGAGTGAGAGGCTTTTCCCGCTTTAGGTATGAAAACGACTTTTGTTTCCCTCCACTTTCCTGGGATATATGATAAGTTGATACATCCTTTATATATCACTGACAACCAGGGGATAATTTTGTCAGTTACAGCTTGTAACTCCGCCGGAGTAATTCCATCAGGTCCGGGGGATTTGAATGGTCCAAAGCTATTTAGCGCCCATTTTATTCTAGTTTCCGATACAATTTCCTCGACAGGAAACGACCGCTGAGCAACTGTGGCACCGCCAGTACCGTAACGTTGCGTCCAACATTCACCGTAACGTTGCGTCCAACAGCATCTTTGAAAAAATACGGTCCAATGATTCCACCAGCGTACAAACCACACCAAACAGTGCATTTTTCGGGATGCATGGGCAGTTCTTGAACGGCTTCTGGTTGCTCTTCACTCCAAATGCGGCAATTTTGCTTATTTACGTAGCCATTCAACCAGAAATGAGCCTCATCGCTGAACAAAATTTGTCGATAAAATAGCGGATTTTCTGCCAACTTTTCTAGGGCCCATTCACTGAAAATTCGACGTTGTGGCAGATCGTAAGTCTATTCATGATGAAATGTCAAAGCATACTGAGCATCTTTCTCTTTGACACCATGTCTGAAATCCCACGTGATCTGTCAAATACTAATGCATGAAAATCCTAACCTCAAAAGAATCACCCTTTACTTAGAATTTATGCCAAATGTGTCTAAATCACTTTTAACCTTTTATAGCCTCGACCTCTCTCAATTTTTCCAGGGAAGCCATCTTTGCTTGTTACCCCCCATGGATCCATTATCCATCTCTTTCTGACCATTCTCATTACCTCTATTTTATGCTAATTTTCTTTAACTTAACGCATTTCAGGGATAATTTATGAATTAAAACTGTTTTACAGACCTACAATTATCCAACAACAATTCCACCCTGTGTAGTATTGGTTGCACTATACAACACTAACCCGTCATCTGACATATCCTAAACCTACTAAACACATCTCATAGTATTTCTTCTTTTTCAGCTTGATGGTTTGTCGTTCCTTCAAAATCTTAATTATTCTTATATTAATCTATTTACCTTCTCTCTTTTCTTTTCTTGTCACTGCATGCGCAGTGACTTTTTTTCATGGCTGGCATTCGTAAACCCTTCACCATTGACATGTTTAGACGAAGTACACGCAATTGCAAAATATGCAAATTATTTTACTTACCGGATCGCCATAATGTACCAACGTAATTTTCATTTGATGGGACAGGAAGTTGTGTATGAAACGTCTCCATAGTTCGTGTGCCACTAATTCGGACAATGGCTGGTGACTTCATTCATGACCATAAAAATATGACTGTTGCCCCTACCATTGACATGTGCACGTTTAAATAAACAACACTCTCGTTTCGAAATAGCGGAATAAAACTTTGACATTTCTATGTCAATCATTTTCCATTATATTGAAGTTCAATAGCCATACCAAGTAGTGTGGGATAAATTTATCAGGTGTAATAAATTGGATTCCATTCCTATTCTACTTATCTGGACCTCGAGTTGTATACTTCCGATCGGGACGGCTTTATAATGATTACATGTCGTGCTCAACCAGCGGTTTCGCAGACGTTTCTAGATGCAAACATATATTAATTTACAAATTTCGCATAAACATATATATATTTAGAAACGGCAGAGATAGAATAGAGAAAAAGAGATAAAGTTGGCGACGGATATAGATAACGAAAGACATCACATAACACAGTGAGAGAATCAAATGAAAGCGAATGGTAGTCTACGTGAGAGACATATTTAGTTATGGATATATGTTTACATTCATTCTGGTATGTATCTGGCAAATAAACGAGGCACTTCAGAAATTTTAAATGTTAAGTCTAGCAATTGAAACAATACTTACATGACGAACGTGGTCAACAATGTCCAATATTTTATCACCATTTTCGACAATTGGGCTTACAATGTGTTTCAATAAAGTTCATTAGAAACATAAGAAATGAGTAGATGATGTTTGATTTGAAATACGAAAGGCCAATATGTACACTGAAAAACAATTTGTAGTGAGTCCATTGATTTCATGTCCTGGGTATCTTTACATTAAAGAACATTTTGTTTGACTGGGATCATCTTGGCTTTAATAATATTCTTCAAAAATAATGAAATCGTCTTTAAATTGGTTGACTTTTCATATATTGACTACAGATCACATTTATGGAATTTTCATTCTCTTTTTACGATATATTAATAGGATATTCATGTACAAATAAAACTCCAAATTATAACAGATACTGCAAAGCAAAAAATGTTATCTTAATTCCTAAAACACTTGAAACCAAAGATACAAAATAGGTTTTAGCCTATATTTGAAGCGTTTTTATTTAAGTTCAATTTTTCAGTTTATTACACCCTCTAACATATGTTCCAAACATACTTTGCAGGAAGCACATATATTATTCGATACTATATAGCACTAGCGTAACCCGGCCCGCTTCGCTGCGCCTTCTGAAGCGTATTTGTAGGAACAGTTTGCGTTAACTTAGTCAACCATATCCATCGTGTTGAAAACAATTTCGAAAACATTTGAATTCTTTCAAACAAATCGGACTACTTGCTTTTTCGTTTATAGGTACAAATACGGCGGATATGCATATGTAAAACGGTTCGTTTTAAAAACTGTCGGGGAGAGGGTGTACCCTTCCCTCCGAATTTTTTAAATAATGTTCTGTATTCAAGTAGCTGGACAATCTTCTATATTTCTTTTGAATAAGAAGAAGAAAATAAGTGTGGTTTATCAAGGAAAGGTATCCTTCTCCTCAACATATCTGAAAATTAATTATATTATAATAACATACAAAGAATTACTGTTTCCCATCCAATAAATCGGAAAAAGCAAAAGTAGTAAAAAATTTTACCACATTAACATTTGCGTTGCTACCAATTTCATGTAAATTTAAGTTCTTTACTAAAAAAGAAGTCTGG
Source organism: Haematobia irritans (assembly GCF_050003625.1). Lineage (NCBI taxonomy): Eukaryota > Metazoa > Arthropoda > Insecta > Diptera > Muscidae > Haematobia > Haematobia irritans. Next base: position 112,038,823 of record NC_134398.1, on the reverse strand, counting down.
CAGAAGCCTGTGCAAAAATCATAAAATTGTGTACCGAGTTCCCATTTACGGACAACCCTCTACTTTCAATTTAAGAAAAAAAGGGAACCCTCTCCCCACCTTCGCTCCACTCCGACATGATATCGGACTATCACGTTCCCTATATTCATTTCACAACTACTCAATGGTCCCTATAAATTCTATCGATGTAAATCGACAAAGTTTATTTCAATTTTCCCCTTCCCCAACCAGATATCGAGAAATCATATTCCCCACATTCCCTGTAAATTTCAAGTAGATCGGAGATGTTTAAATTTTGCTCTATTGTTTTAAAGGGACGTCACTTTCCCCGATACAATATCGACAAACACCGTGGTGAATAGCACCCCTTACCTTCCCTGAAAATTCTTGAAACTTTCCTTCAAGTGTGGGGCAAGGAAGGTTGCCTCTTCGTTTATAACTATCCCCCACTTCCTTTGTAAATTTCAAGAAAACTTAAGAATTTTTTTATTGCAGTTTTAGAGGGGGACTTCCTCCCGACCAAATATCGAAAAGTGATGTAGCGTATCTTTTGTAAACGTCCCAGAAAATGTCAAGCAAATTATAAGCCTAAAGGGGCGGCCTCTCCTCCGTCCAAATATCACAAAATCAGGTATCAACTATTAATAATCGTAACCTCTCCTCAGTCCTCTGTAAATTTCAAGTAACTCGGTAAAGTTAAATTGTTTCTCTGTATGTACTTAAGAGAAGCGGATGTCTCCCTATGCCCTTTTATTTTTATTAAAAAATTTTTTCCGTAAAATTTCAGTCGGGGGAGTTTAGTTTTGTTTTGACTGTACTTTAAAAATAAAGTCGGTTAAAGGGGTGGTCCCCCTCCCCGACCAAAAAAATAATGTAGCGGATTTTTGTCTAGATGCCAACCCCCAACATTCAATGAAAATTTCAAACAAATCGCATAATTTTGTTCCAAGTTTCAAAAAGTAGGGCAAGGGGGAGGTCCCCCTCTCCGTCCACATATGAAATCATCAGGTACCCCATATTAATTCCATAACCGCACCGCATGTTCTCTGTAAATCTCAGATAATTTAGAGAATTTTAGTTTTTTCACTGTACTTTAAAAAAAGTCGAACAAAGGTGAGGTCCGCCTCCGCCACCAAATATCGAAATATAAAGTAGCGGATCTCTGTCTAGATGCCAACCCCAACCTTCAATGAAAATTTCAAGCAAATCGGTCAACTTTGGTCCAATTTTCAAAAAGTCCGACAAAGGGGAGGTCCCCCTCCGCGACCAGGTGTCAAAAAATGAGGTACCCTATTTTCACCGCATGAACGCCCCCTACGATCTCTGAAAGTTTCAAGTAAATCGGTTCAACCGTTTCGGAGCCAACTCGGAACATACAAACAAACAATCAAACAATCAAATAAACAACCATAATTGAATTTTATATATATAGATAGATAGATTAATATGTTTGTTTTATGTGAACATATTATATGTTTGGAAGCATTTTGAGCCCAAAAATTGTATATGCTTGGAAGAATTTTCCCCAAAGATGATTGTGCTCATTCCCTCACATAATTTTCACTTCCACGATATTTTTTAGTTCTTGGCACAATTTTATAATTTTTTTAAATTTTACCTTTCGCCTAGACGGAGAATCGAACCGAGGAGCATACAGTTTGTAAGCCAACACACTATCCACTGGGCTACGTAGCTGTTATAGTCACCAGTAGACAATTATCTTTATAAGTTACATTTATATAGCATAGTTTGCAGCGCCCACGAGCCCATGCAAACATAACATTATTTAACATAAACATACATTTATTTGCCACGTGGTGCAGTGGTTAGCATGTCTGCTTTGCTTGCAAAGGGTCGTGGGTTCAATCCCTGCTCCGACCGAACATTTTTTTTAATTTACACATTTATATTTATACTAAATTAACTTTTTATAATGAAACTTGATATAAACGAAATGGACTGAGCTTTTGGATAAGATATTATTTTTTATTGCAAAAATAACAATTTTGTAACAGAAAACTGTTTTTGGTATAAAAGTTTGAAATTTTGGAAGGAAATCAAAAACTCTAACAAAAGAAGAACGTGGAGTCGAGTTTAAACATACATAAATAATTTCGTAATATACACATAAATTTATTTAAGCGTGAACAGTTTTTTACTGGCATTTAACACCATTTTAAATGCACTTAAAACTGATCGTTTTGCACTTAATTTCATTTTTACCTTTAAGGCCGGTATTAAGTTGGCATTATCGCTCTAAAATGACCCTGTTTCGCCTCTTACTTTTCTTTAATAATTCTTTTTAAAGAGAATACACTTTTTCAAATGTGTTAGCTGCAAAAATCGAACTTAATGTCCGCTTTTGTATTTGTAGGTGTCCGTCAACTCCTCTTAGACTACTTATTCATAAAGAGGTACTAAACTTTGTTTTTATACATTTTACTTTAATTTTTTAATTAATTTTTCACTATTTCCTCCTTTTTTCATTTTACTGTCCCAACTCTATAAAGAGTATAGTGCCCTTTCGTTATTTTTTATGAAGATCCCTTTGTAATTTTTGTATATTTTCCACCGTTTTTTAAATTTCCTTTGCCTGAATATTTTGACTTACTCCTCGTACGTACCGATTTCTTTTAACGAACAAAACACATGTCCAAACTTACATAAAATGCTGCTCTCAAGGCGAAAACACATGCTGTTTTTCTCTTTACTCCGAATACTAATTCTAATATTCAAATTAAATAATATTTAGACTTAAGCATATCATAAAACAGTTTTCCGAAACAACATACAAGCGGTTTCACAGAAATTACTCTCTTTTGATTCTCTCGCTGTGTTATGTTGATATCTTTCGTTAACCCTCCCGATTTCCATCTCTATTTCTTCCTCTATACTCTCTCTCTGTCGCTCTCTGAATAAAATATCACAACATATATATGTTTACTCGAAATTTGTAAATTTATATATGTTTACATTCACACATATTATTTTTATGAAACATTCATGCCCCAACATAATATATTCTAACATATTAACATATGTGTCCCAAACATTTAGTGTTAGTTTGGGAACATTATATGTTTGCACTTAAATATATTTTGTTTAAAAATTGTTCCCTGTGGTGACAACCTTGGCTACACAATTCTGAAATATAGAAGTTTTTTTTTAACCTTTGCTTTTTTTTACCTTTTTTTACCTTTGCTTTTTCATCAATATTTTTCTTTCTCTTATTTTTGCTGTTAAAAAAAGCTTCAATTATACATTTTGTTAGCAGTCATTTTTTTAAATAATTTTTTTTAAAGAAACTTTGTGCACGTGATCTTTGCCTGCTACCCACATTCCCGAAACACATTTTGTTTATATCGGAACATATGAAAAACATATTTTTCTAACAGCGTAAGGACGATTTCTTTAAATCACTTTAAAAAAATTAACGCAGTTCAAAGACATACGACTTTAACATAAAGATTATAAACTTTTTTTATTGTTGTTGTGGTAACAGTTTATTGTGATCTCATTCATTTCATGTTATACGCTTGGTACATCAGCTTGTTGGCAGATCAAGGAACTCTGCGACTAAGATGGGGTGTGTCCAGAGTGATCTGGTGGTAAGTCGGGTTGGTTTGGCTGGGCAAGAGAAAAGATGACGCGTGTCGTGTGGCCCTTGATTGCAAATTGGACAAACGTCAGCTACGCTGCTATCAATAACCGATACGTAGGAATTGAGGCGGCTGCACTTGCCTGATCTTAATTGGGCCAAAACTACCCTAGTCTGCCGTGGGAGGTCTCTTTCCTCCGGTGCTATGGGCGGTGGTCGGACTCCAAGAACAGGATTAACCTTGTAGCTTCTCACCGCTTCAGCTACAGTATCCTCATGAATCCTGTTCAAACCTGCCTGGTACGCTGCTTGATCTAGAGGCTCTCTTTTATAGCGCTGGATCTCGCGCTCTAGATTATGTATATCAACCCTTACGTTCCTGGGTGGTGGTTGTGTATCCATAAGATGGTGGTTTGGATGATTACTGCGATAACAACCCAGGAGATACTGTTTTGACAACATGTAGTTGTGTCTTCGCACAGGGATGATCTTTGTCTCCACATAAAGGTGATCCAGGGGTGTGCTGCGGAGACACCCAGTCGCAGTTCTAAGAGCAGCGTTCTGGCAGGTTTGTATGTTATTCCACTGCGTATCACTGGTCTGCGGTGTCCACACTGGCGCTGCATAGTTTACCACTGACCGGCCAATTGCCTTATAAGTAGTTAGCAAGGTTTCTTTGTCCGCACCCCAAATACTGCCGGCTAGTGACTTGAGGACCTTGTTTCTACCACGGAGCTTATTACAAATTGCAGTGGCATGGGCAGATGACCTAAAAAGGCTGTCGAATGTGACCCAAAGAATCTTGGGGTAATTTGTGGTCGGAATTATTACTCCATCGACTCTGATATTCAACTGCCTGCGCACTTCTGCCGTCCATGTAGTAAATAGTGTGGCTGAGGATTTGGTGGGGGATATCCTCAAGTTTCTCGCAGTGAAATAACTGGTAAGATTAGCTATGTAGACGTTCAACCGATCGCAAATGTCATCAACATTGGGCCCAGATGCCAAGATTGTACAGTCATCCGCATATGATACAATCTCGACGCCGTCAGGAGGGGGTGGAATCGAGGACATGTAGAGGTTAAACAGTGCCGGAGATATCACCCCACCTTGGGGAACTCCCTGTTTAACTCTACGCGGTCTTGACTTTCTGTCCCTGAATTCCACGTACGACTGGCGTCCACACATATAATTCAGCACCCAACGCTTCGCTCCTGCCGGTAGGGACGTATTCTCGATGTCCTCAAATAATGTGGCATGGTTGACCGTATCGAATGCTTTCGATAGGTCAAGCGCCACGAGGACCGTCCTGTGACACGGCCTGGGCTGGTTAAATCCCTTATTAATATGTGTCGAAATGGCATGTAAGGCTGTTGTCGTACTATGTACCTTACGGAATCCATGTTGATGGTGGGCAGCTGGAAAATTCTCCACAAGGCTGGGGAGGAGTAATGCCTCAAGTGTCTTGGCTACTGGCGAAAGAAGGGATATCGGTCTGTACGATTCACCTTTGCTCGAATCTTTGCCCGGTTTCAGTAGTGGAATCACCCTTCCCATTTTCCAGACATCGGGTATAATGTGTGATTCCAAAGACAAATTGAGGAGTCTGGTCAGGTACTCAACTCCCAGTATTCCCAGATGCTTTTTTATTAAAATTCCTTTTTAGAAAACTTGTCCTTCTTATTGTGTAAAAAGTTTGGTTGTAGCCAGATTTGCTAACATAAAAGCTCAGTTTTCATTCAAATCCTTCGAAATGTGGCGCCCCACAACCTGAGATCTCAACAATAAATGGGCCTAGAACCGGAGGATGCTGCGAACGGGCAAACAACTTGGGATCCAATGCTAGGCCTATTTTTGTTTCAAAAGGTTCGATAAAGCTTTGTAAACAGTAAACACATTTGATTTTAGCAGTGTAATATAAAATTAAAATGTTTTAATAGAAACCTAATAGATTTTTACGGAATGATGTGGATATTTTAAGTTATTTTGTCATTTGAAGATAAAGAATAGCATTTCCATCAGCAATTGGATCAATTTAATGGTTTATGTAATATCATTTATTCACATCAATTAATAAAACAATATGGTACCACATACATAAGTGAGGAACTCACCAGTCTCAACATATCATTTTGGTAGTTTGTGGTGGCATAAGGGAAGAACATGACCTAACATAAAGAACTAAATGAAATATTCTCTCACAAAAAAACGCTTGGTGTGTTTGTGTACATATAAGAACAGAATTTTGAAAAAAAAAATATTCTACTAAAGAATTTCTAAATCTATGAGTAAGCAAGGAACACAGAGTCAACAAAAAACACAAAATATTGCCATGATTCATTGCGGCAATTATTGGCATGAAATATGCTTTGTAAGTATTTAGTATCAATAAACTCTGATCAAATAAATAGAATTTGATATCAAGGAATTAAAATGAACTATGAAAAACCTAATGCAAATCTGACAAACTTACGTAACCAATTTCTCATCTTTCTCCTTCCATGAAATTTATAATATATTTGATATAATCGAAAGACCATTAGAAACCTCAACTAATGCTTGTGCATATGTCTATCGTGCAAATACATAGCTAATATATTATCGACAACTCTGGATTACATTCCTCGAAAAGTAATTGGTGTATAAATTCGATATACATATTTAAAATTAATATAGTTTTTTTTAAGTTTATGGCTTCCAAGAAAACTTTTTTGAAGCATAGGTTATGAGCATTTACTTGATAGTCACGTACTAAAAATTCTTTGAGAAAGAAATATATTTATGGGCCATAAAAAAGAATATGCGTGAAGATAAGTTTTAAATTTAACTAGCCGAGGCACAAACCAGCCTTTATTACTAGCGCACCTAATGGGTTAAATACAATTTAGGAAGATAAAATATGCGTGAATACGACTAAATGAAATATGTTTCGCGTGAGCTTGTCACTAAAACAGGCAAGAGGTTTTGGACATCACCTTGGCCTCGCAAGAACTGAATGAAATGATATCTGAGTGGCAGGTTTTAAGTGAACACAGCTTCAAATTTGATGTTCATATCACCAAGACCATATTTCCGCCAAATGTTAGGAAAGCTGACTGGAATAGGTATAGGGAATCGTTCAATATGATGATACCGGAAATAACAGAGACAAATATGAGAAATGTGCAAAATATCGAACACGCAGTGGAGCGGATTACTAAGGCCTTCAACATCTCACTGAAAGCTACATGCCCTAGAGGGAAGCCAAGGGGGACAAATCGACCACCATGGTGGTCTACGGAATTAAGTAATATGAGGAAATCCTGCAGGAAGCTCTTTAACAAGGCAAAGTCCACCAGAGCCCCTGAGGACTGGGACGCTTACAAGAAGAATCTGAGAGGATACAAGCGAGAACTGAGAAATTGAGAATACGTCCGAGGCTTCCAGACTACGGAAGGTTCTAGCATCCACCAACTCCGCTCCAGGTTTCATTAAAACATCGGAGGGCAATTGGACAGTGAGTCCAGTGAGGAGACGCTGGAGGTACTATTGTACACACATTTTCCTGGAAATCAGACGATTGAACCATGTACTGGCGGTGCCACAGTTGCTCAGCGGTCGTTTCCTGTCGAGGAAATTGTATCGGAAACTAGAATAAGATGGGCGCTAAATAGCTTGGACCTGATGGAATTACTCCGGCGGAGTTACAAGCAGTAACTGACAAAATTATCCCCTGGTTGTCGGCGATATATAAATGACTAGCGTAACCCGGCCCGCTTCGCTGCGCCTTCCGAAGCGTATTTGTAGGAACATTTTGCGTTAACTTAGTCAACCATATCCATCGTGTTGAAAACAATTTCGAAACCATTTGAATTCTTTCAAACAAATCGGACTACTTGCTTTTTCGTTTATAGGTACAAATACGGCGGATATGCATATGTAAAACGGTTCGTTTTACGGTTCGGGGAGAGGGTGTACCCTTTCCTCCAAATTTTTTAAATAATGTTCTGTATTCAAGTAGTTGGACAATCTTCTATATTTCTTTTGAATAAGAAGAAGAAAATAAGTGTGGTTTATCAAGGAAGGGTATCCTTCTCCTCAACATATCTGAAAATTAATTATAATTATATTGTTACGTTTTTATATTTAGGCGTTTTTTTTATTACCCGACAATTAAAACACAGTTCTTTTAAATAACGACAATCTACAATTTATTTACTATGACTTCACACTTTACAATTCGTTCACACTGAAGTTATTCGTTTGACGCTTTAATTAAGACTGACTCGTTAGCTGCATGCGAGCGCTTTTATATATGACGGTGTGGCAATACGAGAACATTCTGGTAGTACTACAATATTCTGGCAACGCCAGAACATTCGTAGACAATGCTAGAAGGATCTACGATCATTAAGTTATTCGTCTGGTGGCTGCCAAACACATACACACTCACATAGATATATGCTCGCATTACTACAACAACAATGACAATAGACAATGAGATGAAATGAGAATGCAGAATAACAAAGCAAAGGGGTTGCTATTCTATGAGAGAGTAAGAACTAACATTTCGGTAAGCAAACAAAAGAACATAAAAGAAGTTCAGGAAAATACTAGAAAATGAATAGATGATTCCAACAAGTGATAGCGAAATTTTATCGTTACAATTTGAAATTTTAAATTAACGGAAACTAATTTAAATAAACTTATATCTATAATTATCAAATTCGTAACAATATTATAATAACATACAAAGAATTACTGTTTCCCATCCAATAAATCGGAAAAAGCAAAAGTAGTAAAAAATTTTACCACATTAACATTTGCGTTGCTGCCAATTTCATGTAAATTTAAGTTCTTTACTAAAAAAGAAGTCTGGCAGAAGCCTGTGCAAAAATCATAAAATTGTGTACCGAGTTCCCATTTACGGACAACCCTCTACTTTCAATTTAAGAAAAAAAAGGGAACCCTCTCCCCACCTTCGCTCCACTCCGACATGATATCGGACTATCACGTACCCTATATTCATTTCACAACTACTCAATGGTCCCTATAAATTCTATCGAAGTAAATCGACAAAGTTTATTTCAATTTTCCCCTTCCCCAACCAGATATCGAGAAATCATATATAAATTTAATCCCTCCTCCCACATTCCCTGTTAATTTCAAGTAGATCGGAGATGTTTAAATTTTGCTCTATTGTTTTAAAGGGACGTCACTTTCCCCGATACAATATCCACAAACACCGTGGTGAATAGCACCCCTTACCTTCCCTGAAAATTCTTGAAACTTTCCTTCAAGTGTGGGGCAAGGAAGGTTGCCTCTTCGTTTATAACTATCCCCCACTTCCTTTGTAAATTTCAAGAAAACTTAAGAATTTTTTTTGCAGTTTTAGAGACTTCCTCCAAGCAAATTATAAGCCTAAAGGGGCGGCCTCTCTTCCGTCCAAATATCACAAAATCAGGTATCAACTATTAATAATCGTAACCTCTCCTCAGTCCTCTGTAAATTTCAAGTAACTCGGTAAAGTTAAATTGTTTCTCTGTATGTACTTAAGAGAAGCGGATGTCTCCCTATGCCCTTTTATTTTTATTAAAAAATCAGGAACCTGATATAAATTTCATAACCTCACCTACTTTTTCCGTAAAATTTCAGTCGAGGGAGTTTAGTTTTGTTTTGACTGTACTTTAAAAATAAAGTCGGTTAAAGGGGTGGTCCCCCTCCCCGACCAAAAAAATAATGTAGCGGATTTTTGTCTAGATGCCAACCCCAACATTCAATGAAAATTTCAAGCAAATCGCATAATTTTCTTCCAAGTTTCAAAAAGTAGGGCAAGGGGAAGGTCCCCCCCCTCCGTCCACATATGAAATCATCAGGTACCCCATATTAATTCCATAACCGCACCGCATGTTCTCTGTAAATCTCAGATAATTTAGAGAATTTTAGTTTTTTCACTGTACTTTAAAAAAAGTCGAACAAAGGGAGGTCCCCCTCCGCCACCAAATATCGAAATATAAAGTAGCGGATCTTTGTCTAGTTGCCAACCCCAACCTTCAATGAAAATTTCAAGCAAAACGGTCAACATTGGTCCAATTTTCAAAAAGTCCGACAAAGGGGAGGTCCCCCTCCGCGACCAGGTGTCAAAAAATGGGGTACCCTATTTTCACCACATGAACGCCCCCTACGATCTCTGAAAGTTTCAAGTAAATCGGTTCAACCGTTTCGGAGCCAACTCGGAACATACAAACAAACAATCAAATAAACAAACATAAATTGAATTTTATATATATAGAAGATAGAAGATGTATCAACTTATCATATATCCCAGGAAAGTGGAGGGAAACAAAAGTCGTTTTCATACATAAAGCGGGAAAAGGCTCTCACTCGAGGGCGAAGGATTTCCGACCAATCAGCTTATCCTCATTCCTACTTAAGACTCTTGAGAGGATGATAGATATTTATCTTAGAACTGGCATCGATTCAAGTTTGTTCTCGAAACGACAGCATGCATACTCGAAGCACAGAAAAAAATTTCAGGAAAATTTTTCCAATTAAATTCTTAATTGAGTTTTAAAAAATATTCTATTAAAAATTTAATTGAATCAACAAATTTTTTAATTGAAATAAAAATTAATCACACAAATTAATAGTATCAATTAATTTTTTAATTGGATCAATTAATTTATTAATTGACTTCAATTAATTTTTTAATTGATACTATCATTTCTGTGATTGAAGACATTTCAATTAAAAAATTAATTGGATCAATTAATTTCGTGATTGAATCAGAAAAAAAAATTTTTGTGTGAGGGCAGGTCTACTGAGACCGCATTACATGAACTAGTCAGCTTTATTGAAAGCTCACTATCTGTCAAAGAATACACAATCGTGGCGTTTCTAGACATCGAAGGGGCGTTCAATAATGTCCATCCGAGCTCGATATTAAATGGACTGACAACTCTGAATGTTGATCCATGTACACAGAAAAAAATATCACCAAAATATTTCCAATTAAAAAGTTAATTGAAGTTGAACATTTTTTCAATTAATAAATTAATTGATACAATTAACTTTTTAATCATGATAGAAACATTAAGTTAATTAAGTCAATGATTGAACATTTTAAAAATTTTAATTAAAAAATTAATTGATACAATTAACTTTTTAATCAAATTCGGAAGACTAATTCAGTTAAAAAAAAGTTCTGATTTTTTTTTTTTAATTTTTAATTAAAAATGTATTTCAAACAATCGTTTGTTAATCCAAATAAAAACTCAAAGCCAATCTAACTAAGTAATTAAAAATAGTTACCTTTTTTAATTAATAAATTAATTGCGTTTTGCAATCAATATCAATTAAATTTTTAATTGAATCAATTAAAAAATTAATTGAATTTTGCTAAAAAAAACAATTAATTTTTTAATCAAGAATTTTTTCTATGCCCAATTAAAACTGTGATTGATACTATCATTTTCGTGATTGAAGACATTTCAATTAAAAAATTAATTGGATCAATTAATTTGGTGATTGAATCAGAGAAAATTTTTTTTGTGTGTATACTTAGGCTGTTAGACGAACTGCTAATGAAGAGACGTATTTCAGCCACACTAGGACAAGCAAACATACAAAGGTATGTGAACAGAGGCACTCCCCAAGGAGGAGTTCTATCACCTCTTCTTTGGAATGTTGCTATAAATAACCTTCTGGTTACTCTAGAAAAAGAAAGGATAAAAGTGGTGGCATACGCAGATGATGTGGTTCTGGCAGTCAGGGGAAAATTCCAATCCACAATCAGAGATATTATTCAGAGGGCCCTCCGAATGACTGATAAATGGGCGAAAGACAATGGTCTTGGGGTAAATCCTGCAAAGACAGAATTAGTCATTTACTGCAAAGATCGCAAAACTCCCACGGTTAGGCCTATTACCTTAGGGGGTATTGAAATTCCCTTTGGTGAGTGTGCAAAATACCTTGGCGTTATTTTGGACAGGAAGCTGAACTTTAAGCTTAACATTGAAGAAAGGGCGAGGGAAGCAACGGTAGCTTTATACTCGTGCAAAAAGGTAATAGGGAAAAAGTGGGGACTAAAACCAAAAACTGTGCATTGGCTATACACGGCAGTGGTTAGACCTATAATGATATATGGTGTTGAAGTCTGGTGCCTGGCACTTCAGAAACCGACGTGTTTAGATAAACTTTAGCGTATGGCGTGTTTATGTATTTCAGGCGCATTCAGCAAGACAGGAACAAATTCCCTTAATGTCATGCTGCATCTATTGCCTTTAGACATTTTGGCCAAACAGTCAGCTGCAACAACGGCTGTGCGATTGCGCGAGCTATCGCTGTGGTCGGAAAAAAGTTACGGTCACAGTTCGGTTGTTGGTATGCCACTAGGTACCTGCAAGCTCATGCTGCGTGAGAAGGCTGTTATGATGGCAAATGTTCGATGGGAGAATTGCAAGGGTTGTAACGACACCAAGCAAATATGGCCCCATTTCAACTTAAACCGCACACTAGATATGCTAATGTTCTCGAGACGTCAGATATCACTCCTGATATCTGATATAACGGGCCGCTGCCTGATAGGCCATTTTGCAAAAACTATTGGCGCGAAGTATAATGACTATTGTATGAGCTGTCATGATGCGGAGGAAAAAGAATCAATTAAACACCTCTTGTGTGAGTGTCCTGCATTTTGTGTAAAGCGCAAGCAACTTTTAGGAGCATATAGCTTCAGATTACTGGCGGATCTGGAAAACGTTAACTTAATCAGTCTGCTAATGTTTTTGGAACAATCTGGTTGGTTCAGCGAAGAAAAATAATCAAGAAGGTTCAGCGGTTAAAACTAGAAGTGCCCATATGTAATAGGTACTTTTAGTTAATGTGGTATCACAATGGACTGAATAGTCTAAGTGAGCCTGAATCTGCCACATTAACCTAACCTAACCTAACTCTTCGATACAAAAAGAGTTTTCCTATGAAGGTTCTAATTGGATGTTGTTGAGAAGAAAGCATGTCGAGAAAGTTCAATAATTAAGGATAGGTTATAGCTGTGGGAAAGGTAAAAGTCGACGTAGGCTCATATCATACATACAGTCATAATAATATCGCAAAAATATAACAACAAATTCTTTAAAAAAAATGTAAATATACACAATATACAAGAAGAAAGGATTATAAAAGTTAAGTTTTGAGTTTTTGTGTTTCTTGAATATTTATTTATATTATTATTTGGTAAAATTAATGTTTGTGTTTTTTGTTTTTACTAATATAGTATTTTTTAACTAATATGTATTCTATTATATTAACTGCTATTACGGAATCCCGGCCATAAAAGAGAAAATGAACTAAATAACATCACTGGCGCCAAGCCATGACCGTATTCACAGTGCTCTAGTTAATCTTTACTATTTTTTGAGTATTATAAGAAAATTTGGAAATTTGCTTCTGCTTCAGTTTACATTGACCGTATTTGTTCGGTCATCGAACTTTATTCCCACTTCTACTCATGAGACATAAGGAAAATGGCATGGGGCTGTGGAAATTTTCAAAACAGAATAAAATTAAACTATTTCATAATATTTTTTGAAAAAAAAACATACGAGGGCAGTTCGGAAACCTCTTAGCCTATCACAAAAAGCGCGGTATAAACAGAAAAAAAGTTAAGTGTTTTAGAAACTTCCATCTCTGTTATGAACACATGTTAAATTTTGTTTCGATCTGGAAACTCCTTCATATAGAAACAGGTGTTCAAAAAAGACGCATCCGCAATTTTTTTACAATGGAAAATTTAGAAATGCGTGCTGTCATTAAATATTTACATAAAAAAGGTTTATCGGGACAAGAAATTCATAATGATATGGTGAATGTGTTAGGTGAAAGTGCTCCTTCATATGCAACAGTAAAAAATTGGGTTGCTGAATTCAGCATTGAAGATGAACCACGTAGTGGACGTCCAAAAACAGCAACAACAACAGAAATTGTAGCCAAAGTGCATGATATGGTATTAAATGATCGACGAATAAAAGTGCGTGAAATTGCTAATATCATGGGCATCTCAAATCATCGAGTCCATTTAATTTTGCATGAAGAACTACAGATGAAAAAGCTTTCTGCAAGATGGGTGCCGCATTTGTTAACAGTCGATCAAAAACGCATAAGAATAAACATTTCTCAGGCTTGTTTGGATCGTCGCCGTCGCTTTTTGTCGCTTTTCCTCTGTCGCCACTATTTGGTATTCCGTTCGTCGATATATTCTGCTATCGAAGAAAATCGGTATTCATGGTGTGGCATTTTGTCACAAATATCGTCGCTTTTTGTCGCCTTTAAATTTACAAGCGGCGTGCTTAGTGTTTAATTTTTGAAGAAGTTTTTTAGACTTTATTAATCGAACAATTGAAAAATAAATTTAAAAAATAGAAATTGGTAAGAGGTATAGTGACTAATCTTCAACAATTACAAAAAAAAAAATGGGAAAAAATCAGTATATATAGCAGTTATGGTCATCACATTCACATCTTAGAAAAGAACACTGTACAATTAAAGTAAAGGTGTTGATTTTCAATTCCATTTATTTTTAATAGAAACCCTTCAAGGCCAATGTATTTTATTTAGCACCAAACTTAGATAACAAATGTGTTCCTTGATCTGCCAACAAGCTGATGTACCAAGCGTATAACATGAAATGGATGAGATCACGATAAACTGTTACAACAACAACAACAACAACAACAACACCGCCCTCGTTGCAGTCGGGTCTACGGCCCGGGGCGGACACAGGGTTTTCAACCCTGTCCAAGGACTGCAAACCCCCATTTGGAGTATGCTTATTTCCCGAAAAAATCGAAAATACCAACTCCAAAGGGCTACAACAACAACAACAACAACAACAACAACAAATGTGTCCTTCACGAACTTTGAATGATCCTTGGGCACATAATGTCAACGTCGTTCCAATTGTATATGCCGGATGTTGTTATTGTCCTAATGTAGATATCTAAATCATTTCCCCGAGTCAAATTTATCATTTATTTTGATTTTCCAAGTCAAAATTGGATTACAAACAAATAGCATTTTAAACGCAAAAAATTAAAATTCAGTTTTGTATATCAGCTGATTGTTTTCTTTCATGATGATCCTTGTGCCATTGATCTAAGCGTCGTCTCCATTTTTATAGTTTTGGAAGCTTTTACTGCCCTTGAATATATATCCATATTTTTTTCTTGATTTTCCGATATAGAATTGCGTCGGAAATAAAAATATTTTAAGCCGAAAAAATTAAAATTCATTTTTTTGCACATCAGCTGACTGTTTTTTAGCGATATAGGACTTTTATTACCGAGTATTGTAATTGGTACAAAAAGTAATCGTCGTCGTCGCCGTCGCCACTTCACAGGAATATCAATTGAATGACGAGACGACTTAAAAGCGACAGACGACAAAAAGCGACGGCGAGAGCGAGGGCGACTTCAGGAATAAGGGTGATTTTGTCTATGCAAAAGTCAAAACCGCAATCCTTTTCTACCTTATTAAAATTTGGATGATTCATAGACTCGTTGACTCTAATCCGCCTTTTCCAATCCATGCCTGCAGTTTGCTGTTTTGTAAAATTTGCATGACAAGCACGGATTGCTCAGGACAGACATACTCAGCCACTCAACCAATACAATAACATACAATGAATAGCTTCTCTTCCCACCCAAGACTTTGATTCTTTGTAGCCTATCCCATGACTTTTCCTCGATTCTAGTTGCATTTAAGTACATAATGTATGCGTTTGACGGAATTGTTTTTGACTGTGCTCGTAATGTAACTTAAAGGGGGCTTTAAGGCTATAATTTAACATTAAATTAATGGATGTATATTTTTTATTTTCATAAACGTATGGGGAACGGAGATCGACTAAAGAAATGTTTGTGATTCATTGGAATAGGGAGTTCCAAATATGGTTGTTTTGGAATAGGGTGTTCCAAATGTGGTTGTTTTGGAATAGGGAGTTCCAAATGTGGTTGTTAACAGGTTGGCTGATAAGTCCACGGTCTGACACATAGATGGAGTCGCTAGTATTAAATGCATATTATTTTTATACTAGCGTAACCCGGCCCGCTTCGCTGCGCCTTCCGAAGCGTATTTGTAGGAACATTTTGCGTTAACTTAGTCAACCATATCCATCGTGTTGAAAACAATTTCGAAAACATTTGAATTCTTTCAAACAAATCGGACTACTTGCTTTTTCGTTTATAGGTACAAATACGGCGGATATGCATATGTAAAACGGTTCGTTTTACGGTTCGGGGAGAGGGTGTACCCTTTCCTCCGAATTTTTTAAATAATGTTCTGTATTCAAGTAGTTGGACAATCTTCTATATTTCTTTTGAATAAGAAGAAGAAAATAAGTGTGGTTTATCAAGGAAAGGTATCCTTCTCCTCAACATATCTGAAAATTAATTATATTATAATAACATACAAAGAATTACTGTTTCCCATCCAATAAATCAGAAAAAGCAAAAGTAGTAAAAAATTTTACCACATTAACATTTGCGTTGCTACCAATTTCATGTAAATTTAAGTTCTTTACTAAAAAAGAAGTCTGGCAGAAGCCTGTGCAAAAATCATAAAATTGTGTACCGAGTTCCCATTTACGGACAACCCTCTACTTTCAATTTAAGAAAAAAAAGGGAACCCTCTCCCCACCTTCGCTCCACTCCGACATGATATCGGACTATCACGTACCCTATATTCATTTCACAACTACCCAATGGTCCCTATAAATTCTATCGAAGTAAATCGACAAAGTTTATTTCAATTTTCCCCTTCCCCAACCAGATATCGAGAAATCATATATAAATTTAATCCCTCCTCCCACATTCCCTGTAAATTTCAAGTAGATCGGAGATGTTTAAATTTTGCTCTATTGTTTTAAAGGGACGTCACTTTCCCCGATACAATATCGACAAACACCGTGGTGAATAGCACCCCTTACCTTCCCTGAAAATTCTTGAAACTTTCCTTCAAGTGTGGGGCAAGGAAGGTTGCCTCTTCGTTTATAACTATCCCCCACTTCCTTTGTAAATTTCAAGAAAACTTAAGAATTTTTTTTGCAGTTTTAGAGGAGGACTTCCTCCCCGACCAACTATCGAAAAGTGATGTAGCGTATCTTTTGTAAACGTCCCAAAAAATGTCAAGCAAATTATAAGCCTAAAGGGGCGGTCTCTCTTCCGTCCAAATATCACAAAATCAGGTATCAACTATTAATAATCGTAACCTCTCCTCAGTCCTCTGTAAATTTCAAGTAACTCGGTAAAGTTAAATTGTTTCTCTGTATGTACTTAAGAGAAGCGGATGTCTCCCTATGCCCTTTTATTTTTATTAAAAAATCAGGAACCTGATATAAATTTCATAACCTCACCTATTTTTTCCGTAAAATTTCAGTCGAGGGAGTTTAGTTTTGTTTTGACTGTACTTTAAAAATAAAGTCGGTTAAAGGGGTGGTCCCCCTCCCCGACCAAAAAATAATGTAGCGGATTTTTGTCTAGATGCCAACCCCAACATTCAATGAAAATTTCAAGCAAATCGCATAATTTTGTTCCAAGTTTCAAAAAGTAGGGCAAGGGGGAGGTCCCCCTCTCCGTCCACATATGAAATCATCAGGTACCCCATATTAATTCCATAACCGCACCGCATGTTCTCTGTAAATCTCAGATAATTTAGAGAATTTTAGTTTTTTCACTGTACTCTAAAAAAAGTCGAACAAAGGGGAGGTCCCCTCCGCCACCAAATATCGAAATATAAAGTAGCGGATCTTTGTCTAGATGCCAACCCCAACCTTCAATGAAAATTTCAAGCAAATCGGTCAACTTTGGTCCAATTTTCAAAAAGTCCGACAAAGGGGAGGTCCCCCTCCGCGACCAGGTGTCAAAAAATGAGGTACCCTATTTTCACCACATGAACGCCCCCTACGATCTCTGAAAGTTTCAAGTAAATCGGTTCAACCGTTTCGGAGCCAACTCGGAACATACAAACAAAAAATCAAACAAACATACAAACATAAATTGAATTTTATATATATAGATAGATAGTACCAACCTTCAAATGATTCGTGTCAAAATTTGACGTATGTAAGTCAATTAGTTTGTGAGCTAGAGCGTCTTTTGTGAAGCAACTTTTGTTATTGTGAAAAAATGGAAAAAAGGAATTTCGTGTTTTGATCAAATACTGAAGGGGAAAAATACGGTGGAAGCAAAAACTTGGCTTGATAATGAGTTTCCGGACTCCGCCCCAGGGAAATCAACAATAATTGATTGGTATGCAAAATTCAAGCGTGGTGAAATGAGCTCGTAGTACAGTGAACGCAGTGGACGCCCGAAAGAGGTGGTTACCGACGAAAACATCAAAAAATCCACAAAATGATTTTGAATGACCGTAAAATGAAGTTGATCGAGATAGCAGAGGCCTTGAAGATATCAAAGGAACGTGTTGGTCATATCATTCATCAATATTTGGATATGCGGAAGCTCTGTGCAAAATGGGTGCCGCGCGAGCTCACATTTGACCAAAAACAACAACGTGTTGATGATTCTGAGCGGTGTTTGCAGCTGTTAACTCGTAATACACCCGAGTTTTTCCGCCGATATGTGACAATGGATGAAACATGGCTCCATCACTACACTCCTGAGTCCAATCGACAGTCGGCTGAGTGGACAGCGACCGGTGAACCGTCTCCGAAGCGTGGAAAGACTCAAAAGTCCGTTGGCAAAGTAATGGCCTCTGTTTTTAATGACAGTGACTATTATATGGCGTTATTGGAGCGTTTGAAGGTCGAAATCGCGGCAAAACGGCCCCATATGAAAAAGAAAAAGTGTTGTTCCACCAAGACAACGCACCGTGCCACAAATCATTGAGAACGATGGCAAAAATTCATGAATATATATATATATATATATATATATATATATATATATATATATATATATATATATATATATATATATATATATATATATATATATATATATATATATATATATATATATATATATATATATATATATATATATATATATATATATATATATATATATATATATATATATATATATATATATATATATATATATATATATATATAGTACGTTGGCGAATATATATATATATATATATATATATATATATATATATATATATATATATATATATATATATATATATATATATATATATATATATATATATATATATATATATATATATATATATATATATATATATATATATATATATATATATATATATATATATATATATATATATATATATATATATATATATATATATATATATATATATATATATATATATATATATATATATATATATATATATATATATATATATATATATATATATATATATATATATATATATATATATTCGCCAACGTACTATACATTAATTTGATTTTATTATGTGAAATTTATGGAGTTTGCTTATCGTACCGAGAGCCTTGTGAAATAAAACTCTGTGTTTTCATTTAAGATGTTTATTCGACGAAACCAAGTCATATAATTTATTTCTATATGTTATTCGATTTCCGCCCATAGTGCATTAGGTCGACATTGACATCTCTAAAACCAACTTTAAAAACTACAACTGAAATGTACGTGTCCAGCTTAAAAAATTGTCGGCCGTTATGCGTTTCCTCTTTACTTCGTCGAAATTTCTTCAAATGCCTTGGAGTGTAGACAATGCCAAACGTCAAAAGCTATTCCTCATTAACAACTGCCACTTCCTGAGTCTGAACACAGAAGACCATTTCTGCAGCTGTAGTCTTGCATTTTCCTCTACTTCTTGAACTGTGGATGTTTGGCTCACGATGCTGTAGTTAATTATGTTTGAAATTTTTTTGTTTATATTACTCTTGATGATGACACAATAAACAAACACATTGTTCTTTAATGTTGTTCGGTGTTTTAATTAAACTATAGGCTCATTACATGTTGTCATAGTGTTTCATACCGAAATAAACTGTTCAGAAGTGTTCCTGCTTAAACAAGCCACTTGTTTACTCCACCGATAACTCAGGGAATCCAGGAAGAACCATGAAAACAGGGCCAATCAATATACTCTGCGGCATAAAATGGATACATTTCAACATATAATATATTAATGTCAAATATTATTTTAAAACAAGTAAGAAAGTCTAAAGTCGGACGGGGCCGACTATATTATACCCTGCACCACTTTATAGATCTAAATTTTCGATACCATATCACATCCGTCAAATGTGTTGGGGCTACATATATAAAGGTTTATCCCAAATACATACATTTAAATATCACTCGATTTGGACAGAATTTGATAGACTTCTACAAAATCTATAGACTCAAAATTTAAGTCGGCTAATGCACTAGGGTGGAACACAATGTTAGTAAAAAAATATGGGAAACATTTAAATCTGAAGCAATTTTATGGAAACTTCGCAAAAGTTTATTTATGATTTATCGCTCGATATATATGTATTACAAGTTTAGGAAAATTAGAATCATTTTTACAACTTTTCGACTAAGTAGTGGCGATTTTGCAAGGAAAATGTTACCAACATTGACCATTTTTGTCGAAATCATAAAAACATATATATGGAAGCTATATCTAAATCTGAACCGATTTCAACCAAATTTGGCACACATAGCTACAATGCTAATTCTACTCCCTGTGCAAAATTTCAACTAAATCGGAGCAAAAAATTGGCCTCTGTGGTCATTTGAGTGTAAATCGGGCGAAAGCTATATATAGAAGCTATATCTAAATCTGAACCGATTTCAACCAAATTTGACACGCGTAGCTATAATGCTAATTCTACTCCCTGTGCAAAATTTCAACTAAATCGGAGCAAAAAATTGGCCTCTGTGGGCAAATGAGTGTAAATCGGGCGAAAGCTATATATGGGAGCTATATCTAAATCTGAACCGATTTCAACCAAATTTGGCACGCATAGCTACAATGCTAATTCTACTCCCTGTGCAAAATTTCAACCAAATTGGTGTAAAACTCTGGCTTCTGGGACCGCATTAGTCCATATCGGGCGAAAGATATATATGGGAGCTATATCTAAATCTGAACCGATTTCAATAAAATTTGGCACACTTGACTATAGTAGTAATTGTTCTTCTTGTGCAAAATTTTAAGCACATTAGGTTAAAACTCTGGCTTCTGGGGCCATATAAGTCCATATCGGGCGAAATATATATATGGGAGCTATATCTAAATCTGAACCGATTTCTTCCAAAATCAATAGGGATCTATTCTGAGCCAAAACACATACTTGTGCCAAATTTGAAGTCGATTGGACTAAAACTGCGACCTAGACTTTGATTACAAAAATGTGTTCACGGACAGACGGACAGACGGACAGACGGACAGACGGACAGACGGACAGACGGACAGACGGACATCGCTATATCGACTCAAGAGCCCACCCTGAGCATTTTTGCCAAAGACACCATGTGTCTATCTCGTCTCCTTCTGGGTGTTGCAAACATATGCACTAACTTATAATACCCTGTTCCACAGTGTGGAGCAGGGTATAAAAAATGGGTTACTTCGCTTAGTTTATATTGTATTGACATCCTATTGCTGTATACAGGACGATCTCCCTTCTCACACCAGTAGCCACAATCCTGCCGATTAATGTCTCAATGTGGAACGGGCTAAAGCATTTGGCTAGCAAACGAATGTCCGAGAACTGAATACTAGAGGTGTGCGCGTGACTGAAATTTCACTCACACTCACGCACATTCACGAAGCAAAATGTTTATTCACGCACACTCACGCACGATGCGTGTGGTAACCAATCCCACTCACGCACATTCACTAAATGAAAACCAGTACTCATGCACGTTCACGCACGAACTACTTTTAACGACTCACGACAATTCACGTGATTCATAAGACTCATGACATTTTCCAAACGGCAATCAGCAAAGGTAACAAAATTCAAAAATAGAATACAGTACATAGTTAACATACGATTATAAATTAAATCTTAATTTTTTCGTGAGCGTGATTTAGCAGAAATGTTATTCACGAACAGATTTTATTACTTACGCACGACATATTTATTTTAGTCCCATTCACGCACATTCACGAGAGTTGTTATGGATTTTGTTCACGACCTACGTGATTCACGCGTGAATCACGCGCACACCTTTACTGAATTCAAAGTTTTAGCTTTGAATATGCAGTCTGGGTTATGACTGAGTCTTAGATGAAAACTTCTTACTATTTAAAAATGTACATTTGATGGGCATTGTTGCTCGTCGGTGTATATGGAATTTGGCCGATGACTGAAAAAACGTATTTTGTGTTTCTTCTATGCCTTTTTTCCTTAAAGGCAATTTTTGTTCGTACGAAAATATATTATTTTACAAACTTTTTAAATACGTTTTTACTTAAATCGTGTAGGTTCGTTATTAACATACGTGATTGGCAACATCGGGTCAAACAAACATATATATTGAACATGCATAATACTTCGCACTTGCGAGTAGTAATCCAAAATATTCAAGACGAGCCTTTAAAAACATGGACTCATAAGTATTGCGTCTGGCTATGGCCAATATGGGTCAGGTTTTTTTCGGACATGTATACACATAAAAAAATATTTATTGTCTTCAATATCTTCAATTACCCAAATGATAGAAAAAAATCAATTTATATGCCTGATATTTTGCTGGCTATAAAAAGTACTACAGAGGATTACCTTACAAAAGCCGATAAATATGTGCGTACCAGATAGTAGTAGATTAATCTAGAAGGTTGTAGGCCAATTAGCGAGAACATTCGAAATTGTCATATCTCGGTATATAAACGCCTAGTGGAGAGAGCTGTCATGTCAGTCGTAAGCTAAAGTTTATACAGTACACATCGTAGAGCAAATAAGTGAAACCTATCAGTTAAACAAATAAATTGTAGATTCTCGTTATTTGAAAAGAACTGCGTTTTAATTACCTGGTTATTAAAAACGCCTCAATATAAAAACGTAACAGTATTGTACTACATATAAATGGACAGACGGTTGGAGATCAAGCTTTAGGTATATTAGACCCAATATTTCTGTTCATGCATATACCAGTTATTGGTCCACTAAAAATTTACAAACATTAAATTTGGCATTTAATTATTTTCTTATTTCTATTTTCATGTCTATGATATATGTTATATATATCATGCTAAATCAATATTCTTATATGTTATGTGCAAATATATTACCCACAAATGGTTAGGTTAGGTTAGGTTAGGTTAGGTGGCAGCCCGATGTATCAGGCTCACTTAGACTATTCAGTCCATTGTGATACCACATTGGTGAACTTCTCTCTTATCACTGAGTGCTGCCCGATTCCATGTTAAGCTCAATGACAAGGGACCTCCTTTTCATAGCAGAGTCCGAATTTTCGCTTTTCACAAATACTTTTCTAATGAAGACTTTCGTGGGTATGAAAGCTGGCTCAAGCCCTTTCCTCTGAGCCTAATCTCTATACCGCACGCGGCTTACTTTTGGCACAGTGGGCCCATTTTGAAAATTTGGTTAAAATTTTATTTTCCAATTTGCATTTTTCACAAATACGTTTCTAATGAGGACTTTCGTGAGTATGGAAGCTGAGTTCAAGCCCTTTCCAATGAACCTAGTCTCTATACCGCACGCGGCTTAGTTTTGGCACAGTGGGCACGTTTTAAAAATTTGTTGAAAAGTTCATTTTCCAATTTGCGCTTTTCACAAATACTTTTCTAATGAAGACTTTTGTGATTATGAAAGCGGAGCTCAAGCCCTTTCCAATGAACCTAGTCTCTATAGTTTTTGAATAATAAGCAAAATACTAAAAATCAAAATTCGAATTTGAAATCCTAAATTCGAATTTGAAAAATATTTTTGGTGGCGGTTGGTGTCTCGGCTAAGTTCACACACATCATTACTGAGGTGGGATAATCCGCCGCTGAAAAACTTTGTGGTGTTCGGTCGAAGTAGGAATCGAACCCACGACCTTATGTATGCAAAGCGGGCATGCTAGCCATTGCACCACGTTGGCTCCCACATATGCTTCCCATAAGAGACAAGGGATTCTACTGTATTATTGATTGATTGAAATTATTTATTTCAGTATTGTAAATACTATAAATATTAACAAATTATGCAAAAATTATATACGTTTGAATTAATATACATATTTAACAGAGTGAATTAGTATTATTATTTCTTATATAATTAATACAAAGTTTTTTAAATAAATTTTCATTCTCCTCATTTTTTATATAATCGGGTAGTCTGTTGTATAATTGAAGGCAATCTTTCAGTGAGATAATCTGGTGCTTCGCCATTCTTTATTCTCCGAATTAGTTTAATTGTATTAAAAGTTAGTCTTTGTTTTATATTAAGTCATTTTAGAGTGCCTAGCATAGTGTCTATTGCTGTATATTTATTGCATTTTAGTTTTGCTCTCATCGCTTTGTTTTGCAGTTTTTGCATTCTTCCTATCTGTGTTTCCGTGCCAAATGTATATAAAATTGTTGATCCTTATTCGAAATGCCCTTCGATTACCGTATTGTACACATTTATTGAAGTTAACGTCTTTATATTATTGCTTAAAGAAGCCAATTTTTTTAATAATTATTTTACAAACGTAATCAATATGTTCGTTAAGGTTCAATTTATAGTCAATTATGAAGCCAAGGTATTTAATTTGTGTCACTTTTTCTAGTTATTTCCCATTTATCTCAAAATTATCGTCACTACTCTTGTATAATTTCATTATCTTTGTTTTGTTCTCATTTAATTTTAATTTGTTCATCATTAACAATGTATGCATGTCATCGTATACTTTGTTCCGACTTTCTGAATCCGAATTTTCTTCATCGAAGATTAAAGTATCGTTCAACATATTCGGCATATCGTTGATGTAGATTATAAAAAGAACGGCTCCCAGTATGGATCCTTGCGGCACACCAAAATTATTATGTATTTTCTAGGTCTAAAATTGTTAATTTTCGTAAATTGTTCTCTCTTAGAGAGATATGATTTGAATCATTGCAGTTCTTTATCTCTAATACCGTGCATATAAAGTTTATTTATCATAATATCCCAGTCTATTGTTTCGAAAGCCCTTTTGTAATCTAGGAATATCGCATTCAGTTTCGTGTTTTTCGGTTTGTTTTACCATTTATTTATTTATTTATTTATTTTTCTATATTAACTCATCCAGTTGTAATTTGAGAACTTTTTAGGATATTAATTGGCCGAAACTCTTCACTCTTCTTCGTGTTTTTCACTTTCTCAATCGGAGTTATCATTTTCTCTTTCCAGCAATTTGAAAATATGCCATTCTCGAGTGACTTATTTATAATTTGGAGCAGACTTTTTCCACATATTGACCATGTATCAAGAATCGATTTGGTATCAATGTTCTCATAGACATAGCCCATTCATATCAATTTTTCGAAATTAGAATTCCTGATCGAAATAATTTATATTGTTAAAATATGTAATGCACATTTTGTATAGAGTCCCTTATATCGTTTACACTATTTATAAAATACTCATTGAAAAGATTACACTAGCCAACAGTCGTTTTGTTATTTGGTTCTAGCATAATTTTTATACCCTGCGCCACACTGTGGAACAGGGTATTATAAGTTAATGCATATGTTTGCAACACCCAGAAGGAGACGAGATAGACACATGGTGCCTTTGGCAAAAATGTTCAGGGTGGGCTCCTGAGTCGATATAGCCATATCCGTCTGTTCGTGAACACATTTTTGTAATCAAAGTCTAGGTCCCAATTTTAGTCCAATTGACAAATTTGGCACAAGTATGTGTTTTGGCTCAGAATAGAACCCTATTGATTTTGGAAGAAATGGGTTCAGATTTAGATATAGCTCCCGATTTGGCCCGATATGGACTTATATGGCCCCAGAAGCCAGAGGTTTACCCTAATTTGCTTAAACTTTTGCACAAGAAGAACAATTAGTACTATAGTCAAGTGTGCCAAATTTTATGGAAATCGGTTCAGATTTAGATATAGCTCCCATATATATCTTTCGCCCGAAATGGATTAATACGGTCCCAGAAGCCAGAATTTTACCCCCATTTGGTTGAAATTTTGCACAGGGAGTAGAATTAGTATTGTAGCCATGCGTGCCAAATTTTTTTGAAATCGGTTCAGATTTAGATATAGCTGCTATATATATGTTTTTCTGATTTCGACAAAAATGGTCAAAATCCCAACATTTTCCTTGTCAAATCCCCACTGCTTAGAAAAGTTGTAAAAATGACTCTAATTTTCCTAAACTCCTAATACATATATATCGAGCGATAGATCATAAATAAACTTTTGCGAAGTTTCCTTAAAATTGCTTCAGATTTAAATGTTTCCATTATTTTTTTACTAAACACGAAAATGAGTTTTAAAAATTTTTCTGTCGATTGGTTTTCGAGATACAAATTTTTGAATTTTTTTTTTTAATTTTTGGAGGTACACTTACAATTTTGAGCATATCTTTCGTCTTCTTTGACCTATTTGATCCTACTACTACTCAAATTAAAGAAAATTGAGCCGTCTACAACTCATTCTCAGAATTTTCAAATCGGGTAAGTAGGTTTGATGTTGGCGGCTTAAAAAGGTTAAAAAACGGCGTTTTTTTTAGTAAAAATGTGGCAGAAAAAACCATAAAAAATTCATATAAAATATAAAACACGATGCTAACAGCAATTTTGCAATCTGACAACAAATAGCGGACTTATAATTTTTTTTGGTAGACACTTGTTGAAAACAGAAAGAAGAAGTCAGCTGTTTTTCCACATGGCATAAAATATAAATTACCTTTGTTTCTACTCATTTTTTGGGCGTTGATTTGGTCTTTTCGGTCCTTTACCAAAAAATTATAAGTCCGCTATTTGCTATACGTAAAAAAACAAAACAAAATTGCTGTTA
Organism: Haematobia irritans; assembly: GCF_050003625.1. Lineage (NCBI taxonomy): Eukaryota > Metazoa > Arthropoda > Insecta > Diptera > Muscidae > Haematobia > Haematobia irritans. Next base: position 112,012,267 of record NC_134398.1, on the reverse strand, counting down.
GCATCCTGGTTTATATTTTGTTTAATTTTTATATGTTTTTTTCTGACTTTTTAAAATCTCTGTAACTTTTTTGTTTATGAATGTAAGTAAATACTTCAAAAGCAAAAATTTCATATTTTGTTAAGGTCTTTATAATGGTTATCAGAAATGGGCATCATATTGGAATACGGAGCGAAATAAAAAAATTAAAAATCAAATTTGACGTCGGAGTCAAAAATGATCAATGCACGAAATATAGCCCCTGATCAACCACGAACAACGATATGTGTTTCTTTTCGATCGGACTTCAAATGACGACACAGCACAATAAATTATATTTCGGGGGGTCGTAGGGTGCACGAAAAAAATGTTTTGGTGTTGAAATTGTCTTCGAATATGCTACAAAACTGGGGGGTGACCGCATCAACTTTTTTTCGTGACCCTATCTAGTGTACCTCCAAAAATTTAGAAAAAAAGTTCAAAAATTTATATCTCGAAAACCAATCGACAGAAAAAATTTTTTAAAACTCATTTTCGTGTTTAGTAGGTCAAAATCAATGGGAAAAAGTATGCTAGAAATAAATAACAGAGAAAATGTTGTTATTTGTGACCTAGTGTTATTTATTTAATTATTATTCTCATAACCAACATCATTAAATATCACAGGTTTTATAACATTTCGTCGTTTTTCATCACAAGATCTTTTATCCTTTTCCACACTTTCTTCTGGTCCTTGACTCCTGTAATTTGCTGGTTTACATATGCGTTTCTTGCATTACTTATAGCTAGCTTGTACCTATTTCGAAAGACAATAAAATTTTCCCACGCTTATGTCGTATCCAAATAATTAGCTCTTCTATGCGCAGCGTTCTTTTCATATTTTACAGTTTTTAACTCGTCTGTATACCATTTCTGATGTGAGCAATTTTCATTTAAAGGGTGATTCTTTTGAGGTTAGGATTTTCATGCATTAGTATTTGACAGATCACGTGGGATTTCAGACATGGTGTCAAAGAGAAAGATGTTCAGTATGCTTTGACATTTCATCATGAATAGACTTACTAACGAGCAACGCTTGCAAATCATTGAATTTTATTACCAAAATCAGTGTTCGGTTCGAAATGTATTTCGCGCTTTACGTCCGATTTATGGTCTACATAATCGACCAAGTGAGCAAACAATTAATGCGATTGTGACCAAGTTTCGCACTCAGTTTACTTTATTGGACATTAAACCAACCACACGAATGCGTACAGTGCGTACAGAAGTGAATATTGCGTCTGTTTCTGAGAGTGTTGCTGAAGACCGTGAAATGTCGATTCGTCGCCGTTCGCAGCAATTGGGTTTGTGTTATTCGACCACATGGAAGATTTTACGCAAAGATCTTGGTGTAAAACCGTATAAAATACAGCTCGTGCAAGAACTGAAGCCGAACGATCTGCCACAACCTCGAATTTTCAGTGAATGGGCCCTAGAAAAGTTGGCAGAAAATCCGCTTTTTTATCGACAAATTTTGTTCAGCGATGAGGCTCATTTCTGGTTGAATGGCTACGTAAATAAGCAAAATTGCCGCATTTGGAGTGAAGAGCAACCAGAAGCCGTTCAAGAACTGCCCATGCATCCCGAAAAATGCACTGTTTGGTGTGGTTTGTACGCTGGTGGAATCATTGGACCGTATTTTTTCAAAGATGCTGTTGGACGCAACGTTACGGTGAATGGCGATCGCTATCGTTCGATGCTAACAAACTTTTTGTTGCCAAAAATGGAAGAACTGAACTTGGTTGACATGTGGTTTCAACAAGATGGCGCTACATGCCACACAGCTCGCGATTCTATGGCCATTTTGAGGGAAAACTTCGGAGAACAATTCATCTCAAGAAATGGACCGGTAAGTTAGCCACCAAGATCATGCGATTTGACGCCTTTAGACTATTTTTTGTGGGGCTATATATATATATATATATATATATATATATTATATATATATATATATATATATATATATATATATATATATATATATATTATATATATATATATATATATATATATATATATATATATATATACATATATATATATACATATATATATATATATATATATATATATATATATATATATATATATATATATATATATATATATATATAATATATATATATATATATATATATATATATATATAATATATATATATATATATATATATATATATATATATATATATATATATATATATATATATATATATATATATATATATATATATATATATATATATATATATATATATATATATATATATATATATATATATATATATATATATATATATATATATATATATATATATATATAATATATATATATATATATACATATATATATATATATATATATATATATATATATATATATATATATATATATATATATATATATATATATATATATATATATATATATATATATATATATATATATATTATATATATATATATATATATATATATATATATATATATATATATATATATATATATATATATATATATATATATATATATATATATATATATATATATATATATATATATATATATATATATATATATATATATATATATATATATATATAATATATTTTTTTTTTGTTTTTTTTTAACCTATTATTAATTTCACATTTCCTCTTACTGCTAAACAGTACAAAATCCAATAGTTTGCTGTTACAACATTTTCTAGTATTTTTCTTACGGTCCAGTCCACTCTTGCTTATAATATATAATAAATCCCCCGTGCGACTGGAGTTTGAATAACATATGATTTGATTATAACAATCTCAATTGATTTCACTATTGTCCACATCTTGTGTTATATGTGCCTCATATCAGGAACTCAGGATTTTCTGCTGTAGTTAATAGTTCAACTTGCCTAAAGTTATTACTTAATCCCTAATATTTGCCATTGATTTTTGCTAGATGGTATGTTTCTAAAACGTTTAAAACTAAGTAGATAGCTTCCGATTTATTATCGAGTCTAAAAGGATTGCCATATCAATGCAAGACTAAAATTCTCGGTATCCAAAAAGAGTTTATTCTCCACTAAAAATGTTTTGAAAGCCAATATTTGATAGAAAATTTACTGAAGTAGAAAAGTTGACCAGTAATAATTTTGTTTCAATCTTTTTATGCCTTTTATGCACTAGGTTGGCTGGCACCCATATCCATTGTTCCACAGTAGCTCTTCTTCCGGAAATAAATGGATTAATTTCCTGTTGCATACTTACAGAAAATGTCAATGAGAGGGGAGGTGTGAATGAAATTGCTGCCGAAAAAGTGTTGGAAATTAGATATTGTAAATTAACTCTTCATTTAGCTCTTTTAGTGTATACACAAATGCCTACAAGACACACTTAAGTTGAATATGTTTATTAGATAAATGATAACAAACGGGTCGCCGAAAACATAAACAAAACATTACAACAAACCGCTCCACGAAGAAAACTACTATAGATGAATGGAAGATATGTCGTAAAGAATACAAACAAATTTAAAACAAAAAATAGAATGAAATGGACTGAAATTAGATACAGCATTTGAACAATTACAGCGATTAATATTCGCTATGATGACACGCTCTACAGTATGGCTATCTCTTTTCTTGCTGCCTCTTTATATTTCAACGTGTATGTGTCGTATCATTTAATTAGGAATGCAATCGTCAATAAACAAACAAACACAATTAAAATATATAATAAAAACCAAATGTCCGTAGAATAATTGGAGCGATCTCATATAAATTATTATAGGATATTTCTGTATTAAGGTCTAAGATAGGGAACTTCATTTTCATATCGAGTTCATGGGAGGCACTACGGCGGCTGTTGCATTGTTCAAAAATCGGCAGTCGCAGAAAGATGTGTACGAAAACCAAACAAAGATTTTACAAAGAGCTTCTCTCATGGGTTAATTTCACGTTGGTAAGTTGAAGAAGTTGAAAAACTAAATCACTCTTCAATCACGAAGATGACAGTATCAATCGCAGTTTTAATTCGACATTAAAAAATTGATTGATTTCATTAGCAAATTGCAATTAAATTTTTAATTGGTTCAATTGACTAAAAAATTACAAAAGAAATAGTTCATCTAAATGTAAAGTAGTTATAATTAAATATATAATAATACAATAAATTATTATAGCAATTAAACACTTAATTGAGTTTTATGACCAAAAAAATAATTTGTTATTTAAAAAATTAAAAACTTAATTTTTAGTGCCGAGGAAATTAAATTTTACATCAAATATTGTTTTTCTCATTAATGCTGTGATTGATATCATCTTCATGATTGAATCAATCACGAATTTAATTGAACAAGATTTTTTTATATCTTTGAGGAAGTTTGGATTTTGCTAATGGGCGCATACATAAATTTGCGAAAAATATGAATGAAGAAATTAGAGGCACAACTTTTTAAAATTCAATTTCATCTGGCAATAACGGTGTAGAATGGATCATGCCATTAAATAAATATACGGAACTGTTTATGATGTACTCCTAAAACTTATAGCAGCTTGGCTTAACATTTGCCTGTTATGGTCAAGTGATTTAAGACCCTTGGTAAAAATCTGTAACCCTACCACACGTCTGACATAGCCACAATAACAAAGTGAGAGTATGGAATACAAATTCGACTAAAACAAATGAGAAATACTTCATGGGAAAATCAATTGTCCTTGAAAAGGAAAAAAAAAACCAAGCGAGAGCGATAATCATATGCAAAAAATGCATCTATATACGCCTTCGCCCCTCCAACAGGCAAACTTTTCAATCGAATACTCAAAGCAGCTGATATTCTTAGTAACAATGAGCGTTGGGAGAGTGAAATGAAGTTGTGTATCTGGTATATATGCATGCAGAAAAAAGTGGTTGAAGTGGAGTTTTTCTCTCTACAAACACACAGCATTTTCCATATACAAAACTGCTGTGGTATATATTCAAATTATTTATAGGAAAAAATTGTTTTATTACCAGGATCCTCTCAACTATGGAAATGGAATGCCTCAAATACTTTTAATAAATTGATTACTAAATAATTTGCAGCACCTTCCTTCCCTTTTTAGCCATTTGCCTTAACTTTCCGACCGCACCCATAGACAGGACTATTACAGACATTACGGAAAATGAAAACGAATAAAATACAAAGTATGGACGGTGACATATTCGTCTTTAATACTTACCAGCAATGACAGTATCATTTAAATTATATTTGGTGCCAGTTTTTGGAAAATCTTTCAGCTTCCGATTAGTTAGAATCAATTCGCCACTAAGATGTGCTTCCTCCAGTATACGTTCGAGCGAACGTGCCAGTTGATGATGGAGGCCACCAGAAGCTGGGCCAACACCCGGTCCCATGTTACCACCAACCACACCTACACTTGTGTTGTGGAGGCGGTTGTAGACGGCAGCTGTAGCTGCCATCCTCATTTTGAAAGGCGATGTTTTTAGAGGGGTTTTAAAAAGTGTAATTGGGATTTAGAACAAATCCTGTATCAATAGTGCACTTTATCTTGTCTGGGGAGAATCAAAACTTATTTCATATTTCTTGGGGAACTAGTGCACATATTCCAGACTTTATTGCAAAAGGGAATGGAAATCTTTTCATTTATATTTTTTTATTTATTTATAAAGTGTTCACTACAATTCACTCGTTTTTCATGAAATAATTTATTATTTTCTCACTATCGCACACACACACTCTCTCTCACATCCAAGCACATTATTTCATTCTCCCCTTTTTCTAAATAATAAATGACCAACGGCCGGTTAAATTCACGCGTGCTGGAACAACTCAACGGCTAGATGTAAAATGAAATGTAGAAAAGCGAAGCAATTAGTGTTGGGAAAGTAACGAGTATTTGATTACAAGTACTCGTTACTGACTAATTTTTGAGTACTCCCCAATAAACACAGCCCATTAAACACAAACGTTTGAAAAATGCAAAAATTCAATAATTTTTCAAACATTTTTTCAAAGGATTAGGGCAATATTCAAGTTGAGGAATTGTTGAGAAAATCGCGTTCTCAAATAAAAACAGACATTACCCTCAACAGTAAAATTGAACATAATAGCAATAATCTCTCAATTGTAATCCTCAAATTGAAATGTACGCTACTCAATAATTTTGGGAATGTATATTCAGCAATAGGGCTGTTTTCTTTTTGCACTGGATGCAACATTTGTATGGGCTATCCAGAACATCGTTGCACTGGTGTTCTATCCAGAACATCTCATCAGTGCAAGTAGCGCCGATGTTGCCAGATTGTATTTGGATAAAGTGACGCTTCTTCGATTCACAATAGCAATTTATTGTGACTATTCCCAATAAACACAGGATGAGCGTTTTTCAAATGCAACAACTTTTCAGTTTGAGGGTAAATATAATTTTCAACATAAATTCAACTTGACTTGAAATAGCTCATCTTCAATACATCTTCAAATTGTTTGCGAATTACTTCCAATTTGCCAAAATGTTGACGAAATCTTTGAAAAGGTGTTGAAGAAAATATGAGAAAACTTTGACAAAACACTACCCTAAAATGCAACGAAAAAACCATGTGGTTTTCAATACTTATTTGTGCAACGAAGTTCGTGGTCAATTGCAAGAAATAAAAAAATGGAAAATTTTAGACAAATAACCAAATAGTTTATAAAAATTGGTAAGTGAAAATAAAAAGTGAAATAAAACTTTAAGGAAGTCACGAAATGTATATTTCTTTGCAGAAAACTGAAATTATGGATTCTACGTTCTTGAAAACATTAAAAAGCTGGCCGATGAAAAAATTGTGGACAATTAACTGGAACTGCTTCAAATAGTTTATAATAATTGGTACGTCAATTTGAAAAATTAAATCAACACTTTAGAGAAGTCACTAAATTTAAATCTCTTTGCAGAAAACTAAAATCTTTGGATGCTACATTCTTGCAAACATTAAAAAGCTGACCAATGAAAAATGAGTGGCTTATCGACAAGAAAAAGTTTCCAGAAAAATTATAAGTGCAACCAATTAAAATTGTTAAAAACAACAAATTGTTGAAATCAACAACTTCTGGATGAAAATGTGCATCATATCGTCAGTTTAATTCATATGCTATTATCAGTTTAAAATGGATATTTTGTGAATTCCTTCTGCTGGAAATCAATTCTAACACGCGGTCCAGTACGTTCCTAATTTCAAATTACCCGCATGTTAATAAATTTTAATGCTGTTTTATGACACCAAAAGGAAGGAAAACGAATTATCAATGCAAAAGTGTTTACTAATAATGTTTAAGATATTTCCCTGCCAACATTTTTTGAATTTGGGGGCGCTTCTGAGAATCCCCACTACGTCGAAAACAATCATATACGACATCAAAAACTCGTCGGAAAAGCGCCGTCACTATTGAGAAGTTGTACCACGCCAAGTTACTACGAAAAAGTTTCTCATCAGTGCAATTATTAGGTGCCTATTTAGATCAATTGCGAAGGACGCCAATAAGAACCCCTGCAAACTATCAGAAAAAGTGCATTTTAAGGTAATTGTAGAAGAATCATTGTGGTCAAGTAAAACACGATTGTGTAGATGTTTATTGATTTGATTAAACATTTATAATTTCTTATAAATATAACATTTTTCTGTTTATCTCATCACATTTAACATAATTTTTTGCATTAATAAAAGAATGATGTTGAGTTTTAAGTAGCAAGTTACATATTACAGCGTCTACCAGCCAGTTTGTTTATTTTCGATGGAGACAGCATGCCTGGAAAAATATTTGAAAAACGATCACTTTATTCTATTTGGAAAGTCGAAAATTGTTCACCATATACCTTTCACAATTTTAAGCGTAATACCTATGTTTTCAGAACTTTATTTTCGTTTTTATTTAAATAAAATATAACAAGCTGGTTGCGCTTGGCGTTTCACAAAATATAAAATGGCTCTTCTAACTGTAGTGATGGCAAAATACTTTCATGTACATTTTGTACTTTTTGATATGCTTCCCCCATCACAGTTCGCGATGGTTGTGGTGACATTTACGAGTCTGTGGTAGCGATGAGGATGAAATGGAACTTTGAAATGCTGGCAGGGTTAAAGGTTTGTTGTTTTTTTTTTTGTTCTTATTTGTTGATATGTTTAATAAGATTATTATTTATCAATTGGTATTGTAATGTATTATGTAGTGTATTATATATTTTATTTTGATAAAAATGAATAAATCATACAAAATTCATAGAATTTTGGCTTTGACTTTCAATTTGAAGTGGGGATATCATTCAAACAAATTTAGGTTGAAAAGTATATGCAACGATGTTAATTTTGAATTTGACTCGCATCGAAAATTGTTTGACAAATTATTGAGTAGCGATGCATTTCAATTTGAGGATAACACTTGAGATATTATTGCTAATGTGTTGAATTTCACTGTTGAGGGTAATGTCTGTTTTTTGTTGAGAACGCGATTTTCTAAACAATTTCTCAACTTGAATATTACCCTAATCCTTTGAAAAAATGTTTGAAAAATTGTTGAAATTTAGCATTTTTCAAACGTTTGTGTTTACAGGGTTTTATCGAAAAACATGAAATTCAAAGTGATACAGTGTCAGAAATAATCGCAGCAGTAAATTTTTATTACTAATTGAAGCATTTCATACATTAAAAACGCAAGATTTCACTTCTTTTCTGTGATTGTTTCTAAACAGCTGATGACAGTGTTGCATATTTTTGGAGATGTCCTGGATAAACGAGTACTCTGTTTTATTTTAGTCCTTAACGGCTTAGCATATCCAGTGCTAAAAGAAAACAGCCCTATTGTGAGACAAATTAGAAATTAACATTGTTGCCAATATTTAATAATATTAAAATATCGTTAATAATATATATAAATAATAATATAATACCAATCAAAACATAAGTATCTTATTAAAATTAATTTCAGTCTTAAGGTGGGTATTAAGTTCGAGTTTAAGGTGTGTACTATGTTCGGTTTTCTAGTTGAAAATCACTTTATTTTCGCGATTACTTTTCCTGAAATAATCAAAATTATAAATGAAAACAGACACATTCCTGTAAAGTCTTGCCGAAATCTAGAGGAACAAGAAATTCCACATCAATTGAGTTAATTTATCTGCTTTATATTGAACTGTTTTAATAAAGTAACCGCGAAAATTTCAATGCGAAAAGCGAACATAGTACTTACCTTTAGCCGCTAAAATCGTCATTTTTTCACGATTACTTTTCTTTAATAATCCATTTTAAGGAATACAAACTTTGTGAAAATTTGCTTTGGGCTATTCCCCATCAAGATATAATGAAATCTGCAACAAATATTTATAATTTTATGTCTTTTTTTACTGATTTAGTTTTCACTTTAGTGAATTTTAGCGGCTAAACTCGAACTTAATACTCACCTTTATGTAAAAAATATTTCAATTTTTTGTATTTCTTCCAACTGACCACGTACTTCGTTGCACAAAATGTATTGAAACCCACAAAATTCGATTTCCTCAAGAACGTTGGTGTCACAAAATGGTTGTAAAACTCATTAAAATTCGGACAATTTGCAAGGAACCGGAGAGTTAGAATAAATTTCCAGCAATTTCAATTCACAAAATAACAAATTAAACCGATGATGCGATGTAAATTAAACTATCGATGTGATGCGAATTATCATCCAGTAGTTGTTGATGTGGAAAAGCATAAATACCAAATTTAATTCGATGCACTTTGATTTATGGAAACTTTCTCTTTTCGACAAGCCACCATCATTTTTCATCGGTCAACCTCTTAATGTTTCCAAGAATGCAGCATCCAAAAATTTTAGTTTTTGAAATGAGATTTAAATTTAGTAACTTCTCTAGAGTGTTGATTTAATTTTTCATATTGACTTACCAATTATTATAAACTATTTGAAGCAGTTCCAGTTAATTGTCCAACATATTTTCATCGGTCAGCTTTTTAATGTTTTCAAGAATTTCCATAATTTTAGTTTTCGACAAAGAGATATATATTTAGTGTCTTCCTTAAAGTTTAATTTCATTTTTTTATTTTCACTTACCTATTATTAGAAACTATTTGGAGTAAATTCAGTTTTTTGTCTAAAATTTTTCAAGTTTTTTATTTCTTCCAATTGACCACGAAGTTCGTTGCACAAATAAGTATTGAAAACCACATTGTTTTTTCGTTGCATTTTAGGGTAGTGTTTGTCAAAGTTTTCTCATATTATCTTCAACACTTTTTCAAAGATTTCGTCAAAATTTTGCCAAATTGGAAGTAATTCGTTTGAAAAACGCTCATCCTCCCAATAAACACAGGATGAGCGTTTTTCAAACGCAACAACTTTTCAGTTTGAGGGTAAATATAATTTTCAACATAAATTCAACTTGACTTGAAACAGCTCATCTCAATTTGCCAACATTTTGGCGAAATCCGTGAAAAAGTGTTGAAGATAATATGAGAAAACTTTGACAAAACACTACCCTAAAATGCAACGAAAAAACCATGTGGTTTTCAATACTTATTTGTTCAACGAAGTTCGTGGTCAATTGGAAGAAATAAAAAAAATTGGAAAATTTTAGACAACCCAATAAACACAGGATGAGCGTTTTTCAAATGCAACAACTTTTCAGTTTGAGGGTAAATGTAATTTTCAACATAAATTCAACTTGACTTGAAACAGGTCATCTTCAATACATCTTCAAATTGTTTGGAAATTACTTCCAATTTGCCAAAATGTTGACGAAATCTTTAAAAAGCAAGGCATATTAATTAAAGGTAAAGTCACGAGCAAACGTGATAATTATAATGTCAAACTGAAATGGCAGATGACTTAAGTTGACATTTTGTGTATGTGCAAGACATATTAATTAAAGGTAAAGTCATGCAATCAGGTGACTAATATCGACATTCATCTTGTCAAAATCTTTGTTTACGTTTAGTAGGTTTGTTTACATTCTTTGTGTACATAAATATTGCTTTTATTTACATTGTGTTGTTTGTATGGGTTTAGTTTTATGAAATTTTTCGCCTACGTGTTAGAAACTGGGGAGAAATCTAAATTTACAACCAAGTCCATACATTTGGGAATTTGAGCAATACTTACCCCGATGATTAAATTAAGGTCCTGCATAGTGACTTTCGCCCGTTCTACGGCTAGCAGGACCTGCTGCTGGTTTTAGTGGTCCTGGTAGATGCTTCATTGGATGCTGATTCCAATAAATGAGTAATGCCCAAGATATTATCCTTGAAGTCCAGCTGAGTGAATGCTTTTTGTGTATCTGTTCACTTCGTGAAACGCATGAATAATGAGTCCTCAGGTTGGTTTTTTCATCAAAATCCACATTTTTGCGTTTTAAAGTATGAAATTCGATTTTAGCCGCTAAAATTGTAGTTTCTTCACGATTAGTTTTATTTAATAATACATTTTAAGGAATACAAACTTTGTGAACATTTCCTTTGCAACAAATATGTTTTCACTTTAGCGGCTAAACTCGAACTTAGTACTCACCTTTGTCATTTATATTTATCGCGAGATAATCTTTGACCGAGGTAAATGATGGACAGCCTAAGAAGAAAGAAAGGAAATAATCTTTTTTAAATTACTAATTAGCTTTCAATTGGCCATCTGCTAATGTCGTCTTGTCGGGGCAACAATATTTCCGCCAGCCATTACAGCCCTCCAAGATAAAATAAAATTTTCTCCAAACAGGTTTAATTTTATACTGATTTTTACATATTTATTTTTGATTTTAGGGGCTAAAGTCAAACTTAGTACTCACCTTTATCCATCATCAGACCATAACTTTGTTCCATTATCCATATCAATCAAGAAAAAAAAAACATTGGACATTTAATTTTTACATTTTAGATAGGCGTTCAACAATACAACAACACTACACATACACAAAATGTCAACTTAAGTGACCTGTCATTTCAGTTTGACTTTCTAAATATCATGGGGTGTACACACGTTTGCTCGTGACTTTACCTTTAATTAATATGCCTTGTATTGTTACAAGAGCAAGGCATATTAATTAAAGGTAAAGTCACGAGCAAACGTGTGTACACCCCATGATATTTAGAAAGTCAAACTAAAATGGCAGGTCACTTAAGTTGACATTTTGTGTATGTGTAGTGTTGTTGTATTGTAATATTTATGTACACAAAGAATGTAAACAAACATACTAAACGTAAACAAAGCCTTTGACAAGATGAATGTCGATATTAGTCACCTGATTGCATGACTTTACCTCTTTAATATGCCTTGTTACAAGAGCCATTTTATATTTTGTTAAACACCAAACACAACTACACGCTCACAAAAAATCGCTTCTGTAACATATACTCCCAAACATATTTTGCTTCAAGCATATATATTTTTCGGTATTGCCCAAACATTTATATGTTTGATCTCTTCCAATATATAATATGTTTGAAAGTATATTGGTCTAAACAATATATGTTTGGGTAGTCTAAGTTCCAAATATTTTGTATTTTTGCATCCAAATTCAATAATGTTGTCTTCCAAAAAACAATATGTTATTATGTGAACATATAATATGTTTGGAAGCATTTTGCACCCAAAAATATTATATGCTTAAAAAAAATTCTCCCAAACAATATTGTGCTCAAAATTTTATTTATTTATTTATATATTTACAATCATAATGAATTATGAAAATAAACAGGTAATATAGGTGCTAACAACATAGGTTTTCGACCTGAATGCGCAAAATTTTGTTTCTGCCCAATTGTAAAGGGTGATTCTTTTGAGATTAGGATTTTCATGCATTAGTATTTGACAGATCACGTGGGATTTCAGACATGGTGTCAAAGAGAAAGATGCTCAGTATGCTTTGACATTTCATCATGAATAGACTTACGATCTGCCACAACGTCGAATTTTCAGTGAATGGGCCCTAGAAAAGTTGGCAGAAAATCCGCTTTTTTATCGACAAATTTTGTTCAGCGATGAGGCTCATTTCTGGTTGAATGGCTACGTAAATAAGCAAAATTGCCGCATTTGGAGTGAAGAGCAACCAGAAGCCGTTCAAGAACTGCCCATGCATCCCGAAAAATGCACTGTTTGGTGTGGTTTGTACGCTGGTGGAATCATTGGACCGTATTTTTTCAAAGATGCTGTTGGACGCAACGTTACGGTGAATGGCGATCGCTATCGTTCGATGCTAACAAACTTTTTGTTGCCAAAAATGGAAGAACTGAACTTGGTTGACATGTGGTTTCAACAAGATGGCGCTACATGCCACACAGCTCGCGATTCTATGGCCATTTTGAGGGAAAACTTCGGAGAACAATTCATCTCAAGAAATGGACCGGTAAGTTGGCCACCAAGATCATGCGATTTGACGCCTTTAGACTATTTTTTGTGGGGCTACGTCAAGTCTAAAGTCTACAGAAATAAGCCAGCAACTATTCCAGCTTTGGAAGACAACATTTCCGAAGAAATTCGGGCTATTCCGGCCGAAATGCTCGAAAAAGTTGCCCAAAATTGGACTTTCCGAATGGACCACCTAAGACGCAGCCGCGGTCAACATTTAAATGAAATTATCTTCAAAAAGTAAATGTCATGGACCAATCTAACGTTTCAAATAAAGAACCGATGAGATTTTGCAAATTTTATGCGTTTTTTTTTTTTTTAAAGTTATCAAGCTCTTAACAAATCACCCTTTATATTCCCCGACATCTTTCTCAATTCCACGAGATTTTTTAGTTCTTAGCACCTTTTTCTGTAATACAAACATTGTAGAAGAAATTATTCAATTTTATGATTTTTTTATTTTAATTTTACCTTTTGCCGGATGGGGATTCGAACAGCGGACCACACAGTTTGTAAGGATCAAAGAAGTAGCTGATCAATTGCCCAAGGAAAAATAAAATGTTAATTTTGTAATAACAAGCAACAACCACTTAATTCAATATTCAATATCGCTCCCTGTTAAGTAGCGCTCCAAGCTACTAAACACATATATGTTTATATGCTATTTCTAAATTAATATATGTTTGCATTCAAGCATATTATATTTACAAACATTTTATGTCCCAAACATAATATGTTCTAACATAGTAACATATATGTCCCACACATGTTATGCTAGTTTATGAACATTATATGCTTGCACTCAAAAATATTGTGTTTAAAAATTTGTGTTCCAAACATATAATGTTTATAGCCAAACATATGAAAAACAGTCTTTTTCAACCGTGTAGCTTCTTATAATTTATTTAAATAAAAACAATAATGAAGTGTTGAAAACATAGTTATTTCGCTTAAAATTGTGAAAGGTATATTGGTGAACAATTTTTGACTTTCCAAATGGAATAAAGTGATAGTTTTTCAAATATTTTTCCAGACACGCTGCCTCCATTGGGAAAAAAGCACTGGCTGATAGACAACATGTAACTTGCAACTTGTAAAGCGGACCTTAGACGGTCGGATAAACGCTACGACAGAGGTTCGCCTATTTGTTGTATGTTCGCTCAAGTTTTACCCTCACACTGCACGAACAATTATGAAAACAACATGAAGAAATAAGAAGAAGCATAAACACAAACAATAAAGATGGACGAAAAGTTAGGTGTAAAGCCAGTTTTTAGTAAAAATGGAAGAAACAATAAAAAATCCAAGCTGAATTAGCGATCCGTCACTAATTTCATTGCAGAAATGCTTGTTTTAATTATAAAAATAATTTTGTTTTTGCTAATGTTTGGCTAACATCTCCTTACACGTGAAGATTTGTGCCTCCCAACCGGAAAAAATCAAAGTTGTTTTGATTTTATGCCAACACGTCCCTGCAACTCGCGAACATGGCCTTATACTAGCGGATTTGTCGCCGCAACGTGTTGTGTCGCAGGGTTTATCCGACCGTATAAGATGCCCTTAACTCAACATCAATATTTTATTAATGCATAAAAATATGTTAAATGTGATGTGATAGTCGTATAAATGTTGTATTTATTAGAATTTATAAATGTATAATAAAATTAATAAACATTGGGTTTTCTTGACCACAATGATTCTTTTACAACTATCTTAAAATGCACTTTCTCTGATTGTTTGAAGGGGCTCTTATTGGCGTCCTTCTAAATGTATCCAGAAGGGCACAAATTAAATGCACTCATGCGATACTTTTTTGTAGTAACTTGGCGTGGTACAACTTCTCAATAGTGACGGCGCTTTTCCGAGGAGTTTTGGATATCGTATACGACTGTTTTCGACGTAGTGGGGATTCTCAGAAGCGCCCCCAAATTCAAAAAATGTTGGCAGGGATAATTACACCCAGAAAACAAATTCGTTGCCTCAACCGAATTATTTGCCAACCGAAAGCAGGTGGTTCCATCAACTATCAATGATATTTGTCAGCACAACTAACATTTGGCAATTGTAACTACATGGTAGTATGTTGGATCAACTTTGCATTGGTTGTCGCAATTTCATATTAATTGTTTTGTTTGTTGGTGATTTTTTCGATTTTCTTTGCTATTATCCTAACCAAATTCCAATATCAAATGAAAGGGCAGATTATATTGAGATTTTATTAATTTATTACAAGATTTACAATCATAACAAATTACGAAAATAAATACAAAAGGTGCTAACAACAAAGGCTTTTGGTCTACATATATGTGAGATCAATTTACATTACAATTAACAATTTTTTATAGGTAATGTTTGTATACCAATGACAGATGGTTATTAGGTTGCAATTATGTGGTCGAACTACAGAACCTAATTCAATATATACTTGCCAGAAATTTCTTCCTTAATGCGGTTTACAGACTATCAGTTATTCCGGACGACAGTGCTCGTGTCGAACATATCCCATATATTGTGCACATTATAAGTTAAGTCCGAAGGCATAATCGATACTGCTGCATGTTTATGGGATCGATAACACATTCACCGATTATTTAGTCATCGCCGACAAGTCGTATCGATTCGACACACTGTAAGATTTTTTACAAACACCAACATTCCGTCCGGAATAACTGATAGTCTGTAAAGCGCATAACTTAAAAATTTGTTTCCCCGCTACAACATGATTCTTTTACAACTATTTTACAACTCACTTTTTCTGATTGTGTGAAGGGTCTCTTATTGGCGTCGTTCTCAATTTATTAAAAAAAGGCACCTAATAATTGCACTCATGCGATACTTTTTGTAGTTATTCCGGACGACAGAGCTCGTGTCAAACATATCCCATATATTGTGCACATTATAAGTTAAGTCCGAAGGCATAATCGATACTGCTGCATGTTTATGGGATCGATAACACATTTACCGATTATTTAGTCATCGCCGACAAGTCGTATCGATCCGACACACTATAAGATTCTTTACAAACACCGACATTCCGTCCGGAATAACTGATAGTCTGTAAAGCGCATGAACGGTGAAATGTTTTGGAAAAACGAATGAGGAAAACGAGTCATTGGGAACATAGCATTACGAGTCTGTGCCCTGCCAGCATTTTAAAGTTCCATTTCATCCTCATCGCTACCACAGACTCGTAAATGTCACCACAACCATCGCGAACTGTGATGGGGGAAGCATATCAAATAGTACAAAATGTACATGAAAGTATTTTGTCATCACTACTGTTAGAAGAGCCATTTTATTTTTTGTGAAACGCCAAGCGCAACCAGCTTGTTATAATTTATTTAAATAAAAACGAAAATAAAGCTGAAAACATAGATATTACGCTTAAAATTGTGAAAGGTATATGGTGAACAATTTTCGACTTTCCAAATAGAATAAAGTGATCGTTTTTCAAATATTTTTCCAGGCACGCTGTCTCCATCGAAAATAAACAAACTGGCTGATAGACGCTGCAATATGTAACTAGCTACTTAAAACTCAACATCATTCTTTTATTAATGCAAAAAATTATGTTAAATGTGATGAGATAAACCGAAAAATGTTATATTTATAAGAAATTATAAATGTTTAATCAAATCAATAAGCATCTACACAATCGTGTTTTACTTGACCACAATGATTCTTCTACAATTACCTTAAAATGCACTTTTTCTGATAGTTTGCAGGGGTTCTTATTGGCGTCCTTCGAAATTGATCTAAATAGGCACCTAATAATTGCACTGATGAGAAACTTTTTCGTAGTAACTTGGCGTGGTACAACTTCTCAATAGTGACGGCGCTTTTCCGACGAGTTTTTGATGTCGTATATGATTGTTATCGACGTAGTGGGGATTCTCAGAAGCGCCCCCAAATTCAAAAAATGTTGGCAGGGTGGTAGCGATGAGGATGAAATGGAATTTTGAAATGCTGGCAGGGTAAGGGAGACCGTATAGTTCGATTTTTGATGAAATTGTGCTTTTTATAGAATACCTCATGTATAATAATTTCTTACTCAAGGTGTACCATAAATGTTTATTAACTCCATTTGTCGGGTATGAAATCTAAGGGCCGTTTGCACTGAATGAAGACATCAATTTATTTATAAATAAAGATAAAAAGCCACAAATTGAAAAATTGACATTAGTTTAAGGCATCTCGAGAAATCCCGGGATTCAAAATAAAAATTAATCCCGTCCTGGGAGACAGCCCTAGAAATGACACAACCCAATAAACACAGAATGAGCGTTTTTCAAATGCAACACCTTTTCAGTTTGAGGGTAAATATCATTTTCAACATAAATTCAACTTGACTTGAAACAGCTCATCTTCAATACATCTTCAAATTGTTTGCGAATTACAACCAATTTGGCAAAATGTTGACGAAAACTTTGAAAATGTGTTGAAGATAATTGGAGACAACTTTGACAAAACACAACCCTGAAATGCAACGAAAAAACCACATGGTTTTCAATACTACTTTGGACAACAAAGTTCGTGGAAGAAATACAAAAATGTGGAAAGTTTTTAATAATCAATTGAAATTGCTTATAATAATTGGTAAGTAAAACTAAAACACGAAATGAAAACTTTAAGGAAGTCACTAAAATCAAATCTCTTTGCAGACAACTAAAATATTTGAATGCTGATTCTTGGACACATTAAGAGACTGGCCGATGAAAAATGATAGTGGCTTATCGAGAAGAGAAAGTTTCCATAAATCAAAGTGCAACCAAAAAAACTTGGTATTTATTCTTTTCCATATCAACAACTACTGGATGATAATTCGCATCACATCGATAGTTTAATTTACATCGCATCATCGGTTTAATTTGTTATTTTGTGAATTGAAATTGCTGGAAATTTATTCCAATTATCTAGTCATCAAGTTCCTGAAAATTGCCAGTATTTTAATAACAACAATTTTGTAACACCAACGTTCTTGAGGAAAACACGAGGTACGTGGTCAGTTGGAAGAAATACAAACTGGTAAGTCAAAATAAAAAGTGAAATGAAAACATAATGGAAATCACAAAACTCGATTGTTTTGCAGAAAACTAAAATCATTGGATGGTATATTCTTGGAAGATGTTGGCCGATGAAAAACCGATGAAGAGAACAACAAAGAAAAGTTTTCAGAAAACTTACAAGGTGCAACCAATTAAAACAAAGTGCAACAATTCCTATATCAAGAACTTCTGGATGAAAATGTGCATTACATCAATGTACATCCCGTCATCAGTTTGATATTTTGTGATTTCCTCTTGCTGGAATCTATTCTAACACACAAGCCAGCAAGTTCCTCGATAGTAATTATTTCAAATTGCCAGGATATTAATTAATAGTTATTTGACACCAACATTATGGAGGAAATGGAATTATACATGTAAAAATGTTTAAGATATTTAAAGTTGTATTCATAGTTTTATTTATTAATACGTTTAATAAGATAATTACATTTTGATTGGTATTATATTATTATTTTTATATATTATTAATGTTATTTTTAAGATTATTATATTTGTTAACGAAAAAAATAATAAAATTTACAAAATCTCTAGAAATTTAGTATTGACTCTCAGTTAGAACTAGGATTGACTTTCATACAAATTGTGGTTTGAAAGTATTCGCAACAATGCTAATTTTTTATTTTTATCACATTGAAAACTGTTTGAGAAATTATTGAGTAGCGATGCATTTCAATTTGAGGATTACAATTGAGAAATTATTGCTATTGTGTTGAATTTTACTGTTGAGGGTAATGTCTGTTTTTTGTTGAGAACGCGATTTTCTCAACAATTTCTCAACTTGAATATTACCCTAATCCTTTGAAAAAATGTTTTAAAAATTATTGAATTTTAGTATTTTTCAAACGTTTGTGTTTATTGGGAATATTATAATATAAAAAATATTGTGTACCAAATTATGTACATATATGTCTTTTATGTAGACGGCTTCAATATTTGTTTACCCGGCTTTAATATTTGGCAATGATACTATTTGAACGGCGTCATTATTTTGACAATTGAATCCAACTGGCCAGTAAGAGCATTTCTTTCCGTCAAAGAAATATAAGTAGAGCAAATAAACGAAAACTGCACAAAAATAATAGCCATTTACAAAACCTAAACATTGAGTATTAATTCACATCGCTGTACACTGTGATCTTCAAAGTTTGTGTTATATAATTTGAAGTTCTCAATTCAATTCAATTCACATTATAACCAATATTAAAAAATTGAAATGAGATGTGATAGATGTGTATGTGCGAGTGTTTGTGAATTCAAAATAAATGGGCCAATGATGCAGTAGAAAAGCAAAAAAAAGTTTTTCGGTTTCGGGCAATAACAAAACATTCGAAAGTAAATTTTGATACTCGCATAGAATAAGAATCGTTGATACATTTATGTACATACACACATGCGGGCTTGTGTGTAAATCGAGTCGAGGAAGTGTTAAAATATTTTGTAAATTCAAAACTATTATATTTGCATAATAAAGTATATACAGAGTACCAAAAACAAATCAAAAAGACAATCATTGTGTTGTGAATGAGCATGTAAGAAGAAACGTATAAAACCAACTTAAAATGAACAAATGGCTTTGTTTACGCTTTGTCTTCGTTTTGTGATGACAGTGATCCAGAGTTACCAGCTATTTTTCGTGAAAATCGTTAAATTTGCTTCGCATCACTGTGATAGCATCTTAATCGGCGTTGTTTTTTAGTCTGCTACCGCGGACTACTGTGGGGGCTATTCACAATAGCGATCTACGTTTAAATTGAATCTGTGGAAAATTCACAAGGAGAATGTTTTACTCCACTAGCATTAGACTAGTTTTATGTATATTCATAGGATTTATTTTATTTCAATTTATTTATTTCAATCTTGTAGAATTCTAACTAACTCCTATGTTAGGACAGTTGTATGTCAATTTCTTCATTATTGAGTTTGAATGTATTTTATTAACTGAAAAATGTATTTGGGCTTAAATCTACTTTAGTACAAATGGTCCGATTGGTCCAATTTTTGGCCAGCGTGTATACTTTTCGATTCTAAACACAAAATGTCATATACCACTTTTTGGCCTAGAGACCTATTTCGGAGTTACGGGTCCCTAAAGTTTTCATTGCCACGTATATTGGATTTAGTATCCATTGCACATAATCATCCTAAAAGTAATATATTTAGAATAACATGGAGCCGGAGAGGTCCTGGGTTCGCGTTAGCCCACTTTGGACCCTGTCCATAGGAGAAAGCGTCAAATCCCGGCCGAAGGCCGGCCACCTATACCCAATTTTTAAGGGTCGGTTTCTCGAAAACTACGCTCTTCCGACAAAATGTTTATTTAATATTTTCTGCTTAAAATGTACTATTTTTACCAAATACGCAAAAAACGGAATTTTATTTATTTCATGAAAAATTGCTGTCAGAATTAAGAAAAATATAAAGGAAAATACCGATTTTCAGATGTCGAGCCTAGTTTTCGAGATACTAGGCTTTTCCGCCAATTTTTTTACTTTACATATTCGATTTTAAATCCCTTCTCCTACACTCAAAAAAAAAATTGGATTATTTTTTAACAAATCTACTTTGTTCCCAAAAACATAATAATCAATTTTCTTATAAAACAATTTCAACACTTCCCCTTGTTTTATAAGTTAAAACAAATTGATTTCTTTACAAAGAGTTGCCAAACGAACCTTCGGTAAAGCCTTAGTCATTATATCTGCAATTTGCATATCCGTAGATATTTTAGATACTTGAATTTTTCCTTCAGAAATTTTTTCTCTGATGAAAAACGTGTTGATAGAGTTGTGTTTGATTCTTTGGTGATATTCTGGATTTTGAGTTAAGCGTAATGCAGCGTTATTGTCAATATATAATACAAGTGTATCTTCTAAATTTGTTATTTCTTCAAATAATCGTCTAAGCCAAATTAATTCTTTGCACGCTTCATTTGCAGCTATAATTTCCGCTTCTGTAGTAGATGTTGATACTATTATTTGCCTCTGACTAAACCAAGAAATGGCTCCACCAGCATAGACTGATACAACACCCGAAGTAGACCTTCCTGTCTCCGTACACCCTCCAAAGTCTGCATCACTATAACATTTCAATGCATTTTGTCCTTTTCTTTCGTAAGTTCCAGAAATATATCTAAGTACTCTTTTTAACTTAGTAACATCTTCTTGAGTTGGATTTTCCAGATGTCTTCATAAATAGCCAACACTGTAGGCTAGGTCAGGTCTTGTTCCAACCATTAGATACATTAAGGCTCCCATAGCCTGTCTGTATGGAAAATCGGTTACAGGATTTTTTGCTTCAGAACTGTCTTTCGATTTGTCCATAGGCGTAGAAGCAGCCTTACATTCTGAAAAATTGAACTTCTGTAAAATTCGATTTGCATAGGATGCTTGATTTATTTTGATAAAATCTTGTGTTCTTTCAATTTCTAAGCCGAGAAAGTAACTAGCTTCTTTTGTTACTATTTGTCATTTTTGCAACAGGGCTAAATGTTTGATCATAGTCAATACCTTTTTTTTTTGTTTAAACCCCTTAATAACTAGTCTTGCTTTAAACTTATCTATAGTTCCATCGGCATTCAGTTTTAATTTGTAAACTTATTTTCCTGGTAGCGCTTTTGCTCCCTGTGGCAAATCAACTAAATTTCAGGTTTTATTTTCTTTTAGTGATTGTATCTCTTTCTCCATAGCTTTCATCCATTCACTCTTCTTAGAACGTTTTGCAGCTTGTTTATAAATCTGTGGAATATTATTTCTAGTTCCTCTGCCATCATAACGAAGTCTTTGTATTTGGTGTTTTTAATTAGTGTTCTATTTCTTAGTCTCTTCACAATTGCTTCTTCCTCCACAGAATCGGATTCTCGTAATCGTTTTGATGCAGTTCCTTCTGGCCAACCTTCAAAATCCTCTGAAGAAAGTTCATCATCTGATACCGATTGCAAGGTTTCAATCTGATCTTGATTATTTTCAGCCTGTGCTGTGTGTGATGTCTGTTGTCCTTCATTTTCTTCTGGATTGCGATTATCTTCAATTTCCTCGTATTCGTTTTCTTCGCATGCTAGCTAGGAGAAGGGAAACTAAACTTCATAAAGGGTGATTTGTTAAGAGCTTGATAACTTTTTTTTTAAAAAAACGCATAAAATTTGCAAAATCTCATCGGTTCTTTATTTGAAACGTTAGATTGGTCCATGACATTTACTTTTTGAAGATAATTTCATTTAAATGTTGACCGCGGCTGCGTCTTAGGTGGTCCATTCGGAAAGTCCAATTTTGGGCAACTTTTTCGAGCATTTCGGCCGGAATAGCCCGAATTTCTTCGGAAATGTTGTCTTCCAAAGCTGGAATAGTTGCTGGCTTATTTCTGTAGACTTTAGACTTGACGTAGCCCCACAAAAAATAGTCTAAAGGCGTCAAATCGCATGATCTTGGTGGCCAACTTACCGGTCCATTTCTTGAGATGAATTGTTCTCCGAAGTTTTCCCTCAAAATGGCCATAGAATCGCGAGCTGTGTGGCATGTAGCGCCATCTTGTTGAAACCACATGTCAACCAAGTTCAGTTCTTCCATTTTTGGCAACAAAAAGTTTGTTAGCATCGAACGATAGCGATCGCCATTCACCGTAACGTTGCGTCCAACAGCATCTTTGAAAAAATACGGTCCAATGATTCCACCAGCGTACAAACCACACCAAACAGTGCATTTTTCGGGATGCATGGGCAGTTCTTGAACGGCTTCTGGTTGCTCTTCACTCCAAATGCGGCAATTTTGCTTATTTACGTAGCCATTCAACCAGAAATGAGCCTCATCGCTGAACAAAATTTGTCGATAAAAAAGCGGATTTTCTGCCACTGATTTTGGTAATAAAATTCAATGATTTGCAAGCGTTGCTCGTTAGTAAGTCTATTCATGATGAAATGTCAAAGCATACTGAGCATCTTTCTCTTTGACACCATGTCTGAAATCCCACGTGATCTGTCAAATACTAATGCATGAAAATCCTAACCTCAAAAGAATCACCCTTTATAACTGTTGCTGAAATCTTGTGTAACTGTTTGTGGATTCGATACATTTTCCTCTGTTGATATGTCCTTGTTTTTCTCATCATTTTCTTCTTTGTTTAGGTTCTGGCAATTTTGAATCTTTTTAATCAAATTTAACGTCTCTTGAAACATCTACTCTTTTGTTTTCTGGTATGTATATTCTGTATCTCTCATCTCCATCATATCCCACTAAGTATCCTTTTAAAGCTTTCTTGTCCATCTTTAAGCACTTCTCTTTAGGTACATGGACATAACACTTGGAACCAATTATACGTAAATGGTTTATTCTGGGTTTTTGTCCGAACCAAGCTTCATAAGGACTTATACCAGGAATAGAGGATTTCGAAGTCCTGTTCAAAATATATGCCGTTACCTTGTGAGTTATGCCAAAACCTTTTAAAATTCTATTCACATCTTTATTATCAAATACCAACCCATTGTCACTTAGAAAAGTTTTCGCAGTATGTCCTTGTGTTTTTGCGTGAACTAACATTTCTCTAAGTGTATCTATCACGTCGGATTTCTTATATACTTATATACTATATACCCATACCCGAATTGAGAAAAATCATCCTTATATAGAATAAGATATTTGTATCCTTAGAAGGATTCATGGAATGGACCACAAACGTCAGCTGAAATGAGTTCTCCACATGGGTTGCTGTTTTCCTGTTTCCAAACTTACATGTACTTACAATTTTCCGTAAGTACATGGCTCACAAATTTCTTGTTTCATTTTGACTTGTATATGAAAATCCTTTTCCAACTTTTCTTCCACGTGGCGTATATCTTGGTGTCCCCATCTTTCATGATAAAGCTGAAGCATAGAACTGTCTGAAACACCCAAACAAATATTTTTTTTTTTGCCTTTGGTATTATTGGTTGTATGGCCCATTTCTTGAACGACTCCCATTTTGATTATTTACTGGTTTACAGGTTTGATTATTTACTGATAGCCTGCATTCCGTTGCTGTTGAGTTGAAACTACTGTTTGGATTTCTATCTTGTGTTGCAAATACAGAAAACAAATTTCTTATATATCATGTACATACCAAACATCTCTGAGCTCCATTCTCAGCGACGTACCTTTTATTTTTGAAATTATTTGGGTAGTTTCCGTACCATATGCTTTAATATATTCTTTTCCTGCTGCTTGAATAACTTGAGGCTCTTTGAAACTATTAAATTCAGAAAAGAATTCATACGAACTTGTTACATGTTTCGTAGCTCCATTGTCAATCCACCAAACTTCTTTAAACACTGAGGCACGTTCTACATTGCTTTCAGTATTTAATGCCAGCTTGATATTTGTGGTGGCAGTCTTCTTCGATGGTTTTCCATCTTCAATCCATTTTCGGCAATCTTTCAGCCAATGTCGCTTCTTTTTGCAATAATGGCACACGTCCTCCTTCTTTGACACATTGCTACTTACTTTTTGTTTGTAATTTTTCTTAGATTTCACCATTAAAGCTTCTGGATTATTTGAATCTTGAATATTTTTCTTAAAGTTTCTCTCAAAAAGACAGATTTGCATTATTAGCTCGTCTATGGATTTGCCTGTATGCCTCGTGAGCATCATCCAACTAGACCGGAACATTTCATTGGATGGAGGAAGAACGTGGAGTATTTTGCAGATCAATAGCATATCTGGTAATATATTTTGCCCTATCAATCGCAAACCAGCATTCAATTCATCCCATATGCCTCTTAGTTTTGCAATATGTGTTGATGCGTCTAGATATCTTGCTATCCAAATGAAAACATGTCCGAACAAATTTTAAATAATTGATCCTTTGAAGTTGCCTCGAAAATGTTCTTAATGCCATCCATGTTTCATAGGCATTCTCTTTGTCCATAATTTTTTGGTACACCTCATATGTAAGCGTGTTGGTTAATATGCTATTTGCATAACAATTTGCTTTGCGGTAAAATTCTTCCTTTTTCTTGAATTCTATAATTTAATCTTCTGTAGCTCCATTTGCCAAAGGTATTGGTTCGAGTATGAAACTAACACGCTAAATGGTTTGATCTCCTCAGTAGCCAATTTTCTATCTTCCTAGAGTTTATTGTCTTTGCACACATACACTAGCATTTGGTTATGCTCTTATTACTACAAAAATAACAATAGGCAATGAGAATAACATATTTCACGAGCGATTGAGAAGCTAAGAACGCAAAATAAGTTTAGGAAAGTACCAGAAAATAAATATATGATTCTAACTAGTGATGACGTAATTTTATCGTTACAATTTGAAATTTTAAATTATTTGAAACTAATTTAAATAAACTTAAATCTAGAAATATAATTTTTTTTTTATTTTTTTTTTTATTTTATTTATTTATTTATTTTAATATTTTCTTGGTTGTCTAAAGCGACAATTCCTCCAAAATAAAATTGCAGTGTCTCCTTTTGAATTTTACCAGATTTGCAACTTGTCGGTTTATACAGAGATAGAGACGAAAAGAAAGAAAAATAGTGGCAAAAATCCATATTAAGATAGGTCAAAAACTTCGGATAATTCTACACAGTGAGTGATATTTTACAGCGATTGTGACCGGATTCTGCGGTGGAACCACATTCCGACAAAAGTATTACAACAACAACAACTAAGGTAAGTCCATCGTAATCGACTAAGCAGGGAAGTTTTCCGATCACAAATTTGTCTGTTCCGCGAGTGTTAACAAGTGCCAAAGAAAAAGAATAAATATGAGTGATCAGAACGAGAATGTTGGCGATCAAGCCGAAGCTGCTTCTCTCGCGTCTTCTACCTCGCTACAACAAATAGTCCCACCAACACCCAGCTCCAATGCCACTACTCCGACCTCATCAGTAACTGGTATAACTGTCAGCCGCCTTAAAGCTCCAACAAATTTTAGCGGTTCATCGTCTTCTGTTTCAAAAATCGGACGGCCATGCTCACATTCGGCGCCAAAAGCAGGTCCGCCACCAAGAGGTAAGTGTCCTTCTACTATATATTTTAAATACTTACATCATGATGCGTTGTTAAATTGTGTCAATATAGATTATTTTTTGAAGTAGATAAGAGGAACACACAACACTTAATACAAAGATATATAATCAATCAATCCGTATGTTATAGTAAGTTAGTGAATTTGTATATGACGCCCAAAGGAGCCACTTGAGCCCATAAGCGTAGAAAGGCCTCTGGGAGGAGGGCTTATCCCCCTCCAGAAAAAATTTAGCCCCCCCTGAAATTTGATAATCTTTTTAAAAATTTCCACTATGACTAATTAATAAATGGTTTATTTATTTTTCCCAATATGTTGCCATTGACAATGTTTGAGCCTGTAATATTTTTTACAGTCTATTTTCTCGAAAATAAAAAAAGTTTCAATTCTATACAATAACAGGTTGGCTGATAAGTCCCCGGTCTGACACATAGATGGCGTCGCTAGTATTAAATGCATATTATTTTTATATAGTACCAACCTCCAAATGATTCGTGTCAAAATTTGACGCCTGTAAGTCAATTAGTTAGTGAGATAGAGCGTCTTTTGTGAAGCAACTTTTGTTATTGTGAAAAAAATGGAAACAAAGGAATTTCGTGTTTTGATAAAATAGTGTTTTCTGAAGGGAAAAAATACGTTGGAAGCAAAAACTTGGCTTGATAATGAGTTTCCGGACTATGCCCCAGGGAAATCAACAGTAATTGGTATGCAAAATTCAAGCGTGGTGAAATGAGCACGGAGGACGGTGAACGCATTGGACGCCCGAAAGAGGTGGTTACCGACGAAAACATCAAAAAAATCCACAAAATGATTTTGAATGACCGTAAAATGAAGTTGATCGAGATAGCAGAGGCCTTAAAGATATCAAAGGAACGTATCGTATTACACCCGAGTTTTTCCGTCGATATGTGACAATGGGTGAAACATGGCTCCATCACTACACTCCTGAGTCCAATCGACAGTCGGCTGAATGGACAGCGACCGGTGAACCGTCTCCGAAGCGTGGAAAGACTCAAAAGTCCGCTGGCAAAGTAATGGCCTCTGTTTTTTGGGATGCGCATGGAATAATTTTTATCGATTATCTTGAGAAGGGAGAAACCATCAACAGTGACTATTATATGGCGTTATTGGAGCGTTTAAAGGTCGAAATCGCGGCAAAACGTCCCCATATGAAGAAGAAAAAAGTGTTGTTCCACCAAGACAACGCACCGTGCCACAAGTCATTGAGAAAGATGGCAAAAATGCATGAATTCGAATTGTTTCCCCACCCACCGTATTCTCCAGATCTGGCCCACAGCGACTTTTTCTTGTTCTCAGACATCAAAAGGATGCTCGCAGGGAAAAAAATTGGCTGCAATGAAGAGGTGATCGCCGATACTGAGGCCTATTTTGAGGCAAAACCGAAGGAGTACTACCAAAATGGTATCAAAAAATATGGAAGGTCGTTATAATCATTGTATCGCTCTTGAAGGGAACTATGTTTTGAATAATAAAAACGAATTTTGAAAAAAAATGTGTTTTTCTTTGTTAGACCGGGGACTTATCAGCCAACCTGTTAGTTCCGACTTGAACTTGACTTTATTCACTTGCTTCTGCGTAACAAATGAAAAGACCAAAAATGTATTCGTTTCAAGTAACAGAATTTATGTACAAAAATTAAAGGGTTTGTATGTACAAATGTTCAAGCATACAGTTTCTGACATACATACAAAGGGATGCCCCAACCAATGCACCGCAGACGACGGATAGGCAGTTGCGGTATGCGGTATCGGCTTCGGCCAAAAATCGATAATCGGCCACGAATCGGCCTTCGGCGTCAAGAGGCCGTTGAACTTGATTCGGTCAAAACTCCCAGTACAAAAAAATTATAAAAAATCATTTTTTGTCATTATAGTATCATACTACTCGACTGAATTACCTTTTATTGTTGTATTTATGCATTTGTTGAAAAAATATTCTAATATTGAAAACACACCAAATTTCTTTAATTATAAATTGGAGGAAAATAATCGGCTAACTTAGTCGACAGCTCTTAGTTGACAGCTCTTTTGAAAATTCCACAGTTAGTTCGCACATTTAAAACTCGAACGACATTATCTTTTCCATTTATGATTTCTGTTATACGTCTTATTTGCCATTCTAGCGGGGGTAAATTGTGGTCTTTAACAAGAACCATACATCCTGGTGAAATTCCTTCGCCTTTAGTTTGCCACTTTGAGCGTCCTTGTAATAATGAAAGGTATTGTTAAAGAATTGTCTTCGAAAAGAAACAAAAAACCTATTCGCGATTAAAATTGTTCAGCAGCCAAAAACAGAAAGAAAGAATAATTTTCAGTCTGATCTCAATACCCAATTTCAAAATTCATTGGAATATTCAAAAATTTCTCTAATCTCTCATTAGAATTTTTTATGCATGTAAGTTACACCTTGGCCTCGTTAAATTACAACATAATGTTTGAAAATCTTTAAAAGTTTACATATTTAATCTAAGCTTTGAAGTTAAAAACAAAGCCGATGATGTTGTTTGTATGTTCGTTGCTCACCTAATTTGTTTGTCATTTGGAATAAATATTTAAGTAAGTAGGTGTATGTATGTTTACAATGATAGTATGTTTTGTTTTAGAACATTGCAAATCAAGTGAGCGACAACATAAATATCTATTGCTGAGTATATACTGAGAAAAAAATACATAAGTACAAACATTGATATATAAAATAAAAATGTTAGTAAATGATTTTAGTTTTATTTTGACATTAATTATTTTTTTGTTAACATGTAATTGGTTCGCACTAATTTACGCGAATAGGTATGATGTACTCCATTTTCGCCATGGACGTCAATACATCCAAATCATCTGGATCTTCCGAAATTAGGCGCAGTGGACGGGAATTCAAAATTGCCTATATTTGGCATACCAATGCCCTTAGCTCATCGAAGGTTAGAGTGTTAAGTCCAACAGCTCCGTAAAAATAACACCTCCCAGACACCACCGAAATGTGGCGACCTGGGAGGAATGAACTTCTATTCAATTCAGATCGTTTAATGTTTATCTATAAATAAAAATGCCAATTTTGCGACACTCAATGAATGCTACAACTCTCTTGTGATCGATCTCATTTCGCAGGCGGACACAAGAGTCACACATTGTAGTCTATCTGTCCATTGCAATCTCCCTTCTGCTGTCATAAATATACAGAGCTTTATTTGAACGAACCCCTATTGATAAAAGTAACTCAAAGTGTGGACCCCTACGCAAGTTTAAATGGGTAGCAATCGAAATGTTTATTGTCGTTTCAATTGTTCAAAGCATTAACAATTAAATAATGCGGCTCATAATTAATTGATTTAATGGAATGTGGGTTGTTGTTGCGAGATGTTCGATTGGTAAATGTGCTTGTTGTCGACGATGTTTATGCCTAATAACAAAGCTAATTTACAAATTGGGGCAATTATGGTATTGGTGGGTCAACAATAGCTGAATGACATAGTAACTTCTATTAAATATGATGTAGAGCAAGGAAAGCAAATGGATTTGCATATCCAATGCCTATAAACGTTAGTAGTTAAGAATGGGATTTGGTATCCCAAATTTTCGGACATTTTAAAAAAGCCGCACAAAAAGAAGTATGGAGCAAGAAAGGTTGCTATATTTGTAAGGTTATTCTTATTCCTCTAAATAAAACTCAAAATACTGTAGTAGTGCGATATCCAATTTACCAAAATTTTTCAATAGTGGGTACAAAAGTGGATTCACATAATATGTTACACACAGTTCGCATGGGCCATCCAATCAAAAATAACGAAATTATAGGTGATATACACTTTCGATAAAATTTGCTATAATCTTATGAAAATTGGGGGTTAATCAAATTAAAAATGAAATCAGTTAAGAAAATTATTGGCAATATTTACGTTTTTTATTAAAGTACTACTGAATCCAAATAAATTTTTCTTACTTTAACCCTTGTGTATGTGATAACACTGGAAGCGATACCAGCGTGATGAGGTCCCGTGGGACCTACAATAAAAAAAGGATGGTAGAGAGGTTATCCCTACGATATTTTTCGATCATTTACTGTAGGTGGACTCTTCTATAATGCACAAATTGCATATATAAACATTTGGTTGTAAATATAGAGTTTTATTTAATTTTTAATAGGATACAGATAATGTTAAAATTTTTGATTAGTATACTAGTGGCCCTGATGTTTGACGCAGGCGTGGTACCTATAAGTATCCTTATACGTACCAAGCAACAATATATTGTTTTTGTAGTTGAATGTTCTTAACAAACTGGTTTTTGGAAGGAAAAACAATACGATTTTTTTTAGTGGCGTTCGTTTTGCTCATGGGTGTGAAGATAAATTCGAATTTGAAATTTGCAGCAAAAACTTAGCCGAGACACAAACCTGCACCAAAAGTATTTTCAAATTCGAATTTAGGATTTCAAATTCGAATTTGGATTTTTAGTATTTGGCTTATTATTTAAAAACTAAGCCGCGTGCGATATAGAGAGTAGGCTCATTGGAAAGGGCTTGAGCTCAGCTTTCATAAACACAAAAGTCTTCATTAGAAAAGTATTTGTGAAAAGCGAAAATTTGAAAATGCTTTTTCAAGAAATTTTTACAACCGAGCCCACTGTGCCAAAACTAAGCCGCGTGCGGTGTAGAGACTAGGCTCATTGGAAAGGGCTTGAGCTCAGCTTTCATAATCACAGAAGTCTTCATTAGAAAAGTATTTGTGAAAAGCGGAAATTTGAAAATGCTTTTTCAAGAAATTTTTACAACGGAGCCCACTGTGCCAAAACTAAGCCGCGTGCGGTATAGAAACTAGGCTCATTGGAAAGGGCTTGAGCTCAGCTTTCACAATCACAAAAGTCTTCATTAGAAAAGTATTTGTGAAAAGCGGAAATTTGAAAATGCTTTTTCAACAAATTTTTACAACGGAGCCCACTGGGCCAAAACTGAGCCGCGTGCGATATAGAGAGTAGGCTCATTGGAAAGGGCTTGAGCTCAGCTTTCATAATCACAAAAGTCTTCATTAGAAAAGTATTTGTGAAAAGCGAAAATTTGAAAACAAAATTTTCAACAAATTTTTACAACGGAGCCCACTGTGCCAAAACTAAGCCGCGTGCGATATAGAGACTAGGCTCATTGGAAAGGGCTTGAGCTCAGCTTTCATACCCACGAAAGTCTTCATTAGAAAAGTATTTGTGAAAAGCGCAAATTGGAAAATAAAATTTAAAAAGAAATATCAAATTGAAAATAAATAAACCCAATTTATTTATTTAGCATAACATGCATAATTTTAAACAATACTTCGTTAAATTATTAAATTAAAGTTGATATTATTGTGTTTATTTAATTTGGTAATTTGACATTACGAAGCAGGTTCAACATTTTCTTTTACATACAAAATGAGCGCTTTTTTTAAGAAATGTATATTATTTTCATTTTTTAATTCAATTGGCAGTTCATTAATAATTTAAGACTATAATAAATATAATATAACAAATATATATAATATAACAAATTATAATAAATATAACAAATATAAACTCTTAAACAATTGCAAAAAAATATTTCTTCGACTGGTAAAAAAATAAAAATAAATAAATAATAGAAAATTATACAATTGATTGTCTCTAATAAAAAATTGAGTTTTCTACCAAAATCAATCAAATTTTTAATTGAAGCAATTAAAACTTAACTGAAAGTGCCGAAGCAAACAATTGCTTTTTTAACCAAGAATATTTTTTATTTCTAATTACTTCTATGATTAATACTATCGTGATTAAAGCAATTTCAATTAGCAAATTAATTGTATCATTTAATCAGAAAAAAATTCTGTGCAATTAAAATTATAATTGAAAATTTAGTACAAACAATTATTATAGTTTCTGTACAAATGTTATCATATTCACAAATCCCAGAAAAAGTCCAACACCAATTGTAATCGGAAAAGACATATTATGTTCATACACAGAAAAAAATATTTTTTTATTCAATCACAAAAGTAATTGATCCAATTACTTTTTTTAGTAGAAATGTCTTCAATCATAGAAATGATAGTAGCAATCTCCAAAGTCAATTAAATAATTAAGTGATGCAATTAACCTTTGTGATTGATTTTTATTTCAATTAAGAAATTTGTTGAATCAATTGCAAGTATTTTTTTTCTGTGTATGGACTGCTATGAGTTTTTAATTAATTTTTAGGCTTTTGCACAAAAAATTTTGTTTACTTTTTTTCTCACCCTCCCGTTATTCAACGCATAAGCAACGCAGATAACTTCATATATTTTATGTCACATACTATAATTATAAGATTATAAATCTTGTTGTATGTGAGGCAATAAATAAACTAAACTACAAATTTGTGTTTTGCTATCGTAATCAATTGCACTTTTAATTGAATCAATTGGATTTAATTGAATTAATTAAATTTGGGAATCCGAAGCGCGAATCAACAAAATCTTCATCACGTATATATATTTTAAATTAAAATTTTAATTAATAATTTAATTTAAAATCTATTTCATCACAATTTAATTGATTTCATTATTTATTTAGTTAAAATAAAAATCAATTGCAAAATTGAATTGGAACAACTAATTTTTAGTTGTTATAGATGATTGATATTATCATTTTCGTGATAAAAAAAACTTTAATTAAGAATTGATTGGATCAATTAATTTTGCGATATATCAATATTTTGTTTTTTTTTTTTCGCATACAAACGCATTGAACCTAAAAGTTTATTGATAAATATCAGCTGTTCCCAAATTATGAGTCCTACGCAGAAGAAATATCTTCAACACATTTCTTTTGAAAAAGGTGATAGAAGTTGAAAATTTTTCAATAAATTAATTGGTACAAATAACTTTTTTATCAAGATGGAAACATTAAATTAATTAATAATCTTAAAATTTTTAAGTAAAAAACTAGTTGATACAATTAACTTTTTAATGAACAAAATTAATTGAGTTTTGCAATCAACATCAATTAAATTTTTAATTTAGTCATTTAAAAAATTAATTCAAATTTGCTCTTGACTTCAATTAATGTTTTTAATGTCATTTTCGTGATTTAAGAAATTTCAATTAAATAATTAAATGTATCAATTAATATCGTGATTGAATCAGAAAAAAATTTTTGTGTGTATACCAAAAAGAACATTGACAATATAGAGATTTTTTTAACATTTAAATAAAACTTTAAAATTTAATTATATCTATATGGTGAAGACTATTGTGGGTCTGAAAGCTGAGCTCAAGCCCTTTCCAATGAGCCTAGTCTTTATACCGCACGCGGCTTAGTTTTGGCACAGTGGGCTCGGTTGTAAAAATTTCTTGAAAAAGCATTTTCAAATTTACGCTTTTCACAAATACTTTTCTAATGAAGACTTTTGTGGAAGTGAAAGCTGAGCTCAAGCCCTTTCCAATGAGCCTAGTCTCTATACCGCACGCAGCTTAGTTTTGGCACAGTGGGCTCCGTTGTAAAAATTTCTTGAAAAAACATTTTCAAATTTCCGCTTTTCACAAATACTTTTCTAATGAAGACTTTTGCGTTTATGAAAGCTGAGCTCAAGCCCTTTCCAATGAGCCTAGTCTGTATATCGCACGCGGCTTAGTTTTGGCACAGTGGGCTCCGTTGTAAAAATTTGTTGAAAAAGCATTTTCAAATTTCCGCTTTTCATAAATACTTTTCTAATGAAGACTTTTGTGATTATGAAAGCTGAGCTCAATCCCTTTCCAATGAGCCGAGTCTCTACTCATTGTAAAAATTTGTTGAAAAAGCATTTTCAAATTTCCGCTTTTCACAAATACTTTTCTAATGAAGACTTTTGTGATTATGAAAGCTGAGCTCTAGCCCTTTCCAATGAGCCTAGTCTCTATATCGCACGCGGCTTAGTTTTGGCACAGTGGGTCCGTTGTAAAAATTTGTTGAAAATTTTGTTTTCAAATTTTCGTTTTTCACAAATACTTTTCTAATGAAGACTTTAATGAAGACGCGGCTTAGTTTTTGCATAATAAGCCAAATACTAAAAGTCCAAATTCGAATTTGAAATTCTAAATTCGAATTTGAAAAATATTTTTGGTGCTGGTTTGTGTCTCGGCTAAGTTTTTGCTGCAAATTTCAAATTCGAATTTATCTTCACACACATCTAACAACATAGGTTTTCGACCTGAATGCTCAAAATTTTGTTTCTGCCTAATTGTAAAGGGTGATTTGTTAAGAGCTTGATAACTTTTTTTTAAAAAAAAACGCATAAAATTTGCAAAATCTCATCGGTTCTTTATTTGAAACGTTAGATTGGTCCATGACATTTACTTTTTGAAGATAATTTCATTTAAATGTTGACCGCGGCTGCGTCTTAGGTGGTCCATTCGGAAAGTCCAATTTTGGGCAACTTTTTCGAGCATTTCGGCCGGAATAGCCCGAATTTCTTCGGAAATCTTGTCTTCCAAAGCTGGAATAGTTGCTGGCTTATTTCTGTAGACTTTAGACTTGACGTAGCCCCACAAAAAATAGTCTAAAGGCGTCAAATCGCATGATCTTGGTGGCCAACTTACCGGTCCATTTCTTGAGATGAATTGTTCTCCGAAGTTTTCCCTCAAAATGGCCATAGAATCGCGAGCTGTGTGGCATGTAGCGCCATCTTGTTGAAACCACATGTCAACCAAGTTCAGTTCTTCCATTTTTGGCAACAAAAAGTTTGTTAGCATCGAACGATAGCGATCGCCATTCACCGTAACGTTGCGTCCAACAGCATCTTTGAAAAAATACGGTCCAATGATTCCACCAGCGTACAAACCACACCAAACAGTG
The DNA here is from genome assembly GCF_050003625.1 of Haematobia irritans. NCBI lineage: Eukaryota > Metazoa > Arthropoda > Insecta > Diptera > Muscidae > Haematobia > Haematobia irritans. The sequence continues at coordinate 111,977,004 of NC_134398.1, read as the reverse complement.
CATTTTTCGGGATGCATGGACAGTTCTTGAACGGCTTCTGGTTGCTCTTCACTCCAAATGCGGCAATTTTGCTTATTTACGTAGCCATTCAACCAGAAATGAGCCTCATCTCTGAACAAAATTTGTCGATAAAAAAGCGGATTTTCTGCCAACTTTTCTAGGGCCCATTCACTGAAAATTCGACGTTGTGGCTCGTTAGTAAGTCTATTCATGATGAAATGTACTGAGCATCTTTCTCTTTGACACCATGTCTGAAATCCCACGTGATCTGTCAAATACTAATGCATAAAAATCCTAACCTCAAAAGAATCACCCTTTATATTCCCTCACATCTTTCTCACTTCCACGAGGTTTTTTAGTTCTTAGCACCTTTTTCTGTAATACAAACATTGTAGAAGAAATTATTCAATTTTATGATTTTTTTATTTTAATTTTATGTTTTGCCGGACGTGGATTCGAACAGCGGACCACACAGTTTGTAAGGATCAAAGAAGTAGCTGATCAATTGTCCAAGGAAAAATAAAATGTTAATTTTGTAATAACAAGCAACAACCACCAACTTAATTCAATATCGCTCCCTGTTAAATAGCGCTCCAAGCTACTAAACACATATATGTTTATAGGCTATTTCTAAATTAATATATGTTTGCATCCAAGCATATTATATTTACAAACATTTTATGTCCCAAACATAATATGTTCTAACATATTAACATATATGTCCCAAACATGTTAGGCTAGTTTATGAACATTATATGCTTGCGCTCAAAAATATTGTGTTTAAAAATTTGTGTTCCAAACATATAATGTTTATAGCCAAACATATGAAAAACAGTCTTTTTCATCCGTGTATGTTTCATTTTCGTTTTTGTTTGGTGGTAGAAATGTTACAGTACAATTCTCTAACAGCCGATATCTGTACATGAAACTTTTTGATTTGTTAATTTGGTTTTTTTATTTTTTAGTATGTCCCACTGTCATTTTGTCTGGTCAATTCACCACGAACGGTTTCCTAGATATGGGCCAGAGAACTGCACGAGTTACATCATTTTTCAATCGATTTATGTTTATGCTTTTGTTTGGTTCTATGAGCGAGAGTGAACGATGTTGTATTGATCTCGATCAAACACTCAGTTCGAATCACTGGTTCCATTCATTTGGATGATCAAACACGCTGTTTGGAATTGAATGAACGAGAGTGAATTTTTGTTTTCAATCGAGTTTGTTCGGGACATTTGATTGTTCAACGCAAAGATTATAGATAAATTTCCATAGAGGGGAAAATGTAATTTTTTTGTTGTTGCCTAAAATTTAACATTGTTTCATTAAGAAAATTAAATTTTTATTTAAAAAATAAAAAGGAAAAAAATTAAAAATTACAAACATTTATTGAACTAACGCGGTAAATGCAACATTTGGTATGACGCAGGCAATTTCCTATCTTCCTCAAGTTTATTGTCTTTCGCGTGAACTAAAAACAACTAACAAACACCTGTTAGTTTTTGTTTTGCTTAAAATGGACGAATATGCTGAAAGCATAATGTTTTTGAATTCTTTATATAAATATTTTAATACCTAAAATCGTAAAATCCACCTGCATAAAAATGTATTTATTTTTTACACTTGTAAAAACAGAAAAATCTATCACCAAAATATTTCCAATTAAAAAGTTGATTGAAGTTGAAAAATTTTTCAATTAATAAATTAATACGATTAATTTTTAATCAAGATAGAAGCACTACGTCAATGATTGAAAATTTTAAAATGTTTAATTAATGAATTGATACATTTAACTTGTTAATCAAACTCGGAAGTCAATAAAAAGGTTATGGATTTTTTTTCATTTTTAACTAAAAATTTATTTCAAACAATCAACATCAATTAAAGTTTTAATTTAATCAATTAAAAAATTAGTTGAAATTTGTTAATGAAATCAATTAATTTTTTAATCAAGTATTTTTTTAATGTCCAATTAAAATAATGATTGATACTATGATTTTCGTGATTGAATAAAAAAAATGTGTGTGTATTTAATTTCACGAAGTTCCTTATCATAGAATTAAGTCATAAAACCAAATGAAATAAAAGGGCTTTTGTTTTCTAAATCTGTGCTAATTTATTGAAGTTTATGTTGCTTGATTTTATTCAGGCTCGTTCATTTCTATGTTGATCAAATCAAATCAAATCAAACACAACAAAATCATACCAATCATGTTCACTGAAATTGAGCGTCCCGTTCGGTATAATCATTCACAACCTCCTAACCAACACAAGCGTATGATTTGTTTGATTGTAACAAAGTTCTTCAATCAATACATTTTGAAATCACAACATTTTTGTTGTAGTTTGAGCGGGTCGAACGAACTCGTTTTTTCTATGCACATGAGTGATTGTATTCGTTTTTTTAAGAGATGATTGAGTAGACTTTATCATACTCGTTGCAGATCTCTGATATGGGCGATCCAACATCGGTGCTATATATAGCCGATATCTGGCGAAACTATATCTCAAAAACTGTACATGAGACTTTTGATTTTTTTATCCTCGTTAGTATGTCACACTGGCATTTTGTCTGGTCAATTCACCACGAACGGTTTGCAGATGTAGGTGATCGGGGCTATATATCCGAATCGGTGACGTTATATTTCAAATTTTGTACATGAGACATTTTATTTTTTAATTTTGATTTTTTATCCTCGTCAGTACATCCCATTGGCATTTTGTCTGGACAATTCACCACGAACGGTTTCCTACATATGGGCGATCCAATATCGGTGCTTTATATAGCCGGTATCTGGCGAAACTATATCTCAAATACTGTACATGAGACTTTATTTTTTAATTTTGATTTTTTATCCTCGTCGTATGTCCCACTGGTATTTTGTCTGCTCAATTCACCAAGAGCCGTTTTCGAGATCTTAACGATTCAATATCGGGGCTATATATAGCCGATATCGGGAACGCTATGTCTCAAATGCAGTACATAAGACTTCTGAAGTTATTTAAGGATCTAATTTTCGTACCCATTATTTGTGTTCTTACATATTAATTAAAAAACTGGTGTTTGCCAGTTTTTCCACCACTAAATTGCCTCTTTTTAGGAAAAAATTTTGAATGCGTTCCACAAGTTAAGTTCGTCTCACAAAGTAAAATTCGTTCCAAAAATTTTAATTTTCTTAGCCGAGACACAACCACCAAATTTAACGCGAATTTATCTTCACACCCTTTTTAAAAGAGGTTCCTTATAATTAAGCTGAAAATATATTCGCACAGCCATTAATGATCTCTGCTGTATATCAAAGTATAGATCTATATGAATCATATTTAACACATCTCTTTGTGTTTCCAAATTAGAACTAGACTTTAAATGGCAGACAAATCGGGTACAAATTGCGAATTCTGTGTGCTCAGGAGTTATAATAAAGAGATCGAAATATATGGATGCAGCTGGACAGGAATCAACATTCATAATGCGTATGAATATAAGATATAATGGATTTCATTATAAATTCCCCACCTGCATGTCAAATTTGGAACTAAAGTTAAATTTAATGAATTTATTGTGAAAAATTAATTGTAAAAATGGCACAAAAAGCAAAAAATAATTCATTACACATATCAAATCCTATACTATAGCGCGTGCTACATCTAAAAAGGTACACAACTACTTCATAATAATCATTAGTGTCGAGATATGACCACTTTTATTCAATGGGTCACACATTCCCAAAAAAAAAAAAAAAATAGTTACCGTTTGCTGCTATCTTAGGTCAATTTAAATTTCTAGTGTAACGAATATTTTCTTTCTACAACGTGGGATGCAATTATTCCATTGCCCACAATCAATCTGATCCAAAATACATTAGGTATAAGTATAAATGATACCCTTGACGGCGTTCGGAATTATAGAATTAACTGCTTGTTGCACTGTTTTTCGATTACTTGGCTATTTTAATTGTTCATCCAATTAAAATGCATTTTTGCGATCTATGAAATAAAAATAATTCATCTATTTGCTCGTTCGCACCCTCACTCGGTCACATATCGAACCATTCATACACGATCAGCTAGTTGCTCACCAAACAAAATAAGCTCGTCTTGGCTCATTTTCTAGAATTTACTAATTGCTGTGGAAGTTGACTTTTATGATGTCGTTATTAGCTTTTTTATATTTCTTTCCGTTACGTATTTGTGTTTTTACTCAGGCCGTAATTGAATGTTACTCCAAATCAAAAACAATGGAAGATTGGAAAATGGGCGACGTCATACCAAAAGTTGCATTTACGGTGTTCGATACATACACGTTCGTTCATTTTTAATTTGCAATATTTTTTGTTAAAAACTCACAAATGATGTTAAATTTTGTGTAAATAATAATGAGAAACTTTTGACCGATTGTTCTACGTCATTCCCTGATATAAATTTCTTTTTATTCTTATTTTAATTTGTGGAACAAAAAATCATAAACGACACGTTTGCATCGAACGCCGTCAATGGTTTGATACCCTCTGCTGCCATTTTCCCATCTTCATCTTCCATTGTTTTTGCTCCAAATGGTAGTTTTATGTAACAACAAAAGCAACTGGGGGAAACACTTTTAGCACTTTGTTGATGGGATGTTCGCTCACACAAGCTAAAAGTATATACGTTTTTTTTTATTATCAATCATGGAGTTTTTCATTTCAACAGATTACACAAAAGGTTACACTGAAAAAATATTCTTGTTATCACCTATTTGTAATTCCAAAGACACAGTATGGATACTTAAATGGATTACAGTAATACAGTGGAAGAAAATCGTGGCATTCAAATGCAATATTTTGGGTAATATGCACTAATCAAACTTCTATTTCAGGTAAGCAATTGCTTACTATTAGGGTAGGTTAGATTGAAATGAGAATTCGGTTTCCCTGTTTCGCATTGGATGACTTAAGCTACGGTCAGACTAGTCAAATATTTGACACGAATGTGTTTGATCGAATTTGTTCCAAACAGAACCTGTTTGACACAAAGTTTTATTTGCGGTCACACTGCGTTCAAATATTTGACAGTTTTTATTTGATCAAACACGTTCAAATAAAAGTTAGGGAAAACATGTTTGACCTGTGTTCACACTATGGCAAATATTTTCTTGCAACAAAAGTTCGATCAAACCATCAAAATGGAAAAATTTGTTTGACCAAATGTTTTTGAGCACCAAAGACAATAAACTTGAGAAAGATGGGAAATTGGCTACTGAGGAGATCAAACCATTTACCGTGTTAGTTTCATACTCGAACCAAACGCGTATACGACAAGTATTGACATAGCATTAAAATGCAAATAAAAAGAAATTAAGTGCACGAAATAAATTTCAATAGAGGGGAAAATGTAATTTTTTTGTTGTTGCTTAAAATTTAACATTGTTTCATAAAGAAAATTAAGTTTTTCATTTAGAAAATAAAAACGAAAAACAAATAAAAAATTACAAACATGTATGGAACTAACATGGTAAATGCAACATTTGGTATGACGCAAGCCAATTTCCTATCTTTCTCAAGTTTATTGTCTTTGTTGAGCACTGATGTGACATAAATAAAGCTAGTTAATGGGGAATAAGGCGGAACTAATTAAAATATCGATATCTAAGTGTACATTAAGAAAAATTACAATGAAATTAAATAAATACTTTATTCCAATAAAAAATATTTCATTTATGAAAAAGCTTTAGCTAATGCCTTGGGGCGGAGCACAATGTTAGAAAACAAAGCATTTTTAGCCAATTTCGTAAAAGTGCATTTATGATTTATCGGTCGATACATATATATTAGAGATATAGGAAATTTTGAGTCATTCTTGTGGTGATTTTACAAGGAAAATCGTAGTATTTTGGTCTTATTTGAAGAACATATATATTGGGTCTTTATCTAAATCTGAACCGATGTGGATGAAATTCGACACACTTAAATATAATATTAAATATTCTCTCCACGTAAAATATCTCTAAAAATGCACTCAATTTCTTTGAACCTCGGAGGTAAGATGTGGGTATTCTAGCCATATTTCCCCTAATGCAAAATCATATATATGGGAGCAATATTTCAATCTGAACCGATTTTGACCAAATTTAGCACACATGATAATTGTACTCTCTGTGCAAAATTTTTAAAGTTTCGGAGATAAACATTGGCTTCCGTGGCCACATGAATCTAAATATACATATGGGAGCTATATTTAAATCCGAACACATTGTTAGAATGTCAATTTCGTACATCGGAGTAAAACTTTTGCCTCTGTAGTTATAAGAGCGTAAATGGGACAAAAGATATATATGGAAGCTGTATCTAAATATGAACCGATTTTGGCCAAATTTGGCATGCATACCTTGAATGCTAATTCCACTATCTGACCAAAATGACACTTAACTCGGAGTGAAATTTTGACCTCCAGTGGTCATATGAATCTAAATCGGGCGAAAGATATGAGTGCTATATATAAATCTGAATCGATTTCAGTCAAATTTATCCCACTTCTATTAATTGTATTCCTTCCCCAAAATTTGAAGCATATAAGAATAAGAATATCGGGCGAAATATATATGTGGGAGATATATCTAAATCTGAACTGATTTCTTCCAAAACACACTTGTGCAAAATTTCAAATAGATTGGATTTAACCTGTGACCTAGACTTTAATTACAAAAATGTGTTCACAGACAATCGGACATTGTTAGATTGGCTCAGATTCCGACACTGAGCAATATTGTAAAATACTCTATGTGTCTATCTCTTCTCTATCCATATGCACTAATTTATAATACCCTGTTTGGGTATTATAAATTATTTTTTTACAACACAGTGGTAAATATTAAACTGCACAAATTGTAGATGTGTGCAATATTTTACTCATGGTCACGAACATCTAGAACGAAAGATTTTTACTCACGCACGATATTTTTGGTGCGAGTCACTTTCACGAACCCTCACTCAGGCAAATCTTTTAAAGGCTCACGTCCGCACACCCACAAGTGTAAAAATTTTATTCACGCATACTCACGATCTGAAATATCGTTATTCACGAAAACTCTGTAAAGTCTCATACATACTCGTGGCACAAGAAAATTGTCTCCACTTAGAAATTATCGCCTCACTAAAGAAAATAATAGACGTTATTAGTTTTATGGTCAATCCTATTCTTGCCCGAATAATTTAGCTGGTGAATCTGGCTGACAACGTAAGCATTGAAATCGAGATTGTTACTAAGCTTTTAATATCATATGTGTGGCTAAAATTGTAAGCGAATTCAATTGGTAAGCGTGAGTGCATTTCTTTATTACTCACGCACACTCACAAATAGATTATTTGCGTCACTCACGCTCACGCATGACCTGTTGCCATAAGCACAATTTACGAAGGTAACAACAATTTTGTGTCACGTACACACCTTAAATAAAATCTGCTCCTGGACGTACACAATTTCAATCATATCTCCCATATCAATGAACCGTCAAATATTCACATAAATACTCCTATTACCCACATTTTACCCATATGGGATTGAATCCACGAATCGCTGCCTTCCACATATAGAGCATAACCATTAATCTTTTATCAAAAACATGCATCTTTTCCATTATAATAAAACTACTTATATTTTTGTTTGACCGTGTTTGCTCTTGCAAAATTTTTGTAAGATCAAATAAATATTTGACGGAATGTGGCGCAAATATTTGCCATATGGTGGTCACACTATGATCAAACATGGTAAATATTTATTTGATGTCAAACATCTTTCTTTGCCGAAAATCAGCTGTTTTGTTGTTTGCTTCAAACAAAAGTTTGTTGGTCAGACTATGGCAAAGAAATATTTGACAGTTTTGATCAAATATTTGACTAGTCTGACCGTAGCTTTACACCCAAACTAGCAGTACACCCAAACTCATTCATTTGGGAACTCTGTACTCTCTGTACTAAAAACGCCTTTGTAACGTATACTCTCAAACATAATCTATTTCAAGCAAATATATTTGCAGAATTTTTCAAACAAAAAATTGTACTGTGAAAACATATAATGCTTCACCCTAAGCATATGTTGTTTTAAGGCCCAAATAGTTTATTCAGTTTTTTATAATATATCTGATCATAAATATTTTATGCTCTCGGTCAGAAAATGTCGACTTTCTCATATACCAACTCGATTTGTTTTGATATAACAAAAAAAACAATGATGTCGATGTAGATAAAAACATACACTCATTTATTTTGTTAACTTATACAGAATATACAATTGAGTATTCAATAATTCTTACGGTATGGTCACACTGGGCAAATATTTGGTAGAAATAAAAAAGCGTTACGCAGTTAAAATAGTTTCAGCTCATATTGGATACATTAAATCACAATAGGAGTATTTTCCAAAAACGGTATTCAAATATTTCGAAAGTGCTCCAGGAAAAAAAGAAATGCGTGCTGTTAAATATTTACATAAAAAAGGTTTGTCGGGACAAGAAATTCATAATGATAGGGTGAATGTGTTAGGTAAAAGTGCTCCTTCATATGCAACAGTAAAAAATTGGGTTGCTGAATTTAAACATGATCGTACAAGCATTGAAGATGAACCACGTGGTGGACGTCTAAAAACAGCAACAACAACAGAAATTGTAGCCAAAGTGCATTATATGGTATTAAATGAACGACGAATAAAAGTGCGTGAAGTTGCTAATATCGTGGGCATCTCAAATGATCGAGTCCATTTAATTTTGCATGAAGAACTACATATTAGAGGTGTGCACATGACACGAAATTGTCGTGACTCACGAAAATTTTCGTGAGCGTGATTAACAAACCAAAATGTCGTGCGTGAGTCACGAAAATATTATTTTCATGAGTGTGCGTGAGTAAAGATTTACGCTCACGAAAATAATCCCGCTCACCAACATAAAACGCTTAAGAGTTAAATTCATTTACAATTTTAGTGACACCTGGGATGTTGAGAGTGTAATAACGCTCTCGGTTTTAATAATGCTCATGTTTTCAGACACATCGCTAAGGTAAATTACTCAAAAAATTATTCATGAGTCATGACATTTTTCGTGAGTCACGATATTTTTCGTGAGTCACGGTATTTTTCGTGAGTCACGACATTTTCGTGCGTGAGTGTGCGTGAGTACAAATTTTCTTTTCGTGAGTGTGCGTGAGTCGTCCCAAGCAATATCGTGCGTGAGTGCGCGTGAGAAGATTTTCCGTCGTGAGTATGCGTGAGCGTGAGTAAACTGTTACTCACGTGCACACCTCTACTACAGATGAAAAAGCTTTCTGCAAGATGGGTGCCGCATTTGTTAACATTCGATCAAAAACGCATAAGAATGAACATTTCTCAAGCTTGTTTGGATCGTTTTAAGCGAAATAAAATGGATTTTAAGCGTCGTTTTATAACTGTTGATGAGACATGTCCAGAGACAAAAGAGCTATCCAAACAATGGACTGAAGCTGGAGGAAGTGCCCCAAAGAAGGCAAAAACAATTCAATCGGCCGGTAAGGTTATGGTATGGTCACACTACGAGGGCGGTTCGGAAACTTCTTAGCCTATCAATGAAAGAGAATAGTTCGTTTTTCAAAAATACTTGTATTTTTCAATATAATCTCCTGAAACTTCAATACACTTAGTCCAACGCTTTTCTAGCAATTGTATCCCTTGATTAAAATAGTTTTCCTCAAAAATAGTGGTTTACAACTGTAATTGCATCTTCATTTGAGGTAAAACGCTTGCCAGCAAGGATTTTTTAGATTTGGGAACAAGTAAAAATCACTGGGAGCTAAATCAGGAGAATAAGATGGGTGGTCAAGCTACTCGTACTTTAATTCGTTGATTTTAGCCATTGTTAAAACACTCTTGTGCGCTGGTGCGTTGTCTTGATGAAAAATAATTTTTGTGTGTTGTAAGCCAGGACGTTTTTCTCGAATTTGTACATTTAATTGATCCAAAAGGTTGCAATAGTACTCTGAATTTATTATTTTACCCTGTTGTAGATAGTCAATCAATAAAATACCTTTGAAGTCCCAAAAAAAACGTTGCCATAACCTTACCAGCCGATTGAATTGTTTTTGCCTTCTTTGGGGCACTTCCTCCAGCTTCAGTCCATTGTTTGGATTGTTCTTTTGTCTCTGGAGTATAGTTGTGGATCCATGTCTCATCAACAATTATGAAACGACGCTTAAAACCCATTTTATTTCGCTTAAAACGATCCAAACAAGCATGAGAAATGTTTATTCTTATGAGTTTTTGATCGACTGTTAACAAATGCGGCACCCATCTTGCAAAATTAAATTGACTCGATCATTTGAGATGCTCATGATATTAGCAATTTCACGGACTTTTATTCGTCGATCATTTAATACCATATCATGCACTTTGGCTACAATTTCAGTTGTTGTTGCTGTTTTTGGACGTCCACTACGTGGTTCATCTTCAACGCTTGTACGACCACGTTTGAATTCAGCAACCCAATTTTTTACTGCTGCATATGAAGGAGCACATTCACCTAACACATTCACCATATCATTATGAATTTCTTGTCCCGATAAACCTTTTTTATGTAAATATTTAATGACAGCAAGCATTTCTAATTTTTCCATTTTAAAAAAATGCGGATGCGTCATTTTGAACACCTGTTTCTATATGAAGGAGTTGCCAGAATTGACCAATATGTTTCCAATCCCAGTTTTAAACTGATCCATGGTTTGAATCCCAAATCCCCTATGTGGCGCGCCTAGAGAAGGAATATGACCATCTCAAGCATGTTTCAAGAGATTAATGTTACTTTTTCATGGGGAAAATGTAACATGTTTGTCGCAAACATTTTATTTTCTCGGAAATCACGTGTGTATTTTTCTCTAAACATAATGTATATATGTTAGGGAGAAACAATATTTTTGCGACAAAAAATGTTCAATATTCCCAGTCAAAAATAATATTATGCTCTTAAAACAGGTTTAAGTTAGGGATGTGCACTGACACGAAGTTGTTGTCGTGAGTACCGCTGATGGCAATGGAGTAAATGTACGTGAGCATGATTAACGAACCAAATGTCGTGCGTAAGCGTCAGTCACGAAAATCATCTCTTCGTGAGTGTGTGTGATGAACGCTTATAATTTTTGTGGCACCTACAATGCTAAGTTTTTATTAACGGGCACGATTTTAGGCATTTTCAGTCAGGTGTCCCAGGTAAATTACTCATACAGTTCTAGGATCCCCATTTAGGTAATAACGACTACCCCATTGTTGTCGTCGGCCGTTTTTAACTCATGGTTTTATAACAGTAAGGTTCAGCCTGACCTTACTATTATAAAACCATTAGTACCCCAAACAAATGATGTGTGTTAGCGTGTGTCAGTAAACTTTTCAGAAGATTATGATCGCGTTCAAGTTAATCACGCTCACGAGTTTAATCATACTTAGGGTTTCAATCGAACGTGAGTACAAACAATCACATCGTGAGTGTGAGTTCTACCATCAATATGGGTAAACATTTTCCATCGTGAGTGTAAGTGAACGTCCACCACGTGCACATCTCCACTCTGTATGTCACCTGTTAATAATAAGGAGCAAAATGACACTGGAAGTGGCACAATAAAACGGTGATGCAATAATACCAACCATCCACTCCTACTGCCCCGTTATTGATCAATAAGGTATGACAAGTTCTGGATGAACTCATCATCGGTAGCATGTGTTGGGAACAAGCTGACTGGGGCAGAATTTTGTATAATATTATGTATTAGTTTAGTTGTGGTAGTGAACGCATCTGTTACTAGCGGCATGCAGAAATCGATGGGAGCATCGGTTCCCCAAATTAACCCCCTTATCTTTGAGAGTTTCTCAACGTTACTCTTATTTCTCTGTACTCTATTGTTTTTGTGACTCTCTTGCCCCACTATAAAAAAATAAACAAAATGTTTTCCCAGCTATTCATTGAAGACCAGTTTGTGAGAAGCGATGAGAGTGCAGTAGAGAGCGAGAGAGAGAGCGAGATCTTGATTTTTTACATTTATACGATATTCTTGGCTCTATGAAACCAAGCAAAGCAGTTGGACTTCAGTTACTTTAACGATATTCGCCACAGCGGACGTGTTTCCCGCGATCACAACAACTGAAAATAAACTTTGACAGAAAAAGAAGAAAAAATTCAAAACATTAAGCAAACAAAATAATTGCTATAATTTTAAAACGATTTTCAGTCTAACGAGGAATAGTGGATTAACAACGAAACGATATCAAGTAAATTTGTTATAATAAAAAGGTGATTAAAGTGAATTTTAAGCAGATTTCATGTCTCACAAGTACTAGGAATTTCACTTTTTATTCACTTCACATCCCCCAATCCTTGCTAGGAGGTGGGAAATAATACTGATGGCGTTTTTTGTTTCTCTCTAAAAGTTCATTCAGGTTGTGTCAAAATCAAGTTCAATACAGAGAGTGCCCTTGTATTTACAAAAAAAAAAAAAAAACATATCCCCAACAAGTTTAAGTTTATCTGAGCGTAACTATCCTCTGAATTACATTTATGTGAAAAAAATAAAAACGTAAAAATGGATTTTCCTTAACGATATTTGATTGGGATCTAAAAATAGAAACTAAAAACAAAAATTAAATGTTTGAGAAACAATACAGTTCAATAATATTGTGAAATCAATCGGTAGTAGTTTTAGTAACCAACTGACTGACACTTGTAACTGTCTACCATCGTTCATTGTGCATCGGCACCGCAATCTCCTCTCTGTGTTCATCCAAATCGCCCATGGTGCGTGTGGTGTGATCCGACGACGTTTGTGCTGGATTATCATATTTTTTGTTTTTGGTTTTCGGTTTGACTCTGTCACGCCGGTTCTGTTTTCGATTCTCCTCGACTAGAATTTCAAGTAGTTAAATTACTAAACAATGCAATTGCCCGAGTAAATACCGACAACACTATAATGACGCTGACGTACGATCATTAGCACCTCACAATGGGGTGGAAGTATACGATAAGAATCAAAGTGGAGGGGTGTAATTTATGGGTGTTAAACAGACATTGGGGGAGTGTATCAAGAGTTTCTAACATTGCATTTTTCAATAAATACCTAGAGTTCTAATATGATATACACAACTCTACCAATGAAATCAGAAATGAATACAATTATATGACTTATGACTTATGTGCCTTTAAATGAGTTAAAAATGAAAGCGTTCAAAAATTCCTTTCTTAGTGTAAAATATTTGGCTTAATCTAGCATAGATTTTTCGATTTGGAACACCAAATGTAATGTGTAATTTTTTGTCGCAAATGTCTATTAGCGTACCTTGGACTCTGTCCACAGGAAGAAGCTTCAAACCCCGAACAAAGGTCATCCACGTTTCTGGCTTCAGTTTCGCGTTGACCCAGGGGTTGATATCTCAAAAACTGGGTTTCCGATCGAATTCTCGTTTAACATTTTCTTTTTAAAAAGTACTCTAGATTTAAAATTTCAAGCCAATAAATTAAAATGGGACACAAGTGTATATAGAGGTTCAATCCAAATATGGACAGATACCAACAATCTTTTAATAGATTACAAATGGAATGCGAAAATGATCATGTTGGGAATAAAATGGAACAATTCAGACCATATTATAGTCTATCAAACTAAGATCTATTAAAGTCAACCACAGATGGTCTGTGCCAAACTGTTTTAGGTTTGCGACTGTAAGGGTGTGAAGATAAATTCGCGAGTTAAATTCGTGGTTTGTATCTTGGCTAAGCGAAATTCAAATTTGTGGAACGAATTTAACTTTGTGGGACGAATTTAACTTGTGGAACGCATTCCAAAAAAATAGTTTTTCTTAAAAAGAGGTAAATTTGTGGTGGAAAAACTGCCAAACACCGTCAGTTATTTTATGTGTAGTCATATTATGCATTGGTGGTTTTATATCGTCGAAAAATTTATCTATAAGAGATAACCGCTAATAATTCTAAAGTCGTATAAAAATGTCAATATATCCTGAAGTAATGGACATAAGATATTAAAATACCATAATAAAAACATCTAAGGGGTACCAAAATAAGATTCTTAAATAACTTCAAAAATCTCGTGAACAGTATTTGAGATATAGTGTCATCAGATATCGGCTATATATAGCCCCGATATTAAATCGCCTATACCTAAGGAACCATTTGAGAGGAATTGACCAGACAAAATGTCAGTGGTAGATGTTGGCCTGTACCAAAAACCAAAATTAAAACATCAATTTTTCATATTCATGTAGGGTATTTGAGATATTCCGTCACCGATATCGGCTATATAGTCCCGATATTGGATCTCCTATATCTACGAAACCATTTGAGAGGAATTGACCAGATCAAATGCCAGTAATAGATATTGGTTATTACATAAAATCAAAACTAGAAATTTTAAAGTCCCATGTACAGTTTTTGAGCTATATTGTCGCCAGATATCGGCTATATATAGCCCTGATATTGGATCTCCCATATCTACGAAACCATTTGAGAGGAATTGACCAGACCAAATGCAAATAAGAGATATTGGTGACTACAAAAAATCAAAATTAAAAAATAAAAAGTCTCATGTACAGATTTTGAGCTATATTATCGCCAGATATCGGCTATATATAGCCCTGATATTGGATCTCCTATATCTACGAAACCATTTGAGAGGAATTGACCAGACCAAATGCAAATAAGAGATATTGGTGACTACAAAAAATCAAAATTAAAAAATGAAAAGTCTCATGTACAGTTTTTGAGCTATATTATCGCCAGATATCGGCTATATATAGCCCTGATATTGGATCTCCTATATCTAAGAAACCATTTGAGAGGAATTGGCCAGACCAAATGCAAATAAGAGATACTGGTGACTACAAAAAATCAAAATTAAAAATTCAAAAGTCTCATGTACAGTATTTCTGATATCGTGGCACCAGTTATCGGATATATAGATATTTGGAAATATTTTTTAATGTAAACTAATTTTTTTCGATTAATTAATACTTTAACTAAAAACATAAATATTAACAATCATTTTCTTGAATGACTTCATTTTTTAATTTGATTCACCCCAAATTTTCATTAAGATAACAGTAAATTTCATCGAAAGTGTATTTCACCTATAATTTCGTTATTGTTGATTGGATCGCCACACTTTCTTACCACAATACTTTCCACTGTGAGAAATGTATACCTGTATGCAAAGATTTATGCCAGACACAATCCACATACTGAAACATTGTGTTGTGAAAAGAAAAATTGTTTGTTCATTAATATCCTACATCAGTAGGCAGGTAAATGTCTACACACATATAGTGCATTTTGTGGATTGTGTCTGGCATAAATCTTTGCATACAGGTATAAATTTCTCATTGATTGATTTTTTAATTTTGGTTTTTGGTGCATGCCAATATATACCACTGGCATTTTGTCTGGTCAATTCTTCTCAAATGGCTTCTTAGGTATAGGCGATTTAATATCGGGGCTATATATAGCCGATATCTGATGACACTATATCTCAAATACTGTTCACGAGATTTTGAAGTTATTTAAGAATCTTATTTTGGTACCCCTTAGATGTTTTTATTATTGTATTTTAATATCCTATGTCCATTACTTCAGGATATATTGACATTTTTATACGACTTTAGAATTATTAGCGGTTATCTCTTATAGATAAATTTTTCGACGATATAAAACCACCAATGCATAATATGACTACACATAAAATAACTGACGGTGTTCGGCAGTTTTTCCACCACAAATTTGCCTCTTTTTAAGAAAAACAATTTTTTTTGGAATGCGTTCCAAAGTTAAATTCGTCCCACAAAGTTAAATTCGTTCCACAAATTTGAATTTCGCTTAGCCAAGACACAAACCACGAATTTAACTCGCGAATTTATCTTCACACCCTTTGCGACTGTTGCAAAGTTGTAAACGTCACATACGCGTGATAAATGTAGAAAAAGTAGCAAACGTCGCAAATTCAAACCCTTCAGCTAGGAAGCGAATGATATCCAAGTTAATGATATGTGCGAAGAAATTTCAATTCTCAGGAATGTCCAAAAGATTATTAATGAGTTTAAAAAACTTTAGAATCGAGTTATTTCCATTGGAGACTCCAAGCCAAACCCTCTATGAACTACTCGATGTCTGGTAAGCGTGACGGTCGTTTCTCGCTCATAATTAATTTTTCACAAATTTCTGCAGAAACTGGAAGTAAAGAAAACTACTTAAGTATTGCATAAGTGAATTGTTTTTATAAAATCAATTTTTGGCTTATTAGAGCCAATTTTCATATTAATTAAAAGTTTTCAAAATTGTAGCTACACACAAAAATTTTTTTTTGATTTCAATCACGAAAATCGCGGATTCAATCATTTTTTTAATTGAAATGTCTTCAATCACGAAAATGATAGTATCAATCACCCATTTTGATTGAAAACCAACACGATTTTCAATTAAAAATTTAATTGACTTTTGTCACGGAATCAATTAATTGTGTGATTGAATCAATTAAAAACGTGATTGATTTTTAACATAAAATTCAATCACAGTTTTAATTGAATCAATTAAAATTTTAATTAATTTCGCGACAAAAAACAATCAACTATTTGATTCATTCAATTAAATAATTAATTGAAATTGGCTATAAATTTCAATCAAAAAATGTATATATTGCGACCCCAAAATCGTATTTAATTTTATTTGAAATAAAAGAAAATATGTGTTTCTTATAAAACATATTTAATATTTTATTATTTTTTGAATTATGCAATAGACAAATAAATTTGGTTCTTGTCATTTGTGGTTTGTTCTAACATAATTTACAAATACAATTACATAAATTATATAAATCATTATCTTCCTTATAATAATAACCATGTTAGCATGGTCCTTCTAATATGTAGATGCGCCTAGATTTCCAATAAATCAGCAGCCTGTAAGCTAAATTAGTTTTTCTGAAAGTTAACAGAATAATTCGAATTTAATTTTGTTAAATTAAAAGTTAATTTTGTTAAACATTACCTGCATAGCATATCAAGTTCAATTCTTAGTTCCAGGTTGCAGATTTATAATCTTCTTTTGCAGTTGTAGTCTTTTAGCATAAAAAGGTGTATTAAGGAGCTCGGTAATTTAATTTTAGTAACAATTCCTTTCCAAAATTTCGGCACATTGAAATCGTCTATTAAAATTTGAACCAACCATAGACAAAAATAATGGGAAAGTAATGTAATATTTGGTATTATATTGATGATACTTTGCAAATTCTAAAAATAAAAAAAATATATTTGTATTAAATCCAAAAGAAAGATTTTTTTACCATTACATAATTCAGCTCATTAGTTTATATATCAAATATACTGATCTCTACTTGGGTTCAAACTGAAAAAGGCAGGTAAAACAAAAATACAATTTAATGCCAACGCCACTTCGCAACTTCAAGGTGAATCTTCCAACAAACCCATACCGCTTTTGGTTTTAAGAAAACTAGGAGTGAAAAAAATAATAATTTTAAAAGATCAATACGGTACCCACTTTTTTGTTGCAAACATATTCTTACATATTTGATAAAATGATGGAGTCGATGGGATTGATTGGTCAATTTCACGAAATAAAATTGGTTACTAAAAGAAATGAATAAAAAATATATTATTTTAGTCCGTTTAATGTAAACAGGCTTCAATGGAAAACTGTATTCACAATTTCTTACCTTCAATAAACGTAGATTGTTTTCCATTTTTACAATACCACAAAACACAAACACAGGTAATTTCAAATGCGTTCTCTCATATATTTTTTCAAACCTTTATCACGTGGCCATTTGTTGTTGCACATTTTATTTATTTCAACCCTTTGCTATGATTTGTTGTTGCGTTCAAAATATTTATGTACACATTTTCAATGCAGCAGACAGAATGTCGCCAATCATGTTTTTCAATTTACGCGAAAAACAAAAACCCAACCGTTCGTTACAAGTTACTTATACAGACTGATCTCTCCATCATACAATGTTGAATAAATACCCATTCTCTTGTTCTCTTTTCGCTCTTTCCATTGCTCAAAATTATTCAATTTCAATCACAAAAGTGATTGGATCAATCACATGTGTAATTGGAAACGGAAAAAATTTCAATCACGTTTGTAATTGAAAATTATTTCCGAATTGATTAACAAATTGATTGAATCAATTAATATTTTAATTGGAAACGTAACAAATATCAATCATTTTTTTAATTGGGTTTTATTCGGATTTGATTAAATAATTAATTGAATCAATTAACATATTAATTGAATCCATTTCCAAATTCAATTAAGTGTTTAATTGAAAAAATGTTGGTGATAATTTTTTGTGTGTAGTAATTCGGTGATGCAAACAAAGCTTGGATGGACACTATGGACCACAAAATCCAAGAATAGTTTTAAGTAGCGAATGAGAGATGTAATGCATATTTTTGCATTTCAATTAAAAAATATTCACAATTTCTTTAATTCAAAATACGGTTTCCTACAATTGGTTTACGACTTTTGCGGCATACGTATTATAACCTCGTAAACGTATGTCGCAAAAATCACAGTTTTCGACAGGACAACCCTGCATTCAACCCAACATTTTGTTAACACCGTGAACTTTAACCCATATCAATATGGGGAGTAGCAAAATCTTTATTACACGACTTCGTTTTCGTTGTTCGATTTCAAACTTCACTAGAATCTAATTTGTGCAAATATTTGTTTAGTTACAAAAACAAAAAGTATTTTCTAATTTTGGTTTCACCGTGTCCAATGCGTCACTACACGCAAAAAAAATAATTCTTTCCTCCCAAACGAAATTTTAGACAAAAAAAGTTCGTTTCTCATTTGCTTTTCGCTGTAAGGTAGTGTATGTGGAAGAAAAGTATATACTTTTTGTGATAAACGTTTATTCGTTTCCAGGATGTAAAAACAATTTCATAAAGACTAACTCAAAAAAAAACATTGTTTTATTGCTAATTGCATTTTCCCTCACATTTTTCTCACATCCACGAGGTTTTTTAGTTCTTAACACCTTTTCCTGTAATACCAACAATGTAGAAGAAATTATACGATTATTAATTTTTTTTTATCTTTCGCCTGGACGGAGAATCGAACCGCGGACCATGCACTTTGTAAGCCAACACACTAACCACTGATCTATGTACCTGTTATGGTCATCAATAGATAATTATCCATATAAGTTATATTTATATAGCATAGCTTGCGGCGCCCACGAACCGAATAAACAAAGTTTATTTAACAGAAACAAACATTTTTGTGTTTTTTTTACATATATTCCAGATATGTTCGGAAAATTCCGAAAAAATGTTCAACATTACATTGTACTTTGATTTTGAACTGTAAAATGTGTCTTATTAAAGACCTAAAGTCAGAAAAGAACAGTGTTTGATATAAACGAAATGGACTGTGTTGTTGTTTAAAAAATAACTTTTTTATTGGAAAAATAAAAATTTTGTAACAAACGATTTTTTTTTGGTGATAAAAGTTTAAAATTTTCGAAGCAATTCAAAAAACTCTAACTAAAGAAAAACGTTTTCGGTATACGATTTCCAAAAGTTTTTTTTCTTTGCGTGTATTAATTTTATTGATTATATTCTAGACAAATTTCTTCTTTCTTTATTGGATCTCTTTTGTGTGTGAATAGCTTTATTAATTATACCGGAAAAATAGAAAGAAAATTCGATAAATGAGATCTGTATCCTAATTTTAATTTTATAGATCCTAGATTTAGAGCCAGATAGTCGCAAAAAAATATCCATATTTTAAAGAACCCCCATCGTTGGCTCGGAACCAATACCAAAATCTAAATCTTTGGATCCAAGTAAACTTTGGGTGTAGATTTATTTTTGTGGAATTTTGGAATATTTAACCACATCAACGAAATTTAGCAATTTATATTAAACCAAGTCATGGTAATGTTCAAAAATTAAAGTGGGATAAAGTTTATAATAATCATTAGTTTCGAATGCATGTACGTATGTATCTTACATGAGCAAAAAAACTCACACCGAAAGAATTCTCTTCGTGAAAAGAACGAAATTTACCATTGTTTCACGTTCTATTAGCAACATTTCTTTTTTATAATTTTTATGAAAAACTTTCGTACTTTTAATTAATTCTTGCATACTACACTCAAAAAAAGTGAACTCACTATTTCACTAAAGCCAATTTAACTATATTTTAGTTCATAAACTTATTATATTTGGTGAAAGTTTCATTTACTCTAATAATTTTTTGCGTACGTTAGTTAAATGAACTAAAAGACGGAAAAAAATTATACACAAGTTAAGAACAGAGATTTACTAAATTCGTATTTGTCATAAAATAGTTGATTATTTCTTCAAATTTGTAAATTTTACTACAAAAGCGTCCATTATGAACTTCGTATGTCACTACACAGAAAAAAATTTCACGAAAAATTTTCTAATTAAAATTTTAATTGAGTTTTAAAAAATATTCAATTAAAAATTTAATTGAATCAACAAATTTTTTAATAGAAACAAAAATCAATCACAAAAATTAATAGTATCAATTAATTTTTTAATTGGATCAATTAATTTTTAATTGACCTTCAATTAATTTTTTAATTGATACTATCATTTCTGTGATTAAAGACATTTCAATTAAAAAAATAATTGGATCAATTAATTTCGTGATTGAATCAGAATTTTTTTTTTTGTGTGTAAAGACATTCTTGCAATTTTGAACTCCAATTTTTTCCTTCAAACTACAAAATTTTCTTTAAAAAGTGAAAAAAATTATTTATTGTTGTTGTTTTTTATTTCAGCTTAAAACCATACATTGACTAAACTACAAGAGTAGCTTAACCAACAGAGGCATAAGCCGGCTATCAATGTAAAACCTTTTTTCGGAGGGTTCAAGTGTGGTTTTTGTTGGGTTTAATAAACTGCCTGAATTTATTCTGATAATTGGTTGATAGTTTTGCTGCAAGTAGAGGATGCTGATGAGGAATGTGGTAATTCCGAAACGTGCGTCCATCCAACCATCTTGCAGTCTATAGGGCTTTGCCCAAATAAATTTGACAAACATTCTTTTCCTCTGTTGGTTAAGCTACTCTTGTAGTTTAGTCAATGTATGGTTTTAAGCTGAAATAAAAAACAACAACAATGCTTAAAGAACAAAACCAACAATAACAAAACAAAACAAATGGAAAAATTATTTATGTCTAATAAATTTTCGTGAATTTGTCGAAAAATATTTACTTATTTTTGTGATATCGGCGCGATGCCAGCGCTTGTAATACTGTTTAGTTAAAAATTTCTAAAAATATTCAAAATTTTCTAAAATTAATAAAAAGTTTTCTTCCTGGTGGGTTCACTGTTTTTTCAGTGTAGTAAATTATTTCGTGCTTTCTATGGAAAAGTGGCGTCCTATAATAGGAGAATGGTTAGGTTAAATTCAGTTTAAAAACAATGAAAAGTTTTTTAATGTTCCACCCGTATGTAAAGATATAAGATGTTTTTTTTTTTTTTTTTTTAAGTTGCCGAAGAGAGCTTCCGATAGCTGATATATTTATTACTTCTGTTGTTATGATAATTATTAGATGATGGTTTTAATTTAATGGACCAGCCAATTTTGCTACGTGAATGAATTGCGTCTCTGAATTGTCACCGTGCGTTTTCCATTCACTTGTCATCGTTTCGCTGGCAGATTTTTGTGATTTTGTTTCAAGTTCAGTCCATTTAAGTTTTGACACATTCTCAGATTGCAAACAATTGTCATTGTCCCGATGACTTGTTTCGAAGCTTGGCTTTTGTTGTATTATTATTTTTTTGTTTTTGGTTTGAAATTTTTATTTCATATCGCTCTCGATCTCGGTCATTCATGCCGACTTGCTGATTGTTTAAATAATTTCACTCCTATGGTGTTTGCTCATTGCGTTTTTGTTTTCACTTAAACGAGGTTCTTGATAAGATTTCTTGCGGTTGGTATTTGATTGCCTTCATGTTCATCCATAGGTGGTTTGTTATCTTCATATCAGACTTGGGTAAATAATTTCTGCAAGCATCTTTGCGCATCAAATACAGCGCACAGTGTTATGCGTTAGTACTATGATCAATCATGGTCCAAATGTGGCTGCGACCCAAATACCATCTTCACCATCTTCACCATTAAACATGGATGACACTATATACCGCAATTCTCAGCCAACCTAATTAACTAAGAGTTCATGTTCGAGGGCAGTTCGGAAACTTCTTAGCCTAGCACAAATAGCGCGGTATAAACAGAAAAAAAGTTAAGTGTTTTGGAAACTTCCATCTCTGTTATGAACACATGTTAAATTTTGTTTCGATCTGGAAACTCCTTCATATAGAAACAGGTGTTCAAAAAAGACGCATCCGCAATTTTTTTACAATGGAAAAATTAGAAATGCGTGCTGTCATTAAATATTTACATAAAAAAGGTTTATCGGGACAAGAAATTCATAATCTGTTAGGTGAAAGTGCAGCAGTAAAAAATTGGGTTGCTGAATTCAAACGTGGTCGTACAAGCATTGAAGCTGAACCACGTGGTGGACGTCCAAAAACAGCAACAACAACAGAAATTGTAGCCAAAGTGCATGATATGGTATTAAATGATCGACGAATAAAAGTGCGTGAAATTGCTAATATCATGGGCATCTCAAATGATCGAGTCCATTTAATTTTGCATGAAGAACTACAGATGAAAAAGCTTTCTGTAAGATGGGTGCCGCATTTGTTAACATTCGATCAAAATCGCATAAGAATGAACATTTCTCATGCTTGTTTGGATCGTTTTAACCGAAATAAAATGGATTTAAGAGTCGTTTTATAACTGTTGATGAGACATGGATTCACCACTATACTCCAGAGACAAAAGAACAATCCAAACAATGGACTGAAGCTGGAGGAAGTGCCCCAAAGAAGGCAAAAAATTCAATCGGCTGGTAAGGTTATGGCAACGGTTTTTTGGGACTTCAAAAGTATTTTATTGATTGACTATCTGCAAAAGGGTAAAACAATAAATTCAGAGTACTATTGCAACCTTTTGGATCAATTAAATGTACAAATTCGAGAAAAACGTCCTGGCTTAAAACACAAAAAAAAAATCATCAAGACAACGCACCCGCGCACAAGAGTGTTTTAACAATGGCTAAAATCAACGAATTAAAGTACGAGTTGCTTGACCACCCACCTTACTCTCCTGATTTAGCCCCCAGTGACTTTTACTTGTTCCCAAATCTAAAAAAATTCCTTGCTGGCAAGCGTTTTACCTCAAATCAAGATGCAAAGAAGAAAGAACAAACTCAATGAGATATTGCCCTGAAGCACATCATTATTGATGAACGTAAAGAATCTTTAAACGTTTTGGTTTTACAAATCGTGTGACATGACGTAGCTTTGAATTTTTAATTATGGTACGCTTTTATGTACTCCAGTTTCAGAGTAATGATCCAAACATCTTTAATTTAAAATAACAATTTTGAAATCATAACAACAGATTTTGTCATCATTAATCATTATGATACCATGGCTGCAATTTATTGAGTACGAAGTTACACGTACTCAAATGGTGACCATCATGTGCGGTATTCAGGTTTACTAAATCACAATTAGACTCAATAACTATTATGTAACGCTATCTTGAATTTTACCTACCCGTGTAAAAATTGGTGGATGTTATTAGATTTTATTAGACGTCAAAATTGGCTTTCTCAGATCTTAGCAGATACGCCTAGATATAGTGATATAATTAGGCGTATCTGGTGCTAAATACCGGTACATATATCGGGATTTAACACTATATATATAATTACATCTGAAACATTAGATCTAGGCCAATTTTGATATCCGATCCGATCTAATCATATCAAATTAGATCTCATGTTTGTGAAGATAAATTCGAATTTGAAATTCGCAGCAAAAAACTTAGCCGAGACACAAACCAGCACCAACAATATTTTTCAAATTCGAATTTAGGATTTCAAATTCGAATTTGGATTTTTAGTATTTGGCTTATTATTTAAAAACTAAGCCGCGTGCGATATAGAGAGTAGGCTCATTGGAAAGGGCTTGAGCTCAGCTTTCATAATCACAAAAGTCTTCATTAAAAAAGTATTTGTGAAAAGCGAAAATTTGAAAACAAAATTTTCAACAAATGTTTACAACGGGTCCACTGTGCCAAAACTAAGCCGCTTGCAATATAGAGACTAGGCGCATTGGAAAGGGCTTGAGCCCAGCTTTCATACCCATTAAAGTCTTCGTTAGAAAAGTATTTGTGAAAAGCGCAAATTGGAAAATAAAATGTTCAAGAAATTTTTAAAACGGACCCTCTGTGCCAAAACTAAGCCGCGTGCGGTATAGAGACTAGGCTCATTGGAAAGGGCTTGAGCTCACCTTTCAGACCCACAATAGTCTTCACCATATAGATGTAATTAAATTGTAAAGTTTTATTTAAAGGATAAACAATTTCTCAATATTGTCAATATTCTTTTTTGTATACACACAAAAATGTTTTTTTTTCTGATTCAATCACGAAATTAATTGATACATTTAATTATTTAATTGAAATTTCTTAAATCACGAAAATGACAGTAAAAAAATTAATTGATGTCAAAAGCAAATTTGAATTAATTTTTTAAATGACTAAATTAAAAATTTAATTGATGTTGATTGCAAAACTCAATTAATTTTTTCATTAAAAAGTTAATTGTATCAATTAGTTTTTTACTTAAAATTTTAAGATTATTATTTAATGTAATGTTTCCATCTTGATTAAAAAGTTAATTGCATCAATTAATTTATTATTATTATTGGAAAATTTTTCAACTTCTATCAACTTTTTCAAAGGAAATGTGTTGAAGATATTTTTTCTGCGTAGGACTCACACTTTGGGAACATCTGATATTTATCAATAAACTTTTATGTTCACTGCGTTTGAATGCGAAAAACAAAATTTTGATATAGCAAAATTAATTGCTCCAATCAATTTTTAATTAATTTTTTTTCTATCACGAAAATGATAATATCAATCATCTATAACAACTAAAAAATTAGTTGTTCCAATTCAATTTTGCAATTGATTTTTATTTTAACTAAAGAAATAATGAAATCAATTAAATTGTGATTAAATAGATTTTAAATTAAATTATTAATTAAAACTTTAATTTAAAATATATTGGTGGTATTATTGCTGCGTGATGAAGACTTTGTTGATTCGCGGATTCGAATCATTTTGTCCGTAAATTTAATTAATTCAATTAAATCCAATTGATTCCATTTAAAGTGTAATTGATTACGATAGCGGAACACTATTTTTTCACTGAAGCAATTTTATTTTTATTGAAATTGCTTACATAAAGAAGTAGATAGCATCAATCACAAATTACAAAAATACTTAATTAATTCGGAATTTACAATCAATTGTAGTGTTGATTCAATTAATTTTTAAATTATGCCAATAAACTGTTTATTGTATCATTTACTCATTTATAATTAATTAAACTACAAATAAATAATAGTGTCGATTAATTTTTTAATTGGTTCAATTAATTTCGTGATAAAAAAGTAAACAAAATTTTTTGTGTAAAAACCTAAAAATTAATTAAAAACTCATAGTAGACCATACACAGAAAAAAATACTACCAAAGTATTTCCAATTAAACTTTTAACTGATCAATCACGATAGTATTAATCATAGAAGTAATTAGAAATAAAAAAATATTCTTGGTTAAAAAAGCAATTGTTTTCTTCGGCACTTTCACTTAATTTTTAATTGCTTCAACTAAAAATTTGATTGATTTTGGTAGAAAACTAATTTTTTTATTAGAGACAATCAATTGTATAATTTTCTATTATTTATTTATTTACAATTATTTTACCAGTCGAAGAAATATTTTTTTGCAATTGTTTAAGAGTTTATATTTTTTATATTTATTATTATATAATAGGCTTAAATTATTTAATGAACTGCCAATTGAATTAAAAAATGAAAATAACATACATTTCTTAAAAAAGCGCTCATTTTGTATGTAAAAGAAAATGTTGAACCTGCTTCGTAATGTCGAATTACCAAATTAAATAAACAAAATAATATCAAATTTAATTTAATAATTTAACGAAGTATTGTTTAAAATTAGGCATGTTATGCTAAATAAATAAATTGGATTTATTTATTTTCAATATATTTCTTTTTAAATTTGATTTTCATATTTGCGCTCTTCACAAATACTTTTCTAATGAAGAATTTCGTGGGTATTAAAGCTGAACTCAAGCCCTTTCCAATGAACCTAGTCTCTATACAGCACACGGCTTAGTTTTGGCACAGTGGGCTCCGTTGTAAAAATTTGTTGAAAATTTTGTTTTCAAATTTTCGCTTTTCACAAATACTTTTCTAATGAAGACTTTTGTGATTATGAAAGCTGAGCTCAAGCCCTTTCCAATGAGCCTACTCTCTATATCGCACGCGGCTTAGTTTTTAAATAATAAGCCAAATACTAAAAATCCAAATTCGAATTTGAAAACCTAAATTCGAATTTGAAAAATATTTTTTGGTGCTGGTTTGTGTCTCGGCTAAGTTTTTGCTGCAAATTCGAATTTATCTTCACACACATTTAGATCTCTCAACTGTTACTCGGGTAAAAAATAGAGCTGCAAATCTATCGATAGTCGCACCATTCGATAGTTTCAATAAAAACAATCGATAGTATTGATACACTGGTAGAAAAAGTTTCGTTAATACGATGAATTTCTACGTTGTATTAACGAAATTCTTCATTAAAAGTCAGCCAACGTAGCATTTCGTTATAACAACGTAATTTTACGTTATATTTACGAAACCCTTTATGGAGTACATTTCGTAGTATTAACGAATAATTACGTTGCTGTTACGTAGCCTTTTCGTTGTATTAACGAATATTATTCGTTGTATGAATGAAATTTATTCATTGTATGGATGCAGCTCATTGTATGAACCCAGTTTTTTCATTGTATGAACGAAAGGCGAACGTTGTATAAATGAACACAAACGTTATATTAATGAAACCCAACCAATTATTGTATTTGAATGTAGTCATTGGTAGTGTATTATTTTTTGTTAAGATCTTTGAAATAGGATTTATATACTCGTACAGTAGGAAATAATATTAATTTATAAATTAAGTAATTTAATAATCATATAGTGTGACTTTCACTTAAGAAAACAAGCCTCTAATTTCTAAGACCAAAAAATGATAATCGTATCGCCGTGTCCATTTATCCAATTTATTTTTGCAACCAAGGTTCATTACGGTAATTGTTCCGCCTTCTTCATCTGAAAGTTCACTTCCCCGTGGCATTTTCGCTAAAGATTAAAAATTTACACTAAATTTCTTGCGAATATACAAAAAACACCAACTCACCCACCATCTATGTTTATTATACACAACGAAACTGTAATGAGCCTGTGCACTCTTCAGCGAAAAGAACGTAAATGTTGTTAAGGTTTCCCATCAGACAAGTTTTCTGTTGAACTTTTTACCGTTTGTTTTTTCAAACATGTGCTTATTGCCATGCTTAGATGTGTATGTACAAATTACATAGACGCTACAGACGTATTAGAGAGAGTATGGAGAGACGTTTTAGAGACTCAAACTCCCATTCGTATTATTAATGAACATATTTCATTAATATGACGAAATATAACAATTTAAAATTTATTTTTTAACGATCCATATCATTATATTAACGATCGCTTTCGTTTTATAAATGAAATTTCCAATTCCAGTTTCGAAGTATATAAAACGACTGTTTTAAGGGCTAAAAGTTTCCACAAGTTACTCTCTATGTGCAAATGATTGTAATAATTTCATCTTGGAATTTTTTTTTTATTCTAATACTTGAAAAAATTACAAAGTCAATATTCGTAATATTAACGAAACGTGTTTCATTAATATAACGAAAAACCAAAACACAAAATTGTCTTTTAACGATTGATTTCGTTGTATTAACGATGACTTTCGTTCTTATAACGAAAAATTTCGTAATATTAACGAAAAGTAATCAACGAAGCCCGTTCGTTAATAGTACGAACCATTTTTCTACCAGTGTACTATCGGATGTTTTGCAATAACTAATTATTTCCGATTTGAAATCTTTCATTAAACAATAGTATGATCATTTTTCTTGTGCGATTAAAAGATTGCTAACTACTAAGGTTCATTTAGAACATGTTGACATTATTTTTGAAATGGTGGTTCCAATTTTTGCTGAAGATCCGTACAGACTCCGTGGATACTGGAATGTAAAAAAACGTAAGGCCCAAGATTTTTCACCGACATCCCGATGAAAATCGTCGTTAGTATTTTTTAGTGATCTGGGTTTCTTTGATATACTGAAAAAAATAATGTCATGAGGTCAAAGATTTCATGTCTTTAAAATACGATTGCAAATTTTGCTTAGCATAGAAGGCGCATTTCTCTAATATTAAGATTTTTCCTTGTCCAAAAGTCGATAAACTTTTCAATGAAGTCGTATTGGAGTTATAATTAAGAGATTTGACTTTAAAATCGGTATCATAACATGAAAGAAAAAATTTTTGGGCTAAGGTCAACTTGACTTTGATAGTTCAGAAAAATTCTTTAAAATTAATGAAATTGTCTTTAAAGTTGTTGTCTTTTTGCATCTTGACTACAAAGCAAAAAATCTTTCAAATATGGGACATGTTTTTCAACACTTTATTTGAAAGACGTTTTTACTTTAAACATAACAGAATTTCTACTTGAAGTCAAGTCTGAATTTGGAAAATAAAGTGGTCGTTATCTCGTTTTTAAAGGACTTTGATAGCATATGAAGAAAAAAAAAGCTGAAAACCGAAAAATTAAAATTTGCTTCCAGAAGCAAGTACATAAAACCCAAAATTTAAAAGAGAATCGTGTCTTAAAAATACCCTTACTTGTATTCTCCGCTTCTTTGGCTCGGAATCAATACCAAAATTTTTAAAGTAAAGAACAAATCTTTGGAACCGGGCATGCCTTTTTTCAGTGTAGTATCGCTATCGAAAAATAATACCTTAAAAATAAAACTATCGATACTATCGATAGTTTTGCAGCTCTAGTAAAAATGAAAAAGAATTTCGATAACTACACGCAGACAAGGAATATGATCACCTTCTAGAGCAAAATGTTTTTTTGCACTGAAAAAAAAAACATACCCGGTTCCAAAGATTTTGTCTTTGCACTAATTATTTTGGTATTGATTCCGAGCCAATTGCGAATGCGTTTAAGACAGCATTCTCTTTTAAATTTGAGTTTTGATTCTAGGAAAAAAATTAATTTATTAGTTTTGTCATCTTTTTTCTTCATGTCCTTTAAAAACTTGTTAAGACAAATTAAATTTCTAAATTCAAACTCGACAGAAAGTATGGTATGTTTAAAGTAACAAAGGTCTTTTAAATAAAGTGTTGAAAACCATCTCCTATTTTTGAACTATAAGGCCAAAGCGACTTCACTGAAAAGATTATCGACTTTTGGACGAAGAAGAAAAGCAAAACTCACATTTGAATTTTAAGAACACGTTGTCTTTGACCTGACGACAATATTTTTTCGATGTATGTACATTATTCAAAAAATCATAATTTAACAACACGTATTTACAAAAACAAAATATTTTGTAAATTTTTAAAATTGAACAAATTTGTGTAAAAATTCATATTTTATGAGTGTGAATTTTCTTTGGGTATCTAAAACTAATTGTAAATACAAGATAGTTCTCTTAATTAATTAGGCAGTGTAAATTTTAACATTTACATGCCAATTTTGAGTTTTAATTTCATTTGGCCCAAATAAATGCTTCCAGAATAGAGAAACCAGTATGAAAACAACAAATCGTTCTAATTTGGGACAATAAAAAAACTGGTTTGAAATAACGGACGACCACAGATATATAAGAATGTCAGCCTTTGGTCATTGGCATGATAAATTTCTTTGCGTTTTTGTCGCTTGGGATTTCTAAATCTCTCAGGGGACTTTTAAACAAAACAAGAAACAATCGAAAATGTGGTGAATGGAAGCGGATGATGGTATGATATGCAATGCAATCTCTAACTGTTGTAACAATTTCAGTTGCTTATCAATCAACTGTGCATGGAACGTGCCTAGTTTAGGAAATGGTAACCACTTTGGAATCTCCCGTCTACGTAAATTGGCCATTCACATCCAAGCCAGTCCAGCATGACATTGAAGTGAATGGATACACGAGAGTTCAGTACTATTGTGAAGTTTTTACAATATGCATGAATATAAATACACGAAGATAAATTGTGGGATGAAATAATATAACGAATAATTAAAATAATGAATTCTTAAATTAAGTTGCATGTTGTTAGAATCGACAATAAATAAAACTGAAATAATTTTAACTTTTCGCCAGAGTAGAACAGAAGGGGATTTTGGATTGTCAGTATATAAATTAGGGTCTAAGGTCACAGTTGTAAAACAAGTAAAATGTAAATGTGTAAAAACAAAACTGTATTTCAGTTCGCTGATATTAGTACCCCGCAAATTCTCCGAAATTATGATCAATGTACACTAAAAAATAAAGAAAACATCATGAGGTTATAACCTCCCCCATAGGTTGGGGGTATACTAGCTTTATCATTCCGTGTATAATACTACGCAATATTTGTCTCAGACCACATAAAGTATACATATTCTTAGTCCTGGTAAAATTCTGGGTCGATCAAGCGATGTCTGTACGAATTCACGCAAACTTCCGAACAAAACAAGATATCGACGTGAAACTTCGCACAAATAGTAATTATAGATGAAGGGTGTGAACATAAATTCGCGAGTTAAATTCGTGGTTTGAGTCTCGGCTAAACAAAATTCACATTTGTGGAACGAATTTAACTTTGTGGGACGAATTTAACTTGTGGAACGCATACCAAAAAATAGTTTTTCTTAAAAAGAGGCAAATTTGTGGTGGAAAAACTGCCAAACACCGTCAGTTATTTTATGTGTAATCATACTATGCATTGGTGGTTTTATATCGTCGAAAAACTTATCCATAAGAGATAACCGCTAATAATTCTAAAGTCGTATAAAAATGTCAATATATCCTGAAGTAATGGACATAAGATATTAAAATACAATAATAAAAACATCTAAGGGGTACCAAAATAAGATTCTTAAATAACTTCAAAAATCTCGTGCACAGTATTTGAGATATAGTGTCATCAGATATCGGCTATATATAGCCCCGATATTAAATCTCCTATACCTAAGGATCCTTTTGAGAGGAATTGACCAGATAAAATGTCAGTGGTAGATATTGGCCTGCACCAAAAACCAAAATTAAAAAATCAATATTTTCATGTAGGGCATTTGAGATATAGCGTCACCGATATCGGCTATATAGTCCAGATATTGGATCTCCTATATCTACGAAACCATTTGAGAGGAATTGACCAGACCAAATGCCAGTAATAGATATTGGTTATTACCAAAAATCAAAACTAGAAATTTTAAAGTCCCATGTACAATTTTTGAGCTATATTATCGCCAGATATCGGGTATATTGTCCCGATATTGGATCTCTCATATAATTACGAAACCATTTGAGAGGAATTGACCAGACTTGATTTTATGCAATTTTGATTTTATGCAATAACCAATGCCAGACACAATCCACTAAATGCACTATATGTGTGTAGACATTTACCTGCCTACTGATGTAGGATATTAATGAACAAACAATTTTTCTTTTCACAACACCATGTTTCAGTATGTGTGCCTGGCATAAATCTTTGCATACAGGTATAAATTTCTCATAGTGGAAAGTATTGTGGTAACAAAGTGTGGAAGAAAATAGTGGCGATCCAATCAACAATAACGAAATTATAGGTGAAATACATTTTCGAGACACATACTGAAACATGGTGTTGTGAAAAGAAAAATTGTTTGTTCATTAATATCCTACATCAGTAGGCAGGTAAATGGTCAATTCCTCTCAAATGGTTTCTTAGATATAGGAGATCCAATATCGGGGCTATATATAGCCGATATTTGGCGATAATATAGCTCAAAAACTGTACATGAGACTTTTTATTTTTTAATTTTGATTTTTTGTAGTAACAAATATATATTACTTGCATTTGGTCTGGTCAATTCCTCTCAAATGGTTGCTTATATATAGGAGATCCAATATCGGGGCTATATATAACCGATATCTGGCGATAATATAGCTCAAAAACTGTACATGAGACTTTTTATTTATTAATTTTGATTTTTTGTAGTAACCAATATATATTACTTGCATTTGGTTTGGTCAATTCTTCTCAAATGGTTCCTTAGATATAGGAGATCCAATATCAGGGCTATATATAGCCGATATCTGGCGATAATATAGCTCAAAAACTGTACATGAGACTTTTTATTTTTTATTTTTGATTTTTTGTAGTAACCAATATATATTACTTGCATTTGGTCTGATTAATTCCTCTCAAATGGTTTCTTAGATATAGGAGATCCAATATCGGGGCTATATATAACCGATATCTGGCGACAATATAGCTCAAAAACTGTACATGGGACTTTAAAATTTCTAATTTTGATTTTTTGCAATAACCAATATCTATTACTGGCATTTGGTCTGGTCAATTCCTCTCAAATGGTTTCGTAGATATAGGAGATCCAATATGGGGACTATATAGCCGATATCGGTGACGCTATATCTCAAATACCCTGCATGAAAATATTGATTTTTTAATTTTGGTGTTTGGTACAGCTAACATCTACCACTGACATTTTGTCTGGTCAATTCCTCTCAAATGGTTCCTTAGGTATAGCCGATTTAATATCGGGGCTATATATAGCCGATATCTGATGACACTATATCTCAAATACTGTGCACGAGATTTGTGAAGTTATTTAAGAATCTTATTTTGGAACCCTTAAGATGGTTTATTGTTGTATTTTAATATCTTATGTCCATTACTTCAGGATATATTGACAGTTTTATACGACTTTAGAATTATTAGCGGTTATCTCTTATGCATAAATTTTTCGACGATATAAAACCACCAATGCATAGTATGACTACACATAAAATAACTGACGGTGTTTGGCAGTCTTTCCACCACAAATTTGCCTCTTTTTAAGAAAAACTATTTTTAAACTCGTCCCACAAAGTTAAATTCGTTCCACAAATGTGAATTTTGCTTAGCCGAGACACAAACCACCAATTTAACTCGCGAGTTTATCTTCACACCCTTTTATAGATGTAGGTCGGAAATGGGCTATATTTTAGGTATAGCTTCATATATATCCCCATCCCCAGATATAATATTTGCAGCCTCCTGGAGGAGCAAATTTCATCTGAGCCGGTTAACATTTGGTGTGCCATGTCAATTCATAGCACTCTGACAACCATTCAAAAATTGGTATAATCAATTACTTTTATAATTGATTGGTTTATATACATTAAACATAAACAGTGACCCCACAAGGAAGGAAAGTTGTGGCCAATTTTAGAAAAATTAGGTTAATATTAGAAAATTCTAACTTAACAGTATTACAAACGCAGATGTCGATGTCAAGAAAATTTATTAAACATAATATTTTTTCACTTGTAAACGAAAATTTGGTAGTGTGAAGAAAAAAATTGGAGTCCAAAATTGCAAAATGTCTTTAGTTCTATACGAAGTTCAAGATGGGCGCATTATTGGTAAAATTTAACTAACGTACTCAAAAATTATTAAAGCCAAGAAAATTTTCTAAAAACCTAAAAATTCTATGAGCTAAAATAGAGTTAAATTGGATTTATTGAAATAACAGGTTGGCTGATAAGTCCCCGGTCTAACAAAGAAAACATATTTTTTTGTCAAAATTCGTTTTTATTATTCAACATAGTTCCCTTCAAGAGCGATACAACGATTATAACGACCTTCCAATTTTTTGATACCATTTTGGTAGTACTCCTTCGGTTTTGCCTCAAAATAGGCCTCAGTTTCGGCGATCACCTCTTCATTGCAGTCAATTTTTTTCCCTGCGAGCATCCTTTTGATGTCTGAGAACAAGAAAAAGTCGCTGTGGGCCAGATCTGGAGAATACGGTGGGTGGGGAAACAATTCGAATTCATGCATTTTTGCCATCTTTCTCAATGACTTGTGGCACGGTGCGTTGTCTTGGTGGAACAACACTTTTTTCTTCTTCATATGGGGACGTTTTGCCGCGATTTCGACCTTCAAACGCTCCAATAACGCCATATAATAGTCACTGTTGATGGTTTTTCCCTTCTCAAGATAATCGATAAAAATTATTCCATGCGCATCCCAAAAAACAGAGGCCATTACTTTGCCAGCGGACTTTTGAGTCTTTCCACGCTTCGGAGACGGTTCACCGGTCGCTGTCCACTCAGCCGACTGGACTCAGGAGTGTAGTGATGGAGGCATGTTTCATCCATTGTCACATATCAACGGAAAAACTCGGGTGTATTACGAGTTATTTAACAGCTGCAAACACCGCTCAGAATCATCAACACGTTGTTGTTTTTGGTCAAATGTGATCTCGCGCGGCACCCATTTTGCACAGAGCTTCCGCATATCCAAATATTGATGAATGATATGACCAACACGTTCCTTCGATATCTTTAAGGCCTCTGCTATCTCGATCAACTTTATTTTACGGTCATTCAAAATCATTTTGTGGATTTTTTTGATGTTTTCGTCGGTAACCACCTCTTTCGGGCGTCCACTGCGTTCACCGTCCTCCGTGCTCATTTCACCACGCTTGAATTTTACATACCAATCAATTATTGTTGATTTCCCTGGGGCAGAGTCTGGAAACACATTATCAAGCCAAGTTTTTGCTTCCACCGTATTTTTTCCCTTCAGAAAACAGTATTTTATCAAAACACGAAATTTCTTTTTTTTCACAATAACAAAAGTTGCTTCACAAAAGACGCTCTAACTCACAAACTAATTGACTTACATACGTCAAATTTTGACACGAATCATTTGAAGGTTGGTACTATATAAAAATAATATGCATTTAATACTAGCGACGCCATCTATGTGTCAGACCGGGGACTTATCAGCCAACCTGTTATAGGATTCACTTTTTTGGGGTGTAGGAATTTAACCTAAGATTTTTATACCCACCACCATAGAATGGTAATGGCGTTATAATAAGTTTTATTATTTGATAATTTCTAATCTGCAAATTAGCAGACAAAGTTAGGAAATTATAAGATACCTTGCCATCGGTAACTGTCATCAAAAAACGAAGTAATTCGATTGTGGATGACTGCCTTAGTACGCAATTCATTTTTTAATTTTTCATTAATTATATCAATTATAGCAAGATTTGTAGGATCGTACACTGAAAAAATATTGTCTTGAGACCAAAGATTTCGTGTCCTTAGAATTCGAATGTGAATTTTGCTTAGCATAGAAGACGAATTTCTCTGATATAAAGATTTTTCTTTATCCAAAGTCGATAATCAAATTGTCTTTGAATTTCTTGGATTTTTACATCTTGACTACAAAGCAAAAAAGCGTTCAATAATAGGTGATGTTTTTCAACACTTTATTTAAAAGTCGTTTGTTACTTCAAACATAGCATACTTTCTATTTGAGTCTGAATTTAGATTTAACCCATTACCGCCCTCTGTCCCCATATGAAGACACCTGTTTAAAGTCAAACATCTTTGAGCTACCCGTTATTTTTTGTAACTTTAAATTCACGTATGACAGCTTTTTACTGCATTTGATCTATAAACAAAGACACTTGGTCGCGTTTGATAAAGAAGTGTCATATTCTTTTTTTATTCAGATAACTTTCGTGAAATACATACTTCCATTTGTTTTATGTATACCAAATGATGTAAAATCTATAAATATAAATAAAATCTATAATTCGCATATAATATCTGTGTGTAGATACAACTGTTAAGTTTATTGTAATAAAAAGCTTAAAATTGTACTACCAGGTAATGGAGATTTTGTCAAGTGTCCGTTTTTATTTAGTTTAGTTCGTTACTGAGTTAATAAAAAAAACATAAAATCAATTTTTGTCCGGCAGTTTCATTTTAGGTGTTAATGGGTTGATTTGTCTTTAATATGTTTTTAAAGGACTTTTGAGGCAAAAAACGAATAAATTACAATATGTTTCCTAGAATCAAGTACGTAAAACTCAAATTTAAAAGAGAATTGTGTCTTAAATGTATCCTTACTTCAATTATCCGCTTCTTTGGCTCGGAATCAATACAAAAATAATTAGTGCAAAGACAAAATCTTTGGAATCGGGTATGCCTGTTTTTCGGTGAATGTATACTCTTGTTACAATTTCCAAACCATTGATTACATTGTGGATATGTACTTCAATTTGAATTTCTGTGTATTGAAAACAATTGTAGATTTTATTTGTTTTGTGGTTTTCAATTTTCCAATAATGTAGAGAATTGCAAGGTGAGCTGTAATAATGGTCGCAACATGGAATTCTTATCTTAATGAAAATTTCAAAAATTGTTTTCTTGAACAACAAAAACAAGTAGATAGCTATGGAGTGGGCTGGGGAACGTGATATATTTTCTAGATAGTAACTATTGGTGTAGAATGTACCCTCGATGAACCACTGGCTGATAAAGTTAATGCATTATTACTATCAATTCCAAAAAAAAAAGACAAGTATGTATGGGCGTAAATTCGACCAGGCCGCATCGTACTAAAGATTTACAGAACATATATACTTTATGGGGTCCGAACAAATATTTCGATATGTTACAAACGGAATGACGAAAGTTAATATTCCCCCTTCCTATGGTGGAAGGTATAAAAATATGATTTCAAAAAAAATGGTGAATAATTGGTTGTAGTTAAATTTTGTCAAATCTGAGAAAATTTTATTTTTTCAATTATTTTTTTGCTTACTTGGCATAAAATAGTTTATATATGTATTTCTGAACTGAAGAAAATATTGTCGTGAGACCAAAGATTTCATGTCCTTAAAATACAAATGCGAAGACACATTTCTCTGTTATAAAGTTTTTTCCTTGCTCAATAGTTGATGAACTTTTCAATGAAGTCGTCTTGTCCTTATTATTAAGTGATTCGACTTAAAAATTGGTATCTTAACATGAAAGAAAATTTTATTTGACTAACGTCAACTTGACCTAATACTTCATAAATATTCTTCAAAATTAATGAAATTGTCTTTAAATTTGTTGACTTTTTGCATCTTGGGTACAACGCAAAAATTCGTTCAAAATTAGGACATAGTTTTCAAAACTTTATTTTAATGACTTTTTTCCTCGAAACATGGCATTATTTCTACTGGAAGGCAAGTCTGAATTTGAAGTGTTAATCTGTTTTTAACATTTAGCATATAAAGACAAAAGTTAGAAAAACGAATACATTAAAATTTGTTTCCTAGAGACAAGTACGCAAAACTCAAATTTAAAACAGAATTGTGTCATAAAATTATCCTTACTTCCATTCTCCGCTTCTTTAGTTCGGAATCAATACCAAAATCGTTAGTGTAAGGACAAAATCTTTGGAACAGGGCATTTTGGCAAGAAATTTCTAATTAAATTCCTTATCCAATTAATTGATTTTTCGGAAAATATACATTGAGGTGGGGGTGAGGATAGACTAATCCCACATTCTGCTCCCTGAATAACCCGTCAACATTTCGGCTTAAGATGTTCTCGTCTTTATTAGGGACTCAGTTATCCTATCGTCCTAATTTTTAATAACAACTTCCTTAGAGATTATGACTGCTTTAAATATTTCGAAGAATTGTAGAGGGAAATCGTTTAATTCGTCTTACCTTATAGTTCGAAACAACTCTTTGTAGTAACTTAAATTATAAAACATTGATAATAATTTAATAATTTTTAATATAGCGAAATCCACCATGCTAATTTATATATAGATTTAATTTGAGAATTTGCCCAGCCTATTCTCAACAGAATTATTGTTTAAAAACATGTGGTGTATATGACACGTATAACTGCATAAATATATACACGCAAAGAAATAAAACGTTAGGAAAACGTGTACCGAAAACGTTTTTCTTTTGTTAGTTTTTGAATTTCTTCGAAA
The DNA here is from genome assembly GCF_050003625.1 of Haematobia irritans. NCBI lineage: Eukaryota > Metazoa > Arthropoda > Insecta > Diptera > Muscidae > Haematobia > Haematobia irritans. Next base: position 111,938,906 of record NC_134398.1, on the reverse strand, counting down.
AGTTTAAACTTTTATCACAAAAAAAAAATCGTTTGTCACAAAATTTTTAGTTAATTTTGAACCAACAACACAGTCCATTTCGTTTATATCAAGCACTGCTCTTTTCTGACTTTAAGTATTTAATAAGAAACATTTTACAGTTCATACACGCAAAGAAAAAAACGTTTGGAAAACGTGTACCTAAAACGTTCTTCTTTTGTTAGAGTTTTTTTAATTGCGTCGAAAATTTTAAACTTTTATCACCAATAACATTCGTTTGTTACAAAATTTTTATTTTTTCAATAAAAAAAGTTATTTTTGAAACAACAACACAGTCCATTTCGTTTATATCAAACACTGTTCTTTTCTGACTTTAGGTCGTTAATAAGACACATTTTACAGTTCAAAATTTAATATACTACAATGTAATGTTGAACATTTTTTCGGAATCTTCCGAACATATCTGGAATATATGTAAAATAAAATAAAAAAAAAAAAACAAAAAAAAAATACTTTGGTCGAAGCAGGGATCGAACCCACGACCCTTGGCATGCAAGTCGGACGTAGCAACCACTGCTCCACGGTGCCAAACTAAATGTTTGTTTCTGTTAAATAAACTTTGTTTATTCGGTTCGTGGGCGCCACAAGCTATGCTAAATAAATATAACTTATATGGATATTTATCTATTAATGGCCATAACAGGTATATAGCTCAGTGCTTAGTGTGTTAGCTTACAAAGAGCATGGTCCGCGGTTCGATTCTCCGTCCAGGCGAAAGGTAAAAAAAAAAAATTTCAAAATTTATAAAGTCGTATAATTTCTTCTACATTGTTGGAAAAGGTGTTAAACCTAAAAAACCTCGTGGATGTGAGAAAGATGTGAGGGAAAATGCACTTAGCAAGAAAACAATGTTTTTTTTGAGTTTGTCTTTATGAAATTGTTTTTACATCCTGGAAAAGAATAAACGTTTATCACAAAAAGTATATACTTTTCTTCCAAATACACTCCCTTACAGCGAAAAGCAAATGAGAAACGAACTTTGTTTGTCTAAAATTTCGTCTGGGAGGAAAGAATTATTTTTTTGCGTGTAGTAAAAATTTAATATAGTAGTATGTAATGTTGAACATCTTTTCGGAATCTTCCGAAAATATCTGGAATATATGTAAGAAAAAACAAAAAACACTTTTTGGAGTTCGGCGAAGCAGGGCTCGAACCCACGACTCTTGGCATGCAAGGCGGACGTAGCAACCACTGCTCCACGGTGACTAACTAAATGTTTGTTTCTGTTAAATAAAGTTTGTTTAATCGGCTCGTGGGCGCCGCAATTGATGACAATAACGGCTACTTAGCTCAGTGGATATTGTGCTGGCTTACAAATTGCATGGTCCGCGGTTCGAATCCCGTCTAGGCGAAAGGTAAAATTTAATAAATTTATAAAATCGAATAATTTCTTCTACATTGTTTGTATTACAGAAAAAGGTGCTAAGAACCAAAAAACCTCGTGGAAGTGAGAAAGAGGGAAAATGCAATTACCAGAAAAGATTGTTTTTTGAGTTAGTATTTATGAAATTGTTTTTACATCCTGGAAAAGAATAAACGTTTATCACAAAAAGTATATACTTTTCAGTTTGCAACAAGGGAGATGCCCCAACCTTTGTCACTAAAAACAGGCAAGAGGTTTTGGACATCACCTTGGCTTCGCAAGAACTGAATGAAATGATATCTGAGTGGCAGGTTTTAAGTGAACACAGCTTCTCAGATCATCGCTACATCAGTTTCAAATTTGATATTCATACCACCAAGACCATATTTCCGTCAAATGTTAGGAAAGCTGACTGGAATAGGTATAGGGAATCGTTCAATATGATGATACCGGAAATACCAGAGACAAATATGAGCACTGTGCAAGTTATCGAACACGCAGTGGAGAGGATTACTAAGGCCTTCAACATTTCACTGAAAGCTGCATGCCCTAAAGGGAAGCCAAGGGGGAAAAATCGACCACCATGGTGGTCTACGGAGTTAGGTAACAGAGCTCCTGTGGATTGGGACGCTTACAAGAAGAATCTGAGAGGATACAAGCGAGAACTGAGAACGGCTCAGCATAACTCTTGGAATGATTACTGCAGCTGCATTGAGAATACGTCCGAGGCTTCCAGACTACGGAAGGTGCTAGCGTCCACGAGCTCCGCTCCAGGTTTCATTAAAACATCGGAGGGCAATTGGACAACGTCCAGTGAGGAGACGATGGAGGTACTATTGGATACACATTTTCCCGGAAATCAGACGGTTGAGACGCATTTCAGCCACACTAGGACAAGGAAACATACAAAGGTATGTGAACAGAGGCACTCCTCAAGGAGGAGTTCTATCACCTCTTCTTTGGAATGTTGCTATAAACGACCTTCTGGTTTCCCTAGAGAAAGAAAGGATACAAGTGGTGGCATACGCAGATGATGTGGCGCTAGCAGTCAGGGGAAAATTCCCATCAACAGTTAGAGATATTATACAGAGAGCCCTCCGGATGACTGAGAAATGGGCGATAGATAATGGTCTTGGGGTAAATCCTGCAAAGACAGAACTAGTCATGTACTGCAGAGATCGCAAAACTCCCACGGTTAGATCCATTTCCTTAGGGGGTATTGAAATTACCTTTAGGGGGTGTGCAAAATACCTTTGTGTTAGTTTCGACAGGAAGCTGAACTTTAAGCTTAATATTGAAGAAAGGGCGAGGAAAGCAACGGTAGCTTTATACTTGTGCAAAAAGGCAATAGGGAAAAGTGGGGACTAAAACCAAAAATTGTACATTGGCTATACACGGCAGTGGTTAGACCTATAATGCTATATGGTGTTGTAGTCTGGTGGCCGGCACTTCACCAGCCGACAAGTTTAGACAAAGTTCAGCGTATGGCGTGCTTGTGTATCTCAGGTGCATTCAGCAAGACAGGAACAAACTCCCTTAATGTCATACTGCATCTATTGCCTTTAGACATTTTGGCCAAACAGTCAGCTGCAACAACGGCTGTGCGGTTGCGTGAGCTATTGCTGTGGTCGGAAAAAAGTTACGGTCACAGTTCGGTCCTCAAAATAATGTCAGATGTGCCTAACGTAGTGGATTACACTTTGGCGAGTCCACTTTTCGACAAAAAGTTTGAGACTCTAATTCCCAACAGTGAGGCGTGGTGTACACGGACCCCGGGGAATAAAAGATATATAGATTTCTACACTGATGGCTCCAAATTGGATGGCCAAGTGGGTCTCGGAGTATATTCTAAAGATCTGGAACTTCGAATAGCGAAAAGATTACCTGATCACTCTGTGTTCCTCAACTCGAAAACGGCCATCGACTGCCGCAAATCTCTCAATGAGATGGCTGAGCAGCACAATATTCACCTAATATGGGTGCCTGGCCATAGGAACATACCGGGGAACTGCGAAGCAGATGTGCTAGCAAGGCTAGGAACTACCTTACATATTCCAGGGGAACTAGAATCTGTTGGTATGCCTCTGGCTACCTGCAAGCTCTTACTGCGTGAGAAGGCTGTCATGATGGCAAATGTTTGATGGGAGAATTGTAAGGGTTGTAACGACACCAAGCAAATATGGCCCCATTTCAACTTAAACCGCACACTAGATATGCTAGTGTTCTCGAGACGCCAGATATCACTCCTGATATCTGCTATAACGGGTTGCTGCCCGATAGCCGATTTTGCAAAAACTATTGGTGCGAAGTATAATGACTGTTGTATGAGCTGCCATGATGCGGAGTAAAAGGAATCAATAAAACACCTCTTGTGTGAGTGTCCTGCATTTTGTGTAAGGCGTAAGCAAGTTTTAGGGGCATATAGCTTCAGATTACTGGCGGACCTGGAAAACGTTAACTTAAGCAGTCTGCTAATGTTTTTGGAACAATCTGATTGGTTCAACAGAAGAAAATAATCGAGAAGGTTCAACGATTAAAACTAGAAGTGTCCATATGTAATAGGTACTTTTAGTTAGTGTGGTATCACAATGGACTGAATAGTCTAAGTGAGCCTGCATCTTAATCGAGCTGCCACTTTAACCTAACCATATACTTTTCAAATGAGAAACGAACTTTGTTTGTCTAAAATTTCGTTTGGGAGGAGAGAATTATTTGCTTGCGTGTATATGGATGTTTTCGCGTATACACCCAGAAAAGGAATATGATCACCTCAAACATGTTTTAAGAGCAAAATGTTATTTTTGGGTGGTGACCATGTAACATGGGTTTAGCAACCATGTTATTTTCTCGGAAATCATGTATCTGATTTCGGCAAGCAGGTTATATTTGACGAGAAAATAACATTTTAGTGACAAACATGTTACATGGTCACCATACAAAAATAACATTTTGCTCTTGAAACATGTTTGAGGTAATCATATTCCTTCTCTGCGTGTAGTTGTCGCTTGGGATATTATTTTTTGATGTAAATCAATTTGAACTTAAATTTCTTTGATGAATTTGCGGTTAACCACTAATTAATTAAATCAAAAACTGAATACCTTTGTTTTGTTAGCTTTTATATTGATATTGCGTTTGACATAAATAAATTCCAAATAAAATATTTCATACTAGGGTAGGGTAGATCCGCGACTATAAAAAAACATAAATTAATTCAAAGCTATTAAGTGCGAAAAGTTGTTGATGTTATAAATTACATACCTATTTCGGTAAAATAGATAAAAAAATATATTACCAAATCAATAAAATAGATAAAAGGATATTACCGCAAATTGATAAACACAGGTAAATTAAACATTGCTTTTTTAGGACATGGCTACTAAACACAATCGACTATCCCATATATACTACATACATATATGGGAAAACGTGTTTGTTTGGTGTTTTTAATCAAACTTCAATCCAATTTTTTTGATACTTATAAAGAACTTTATTGAAACTATAATGTAATATTTGCTAATTTCTCGTCGATAAACTGCGAAAAGCAATTATCACTGACATCTCTGGAAGCCAACTTTACTTCATTAAGGGAGTTCTTCATTGACCGAAACAAATGGTCAGGGCTGTATGATGGATACATTAAAATTTCGCAGCCAAGTCTTCCCAAGTTTTGACGAGTCATGAACGAAGTCAGTGGCCTAGCGTTGTCCGGATGGAAGGCCAAGCCCTTTCTTTTGACCAGTTTCTTTTTATGTGTTTAGCAGAGAATGAAGCCGCCGAGTCGCGCCGCCGATTTCAGTCGCCGCCGACCATTTTTTGCCAGTCGACGCCGCCGCCGAATATGTCGACTCATCTCGACTCCAATTTAGCCGCCAAGTAATCAAAAATATCGATTTAAATCAGAACAAGTAAGGAAAGTCTAAAGTCCACTTTGTAGATCTAAATTTTCGATACCATATCACATCCGTCAACTGTGTTGGGGGCTATATATAAAGGTTTGTCCCAAATACATACATTTAAGTATCACTCGATCTGGACAGAATTTGATAGACTTCTACAAAATTTATAGACTCAAAATTTAAGTCTGCTAATGCACTAGGATGGAACACAATTTTAGTAAAAAAATATGGGAAACATTTAAATCTGAAGCCGTTTTAAGGAAACTTTGCAAAAGTTTATTTATGATTTATCACTCGATATATATGTATTAGAAGTTTTGGAAAATTAGAGTCATTTTTACAACTTTTCGACTAAGCAGTGGCGATTTTACAAGGAAATTGTTGGTATTTTGACCATTTTTGTCGAAATCAGAAAAACATATATGTGGGAGATATATCCAAATCTGAACCGATTTCACCCAAATTTGGCACGCGTAGTTATAATGCTAATTCTACTCCCTGTGCAAAATTTCAACTAAATCGGAGTTAAAAATTTGCCTCTGTGGTCATATGAGTGTAAATCGGGCGGAAGCTATATATGGGAGCTATATCTAAATCTGAACCGATTTCAACCAAATTTGGCACGCATAGCTACAATGCTAATTCTACTCCCTGTGCAAAATTTCAACAAAATCGGAGTTAAAAATTGGCCTCTGTGGTCATATGAGTGTAAATCGGGCGAAAGCTTTATATGGGAGATATATCCAAATCTGAACCGATTTTGCTGATATTTTGCAAGTTTTTCGAGACTCATAAAATATTCGGATGTACGGAATTTGAGGAAGATCGGTTGATATACACGCCAATTATGACCAGATCGGTGAAAAATATATATATGGCAGCTATATCTAAATCTGAACCAAAATCAATAGGGATCGTCTTTGAGCCGAAACAGGACCCTATACCAAATTTTAGGACAATCGGACTAAAACTGCGAGCTGTACTTTGCACACAAAAATACATCAACAGACAGACAGACGGAACAACAGACAGACGGACATCGCTAAATCGACTCAGAATTTAATTCTAAGCCGATCCGTATACTAAAAGGTTGGTCTATGATTACTCCTTCTTGGCGTTACATACAAATGCACAAACTTATTATACCCTGTACCACAGTAGTGGTGAAGGGTATTAAAATGTTTATTAAATTGTCGTATTTTTTCCAAAATTTTGAACACAACCAATCATATTTAATCTGCTATAATAATTTAGCAAAAATTTAGCTCAGAAAATTTGAACGAAAAGTAAATTTGTTTGTAAGATAGGTTGTACAACTAATCTCATTACCATTTGATTAACTTCAAATTGATTTTATAATGGATAATTGTCCGCCGCCGAGTGAACAAATTTATATCGGCTCAGCCGTCAAGCCGCCGCCGCCGGAGGCAAAAATTTAGTGTCCGCCGCCGCCGACAAAAATGGGTCGGCTTCATTCTCTGGTGTTTAGGCTCAGAATAGAACCCTATTGATTTTGGTTCAGATTTAGATATAGCTCCCATATATATATTTCGCCCGATATGGACTTATACGGCCCCAGAAGCCAGAGTTTTACCCTAATTTGCTTAACATTTTGCACAAGAAGAACAATTAGTACTATAGTCAAGTGTGCCAAATTTTATTGAAATCGGTTCAGATTTAGATATAACTCCCATATATATGTTTTTTCTGATTTCGACAAAAATGGTCAAAATACCAACATTTTCCTTGTAAAATCGCCACTGCTTAGTCGAAAAGTTGTAAAAATGACTCTAATTTTCCTAAACTTCTAATACATATATATCGAGCGATAAATCATAAATAAACTTTTGCGAAGTTTCCTTAAAATTACTTCCGATTTAAATGTTTCGCATATTTTTTTACTAACATTGTGTTCCACCCTAGTGCATTAGCCGACTTAAATTTTGAGTCTATAGATTTTGTAGAAGTCTATCAAAATCTGTCCAGATCGAGTGATATTTAAATGTATGTATGTATTTGGGACAAACCTTTATATATAGCCCCCAACACATTTGACGGATGTGATATGGTATCGAAAATTTAGATCTACAAAGTGGTGCAGGGTATAATATAGTCGGCCCCGCCCGACTTTAGACTTTCCTTATTTGTTTTCAATTACTAGTTGCTACATACTTGCATACGTTGTTTCTTTCTACAGTATCACTTAAAGGGTGATACGGTCAAAATATGGTCAATATAAACTTGACGTATTTCTTTCAATTTTGCATTTAAAAAACCTGAACACCCCTCATTTTGAAGGTGTGTGTGTAGAATGTTGCTCCTATTTTGGAATTCACTCTTCAGTTGTCAAAATGCCGTCCAAGCAAGAAGAGCAGCGTATCAAAATTTTGCTCGCGCATCGCGAAAATCCGAGCTACTCGCACGCAAAGCTGGCAAAATCGCTAAAAGTTGCCAAATCAACCGTTACAAATGTAATTAAAGTGTTTGGGGAACGTTTGTCGATAGCCAGGAAGTCTGGATCGGGGGGAAATCGAAAACCGGAAGCCGCTGAGACGACAAAGAGAGTTGCCGGTAGTTTCAAGCGAAACCCTAACCTCTCTCTCCGAGATGCCGCAAATAAGCTGGATGTATCGTCTACACGCGTGCATCGAGCCGAAAAACGAGCCGGACTATCGACTTACAAGAAGGTAGTGACTCCAAATCGCGATGATAAACAAAATACGACGGCCAAAGCGCGATCGCGGAGGCTGTACACGACGATGCTGACGAAGTTTGACTGCGTGGTAATGGACGACGAAACCTACGTCAAAGCCGACTACAAGCAGCTTCCGGTACAGGAGTTTTATACGGCAAAAGGAAGGGGAAACGTAGCAGATATATTCAAGCCCATAAAACTGTCAAAGTTCGCAAAGAAATGTCTTGTTTGGCAAGCCATCTGTACCTGTGGCTTGAAAAGCAGCATTTTCATAGCTTCCGGGACTGTCAGCCAAGAAATGTGCGTGAAAGAGTGTTTGAATAAACGTCTGCTGCCTTTCCTGAAGAAACACGATTGTTCCGTACTGTTTTGGCCGGATTTGGCATCTTGCCATTACGGTAAAAAGGCCATGGAATGGTACGCCGCCAACAACGTGCAGGTGGTTCCCAAGGACAAGAACCCTCCCAACACGCCAGAGCTCCGCCCAATTGAGAAATACTGGGCTATTGTCAAGCGGAACCTAAAGAAGACCAAAAAACTGCTAAGGACGAGCAGCAGTTCAAGGCAAACTGGCTTTCTGCGGCGAAGAAGGTGGACAAGGTGGCTGTACAAAATCTGATGGCAGGTGTCAAGCGCGAGGCCCGGCAATTCGCATTTGGAAAAGCGAAAGCCTAACTGAATATTTTTCCTGAATTTTATACTAATTGAACTTTAAAAAGAAATTTAATTTGATTTTTTAAATAAACGATTTCACCGATTTACACCCGTTTTCCCTTGACCAAATTTTGACCGTATCACCCTTTATTCTAACCAGAGATTTTTTATTTTTTATTTTTTTGCAATTCTTGTATTGATGAATGACTTATTCTGAGAAAAAAAGCAAGAAAAAGTTAAATGTTGTTCAGACCCGACTTTGTTGCAACATACAACGGCAAACTTGGAGTTTGACATTTCACGCTTTCATGAAAATTCCTTATGTTCGACCCGCTTTCAACAATTTGAAAACGGGTTGAAATCAAAAGTTCAAGTTCAAGTGTATTATAAAAAAATTTTAAATTTGTAAAAAAATTAAAATGTCTTTTTGAGAAAAAGTTTCAAAATATTAATATTAAAACATTTACAAAATCGTAAATATTTACGAATATTGACAAAATAATTTAAAATCGAATTTAAGAATCCCGTGAGGGTTTTGACTTTTACAACTTTTCGAAAACCTAGAAAGTGGTCATTCGAAACATTTCTGATACTTACCGAATAGCTTGCCACGACATATTTATTTTAGTCCCATTTACGAGACTTGCTTTGGATTTTGTTCACGACTCACCTGATTCACGCGTGTCACGAGACTTTCGTGTTACGCGCACACCACTAATTACAATATAAAAAAAAGTGTATAACATAATTAAAATCGAATTTAAGAATCCCGTGAGGGTTTTGACTTTTACAACTTTTCGAAAACCTAGAAAGTGGTCATTCGAAACATTTCTGATACTTACCGAATAGCTTGCCACGACATATTTATTTTAGTCCCATTTACGAGACTTGCTTTGGATTTTGTTCACGACTCACCTGATTCACGCGTGTCACGAGACTTTCGTGTTACGCGCACACCACTAATTACAATATAAAAAAAAGTGTATAACATAATCATACAAACGTTGTACTACTTTTTTCAGAATCCAAAATGTGGTCGTTACTGCCTACTTCCATAGTTGAGATCTAAACAAGTAATCTAAAATTATTAACATGATCGTGGATACATTTATATTAGCGTCTTACCATTAACGTATTATTCAACTCAAGCTAATTTTGTTGCAATACTTTGTAAGTCATTTTCGGGGGTTTTTGTGAAAAATGGTATTGAAAGAAGTTTTAGAACAGAGTACAAAGTGAAGAAGCAACATCGGTGTGCTCTTCTTCGACTCTGATATATAAAGTAAAACACTAGTTAATTAGAAAATAATGGCGTAGAAAAATCTCGTATTGCGACATTTACGTATGTTCAGTTTACTTTTACCATTTGTTGAATCGCGTTGGAGTAATATTTGTTGTGATGCATAAAAATAGCACTTAACTAAAAATAGAGCACTTTTGCGTGCTCTTTTGGCCTATCTTGGATTAAGAGCACATTTTTAAAAAAAGAGCACATGTGCACGTCTGGCATCCCTATGATCAGACATAAGGTTACATTGCCGACAATGTTGCTCGGTGTTAAAAACGCTAGGGTTATTGATGTGGAAAAGGTCGGAAACATCGCTTAAATCGATAATTTGGAAGTTATTTGTTTTTAGGAAACGTAAAGCAAAATAAACAAAAATTAAATTCATTTGTTGAACAAGGGCCTTTGAACCAAAAGCAATAAGCCAGTTATGTGTTAACCACATCAAATATGGGAAAATATTATTAATGTTTAGTTTGGCCATGAAAACTGCTCGCATTTTTATATTTGTTATACCTCCATCGTACTTTTGGTCTTAAATAAAATTCGAAATTACAAAAGATGAGAATAATGTTTGATTCCTTTGTTTCGATTATTTGATTTTTTCTCGAAACGGATTTTCCAATTGTAGCATACTGAGCTACAGATACATTGAATATGATTTCTGGGGTTTTTTGTTGAAACAATCCTTATTAGATGAATATTGAAGGCCTAGCCATCTCCCTGTGTATTAAAGGGTGATTCTTTTGAGGTTAGGATTTTCATGCATTAGTATTTGACAGATCACGTGGGATTTCAGACATGGTGTCAAAGAGAAAGATGCTCAGTATGCTTTGACATTTCATCATGAATAGACTTACGATCTGCCACAACGTCGAATTTTCAGTGAATGGGCCCTAGAAAAGTTGGCAGAAAATCCGCTTTTTTATCGACAAATTTTGTTCAGCGATGAGGCTCATTTCTGGTTGAATGGCTACGTAAATAAGCAAAATTGCCGCATTTGGAGTGAAGAGCAACCAGAAGCCGTTCAAGAACTGCCCATGCATCCCGAAAAATGCACTGTTTGGTGTGGTTTGTACGCTGGTGGAATCATTGGACCGTATTTTTTCAAAGATGCTGTTGGACGCAACGTTACGGTGAATGGCGATCGCTATCGTTCGATGCTAACAAACTTTTTGTTGCCAAAAATGGAAGAACTGAACTTGGTTGACATGTGGTTTCAACAAGATGGCGCTACATGCCACACAGCTCGCGATTCTATGGCCATTTTGAGGGAAAATTTCGGAGAACAATTCATCTCAAGAAATGGACCGGTAAGTTGGCCACCAAGATCATGCGATTTGACGCCTTTAGACTATTTTTTGTGGGGCTACGTCAAGTCTAAAGTCTACAGAAATAAGCCAGCAACTATTCCAGCTTTGGAAGACAACATTTCCGAAGAAATTCGGGCTATTCCGGCCGAAATGCTCGAAAAAGTTGCCCAAAATTGGACTTTCCGAATGGACCACCTAAGACGCAGCCGCGGTCAACATTTAAATGAAATTATCTTCAAAAAGTAAATGTCATGGACCAATCTAACGTTTCAAATAAAGAACCGATGAGATTTTGCAAATTTTATGCGTTTTTTTAAAAAAAAAAGTTATCAAGCACTTAACAAATCACCCTTTATAAAGGGCGTATACTTTGGTTGAAACTATTTCAGATTTATTTCGATAATAGTTTTCCAATGTAATAAAGGGTGATTTGTTAAGAGCTTGATAACTTTTTTTTTTTAAAAAACGCATAAAATTTGCGAAATCTCATCGGTTCTTTATTTGAAACGTTAGATTGGTCCATGACATTTACTTTTTGAAGATAATTTCATTTAAATGTTGACCGCGGCTGCGTCTTAGGTGGTCCATTCGGAAAGTCCAATTTTGGGCAACTTTTTCGAGCATTTCGGCCGGAATAGCCCGAATTTCTTCGGAAATGTTGTCTTCCAAAGCTGGAATAGTTGCTGGCTTATTTCTGTAGACTTTAGACTTGACGTAGCCCCACAAAAAATAGTCTAAAGGCGTCAAATCGCATGATCTTGGTGGCCAACTTACCGGTCCATTTCTTGAGATGAATTGTTCTCCGAAGTTTTCCCTCAAAATGGCCATAGAATCGCGAGCTGTGTGGCATGTAGCGCCATCTTGTTGAAACCACATGTCAACCAAGTTCAGTTCTTCCATTTTTGGCAACAAAAAGTTTGTTAGCATCGAACGATAGCGATCGCCATTCACCGTAACGTTGCGTCCAACAGCATCTTTGAAAAAATACGGTCCAATGATTCCACCAGCGTACAAACCACACCAAACAGTGCATTTTTCGGGATGCATGGGCAGTTCTTGAACGGCTTCTGGTTGCTCTTCACTCCAAATGCGGCAATTTTGCTTATTTACGTAGCCATTCAACCAGAAATGAGCCTCATCGCTGAACAAAATTTGTCGATAAAAAAGCGGATTTTCTGCCACTGATTTTGGTAATAAAATTCAATGATTTGCAAGCGTTGCTCGTTAGTAAGTCTATTCATGATGAAATGTCAAAGCATACTGAGCATCTTTCTCTTTGACACCATGTCTGAAATCCCACGTGATCTGTCAAATACTAATGCATGAAAATCCTAACCTCAAAAGAATCACCCTTTACTATCAATGTGTCAACATCAATGTATATTCATACATGCAATTATCGGTTTTAATTACTACCATCCCAAAGCTATTTATTTATTTATATGGTGTTATTGAAAATAAAAACCAAAAACAATAGAAAAGGAAGATTGGAAAATGGGCGACGTCATACCAAAAGTTGCATTTACGGTGTTCGATACATACACGTTCGTTCATTTTTAATTTGCAATATTTTTTGTTAAAAACTCACAAATGATGTTAAATTTTGTGTAAATAATAATGAGAAACTTTTAACCGATTGTTCTACGTCATTCCCTGATATAAATTTCTTTTTATTCTTAGTTTAATTTGTGGAACGCAGTCAATGGTTTGATACCCTCTGCTGCCATTTTCCCATCTTCATCTTCCATTGTTTTTGATAAAAACGTATTCAATGTTTACAAGCCATTAATAGTTATTTGACAAATATTTCATTACCCAAACTCATCTTTTTTTCTGTGTATCATACCAAGCCTGTTTTGAATGTTTTATGGGTGTTTCGATAGCTTCCCAGCAATCTTTCTATGATTAAACAGGTGACACTTATAGTACCGGAGCAGTTAGATGCGATAATATTGACGTTGATTGTTCACCTACCTAATTGTAAAACTAGGGACTAAATCCCCATTTTATTTTATATGTATATGTTGAAGTCATTCTGAAATTAGGCCCATTAACGCTAATCTCGTTGCCTAAAGCGTGTGTATTGCAGATTTTTGCCGTTCTTGATTTTTATAAATGGCTCTAATTTGAATAATAAATTCGGTGTGTATATTGATTTTGTTGGTGTGATTGTAATAAAAAACTTGCAAAAAATCGTAAATCGTGAAATTTTTACATGGGTTTCTTGTTTTTGTCATTAAAGCATTCCCTATAGCATTTGTGAGCTAGATACCTTTTTGGATTCTACATTACCTGTACACTGAAAAAAAGCATGCCCGGTTCCAAAGATATTTTCTTTACTTTTAAAATTTTGGTATTGATTCAGGGCCAAAGAAGCGTAGAATACAAGTAAGGATACTTTTAAGACACAATTCTCTTTTAAATTTGGGTTTTGTGTACTTGCTTCTAAGAAGCAAATTTTAATTTTTCGCTTTTTCAACTTTTTTTCTTCATATGCTAAGTCCTTTAAAAACGACTTTATTTTCTTCCAGTAGAAATTCTGCTATGTTTCAAGTAAAAAACGTATTTAAAACAAAGTGTTGAAAAACATGTCCTATATTTGAACGATTTTTTGCTTTGTAGTCAAGTTGAAAAAAGACAAGAAATTTAAAGACAATTTCATTAAATTTAAAGAATTTTTCTAAATTATTAAAGTCTAGTTGACCATAGCCCAAGCATTTTTTCTTTCATGTTATGATACCCATTTTTAATTGAAATCACTTAATTATAAGGACAATACGACTTTGTTAAAAAGTTTATCGACTTTTGGACAAGGAAAAAACTTTATATTAGAGAAATGCGTCTTCTATGCTAAGCAAAATTTGTATTCGCATTTTAAAGACATGAAATCTTTGACCTCACGAGCCAGCTCAATAAGGTATTTCCAAAAGCTGGAACTAGATGTTGGTGGTATCTGGTTACTCTCGTGACTAGAGGGAAACGAATGCACACATAATAACACCGTTTTCCGCAACAATATCCAAACAATTTGCCAAAACCATAAATTGGTCTCATTTGATTCTCTCATTTGATATCTTTCGTCAGCTTTCTCGGTTTCCATCTCTATTTTTTGTCTATTCCCTCTACATAGCATATGTCAACATATTATGTTTACTCAAAATTTCTAAATTTATATATGTTTATATCCACACATATTATGTTTATGAAAAATTTATGTCCCAAACACTATATGCTATTATAGGAAAATTATAGTTGTGCCCTTAAAAATATAAGATTTTTAAAAACTTCATGTGGAAACGATTTGTTTATTCTTAACATTTCAAATGAATTTCAAAGTACATAAATCGCATCACGCCTGAAGAACTAAATGTAATGGATATTTAAAAAAGACTATTTCCGCCCTATGATCATGTAAAATGCATTCCATCTGATCCGATTTTGCATCACTTCCCGATCCAAAAATAACATTTTCTTTGCATTTTTGGCTAAACTGTTTTTTTTGCCGTGCAATTAAGGCTTTAGTTAAGTAAATCACTTTTGTAAATCCTATTTAGTTTCATTTATCTTCTTTCGTAGACGAACTTTACATTAAATTGAGAAAAAATTCCCTTCTCTAGAATTACAACAATTCAGATTGTCACCATGTTGTTTTCATTGGAAACTATCGGCTCTTTAAGACCGTGACATTTTAGAGTTTCTTTGGTTCTAGCTCTACGACAGCAACCATATGACTTATAGTTGTCGAGGAACGCACACGCAGAGAAGGAATATGATCACCTCAAACATGTTTTAAGAGCAAAATGTTATTTTTGTATGGTGACCATGTAACATGTTTGTCACGAAAATCTTATTTCCTCATCAAATTTTACCTGCTTGCCGAAATCATGATTTCACCACCCAAAAATAACATTTTGCTCTTAAAACATGGTTGAGGTGATCATATTCCTACTCTGGGTGCAATTTTGAATTCATATACATAGTAGGTTAAGATATGAAAGGCATTCTCTTAATTTTGACAAATATTTCTATTCCGTAGTGCACGCAGAGATCATATTCAAAGATCAAAATAATATGATAGAAGCTAGTTTTGCGGCGACCATGTAACATTTTCACCTGCAACCATGTTGGCTCAATGAACACAGTTCTAAGAAAAATATAATTGTCCTCATCTAAAATGTTATTCTATTGATAAAAAGAATTTTGTTTTCATTAAAAAATAATGGTCACGATCTAAAATTTCTTTTTTCTTTCGTTTTGTTTAGTTATTGTTGTTTTTTTTCTTTAATCATTGTTGTTGTTTTTGATTTAAGCTTAAAACCATGCATTGACTAAACTACAAGTGTAGCTTAACCAACAGAGGAAAATGTTCACATAAAACCACTTCTAAATAAATAAATTAAACACAAAACACAGTAATTCCGTATTTTTCTTCCATTCGAAGCAACAATCAACGCTAGACTGACCCAATATGAAAATCGTGCTCAAAGTTTTTATAAAATTCTTTTCGCGACAAAAAAGTAATGGTCTCAAACAAGGCCGTATTCAGGGGGGGGGGGAGATGAAGGGGATCACACCCCCCCCCCGCCCGAAATGAATGAATATTTTTATATAAATAAATATATATTTTTAGCTGCATAGAAAAATCTTATCGAAGATGTTGAAGAAAATCTGGAGGTTTTATTTTGAAAAACGCTTACCTATAAAACTTGCACAAATCATAGAATACTAGTTGAAAAGCCCGTCAAACGACGGTCGAAAAAAACAAATTGTTTTTGTTCTCGCACCACAAATTTCATTTATGGAAAATTTATTTCTGCTTTTTATGTGTGTTTGTTGTTCGTTTTGTGAACATGACTCGCTTTGTTTGGCCATAGAACAACAACGAAACAGCCAAACACACGTGTGTAAATGAAATGGAACAAAACCTGCGAAAAGAACCTGCCTAATTTAGCGATGGAAGCAAAAAAGAGATATTTCCAAACGTGCATATTTTAAAAATTTTGGTCACTTTGCCAGTTACTCAGGGATGGAAAATACAATTTTTAACAAAGTACAAAATAGGGATTTTTGGATCGGAAAGGTACTTGTCACTAAATTTCAACAAAAATTTCACTTGAATATTATTGTCAAGAGACTGAATTTTAAAGAAAAAAATTTTGACAAAATTTTCTATATAAATAAAATTTTGCAAAAATTTTCTATAGAAATAATATTTTCCATTCGTTTTGTTATTGCTGGTTTTGATCTTTAAGCATTGTTGTTTTTTTGTTGCAGCTTAAAACCATACATTGACTAAACTACAAGTGTAGTTTAACCAACAGAGGAAAATAATGTTTGTCAAATTTATTTGGGCAAAGACCTATAGACTGCAAGATGGTTGGATGGTTTCGGAATTACCACATTCCTTATCAGCATCCTCTATTTGCAAAACTATCAACCAATTATCAGAATAAATTCAGGCAGTTCATTAAACCCAACAATGAACCACACTTGAACCCTCCGAAAAAAGGTTTTGTATGATAGCCGGCTTATGGCGAAATATTTTTGCAAAAAAATTCTATAGAAAAAAAAAATTTGCAAAATTTTTTCTATAGAAATAAAATATTGCAAAAATTTCCTATAGAAATAAAATTTTTACAAAATTTTCAATTGAAATAAAATTTTGACAAAATTTTCTATAAAAATAAAATTTTGCAAAAATTCTATATAGAAATAAAATGTTGACAACATTTTCTACCGAAATAAAAAATCGATAATATAGAATCGCATTCTTTTTTCGACTAAAACATTCGTGAAGTTCAATAAAATCCTGTTTTTGACTATGTCTTTTACAAAATCGAGATTTTCTTCCCACATGAACATGTCTGTTTTGCCATATTTGTAAAAGACTATTAGCAAATAAGGTTGATAAAGACTTTCTCAAAATATTAAAATATTTTGTCAAAGCTATTGTACCATAAATCTGATATCGACTCAAAAATGTCTACACAAAAGGTACTAAATCATTCGCGGGGGTACTACGTTACTGACCGGGGTGAAAAAGTTTTGAAAAAAGTACTATAGTACTGCATTTTCCATCCCTGCAGAGAGATTCATGGCTGAACAAGAAGGTTAAATCATGGGGCCATATGATTACAATTTTTTTATTTCGACCAAATTTTAAGATGTCAAAATCATATGTTTATGGTGATTGCAGCTCTCCAAATGACACTGCATAGCAAATGCATCTCAAACAAACTCGCGCATTCATAGCTGGATAATTGTTCAAAGATGACTTGAGTATCTTGATAACATATTCCAGACCCAAAATACCACGCACATCAGTTTTTAAACTGTATCATAAATTGTTTTTGTTAATAGATGGCGAATATCCATTTGACTGACTTCCATTACTAACTTTGGTCTCATATCGGCGTTCCTCGGATGAATTATCCACTTCACAATAACTCATAGGTGACGCAATTAAATGTGAACCTTTATTTTTCTCTGGATTTGAATTATTTTTTCAGGACAATTGAAGGAATAAATAATTGACACTTTTACCAATGCCATACGATTCTTTTATCAGCTGATGGTATTTGAGAACCATTTAAATGATTATTCCCTGCATACATTTTCCTCGGCGAGTAAATTCTTTTCACAAAGACACAAGACATGGTTTTCGCGACAATAGCATGCTCTAGATAAGATTTAAATGGATGCGGCAACCATGTCCAAACATGTTTTCTTGTGCGTGTGGATGTTTTTCGAGTTCTTATGCAATCGTGATAGATTACGCCGTCTTTCTTGATTGTCTCATAACTTGTGGTTTTCAAACAAGAATATTCGATAAACCACAAAAGATGTCTATATTTATAAGCCTCCCAATAAACCGAGTCCCACTGCTCTCCCAAAAAGTCTTCCAGTACCTTCTCTTTTGGTAACAGTGTCGTTATTGTATTTTTTTCACTATCAAAACCAATCACCCACCTTTATTGTCATTTTGTTGTTGTTTTGATTCTTTTTGTGCCAAATCATTTGGATATGAATAAATTAACAACGTGTTTGGTTCAAATTTCTTTTTTTGAGTATGGCTATGAGTGGGTCCGCGAAATTTGTTATCAACATTTCTTTTTCGTTTTATTATTTATACAAATGTTAATAATATTTTTGTTTTATTAATTTATGAAATTGTATATTGCGTTTTGATAACATTCTTTGCCTTTTGTTTTTGGCTACCTAATTCTGGTCTCCTGTCTCCGTTGCCCGTTCTTCATAACGCAAAATATTTTTTAATTTGTTATGATTTTTCTGGGTCTCTGAGGTGCACTGGGTAAATGTTTTCGATTTCTAAAACAGTGGCACAAGGAGTATAAGAGTATAGTGCGGCATTTCAATTCTATATTGTAAATTTTGTTGGTTTTGGTCAAACATTGTTATTAACCCTTTCGCTGCCAAAATTAAACCTACTCTTATTTTTATTTATTATAGAAAAAATTTTAATTTTGATTGAATACAATGAAAAAAAAGCTTGGTCGTTTCCAAAGATTTTTTTTCATTAATGATTCCGGTATTGCTTCTGAGCAGTTAATTTCGTTAAGGATATGTTACATTTAATGCGTCGCACATTGGGGTTTTTGATACCAAAAATGGGAATTAATTGAAAAATGAAATTTAGGAGAACCGAAAAAATTTTTATAGTCGGTAAAAGTACACAAAATTCCACATCACCAGCGCAAAAATTGTGTCTTTGGCAAGTACCGTTGTGTCACTGTATATGTTTGAAGTTGGAGTTTTTTTTTACGTTTTCCTTGCGTGCGATATAAATGTAAATTATTGGTGTCTTAAAAATTAGTTTTGAGTGTTTTCTAAAGCGATAATTAAAAAAATAATAATGGAACCTTCATCCTCAGGTTAATAAGATTATTTTTGTGTTTTTTATTTTTATATTTGACTTGTGTTATTATATGAAATTTAGTTTCGCTCGTAAGTCTATAAATTAGAGGATTTCGAGAAATATGTCGACAAATAGTTGTGAATAAAGCCAAATTAAGTAAAAAAGTTTATTTTTTCTAAAACAATAAACTCTTTTGAAAACATAGATGAAAAAGTTGTCTGCACTTTTTTGCACATTTTGAAATTAAATGGAAATACATTTTTCAACCCCTGGTACTATATGTCCCCAACTGTTCACAAATATTTATTACTTGGAGCAGAAATAATTAACCACGCTTTACTTCCAATTGGACAGTTGTCGGAAGAAGCGCAAGAAGCTAGAAACAAAGATTTTAAAAATTTTAGAGAGCATTTTTTGCGAAAATGTTCTATGGAAAAGTCAAATGAAGAGATATTTAAAAGACTGTTAATTAACATACTTCGGATCCAGTTATATCAGAAATGAGAAATTAAAAGAGAAGAAACCCCACAATTTGCCTATGGAAGCAGTTCAAATGTTGATATTTGAGTCAAATCTTGATGGTGATCAAAATGCCAGTGTTGATGATAATGATACATATAGTAATTTTACTGACGATGATGATAATAATTGTTAAGAATCAGACCAAAAAGCAGATATTCATTCTCTTTTTTTTTGTTGCAAATTAACTAATGGAAAACAAATAAAATGTGGACTAAAAAATATTTAAAATTTGATTGGTTTTATGTCTTTTAGTGAATTTGGCCGAAAAAGTTAAAACTATAAACAGGGAAAGCTACTTCGAATTAATTCCTATTTTTGACATCAAAAACCCCACTGTGCGTCGTACATATTATAAGTTTTTCCGGACGATAGTTAATGTGACATGTTTATCGATATTTTACATATCTCCGACAATTTTTAGCTATTGGCCACACAGTAAGATTCTTTACAAACACAGGTATTTCGTCCGGATAAAGTTATAGTCTGGACGGCGCATAGGACGCAATTCACTTTTAAATTTAATTTAACTTTGTATTATTCGTTTTCCATCTGTTGTTACTCATGTAATATCAAACCCTTCACACGAAATAATATTATAATTTTTGAACTTACAATAAACTGTTGTTGAAGAAAAATTTTCAGTTAAACAAAATTTTTTGTTGATATAACAAAATTAGTTGCTAATGTGACAAAATATTACTAAAATCGTAATTGTATTTACAAATTACGTTGTTAGCTCAAATTTAAACATCATTTTAATTGTATTGACAAGAAAATTAATTGATATTTTTTGACCTCAGTTCTATAATTTTTTTTGGAAAGATATCTATTTTTAAGTGGAATCTCCTAACCTTAAAATGAATTGATTAAAATAACAAAATTGGGTGCTAATGTGACAAAATATTACTAAAATCCTAATTGTATTTACAAATTACGTTGCTAGCTCAAATTTAAACATAATTTTAATTGTATTGACAAGAAAATTAATTGATATTTTTTGTGTGTTTACAACGGTCCAAATGACAATATTTTAGGTTATCGACATTCAAAAAATTTTAAACACATACCTGTATAGAACGTAAAAAAGTAGTAAATGTTATAAACCCTCACGACATTCTTAAATGCGATTTTAAATTAGTTTTTCAATATTCCTACATATTGACGAATTTGTAAAATTTTTAATATTGAATCTTTTCTTCTCATAACAAAATTTTATTTTTTATAAGAGAAACATATACTTGAAATACTCTTGAATTCAACTCGTTTTTAAATTGTTGAAACCGGGTCGAACATAAGTTTTCATAATAGCGTGAAACATCAAACGCCAAGTTTGATGTCCGGTCTGCTCTTTTTTCTCATATTAAGTCATTCATCAATACAAAAATTCTCAATAAAAATTAAAATTTATATATGTCAAAAACTAAGTGTTAACTAAGGTATACGACGTTTTCGACGTATAGTAAAATACGCCGTAAATGTATGTCAAATACGTCGCAATTTTCGACAGACCATCTCTGTTGATGTGTAAGAAAAATATAACTAAGAAATCTGAAACAATAGCTATACTTGAAAACGTCTCGTCGTTTTTGTCATGTCCTATATAGTAAATACCGGTAGTTAAAGGGTTAAGTTTACGTCTCTAATAAAATGTAAGTTATTATCGATTTGTTGAAAAAAGAACTAAACTCGTGGCACCTTATCTACCGTCTTTCTTTACGATACACTAACTCCCCGTTAACTTTAGTTTCATTTAGACTACAGGTAGTGAGATTCTCTCTTATATCTAAATAACGAGTCTTTCACATTACGATGAAACCACTTGGAGAAGATTTGAAACAATCAGAAATGTCACCAGCATTAGATTTATGACATTCATCATTGACATTTTGCGTCCCTCCGTTAAAGTCTTAGGCTTTTGAGTAAGGGAAATATTCCATAATGTAAAGAATGAGATTTTTGATTTAATGAAATAAACTTTAAATAACTGAGATATTGAATCTTCGAATCAAAGACAATAAAAAACAAGTAAGGAAAGTCTAAAGTCGGGCGGGGCCGACTATATTATACCCTGCACCACTTTGTAGATCTAAATTTTCGATTCCATATCACATCCGTCAAATGTGTTGGGGGCTATATATAAAGGTTTGTCCCAAATACATACAATTAAATATCACTCGATTTGGACAGAATTTGATAGACTTCTACAAAATCTATAGACACAAAATTTAAGATGGCTAATGCACTAGGGTGGAACACAATTTCAGTAAAAAAATATGGGAAACATTTAAACTTCGCAAAAGTTTATTTATGATTTATCGCTCGATATATATGTATTAGAAGTTTAGGAAAATTAGAGTCATTTTTACAACTTTTAGACTAAGCAGTGGCGATTTTACAAGGAAAATGTTGGTCGAAATCAGAAAAACATATATATGGAAGCTAAATCTAAATCTGAACCGATGTCAACCAAATTTGGCACGCATAGCTACAATGCTAATTCTACTCCCTGTGCAAAATTTCAACTAAATCGGAGTTAAAAATTGGTCTCTGTGGTCATATGAGTGTAAATCGGGCGAAAGCTATATATGGGAGATGTATCTAAATCTGAACCGATTTCAACCAAATTTGGCACGCATAGCTACAATGCTAATTCTACTCCCTGTGCAAAATTTCAACTAAATCGGAGTTAAAAATTGGTCTCTGTGGTCATATGAGTGTAAATCGGGCGAAAGCTATATATGGGAGATGTATCTAAATCTGAACCGATTTCAACCAAATTTGGCTCGCATAGCTACAATGCTAATTCTACTCCCTGTGCAAAATTTCAACTAAATCGGAGTTAAAAATTGTTCTCTGTGGTCATATGAATGTAAATCGGGCGAAAGCTATATATGGGAGCTATATCTAAATCTGAACCGATTTCAACCAAATTTGCACGCATAGCTACAATGCTAATTTTACTCCCTGTGCAAAATTTCAACTAAATCGGAGCAAAATATTGGCCTCTGTGGGCAAATGAGTGTAAATCGGGCGAAAGCTATATATGGGAGCTATATCTAAATCTGAACCGATTTGGCTGATATTTTGCAAGTTTTTCGAGACTCATCAAATATTCGGATGTACGGAATTTGAGGAAGATCGGTTGATATACACGCCAATTATGACCAGATCGTTGAAAAATATATATGGCAGCTATATCTAAATCTGAACCGATTTTTTCCAAAATCAATAGGGATCGTCTTTGAGCCGAAACAGGACCCTATACCAAATTTTAGGACAATCGGACTAAAACTGCGAGCTGTACTTTGCACACAAAAATACATCAACAGACAGACAGACAGACGGACATCGCTAAATCGCCTCAGAATTTAATTCTAAGACGATCGGTATACTAAACGATGGGTCTCAGACTTTTCCTTCTTGGCGTTACATACAAATGCACAAACTTATTATACCCTGTACCACAGTAGTGGTGAAGGGTATACAAAATAGAATTGTGCATCTTTGATTTAAAGTTACTTTGAAGCTTCAGTCATAATGTGGATTTTTAAACTGAGATTTCTTAGTTAGTGAAGTGAAGTGTTGCCACTATTTTATTAATATATGTGCTTCTTTATATTGCTAATGATATTTTTGTGTATTCTTTTTAATCTTGACGATAATGTTGATGCTACCTCAAATAGTTTCTTTACATTATTTGTGAACCACTGTTCATACACGCAATATGTATCATTTTGTCAATATGTTTTTATGTACTAATAAGTGTTCAGTTTGGCTGATTACAAACCAAAGTAATTCCACCCGAACAACCACAATGACTGCTGATAAAGAATTGTGTGTGAGTTGAAAAGGCAAGAAATAAAAAAAAATACCGGCAGACCCTATCACAAAAAAATGCGAGTAAAGCAAAAAGAAAATATTTACCACAAAACTCTATAATTACCTCTTCAAGCTCAATACTTCCAATATTTCTTTCCAACTGCAAAACTTGTGCCAATGCTTGAACGTGTCTGTTCAATGGGTTTGTTGGTAAACCAAGTGCAATTGGAAAGGTGGATGTGAGCCAAACACAAGGAACGAATAGTGAAGCGGGTTAATATTCGTACAACCAATTGTTCACCACCCACGTATTCAATCTTTCATCGACCTTTCGCGTGTAATATGTTAAAACTCGATATTAAGTATTCGCGATATCAATCGCTGCGGATCAACTATTATTTATTATACACTGAAAGAAACACACACATACAATTCTGTTAAAAACTCTCGCTCAATTGACTTAGAAGTCTAATGTATGGTATTGGATACTTTCTAAAACAAATCGAACAAAATAAAAACATTAACATATTATTAAAATGGGGTCGTAAACTATTCCCAAAAAGAGGCACGCATGTTTTTGAGTAAAACCAACCAAAAGATGGTGGCAAGACATTATCATTGTACGTACACTAAAAAACTTATTTACGTGATATTAAAGATTGTGGAGCCTAAATTTTAGGATGCGCAATTTACAAAATATTAAGGACAAATTTCTTTAAAATAATGACATTTTAATTAAAACAAAGTTTATAATCTTTACTTCAAAAATTTGTTTCATTAAATTTTTGGACACAAATTTTGTAAATTTGCACCCCTCTGTTAAAGTCGTATGTCTTTGAACTAAGGAAAATATCCTTAAAAAACACATTTTTGATTTAAAGAAATCGTTCTTAAATTAACTGAAATATCGAATCTTTAGATTTAAGATAAAAAAGCTTCAAATAAAGGCTAAGACTTATTTTGAGGATTTAGCATTTTTGGTTTAAAGTTTTTTTTTTTAATAAGAAAACATTTTTACTTTGAGTAATTTGGTTTTTTAAACTGATATTTGTTTGTACGTTAATATACCGCGAAAAGAAAATTAAAATTCCATAAATGAGGTCTAATTTTAATTTTATTGATCCTAGATTTAAGGCCAGATAGACCGTTAAAAATTTCTTTATTTTAAAGAAGCCGCATCTTTGGCTCGGAATCAATACCAAAATCGATAAGAGATGGTCAAAATCTTTAGATCCAAGTAATTTTTTTTTTGAGTGTATAGGGTTGTTGAAAACTATCTTTCTTCAAAGGTGCCCTCACATGGTATTCGTCGAATTCTACAGGTCGTCCGCTTCAAGGCGTGTTTCCATTGTCAAAGTTGCCATTTTTGAATTTTGCGAATAATTTTTGTGTAGTAGATACGTACACACCGCATACCTGAGCCTGAAAAATGACGAACAATTAAATTATTAGAAAAAAAGTAATTTTGACAAGGAGAAAGAATTCATTCGCATAAATAGATAAATTTGTATGTATATAGGTGACAAACTTTCAATAAAGTCATTTTGTCTTTATAGTGATGTGATTCGGCTTAAAAATGGGTGTCTTTACTTGAAAGACAAGTTTGTTTGCATAAGGACATATTTTTTCAATAATTTTCAATAAGAAAAATTCTTCAAAATTAATGAAATTGTCTTTGAAATTGAATTTGTTGACATTTTATATCGTGTCTACAAACCTAAAAATTGGTCCAAAATAAGAGTTATACCTCAACACTTTATTTTAAAAACTTTTTACTTGATAGCATAATTTCTACTTGAACTTGTCGTCAACACGCCTTTTAAAAGAGAATTGTGCCTTAAATGTATTCTTATTTGAATTCTCCCCTTATTAGGCTCGGCATCGAGACCATAATCACGTTGGGTCTAGCGAATTATCCGGATTTACCCTGATAATTGGTTAAATGTAACGCTGCAAGTAGAGGATGCTGATGAGGAATGTTACAGTTCCGAAACAACCATTTTTCAGTCTAAAGGGCTTTGTCCAAATAAATTTGACAAACATAATTTTCCTCTGTGGGTTAAGCTACTCTTGTAGTGTATTAGAGGTGTGCATTTGAGTAATATTTTACTCACGCTCACGCACACTCACCACGGAAAAATCTTACTTACGCACGATATTTTGTGGTAGAACTCACGCACACTCACGCCCAAAAATACAGTGACTCACGAAAAATATCGTGACTCACGAAAAATGTCGTAACTCACGAATATTTTATGAGTAATTTACCTTAGCGACGTGCCTGAAAACATGAGCATGATTAAAATCGAGAGCTTTATGAAACTCTTAACATCTAAAGTATCACAAAAATTGTAAACGAATTCAACTTGTGTTTTATGTCCGTGGGCGTCATTATTTTACTGATCCTATTTTTCCGAAATTCGTGCACACTCATGAAGAAATTATTTTCGTGACTCACACTCACGCACGACATTTGGCTTCTTAATAACGCACACTCACGTCGTTGACATAATCGTGAATCACAACTCACGTGAGAGTCACGACAATTTTGTGTCACGTGCACATCTCTATAGTGTAGTCAAACGCATGGTTTTAAGCTGAAATCAAAACAACAATAACAAAATCATTCTTGTAAAGACAACATCTTAGGAACTGGGCAGATTTTTTTCAGTGTACACACTGTGCTAATCACAAGATAAAATAAATAAAGTAAAATAACTAACGCAAAGCTGTACGAACTTATGTCACGACCCAATAGTAAAATTTTAGTCGCAATCATGTTCGCTCAGTGAAAAATAAAACTAAGATGTTATGATCTCCAAGAAAAAAAATTGTTCTAATTAAAACAACATGGTCACCATCTAAAATAGCATTGATCAAAAAGTTTTAGTTTTTTTTTTCAATTAACAGAACATGGTCACCGTTAATATGTTAAGTTTTGATGAAAAAAACTTTTTTCGTCGTCGACCAATTTTCTTTATTGTATTATTAACAATTAGTTCCACCTATTAGACATTAGAATTAATCTCGAAGAATTCATTACTGTTCAAATCGAAATTTCGCAGTAACATCACATTTTTTGTTCGAATTTCATGAGTACAGACAATCCTTGTGTCGGGCGTATATTTCTTCTATCCAACTTTCTTTAGGCTACTATTTCCACGTGTAAGCCTTAAACGAGCGGAGGTGGCTTATGCCATTGGATTAAAGTGAAATTGTGGGCCTTTGGTATTGCTGTTTTGCTAAAGAGAAAAGAAACCCCATCACAAACACCATAAAATTGGCCACAGAAAAGGAAATGGTGACAAACGCGTCGCATAAAATTCAAATATAATCGAAGCAGCAGAAAAACTTTCGTTTTTAACTATTATTTTCTGTTTCTGTCTATTCAAATTAGCTTGAGACACAGACACTATGGGCCATAATTCGCGGTTCGAATATTTGAACAAGTAAAGCAAAGTGGAATGATATTCACTGCGTATGTTTATGAACCAATAAGGGACACTTATTTCAAACATTGCCAAGGCTACCACAAATGCTCCAGTTCTTCGATAATTACTCGTTTTGGGCGTAACACTTTAAATTGCATAGAGCCCAATGACCAAGACCTGATTATATTTAGTCCATTAAGACATTTCTGGCAAGGCGTGTAAACATTAAAATAGTTTGTTAATACAATATCTTAAATACATTTCCGTGAATGTTAATTATATTTTCTTTGTTTGTTTGGTGAAATATTTCAAATGTTGAGAAAATGCACAAATAACAGAAAAGTGATCTTTTGCGCGAATGTAACGTCATTATATTTAGTGCATAACATTTATTATGGGGCTAGGTAGCCTGGTGTAAAATTTTTAAATTATTTTAAAGATTATTCTCTTCGAGTGAGCCTACACCCTCAACAAATTTCTTCTGTAACATATACTCATTTTCTTCTAGCAAGTACATTTTTGTAGTCAAGCTCTAAATATTTTGGAATTTTCCATCTAAATTAAATAATATTGTTTTCCAAAAAATATTATTCTTAAGGATAAATAAATTTTGTTTCCATTTGAATACTATTTTGTTTGAGCTCAACAATAATTCATTTCAGGTATGCATACCAAAAGTTAGGGAAAAGTAAAATTAATATAACAATTTTCGTAATGCCCAGGTCTTAGCTGCAAAGACGACGTTAATTATCGCCCTTATTCCTGAAGTCGCCCTCGTCGTCGCTTTTTGTCTGTCGCCAATAATTGGTATTCCGTTCGTCGATATATTCTGCTATCGGCATTCCTGGTGTTGTTTTTTGTCGCCGTTAAATTTACCAGCGACGAGTTTAGTAATCAATTTTTAAAGAAGTTTTTTAGACTTTAGTAAAAATGGAAATTTGGAAATTAATAAATAAAAATAAATAAATAATCGTCAACAATTCAAAAAATGGTTAAGGACCTGGAAATCAGCCATTAGATGACTTGATTGTAACAAATAGTAAGGAAAACTGTAAATATTATTAAAAAAGCTATATTGTTCAGCTTCCAGTTATTCATTTTAATATTAGATTACAAACAAACAGAATTTTAAACGCAAATAATAAGTCACTTTTGCACAGCACACTGAAAAAAATATTGTCGTGAGGTCAAAGATTTCATGTCTTTAAAATACGAATACAAATTTTGCTTAGCATAGAAGACGCATTTCTCTAAAATAAAGTTATTTTCCTTGTCGAAAAGTCGATAAACTTTTCAATGAAGTCGTATTGTCCTTATAATAAAGTGATTTGACTTAAAAATTGGTATCTTAACATGAAAGAAAATATTTATAGGCTAAGGTCAACTTGACTTTATTAATTCAGAAAAATTCTTTAAATTTAATGAAATTGTCTTTAAATTTGTTGTCTTTTTGCATCTTGACTACAAAGCAAAAAATTGTTCAAATATAGGACATGTTTTTCAAAACTTTATTTTAAAGAAGTTTTTTACTTCAAACATAGCATAATTTCTACTGGAAGTCGAGTCCTAATTTGGAAAATAAAGTTGCCGTTAACTCGTTTTTAAAGGACTTTGATAGCATATGAAGAAAAAAGCTGAGAAAGCGAAAAATTAAAATTTGCTTCCTAGAAGCAAGTACACAAAACCTAAATTTGAAAGAGAATTGTGTCTTAAAAGTATCCTTACTTGTATTCTCCGCTTCTTTGGCTCGGAATCAATACCAAATTTTTTAAAGTAAAGACAAAATCTTTGGAACCGAGTATGCTTTTTTTCAGAGCAGCTGATTGTTTTCCTTCACGATGATCCTTGGGCCATTGATCTCAGCTTCGTCGCCATTTTTAGCTTTGTAAGCTTTTACTGTCCTTGTATATATATCCACATTTTTCAGCGTCAAATTTACTTTAATAATGTTTTACCCATCAGCTGATTGTTTTCTAGTGATATAGGTCATTTGTTACCGAGTATTGTAATTGGTGCAAAAAGTAATAGTCGTCGTCGCCTCTCTACAAGAATACTAAATTAGTGGCGAGGCGACGAAAAAAAGACAGACGTTAAAAAGCGAGGGCGACAATAGGAATGATAGTGAATAAACGTAGGGGAATAATATATAGAGCATAGTACAATCAGCTGTATATATTATTACAGACTACAATCAGTACAATCAATAATATTTTTCTGGGCCACTTAAACAATTAAACAGATGATAATAATCACCCTCTCCTGAATTGGAACTGAATAATCTAAAGCATGAAATTTAAAATGAGCTATTCCGGGTCTACATTTTTTGTGCAAACATGCGAACTACCTACATTAAGGATTTGTAAATGCTAGAACCACAAATTATTGAATTGAATTTTTTAATGTAATTTTAATGAATAATGAACATAAAATGTGGTTTCAAATTAGTAGTTTGCGCGAGACTGAAATTTCACTCACACTCACGCACATTCACGAAGCTAAATGTTTATTCACGCACGCTCACGCACGATACGTGCGGTGACCAGTCCCACTCACGCACATTCACGAAATGAAAACCAGTACTCACGCATGCTCACGCACGAACTACTTTTAAAGACTCACGCACGATTCACGACAATTCACATGATTCACGATAAATTCACGAGACTCATGACATTTTCAAAACGGAAATCTCCAACGGTAACAAAATCCACAAATATAATATAGTTCGAGAGCCAAACTAATTTCAGTTAACATACGAGTCTGAATTAAATCTTGATTTTTTTCGTGAGCGTGATTTTGCAGAAATTGTATTTACGCACATTCACGAACAGTGCTGCCGCTAGTGAAAAATTGAGTGAAGTAGAAGCGGAGTAGATTGAATAAAATTGAAGTAGCATACATTTTTGAAAACAAAACAATAGCGTCGGTGAGCGTATTCCTTTGCTAAAGAATTAAAGAATTTATAATTAATAATATATTTATATTTTTCATGGAAATTATTGCACTACTTACCGATTCATCTTGCACATCACATGTCCACACGTTAATTACTCACAACAATTTGACAGTTCACGCATTGACACTTGTACAAAGCAAAAATAAAGAGTTGCCATTCCTGCGATGAAAAATAGGGTTTGCATATGTTCAATGATTGAAACCACTATGTTCATCGTATTAAAGGAATAGGAAAAACAATTAGGTAATATGGGGAAAAATTTTAAAATTTGAAGCAGAACAAAAAGTGAAGCAGATTTTTGGAAGAAGGAGTGACGAAGTAAATTTTGTGAAAATGAAGCAAAATACTTCGATTGAAGTGGTAGCGGCAGCACTGTTCACGAACCTATTTTTTTTTTCTCACGCACGCTCACGCACGACATTTTTATTTTAGTCCCATTCACGCACATTCACAATAGTTGCTTTGGATTTTGTTCACGACTCACGTGATTCACGCGTGTCACGAGATTTCGTGTCACGCGCACACCTTTATTTCAAATGCCGAAAAAATATGCTGTTTCGCGGCAAGTATGAATTTTATTATAATAATAAAAGCTCTTCCATCGAGCAAACGTCCAAACACGTTATGTTTGCACGTTTGCTCTAAGAATAACATGCTTCTATGCAAAAATTATTATTATTAAAAAATGTATGCACCTAAACATATTACGATATAACATACTAACATATCGATTCCAAACATAGTATACTAGGCTTCGAACACAGTGTTTTTGTACCCACACATATTGAGTTTGTAATTTTTGTTCCAAACATCTTATTTTTATATCCAAACATATAAAAACACACGTTTTCTTCCGTGTACAAATTCAATACAATAAAAATGCATAATGTAACAAGTAAGTAAAGTCTAAAGTCGGGCGGGGCCGACTATATTATACCATTCATCATTATGTAGACAAACAAAACAGAGTGTTGAGAGAAATAGTGGACGCTCCGTGGTATATAAGGAACAACGATCTGCATAGGGATCTGAATATAAAAACCGTGAGAGAAGAAATCTATCATCAAGCAGAAGCGCATGAAATGAGACTGTTAAGTCACAAAAATGAAGAGATACCACATATATTACAACATATAAAATCGGACAAAAAATATATATGGGAGCTATATCTAAATCTGAATCGATTTGGCTGATATTTTGCACATCTTACGAAAGCCCCAAAATATTTGGCTGCCCGAAATTTTGAGAAAATACGTTGATAAATACGTCAATTATGACCAGATCGGTGAGAAATATATATGGCAGCTATATCTAAATCTGAACCGATTCTTTCCAAAATCAATAGCGATTGTCTTTGAGCCAATGTAAAACTCTGTGCCAAATTTGAGGACGATCGGACTTAAACTGCGAGCTGTACTTTGCACACAAACTTACATATACAGACAGACGGACTGACAGACAGACAGACAGACGGACATCGCTAAATCGACTCAGAATTTAATTCTAAGACGATCGGTATACTAAACAATGGGTCTCAGACTTTTCCTTCTTGGCGTTACATACAAATGCACAAACTTATTATACCCTGCACCACAGTAGTGCTGAAGGGTATAATAAAAACATAATGTTAAGATAACGTGAATGGGGAAGTTATTAGAATATTGTACCTACACCGAAAGAATTTTCTTCGTAAAAAGAGCGAAAAATTTCGTTAAAAGTACGAAATTTGTCATTGTTTTACAACCAAAGAAACTTTTCATTAAAAGTACGAAATATTTCGTACTTTTTACGAAGAAAAGTTCTTCCAAAATTCGTAGTTTGTAAGAAAAAAATTCGTACTTTTTATGAAGAATCTTCGTACTTTTTATGAAGAATCTTCGTACTTTTTATGAAAAATCTTCGTACTTTTTATGAAACAATTTCGTTCTTTTTATGAAAATGTTTCGTACTTTTTATGAAAAATTTTCGTAGTTTTTATGAAAAATTTTCGTACTTTTTATGAAAAAATTTCGTACTTTTTTCTGAAAAATGTTCGAACTTTTAGAACAAAAATTTATAGTCGAAAGTGCATTTGGTCGTAGTTGCAAGTGTGAAAAATGACATCACTACTTTACATCTTAAGTTTTTGAATAATTTTTAGTTTTATTGCTTCACTTTTATTCATAGCGCGCTATCACCCAAATGAGAAGTAGCATAGACTTGCATAAAAAAATAGAATAAAGGAATACACTCAAGCACATTATAAAAGACAATTTAATGCCACGAACGGAAATTTTACAACTTCAATGAAACTTCTTCGTTATTTCAAAGAAAATGTTTCGTACTTTTTATGAAGAAATTTTAACGCAGAATGTTTCGTAAAATATTCGTAAAAACTTCTTCACAAAATTCATGAAATGTGAAGAAAGTTTCGTTAAAAGTACGAACTTTTTACGAAGAAAAGTTAATGTAGAATGTTTCGTAGAAGTTTCGTATATTCGTAAAATGTTCTTCGTAAAATTTACGAAAATGAATGAAAATTTCGTTATTTTAATGAAGAATTCAGGAAGAATAGTTAATGAAGAATTCTTCGTAAAATTAACGAAGAGAATTCTTTCGGTGTAGGATGTCACAATGCACACACAAAAAATGATAGTATCAAACAGTTATAATTAGACATTAAAAAATACTTGATTAAAAAATTATTTGATATCAGTAGCAAATTTCAATTAATTTTTTAATTGATTCAATTAAAAACTTAATTGATGTTGATACAAAACTCAATTAAGTTTTTCATTAAAACATAATTATTTTCAATTACTTTCTTAACTGACTTAGTGTTTTTTGCCGGATTAAAAAAAATAATTGTTTGAAATAAATTGTTAGTTAAAAATAAAAAAGATATGTTTGTACGAATTTATTTCGGCATAAGTCGTCTTTTCAAAAAACCACACTTGAACCTTTTTCGGAAGGTTCAAGTGTGGTTCATTGTTGGGTTTAATTAACTGCCTGAATTTATTGATAATTGGTTGATAGTTTTGCTGCAAGTAGAGGATGCTGATGAGGAATGGGGTAATTCTGAAACGTGCGTCCATCCAACCATCTTGAAGTCTATAGGGCTTTGCCCAAATAAATTTGACAAACATTCTTTTCCTCTGTTGGTTAAGCTACACTTGTAGTTTAGTCAATGCATGGTTTTAATCTGAAATCAAAAAACAACAACAATGTTAGTTAAAAATTTAAAAAAATTCCATCACTTTTTAATTGACTCAGTCTTCCAAGTTTGTTTAAAAATTTAATTATATCAATTAATTTTTGAATTGAAAAAATTTTGAACTTTTTTTTTCTGTGTGGGAACGGAGAGAGGAAACATGATTGTTGTGATCACTTACATATCAATTTCATATCGACATATAGTATCACTAGGGTGTCCAAATAACTGGTTTTTTTAAAAGACGGTTTTCAGTTTATCCGAAAATTTAAATTTTTTATAAACCGGGTTTCGGTTTTTTATTTTGCTCAAAACCGGTTAACCGGTTAAAACCGAAATTATAAAAATTAGTGAAAATAAGTTTTAAATACTCATTTTATTAAAAAAATAATAAACAAAATTCATTGTAATAAAATTAACAATTTATAGAACATTGACAGGAAAATTGAATACCGTTAAAGAGCTCCTTTTGCGCTGAAAATACTCGTTGACTTATTGCATATATCCGACTATAAGTTTTCTAAAAGATTTTTTTTTTTTTCTGAGGACCGACATTTTAGACAAGCAAATAAAAAAGATTTGAGATAATGTTACAACGCTTCTAATAAATTCGGGTTTATTTGCGCTCAAAGAAAGGACTTTACAACTAAGTGGAAGGTCGTTTGACTAAAATATCTTCATTTAATTAGTGAAACTGTGTTGTAAGCAGGGCTGTGGAGCCGGAGTCGGAGTCTGAAGATTTTGCTGGATCGGAGTCGTAAAAATTTTGCTCGACTTCGACTCCGGCTAAACCAAATTGAGTCAAAATTTTGTTTCTATAGAATATTTTGCAAAATTTTATTTCTATAGAAAATTTTGCAAAATTTTGTTTGTTACACATACACTATAAAAATTTAAGTCACAATTTTATTTCTATAGAAAATTTTGCCAAAATTTTATAGTAATAGGTTTTTTTTATTAGAAAATTTGGTCAAAATTTTATTTCTATAGAAAATTTTGTCAAAATTTTATTTCTATAGAAAATTTAGTCAAAACTTTGTTTCTGTAGAATATTTTGCAGAATTTTATTTACTACACAAACATTTTTCTAAAATTGTATTTTTATTGATAATTTTTCTAAAATTTTATTTCTGTAAGAAAAAATTGTCAAATTTTATTTCTTTACAAATTTTCTAAATTTTTTTATCTTACTGATGCTCACTGATACTCACTGCTATAAAAAATGTATTCAATATTTTATTACTATAGAAATATTTTTTTATATAAAATTTAGTCAAAATTTTATTTCTATAGAAAATTTAGTCAAAATTTTGATCTATAGAATATTTTGCAAAATTTTATTTCTATGGACAATTTTGCAAAATTTTGTTTGCTACACAATTTTTTTTTAAATTGTATAATAGTTGATAATTTTGTCAAACTTTTATTTCTATATATTTGGTCAAAATTTGATTTCTATAGAAAAGTTTGCCAAAATTTTATTTCTATAGAAAATTTAGTCAAAATTTTGTTTCTGTAAAAAATTTTCCAAAATTTTTTTTCTATATAAAATTTTGCAAAATTTTATTTACTAGACAAAATTTTTTCCAAAATTGTATTCAGTGAGCATACAATTTTGGAAAAATTGCTACTAAGTCGAAAACTTGTAGAAATGACTCAAATTTTCAATTTTTTTCAATGAATGAATCATAAATGCATTTTTGCGAAATTGTCTAAACAATTATAAATATTTCCCAAATATTGCCCGAGTTTTGTAGAAGTCTGATTTGAGATTTTATCAAAATGTAGATCTAAATGCAAAGTTGTGCAGAGTAACATATATCATAATCGGCCCGCCCGACTTTAGTCTTTCCTTGCATTTTTATTTTTCGTTAAAATTGTGTTACGTCCCATAACGTTAGATTTAAATTTTAAGTACATAGATTTTGTAGAAGTATATACAATTTTGTCTAAATCGATTCAGACTCAAATTCATGCATATGGAAATAATTTTGGTCCACAAATACATATACTGTTGGTATCTTCTCATATTATGATGGGTATTTATATCATTATAAGTCGAGCTGATGAAAAATGATGGAGTCGGAGTCGAGCAAAATTGGCTCGACTCCACAGCCCTGCACGCTCACAAAAACTCGCTTCTGTAACATATACTCCCAAACATATTTTGCTTCAAGCATATACATTTTTGGGTATTGCCCAAACATTTATATGTTTGATCTCTTCCAATATATAATATGTTTGAAAGCATATTGGTCTAAACAATATATGTTTGGGTAGTCTAAGTTCCAAACATTTTGTATTTTTGCATCCAAATTCAATAATGTTGTCTTCCAAAAAACAATATGTTATTATGTGAACATATAATATGTTTGGAAGCATTTTGCACCCAAAAATATTATATGCTTAAAAAAATTCTCCCAAACAATATTGTGCTCAAAATTTTATTTATTTATTTATATATTTACAATCATAATGAATTATGAAAATAAACAGGTAATATAGGTGCTAACAACATAGGTTTTCGACCTGAATGCTCAAAATTTTGTTTCTGTATTGTATATTCCCCCACATCTTTCTCACTTCCACGAGATTTTTTAGTTCTTAGCACCTTTTTCTGTAATACAAACATTGTAGAAGAAATTATTCAATTGTATGATTGTTTTATTTTAATTTTACCTTTTGCCGGACGGGGATTCGAACAGCGGACCACACAGTTTGTAAGGATCAAAGAAGTAGCTGATCAATTGCCCAAGGGAAAATAAAATGTTAATTTTGTAATAACAAGCAACAACCACCAACTTAATTCAATATCGCTCCCTGTTAAATAGCGCTCCAAGCTACTAAACACATATATGTTTATAGGCTATTTCTAAATTAATATATGTTTGCAACCAAGCATATTATATTTACAAACATTTTATGTCCCAAACATAATATGTTCTAACATATTAACATATATGTCCCAAACATGTTATGCTAGTTTATGAACATTATATGCTTGCACTCAAAAATATTGTGTTTAAAAATTTGTGTTCCAAACATATAATGTTTATAGCCAAACATATGAAAAACAGTCTTTTTCATCCGTGTGGTTGTAAGTACACTACGAGAAATGGATCAACCCTAGGACCGCTACAGAGTTAGTCCCTGGTGTGTATGGACCAGTCACAGATCTGGTCCAAGCGTATGGAATTGACCGGTCACTTTAACATGGGTTTGTCATTGGCTGGGAAAATTTACACTTTAGGACACGACTTGGACTCATCCCAACAAAGGACACGTCCTGGAACGACTTAGTAGGACTACCCCATAGACAACTGCCCATGAAACAGTCTGGGACAAACTTTTAGGACCCTGTTTCCATACGTATGGCACCAGAAACCAGAAATATGTTGAACAATAAATAAATGTGATAGTTTTATTGTAGTTAAAGTGTGGATTCAAAAAGATTTTATGTTAATATCAAGTGAGTATAAAAATCAATAAATCATATGACAATTAATGTTGATAAACTGGAGCACTAGTACCAGTCCTGCAAAGGGTCAATTAGTGGCAATTTGCACTAATTTCCCGTAGGGTAGTCATTTGTTTCTCACCTTCAGTATGTCTCTGCAAAAAGTTCCACTTTTGGAAGAAATATATGAAAAATAGAAAGAAATTTCGTTGAAATACAGAAAACCGGTTAACCGATGATAAAACCCCGGTTTTCGTCGTTAACCGAAAATGCAAATTTTTTCATTATCCGGTTTTGGTTTGTGTAACTGAATCCGGTTAATCGGTTAACCGGTGTCGGTTTTGGACACCCTAAATATGACCAATTAAAATAAATAAACAATTTCATAGTCCTTACAAAAACAGTTGTTTTTCACTGTTTAAAAGAACAAGGGTATTGTTATGATCTTTTGAGGACAGAATTATTTCCCAAATTAACCAAAATCCTAAATATTATTTTAAAATAACTGTAAATTTGTCAAACTTTTATCTAAACCCATCCAGCAAAAAAAGCGTCCCCAAAAAAGCAGTGAAAATGTTCTTTTTGGATCCGGAAGTGGTGCAAAATTGACGCAGAAGCGATGAATTTAACATGGGCTTGTCATAGGACGGATGTGCACCATTTCAACAGCCGCTGCACTGAATTTGCATCACTTCTTAAAGTGTGAAGTGAATCCAATGTGTTGGATGTAAATTAAGAAATTTTGTGATATTTTGACGAATAAATAATTTTTAAAATTTGTTTATGATTTTTAATGCATTATAACGCTTGTCTGGAACGTTTGACATCAAACAATTTCAAAAAATCGCAATTTTTCTAAAAAGGATTTAGCATTTTTTCGGCAATATTTAAATAATTTGCACTATTTTATTAATTCTTAGTCTGTTTTTAACCTATTTGAAAATAAATAATAAAATTTCCCTTTAAAAATATGAAAATGCGAGTTATAAAAAATTGACTTAAATAAACTTCCTGTGCAGTTAAAATAAAGAACATCATAGGGAGGACATTTTTGGAAGTGCTTATAAAGTTGTGCCTTTAGAAGAACTTCCATTTTTTTGCTGGACATTTAAGATATAACTGTGCTTCTATTTTATGTCTTGTTGTTTATTATATACTATTTTGTCAAGTTCATTTTATGTTATTATGTTGAAAGTGTATTTGAAGCAGGTTAAATGAGATTAGAGGTCATATTGAGAATTACCATAACATTAAATATAGACTTCGAAGTACGAATATATAGTAAGTTTTTGGTTTCTTTTTTCTTTTCAGGTAACTACAAACTCTAGATCGAAAACATTTTTAAATTAATTTGAAGGTAATTTCTAACTCACATCAATTTTAATTTTGTATTACTTAGCTTGTATGTAAAAGCTAAATACGTTTGAACATTTACTGTCATCTTCATCTGAAGAAGGTCTGGTTCAATACCAAAAACAAGAACTTTTAGCTGTATATTTACCAATGGTACACTTCATTGAATGGTTAAATCTTATGTTAGGTTAAAGTGGCAGCACGATTAAATTTCAGACTCAGACTATTCAGTCCATTGTGATACCACATTTAACTAAAAGTACCTATTACATATGGGCACTAGATAGGGTCACGGCCTAAAGGAAAAAAAGTTGATGCGGTCACCCCCCAGTTTTGTAGCATATTCAAAGACAATTCCAGAACACCAAAACTTTTTATTCCGTGCACCCTACGACCCCCCGAAATACAATTTATTGTGTTATGTCGTCAATAGAAGTCCGATCGAAAAGAAACGCATATCGTTGTTCGTGGTTGATCAGGGGCTGTATTTCGTGCATTGGTCATTTTTGACTCCGACGTCAAATTTGATTTTTAATTTTTTTATTTCGCTTCGTATACCCCTATGATGCCCATTTCTGATAATTATAAAGATCTTAACAAAATATGAAACTTTTGCTTTTGAAGTATTTACTAATATTCATAAACAAAAAAGTTACAGAGATTTTAAAAAGTCAATAGGTCACCCTACACACCACCAAATAGTTTTTGCTGTCATGATCGTTATGCTTCAAAATTAGAACTGCTTACTTTCGTTTTTAAATACAGTTTTATTTACTTATATAGGCAATTTTTCCTCAATAAAAGACATGTTTTATTAATATATTAAATATATTTATTAAGAATAAACAGCATCGAGTGTCCTTGAAATATTAGTTTATTATTCCAATATTTCCAATTTCCATGTAATGTTACCAACTGTAAAACGTAATGCTTTTCTTCTTCTTGTTCTTTTCACTTTTAAGAAGATGCTGCGTAACGATTTTGTCCTCCTTTTACAATTTCAATACCTACAAATATAACAAATCATAAACCAATTTTTTCACAGAAGGTTAGCGCCACTGTATGAATGTTACCCGATAGTTGAAAATTCCAAAATGAAGACGAATGAAGGGGTTGTTATTCTGTTGGTATTTTCTTTTTTATACACCATCACGAACATTGATAGACTTATTGTTTGTTATTTATGTTAAATAATTTTGAAAAAATTTCTCACTAATTTAAAATAACAAATATTTTATTTGTTATTTAAAGGGTGGTTAAAATTTGAAGGGCCGATATTGATTTTGAATAAAACACAAACTATTTAGGAAATTATTGTAATTTTATTTTATTATGATATATTGGTATTACTCAATTATGTATGGAACAAAATATCGGCCAAATGGGCGCCGCGACCTCGGTGGCACACCTTCATCCGATGGTCCAAATTTTCGATGACGCTGAGGCATAATGGACGTTCTATGCCGTTAATGTGCCGAATTATCTCATCCTTTAGCTCTTGAATTGTTGCTGGCTTATCGACGTACACCTTTTCTTTCAAATAACCCCAAAGAAAAAAGTCCACCGGTGTCAAATCACATGATCTTGGCGGCTAATTGACATCGCCATTACGTGAGATAACACGGCCATTGAATTTGTTGCGCAAAAGAGCCATTGTTTCGTTAGCTGTGTGGCAAGTGGAACCGTCCTGCTGAAATCACATATCGTCCGCATCCATATCTTCACAAATCGGACCATAAAAAGTTCGTTATCATCTCACGATAGCGAACACCATTCACAGTAACTGCCTGACCGGCCTCATTTTGGAAAAAATACGGCCCGATGATGCCGCCAGCCCATAAACCGCACCAAACAGTCACTCTTTGTGGGCGCATTGGTTTTCCGACAATCACTCTTGGATTCTCATTCGCCCAAATGCGGCAATTCTGTTTATTGACGAATCCACTGAGGTGAAAATGTGCCTCATCACTGAAGATGATTTTCTTCGAAAATTGATCATCCACTGTTGCCATTTCTTGGAACCATTCTGCCCATTCACGACGTCCATGGTTCAAATTGAGTAAGTCTGAAATAGAGAAATGTTAAATAAAATTCTGCCCATTCACGACGTCCATGGTTGAAATTGAGTAAGTCTGAAATAGAGAAATGTTAAATAAAATTCGGAAAAAAACTTGGCGTTTAGGTGTGGTTCACATTTAACATCGGCCCTTACAATTTAACCACCCTTTATTATATTATTTTACTATATTATTTTTTAACAA
This sequence comes from Haematobia irritans, assembly GCF_050003625.1. Classification (NCBI taxonomy): domain Eukaryota; kingdom Metazoa; phylum Arthropoda; class Insecta; order Diptera; family Muscidae; genus Haematobia; species Haematobia irritans. The sequence continues at coordinate 111,898,793 of NC_134398.1, read as the reverse complement.
TCTCTCCGTATACCATAACAACGCGATTCCAACTAAAAAAAAAAACAACCCACGCGCAAACATATCGATTACATCGATGACACGTATCGATTACAGGTAGATAAAAGAAATATAGGAAAATTTCCTATATTTTAACAAGTGTGTGTTCCTTAAGTTTTGAAAGGATTGAATACTTCTTAGTTCGAATGAACTAAAATACTTTTCTTGCTAAGTGTTATTCGTATGTATGATAAGCTTTCTATAATAAAGGAATCAAAATTATCGTTTTATAAGAAATTTTACTAAATTTGGAAACTTGGTTGTTGTTCGGTTTTTGTTTATTTTTACGAATGCTTTGTTATCAGTGAATAAAATTTTCTTGTTCAATAGTAAATTCTTATACCCAGCGAAGAAAACAATATTAGTAAAATTCCATGCCTTAACATATTCTAGTTAATGAACTATTCCTAACTGCTTTCAATTTAGGATTTTTTTACTGAAACAAGTAAATTGTATTATTTCCAACAAAAATTTAACTTAATGGAAATAAAATGACTAAACTAAATTGATAAACATTATATCCTTTAGATTCGAAGGCACTTTTTTCTGGGTGCACCAAAGGGAATTTCAATCAATCTGTGCAGGATTTACTCCTAGTACATTCGCCTTCATCCATTCCACAATCATTCGGAGGGCTCTCTGTATAATATCTCTAATTGTAGATGGGATTTTCACCCTGATTGCCAAAGCCACGTCATCAGCGTGGTGACGTACGTATTGACCGTTTTTCTGAAACTAAACTGTTTTATCACCTCCAAAGAAGAGGTGATAAAACACCTCCTTTGGGGAGTGCGTCTTTTCACATACGTTTGAATTTTGCATTGTATGAATGTTATTTTCTAGAGACATACAGTAGAAAAATTGTCTAAAAATTTCGTATGTTTCGTTTATTGTTAAAGAAGTTTATAAAACTGCATTTTAGTGCACGCCAATATAGAAAATATTTATACACCCTCAAAAAAATCGCTTCTGTAACATATACCCCAAAAACATTCTGCTTCAAGCATATACATTTTCAGGATTGGTCCAAACAAAATATTGTTTATATTTCTCAAACATATTATGTTTCACATCAGTCATACCCTGGTAGAAAAATATTTTAATGAAATTTTCTTTGTGTATATATATTTTTAAAGCGCCAATTGGTTACTTCCATTATTTTACTTGCAGCATACTCTGTTTATGTCCCAAACATAATATGTTCTAATATAGTAACATACACATATGGACAGAAAAATAGGTGTAAGTATTTTTTTAACCAGGCCATGGTTTTTATATTTAATGCTTTTTATTGAATATTTCGGATTAATGTATAAAGTAAATATATTTTGTGTATTTGAAAATTAGTTTAGAATTCAGATAGGAATTCAAGAACTTCGTCGAATTTTATATGGACAGTAAAATAGGTGTATATGAAAAAAAAAAAAAAAAAAAATATATATATATATATATATATATATATATATATATATATATATATATATATATATATATATATATATATATATATATATATATATATATATATATATATATATATATATATATATAAATTCGTACATGATAGTTAATGTTTGCAACAAGCATCAAACGAGGTCGTTTGTATCCTGTATATTCATCGGTATTTTTAAGGACAGCTTCAATTCCCTTAGGCATGGATGAAATTAACTTGCGGCAAATCTCTACCTGTATATTATACCATATTATACTATATTATATATTTTCCCACAATTGTTTTTTTATCTGCAGGGAAGCTTAGAGAGTTGTCTCTTGAGCTCGCCCCAAATGTTTTCAATGGGATTGAGGTCTGTGGACTGACTTGGCCACTCAACAACGTTCGAGTTATGATCCCGAAACTATTCCCTCACCAACTTTGATGAGTGTTTCGGGTCGTTATCCTGCTGAAATCTCCAAACATTGCATAGTTTCCTCAGCGTATGGTAGCATAACTGTCTCCAACTTATTTCATATACACCTATTTTACTGTCCACATAAAAATCGAATTTCTTGAATTTACTTTATTTGGCTAGTGCTTTCAAGTGGACGGACGTGTTGTGTTGGTGCTCCTGTTATAAATTATCTTTTCTGAAGAACTAAGCGATAAAACATCATATAATAGTAGAATATAAAAAAATATGTTTACTTTATAAATTAATCCGAAATATTCAATAATTGTTTAATTGGATTAGTTTACCCGATAATGGTGTCGATGGTCATTAAAAAACATAGTCTCAATTAAAAAAATAATTCAATTGATTCCTTGATGAAAGCGGATATTTATTCAGTTGGAAATTCTGAATTTCTATTTATTCCTTATTTCATTAAATGTGTCTCAATAGTTCCATTGAATAGAACTAAAAATACCGGAGTAATTCACTGAAAGGAAAATGTACGTCATGAGAACGAATTTTTACGTCCCGGTGACGAATTTTTCGTCAAAAATGAGCTAACGTAACATTTCATCCCGGTGATGAATTTTTCGTCATGGTGATGAATTGTAATTCATCACTGTGATGAACACTTTGACATCCCATAGATCACTATATTACGTCCAGGTGATGAAAATATTTCATATATGCGATTATGTATTTCGTATCTGCGATTATTCTCTTTCATCCATGCGATGATGAAATTTGTCATAAGTACGATTCTCCTTCGTCGTCGCTACAAATGCGATCGTCACAGCGATGAATGGTTTTCCTAAATGTGACGTAATCCGTTCATCAATATGATGTAATCGATTCATCCATTTGATTTTATCGATTCATTAATATGATGTAAACCGCTCATAAATTTGATGTACCGTATTTATCAATATAAGTCAATTTTGTGGTACGGAGGAGAAATTTATATTAATAAATGGACGAATATAGGTCCATTAGATAATTTCCGTCCTTATCACAAATTTGACTTATATGGTGAATAGGTTACATTAAATTGATAAATGGATTATCAGAAATATTTTCTACGACACTTATGTTAATAAACAACCATATTGTTTTTTTAATTAAATTTAAATTTTATTTATTCGAAATAAGGTAACATACAACTAACGAAATAAATACGTACATAAAATGTTTCATACAAATGCAAATATCTGCTTTTCTTCGAAAGCTGTTTGATTTAAAAAATTGATATTGTGAATTATTGTAAAATTTTTTCGATGCTAGTAGAATTTTGAACAAAATATAATTCACCCTTTTCCTTTTGAAAATTTTGTTCATTCAATTCGTCTTTCTCACAGAACGAAAATGTTGCGGCAATTATCTGTAAATTTAGAAATACTTCCATAAACAAATAACATATAAATGTTTATAAAACAATACATTTAAAATTACACTTGTTATCTTCGCTGGAACACTCCATTGTGTTCTTCGAAATAGTAGCGAATTATTTTTCTATTTTTTCTTGTAACGCAGACGCTTCTTCTTTATTAGATGAATGTTTTGTTCAAACATGCCTCTCAAAAAAAGAAGAAGAATTATACAAGGATAATGTCCCACAACCTGTTCGACTGTCTATGTGTTTAAGCAAATGATAACATTTTAAATGCTTAAAATATTTTTCATTTTTGTTAAACAATTTATTGCATATAACACTTCATGTCTTTTTATTCACTTTTTTGTTTTTGTTTTCACTTTCACAACTTTATTCAATTAGCTCTTTTTGGTGCAGGCCAACATCTACCACTGACATTTTGTCTGGTCAATTCCTCTCAAATGGTTCCTTAGGTATAGGCGATTTAATATCGGGGCTATATATAGCCGATATCTGATGACACTATATCTCAAATACTGTGCTCGAGATTTTTGAAGTTATTTAAGAATCTTATTTTGGTACCCCTTAGATGTTTTTATTATTGTATTTTAATATCTTATGTCCATTACTTCAGGATATATTGACATTTTTATACGACTTTAGAATTATTAGCGGTTATCTCTTATGGATAAATTTTTCGACGATATAAAACCACCAATGTATAGTATGACTACACATAAAATAACTGACGGTGTTTGGCAGTTTTTCCACCACAAATTTGCCTCTTTTTAAGAAAAACTATTTTTTTGGAATGTGTTCCACAAGTTAAATTAGTCCCACAAAGTTAAATTCGTTCCACAAATTTTAATTTTGCTTAGCCGAGACACAAACAACGAATTTAACTCGCGAATTTATCTTCACACCCTTCATGTGGAATTCATATAATGGGACTTCATATAAACGAAATTAATTTAAATCAAAAGTTAATTTTGGTTAACTTTCCCTGAAACGGGAAGAAAATAATTTCGTCTCATTGACGAAACTAGATTGTCAATGTGACGAACTACGAAAAGAACAAAAATTAACTTTGATGATTGTTTTCGTCACGCAGACTACCGAAATACTCACATGGACGAAACTTTTCATCGCATAGACGAAAACGCATTGATGAAACTGAATCGTCAATGTGACGAAAGCTTTTTCTTTCGGTGTTGAATCACTCAACCAATTTCATTTTGTATCAAATTTGCATTCTTAACTAAACGTGTTATTTTAAATTAAATTTACTTGCAATTACTTGTTCTGAACGTAATTGCCCAATTGTGTCTAAAACCCAAAGTACAGTGGTTTTGTGTTTTTTAGACATTGGCGAACACTTTAGACAAATAGCAAATTTTCATTAATTTTAATCTGAAAAAAAAAACAAAAAATAACATCGTTCTATGATGGATTGATAGAGTGCCTACAAATCGTAATTGATTTTTATTATTATTTCAATTTAGTCAAATCGGATTTGAGACTTATCGAATCTTGACATGTATACGATTATATCATCCTCACACTTCGAGCCGGCGTTATACTCTTTTGTTTGTTTTAATATCCCGGCTGTGAAGTGATAAAAGCCAAGTGCCGAACACCGTTTGTGATGAGCTCAGAAAAATAATTATTTTAATTTTTTTTTAACAAAAACATTTTTGAACAAGTAAAATAATGAAAGCAAACGACCCAACACCAGTATTAAGAATTTGCGCAAATATCCAAAATAGAAGAAAAGATGATTTATTCAAACACACGCCCATGCTTTGTTAACAGTTCGCTTGTTTCGGCCTCTTTAAAAAATTTCATCGAAGCGAAAATACAAGATCTTAACTAAATTCAAAAATTTGCATTGGAATTCTAAAGCAATAGAATGGTTACGCAGAAATTAGAAGTTGGAAGCTAAAGCTTCATTATTACAAATGCGATTTTGAGATATATTGTTTATATTATTTATGTGAGGTTATACTTTTGGGTGCGAACACAATAGATCATTAAATTTAAATAAAATTAATTTTTAGCTTCTGAATGGAATTTATAATATTGTAGAAAAGAAGTAAGTAGGCAGAGGTGACTGTACTGTACGAGACGTTTTAAAAAATCGATCTACGAAGACATATAGAACATTTCATTGAAGGAAATCTCTCCGGTATTGCCAAGATAAAATTTTTTATACACTGAAAACAATAGGCAAATAGTTCTTGTGATTTAAGGTGGGTACTATGTTCGTTTTTTTTTTACCAAAACATTAAATTAAAAGTGAAAATATATATACATATATATAAACAGAACGAAAAAATAATTTTATTTGATTAATCAGATCCAAATAAAATATTATAAAATATTCCTGCGATACATTTTTTTCAAGAATTCAATGTCCATAATTGTAGGCGTTTTATTGAAAATATATGCTAATTTGAAATGATAAAAAAACACTATTCAACAAAAATATCGTAGGCATTTTATCACTTACAAAACCGATAAAGAAATCCACTAGTCAACAAATAGGCCGTAGTAGTTTAATATCAATGCACAATTTGATGAAAATATCGTAAGCGATTTATCAACATTAAAAAAATCCTATTCTCGTTAAAAATGTCGAGAATATATCCGCCGTTTGGTAAAATATCGTCGTCAATTTATCAATATTCAACAAAAATAAAAATGTGGTTGAAATAAAGGACACTTTTACCAAACAAGAAAAGTTGTATTATTTCTATTTATTCAAATCGACGGCAGCTGGATGTTTCAACTCAAAATCGATTCCAATCTGTAAATAAGATTAACAGTTGTAAGGTATTAATAATAATGATAGTAACAATACTAGTAGCACAATAAATACTAAATCACAAAACAAACACTTAATACTTACTTCTTCCATTTCAAAATTACATCAATTGATGGGTATAATAGAATATGTATCTAAATTATTCCAAAAACTAACGGTTTCTAAATTCTTTTGCACATTTCTCATACGAAAGTGAGAACATCAATTTTTTCAGTTTTCTCTCTGGATGCTACAAATTAATGTGCAGATGTATATATGTAGGTGCGCAACATCAGAAATAAAACTGATAAAACACATACGATATTTTTATCGTATATTTATGATAAAATCATAACAATGTCTTTATCAAAAGAAGGGCGTTTTTTTATCAGAAATATTTAAAAACTCTATTAATAAAATCCTTGTACGTTTGGTCGTTGATATTCAAATATTATTGATCAAATAATCGTAAATTTTGCTATTGATAGAAATCAATTGTCTTGAGAAAATCGTACATAAGTCTAAGGCTACTCAGTTAATCCTAAATTCAAATAAGGTTCAAACATATGCCACTTGGAATGAAAAATAACACTGGGGAACAGTGGTTATGTTGATTAAGAACTGAATATCGTTTTTAAGGTTTTTTTGCTGAATCCAAATCTACACTTGGTTTTTTTCTATCAGCTCGATTTTTCAAAATATACCGTTATGTTCAAAATTAAGGCACTTCCGCTACATATATTGGAATAACTTGAAAACGGTTCAACATATTAAATTAAAAAAGAAATATATCAAAAAATCCCCAACAATGTTATCTTTAAGCCGTCTTTACATTGTTTTTCAATTTTCCAAGTAGTTTTAGAGATATCGTTCAAGTTTTGAAAAAAAATTTAAATTTTTAATAAAAAACAAATTGTTTGATCTTTAAAAATTCCTAAAAAATAAAAATGAGACAAAAATCACAGCTTTGCTCCTGAAATAGTTAGTTAAATATATTTCGAATAAAATGAGCTTTATTTCATTACAATCGGTGCACATCTTTTGATTTTGTTCACGATTTACTGAATTGATATAAATCGCGATTTCGGTACAAAATTTTTCTAATGGGTAAGTGTTTGTATGTAATAAGTTAGTTTTTTTATGGTTCTGTTGATTAAGAACTGATTACATTTTTATCAAGTCTTTTCTAATTATATTGTTATGTTTTTATATTGAGGCGTATTTAATTACCCAATAATTAAAACACAGTTCTTTTCAAATAACGACAATCTACAATTTATTTGTTTAACTGATTGGTTTCACTTATTTGCTCTACGATGTGTACTGTATAAACTTTAGCTTACGACTGACTTGACAGCTCTCTCCGCTAAAGGTTTATATACCGCGATATGACGATTTCGAATGTTCTCGCTAATTGGCCTACAACCTTCTACATTAATCTACTACTATCTGGTACGCACATATTTATCGGCTTATGTTCATTGTCTTGGCTATCGGGCGTTATTGTACAGGTGATATGGCGCACATACTTTTAGGCTTATGCTCATTGTCTTGGCTAATAATCTAGTGCATTCTACTATCTGGTATTCTACTATCGTGCAGGCATAACATAAGTGATTATGGTCATATTACTACAATTATAAGTAAAACAAAAGGCGTTACTTTTACAATGAACGAACACAAAATATGTTTAGGAAAGTACTAGAAAATAAAGAAATGACTCTAACAAGTTATGACGTAATTTTATAGTTACAATTTGAAATTTAAATTAACGGAAACTAATTTAAATAAACTTAAATCTAGAAATATCACATTCGTAACAATATGCACCACCGTGGTGCAATGGTTAGCATGCCCTCCTTGCATACCAAGGGTGGTGGGTTCAGTGGTGGATTATCCCCTCAGTAATAATGGTGACATTTCTGAGTGTTTCAAAGCTTTTCTAAATGGTTTCATTGCAATGTGAAACGCCGTTCGGATTCGGCTATAAAAAGGAGGTCCATTGTCATTGAGATTAACATGGAATCGGGCAGCACTCAGTGATAAGAGAGAAGTTCACCAATGTGGTATCACAATGGACAGAATAGTTTATGTGAGCCTGAAATATCGCTTTTTCAGTATACCGTGACGAAAAACGACTTTTCTTTTGACTCAAGTTTTGATTTTGACATAAAAACGAAAACAAACAGCGTCCTAAATCGAAACAAGTTCGCAATCAGAAAAAACCATGTCTGACCTGTACCGCGGGTGGGGTAAGACTTCCCTTTTGAGTGTTTCCAAATAATTAATTACTTGGTTTGCAGCACGTCGCCGAACATTATCGTGCTTTTCCAAATATTATGAGCGTTTATAACGTAATGCTGGGCTCAAACGCACTCAAGTGATCTTCAAACTTCTTCGGCTGTTCTTTGTCGTCAAAACCACCACTTTTGAAACGAGTTCATCAACGGTATTATTTTCGTGAGCGTAGTTTTCCGAAATTCGTTACTCACGCACCCTCACGAAGAGATTATTTTCGTGACTCATGCTTACAACATTTGATTGGTTAATCACTCTCATGCAGATTCACGCCGTTGCCTTCGAAGTAACTTAAGACTCACGCTGGAGTTACGATCCCACTTGAAAATATAGTTTCCACGGCAAAAATATAAAATGTTTCCCACAATGTTTAAAAATTTCCATCAACATTTCGATATTTTGATTCAACTATTTCTGTCAACAATAAAGTCAATTAATGTCAAAGTCAAGTTTTTGAATTTGATTTTTTTTTAACAAAAAGGTTAATTCATATACAGAAAACTATTAACACTGACGACCATAATATAGTCGATAGTGCACATTCCGAAGCTATTCTCACTTTTACTTTACTCACAATTAAGCGTGATATATTCGGTATTGCCACATGTGGTAATACATATTTTGAGAGAACTATTTTTTTCGCTCAAAATATGAAACCAGTACACTGTGCGATGTGGTCCCTTGTCCGCTTTGGTTTTTGTGGAGTTATTTTCGTAATTATTTGTTTAATGCTCGTAATCTTGGCAACAATATAAAATAATGATTTTGTGGTAGTTGTTGTTGCCTTTTTTTCGTATTGTTTATAATTCATGTCAACAAGAGAAGTAAACACCACAAAATAATTACTAAGAAAACATGTTTCTGATTAGGCCATCAACAGCTCACTGCGACGACTTTTTTTATTTTTTAACTGAGGCGTAGAAAATTTGTTTTGTTCGCACTTTTTGTAAATTTGACACTTCATATGTTTGTAATAAAGCTTCGTCTTCTTATCGTTTTTTCTACATATAAAGGGTGATTCTTTTGAGGTTAGGATTTTCATGCATTAGTATTTGACAGATCACGTGGGATTTCAGACATGGTGTCAAAGAGAAAGATGCTCAGTATGCTTTGACATTTCATCATGAATAGACTTACTAACGAGCAACGCTTGCAAATCATTGAATTTTATTACCAAAATCAGTGGCAGAAAATCCGCTTTTTTATCGACAAATTTTGTTCAGCGATGAGGCTCATTTCTGGTTGAATGGCTACGTAAATAAGCAAAATTGCCGCATTTGGAGTGAAGAGCAACCAGAAGCCGTTCAAGAACTGCCCATGCATCCCGAAAAATGCACTGTTTGGTGTGGTTTGTACGCTGGTGGAATCATTGGACCGTATTTTTTCAAAGATGCTGTTGGACGCAACGTTACGGTGAATGGCGATCGCTATCGTTCGATGCTAACAAACTTTTTGTTGCCAAAAATGGAAGAACTGAACTTGGTTGACATGTGGTTTCAACAAGATGGCGCTACATGCCACACAGCTCGCGATTCTATGGCCATTTTGAGGGAAAACTTCGGAGAACAATTCATCTCAAGAAATGGACCGGTAAGTTGGCCACCAAGATCATGCGATTTGACGCCTTTAGACTATTTTTTGTGGGGCTACGTCAAGTCTAAAGTCTACAGAAATAAGCCAGCAACTATTCCAGCTTTGGAAGACAACATTTCCGAAGAAATTCGGGCTATTCCGGCCGAAATGCTCGAAAAAGTTGCCCAAAATTGGACTTTCCGAATGGACCACCTAAGACGCAGCCGCGGTCAACATTTAAATGAAATTATCTTCAAAAAGTAAATGTCATGGACCAATCTAACGTTTCAAATAAAGAACCGATGAGATTTTGCAAATTTTATGCGTTTTTTTTTTTTTTAAAGTTATCAAGCTCTTAACAAATCACCCTTTAGTTTGTATTTTATTTTAATAATCTTATGTGGCCGAACTGAAAATTCCATTCTTTAGAATGGCAAAAGTTTTTTGTCCGTTATTTTTTTGCCAGTTACAACAAATTTAGAATGAATGGGATTACAATAATTTTAAATATATATTTTTTTTTATTTTTTAATATTTTTGTTTTGTTCTTCTTCTGTTGGAGCTTAACTAGGTGAAAACCCCCATTACAAGTTAATTTGCCTAAACAGTTATTAACAATTTCTTGTTTGCGCCATGATACGAGTATATCTCACAATTAACGCTGGGCTACTTCTAACAAAAACACAAATACCCATGTCATCTCAACAGTAGAATCGATCAGCCCATTTTTATACATGGTGGGACTTTCCTACTTGCTACAAATTTCTTAGAACGGATTCCGGAGACATCTTGGCTAGCTTTGCTGATAAAATAAGTGAACAATTTTTACATTCAACATCGATTTCCGAGGTATCTTCAACCAAAAAACAATTTAAATAAAGTATTTCAATGAGTTAATAGTTTTAGCAAGTACACTGAAAAAAAGCATGTCTGGTTCCAAAGATTTTGTCTTTACTTTAAAAATTTTGGTATTGATTCCGAGCCAAATAAGCGGAGAATACAACCCAGCAAAAACTCCTATTATCAGGTATGAGTACAAGTATGCCTGCGACAAATAGGTAAAAACTTCTTCGTACATATATCAGCAGTAATATTTTTACATGAGCATGACATTGAAGGAAGCAGTCGAAAAATAAGTACTTCGTCGCAAGCATACTAGCTCTCCAAAAATAATAGGTTTACCATAAATAGAATCAAAAAGAGCTAGTGAGTTGCTGCTCTCATATCTATTTATAGATTTTATTCTCTTTATATAAGTTAGTTTCGTATTCTCGGTATTTTATTACCCCTTTCTCTCCCTCTGTTTATATTTATGGTACAATTTGTACTTTGAAAATCTCTATGACGCCAGAAGGAATCGAACTCAGACCTTTTGTTTTGTAACACACTATACCCTACTCCATGGCATGGATTTATTCAATGATGTAATTTTACAATATAAATGATGTACTATACCACTTAAGAAAACAAGGGTATATTTTATTTGCATTATAAATTAATATGTTGCAATTTTTCTGAATGTAATTTCGCTACTACTAACGGTGCCCACAATCGCTGTAGGTTAAAAAAATGTGAAGAAAAAAGCAAAAAAACAAATATTTAATACGAATAAAGAACAAATAAATAAAAAAAATAAATTTAAAAATAGAGTCTCAGCAGGATTCGAACCCGGATCTCACGATATGATTTTAATTACTGGTATTAATAAAAGGAATTACTTTTGGTCTACACCGGTAAGTTATTATTTTTAAATCCCAGGTAATACTACAAGTAGTAAGTTTTTGATTACCGGTATTACTGGAAGAATCACTAGTGCTTACCCAGTTTTTGCTGGGAAGTAAGGATACTTTTAAGACACAATTCTTTCTTAAATTTGGGTTTTGTGTACTTGCTTCTAGGAAGTAATTTTAATGGTTGCAGCTGTGGTTGTGATGACCAAGTGAACATATTGGTAATAAAAATAATGTGGTTGTCATTTAAGATGATGATCTTGATGAAAATAATTTTGTTCTTGTTGTTAAATGAACAAAAAAGTTTTTCCCCAAACAAAAAGAACGTGGTCTACAATGTCTCTATTCAACCGTCGAACGGAACGGACGTGTTTTTCAATAGCGGATAAACTCATCGTAATAGGTACCTACTAAGAATTTCAAGTGTGGTGGGATATTAAGCCACCATGCAGCGAAATTCCAAGTCATCCACTGGGTTGCTAACTTCAGGGCCCAGTGGACGGGTATCGACTGGAGTTATAAATCTGGGCAATGACCAAGAGTTAGGCCCAATTAGTCGACCTGTAGACGGGTCGACAGGTGGCGACAATTTGACAAGTCGGACCTTTTCCAAGGTAACGGCATCAAAAGGAGGTAATCCCTCACGAAAGAGATTCAAAGAACGCAGAAATGCTTTGTTTATCCTAAAGAAATTAGGACCAGTCGACCCAAGCACGTTGTCGGCTAAACAAAGCGATTCCTTAAAATGGGCTCAAGGAATTCTTGAGGCTGGAAAAAGGGAACGATCACCGGATGAGCTGCCATCCTCCAAAAGGGATCAACGATCGTTTGCCTCAGTTGCTAAAGACAGCCTTGTGATGGCTATCATAAATAAAGGAGCATTGGACGGTATGGTTCCAAAGCAAAAATGGGGGGAAATTGAGAATGCTTTGTCTGGCGTCTACTCACAGGTGCTGGAAAAGTTTCCCGGCCCAGATCCTCGACACCAAGAGGCTGGTTGGTATCAAGGACGATTTAAGCTAGTCGCATTTGAGGACCAGAGGTCTATAGAATGTTTTAAAGCTGCTCTGATACTAATTGGTGAAGTTTGGGAAGGAGCTGCTCTAGAGTTAGTCGAGAAGAAAGACATACCGGCTAGACCAAGAGCACATGCGTGGATACCTGCAAACCCTCCTGACCCTGAATCTATTTTAAATAGACTGAAACAATGCAATCCAGATCTTCCAACAGCTGATTGGAAGGTTGGCCGTTTGGATGAAGTGGATGGGCCAAGACGGCATGCAGTGTTTATATTGAACACTCAGTCTTTACCACATCTAGCAAAGTCCCAGGGCCGTGTATGTTATGGCTTTCATTATATCCAAATGAAGATGTATAAAAACGATCAGCTAAAGGATTCAGAAATGGACAAGCCTCTGTCTGAATCAGAAGTAAGCGGATCCTCTTGCGAAGTCGAGGGAGATACCAAAGTTAAAGACATGGATAGACACCGTATGCGAGAGGAGCTTTCTATGGCCTCAGAACTCACCAAAGTTGAACCTATGGTTATTTGGGAGCCACCGTGGTGCAATGGTTAGCATGCCCGCCTTGCATACACAAGGTCGTGGGTTCGATTCCTGCTTCGACCGAACACCAAAAAGTTTTTCAGCGGTGGATTATCCCACCTCGGTAATGCTGGTGACATTTCTGAGGGTTTCAAAGCTTCTCTAAGTGGTTTCACTGCAATGTGGAACGCCGTTCGGACTCGGCTATAAAAAGGAGGTCCCTTGTCATTGAGCTTAACATGGAATCGGGCAGCACTCAGTGATAAGAGAGAAGTTCACCAATGTGGTATCACAATGGACTGAATAGTCTAAGTGAGCCTGATATATCGGGCTGCCACCTAACCTAACCTAACCTAACCTAACCATGGTTATTGCGAGAGTCACCGAGATCTCTGAAGAGAACATTCTTGATGACCCGATTGAAGCGGCTGATGTGACGGTTGTTGAAAATCTCGATGGTCCTACGGATCCTCCAGATAAATCTTCATCATTGTAAGGCTGCATGTGCTGCCTTAAAAGTTCTCCTGATGAAAGGGGACATAGATATAGTTCTTATTCAAGAACCATATGTTTATAGAAACAAAATATGTGAATTAAGTACTCCGGGGTTCAAACTATTGCAGTATACGGTAATGATGTAAATCGAGCCTGTATAATTGCTAAAAACGAGCTCAACTTGTTTCTGCTTCCTTCAATGTGCAATACAGACACTGTCGTTGCCAGTTTAGAAATAGCCAAATGCAAATATTGGGTATCTTCGGTCTACATGGGACATGACAGGGAGATGCCTCCATATGCCGTTAAGACCTTAGTGGAGGAGTCACTGAAAACAAAGACGAAACTCATTATGGGATGCGATGCGAATGCACATCATAGTATATGGGGAAGTAGTGATACTAATGCAAGGGGAGAGTCGCTAATAGAGTTTATTTTGCGTACTAATCTGGTAGTTTGCAAAAAGGGAGATGCCCCAACCTTTGTCACTAAAAACAGGCAAGAGGTTTTGGACATCACCTTGGCCTCGCAAGAACTGAATGAAATGATATCTGAGTGGCAGGTGTTAAGTGAACACAGCTTCTCAGATCATCGCTACATCAGTTTCAAATTTGATGTTCATACCACCAATACCATATTTCCGCCAAATGTTAGGAAAGCTGACTGGAATAGGTATAGGGAATCGTTCAATATGATGATACCGGAAATAACAGAGACAAATATGAGAAATGTGCAAGATATCGAACACGCAGTGGAGCGGATTACTAAGGCCTTCAACATCTCACTGAAAGCTGCATGCCCTAGAGGAAAGCCAAGGGGGAACATCGACCACCATGGTGGTCTACGGAATTAAGTAATATGAGGAAATCCTGCAGGAAGCTCTTTAACAAGGCAAAGTCCACCAGAACCCTGAGGACTGGGACGCTTACAAGAAGAATCTGGAAGGATACAAGCGAGAACTGAGAAAGGCTCAGCATAATTCTTGGTATGATTACTGCAGCAGTATTGAGAATACGTCCGAGGCTTCCAGACTACGGAAGGTTCTAGCATCCACCAACTCCGCTCCAGGTTTCATTAAAACATCGGAGGGCAATTGGACAACGTCCAGTGAGGAGACGCTGGTGGTACTATTGGACACACATTTTCCTGGAAATCAGACGGTTGAACCATGTACTGGCGGTGCCACAGTTGCTCAGCGGTCGTTTCCTGTCGAGAAAATTGTATCGGAAACTAGAATAAGATGGGCGCTAAATAACTTTGGACCATTCAAATCCCCCAGGCCTGATGGAATTACTCCGGCGGAGTTACAAGCTGTAACTGACAAAATTATCCCCTGGTTGTCGGTGATATATAAAGGATGTATCAACTTATCATATATCCCAGGAAAGTGGAGGGAAACAAAAGTCGTTTTCATAGCTAAAGCGGGAAAAGCCTCGAGGGCGAAGGATTTCCGACCAATCAGCTTATCCTCATTCCTACTTAAGACTCTGGAGAGGATGATAGATATTTATCTTAGAACTAGCATCGATTCAAGTTTGTTCTCGAAACGACAGCATGCATACTCGAAGGGCAGGTCTACTGAGACCGCACTACATGAACTAGTCAGCTTTATTGAAAGCTCACTATCTGTCAAAGAATACACAATCGTGGCGTTTCTAGACATCGAAGGGGCGTTCAATAATGTCCATCCGAGCTCGATATTAAATGGACTGACAACTCTGAATGTTGATCCATGTATACCAGTGCTGCCGCTACTACTTCAATCGAAGTATTTTGCTTCATTTTCACAACATTTTCTTCGTCACTCCTTCTTCCAAAAATCTGCTTCACTTTTTGTTCTGCTTCAATTTTTTAAAATTTTCCCCATATTACCTAATTGTTTTTCCTATTCCTTTAATTACGATGAACATAGCGATTTTAATCATTGAATTATTAACCGATGTGGACCAATTTTTGCATAGTTGTTAGAGACCATATACTTACACTATGTACCAAATTTCAGCCGGATCGGATGAAATTTGGTTCTCTTAGAGGCTCTGCAAGCCAAATCGGGGGATCAGTTTATATGGGGGCTATATATAATTATGGACCGATGTGGACCAATTTTTGCATGGTTGTTAGAGATCATATGCTGAAACCATGTACCAAATTTCAGCTGGATCGAATGAAATTTGCTTCTCTTAGAGTCCGTTTATATGGGGGCTATACGTAAAAGTGGACCGATATGGCCCATTTGCAATACCATTCGATCTACATCAATAACAACTACGTGTGCCAAGTTTCAAGTCGATAGCTTCTTTCGTTCGGAAGTTAGCGTGATTTCAACAGACGGACGGACATGTGCAGATCGACTCAGAATTTCACCACGACCCAGAATATATATACTTTATGGTGTCTTAGAGCAATATTTCGATGTGTTACAAACGGAATGACAAAGTTAATATATGGAAGGTATAATAAAATGAATTCTATTGTTTTGTTTTCAAAAATGTATGCTACTTCAATTTTATTCAATCTACTCCACTTTTTTCCAAAATCTACTTCACTCAATTTTTCACTAGCGGCAGCACTGATGTATACTCAGGCTGTTAGACGAACTGCTAATGAAGAGACGTATTTCAGCCACACTAGGACAAGCAAACATACAAAGGTATGTGAACAGAGGCACTCCCCAAGGAGGAGTTCTACCACCTCTTCTTTGGAATGTTGCTATAAATAGCCTTCTGGTTACTCTAGAAAAAGAAAGGATAAAAGTGGTGGCATACGCAGATGATGTGGCTCTGGCAGTCAGGGGAAAATTCCCATCCACAGTCAGAGATATTATTCAGAGGGCCCTCCGGATGACTGAGAAATGGGCGAAAGACAATGGTCTTGGGGTAAATCAAAGATCGCAAAACTCCCACGGTTAGGCCTATTTCCTTAGGGGGTATTGAAATTCCCTTTGGTGATTGTGCAAAATACCTTGGCGTTATTTTGGACAGGAAGCTGAACTTTAAGCTTAATATTGAAGAAAGGGCGAGGAAGGCAACTGTAGCTTTGTACTCGTGCAAAAAGGCAATAGGAAAAAAGTGGGGACTAAAACCAAAAATTGTGCATTGGCTATACACGGCAGTGGTTAGACCTATAATGCTATATGGTGTTGTAGTCTGGTGGCCGGCACTTCAGAAACCGACTGGTTTAGATAAAGTTCAGCGTATGGCGTGTTTGTGTATTTCAGGCGCATTCAGCAAGACAGGAACAAATTCCCTTAATGTCATGCTGCATCTATTGCCTTTAGACATTTTGGCCAAACAGTCAGCTGCAACAACGGCTGTGCGGTTGCGCGAACTATCGCTGTGGTCGGAAAAAGGTTACGGTCACATTTCTGTCCTCAAAATAATGCCAGATGTGCCTAACGTAGTGGATTACACTTTGGCGAGTCCACTTTTCGACAAAAAGTTTAAGACTCTAATCCCCAACAGTGAGGCGTGGTGCACACAGACCCCGGGGAATAAAGAATATATAGATTTCTACACTGATGGCTCCAAATTGGATGGACAAGTGGGGTTCGGAGTATATTCTAATGATCTGGAACTTCGAATAGCGAAAAGATTACCTAATCACTGTAGTGTTTTTCAGGCTGAAATATTAGCAATAAGAGAGGTGGCGAATTGGCTGAGAAGTAATGTTCCAAAAAATGTGGGCATTAATATATACTCAGACAGTCAACCTGCAATAAAATCCTTGGACTCTGTGTTCCTCAACTCGAAAATGGCCATCGACTACCGCAAATTTCTCAATGAGATGGCTGTGCAGTACAATATTCACCTAATGTGGGTGCCAGTCCATAGGAACATACCGGGGAACTGCGAAGCGGATGAGTTGGCAAGGCTAGGGACTACCTTACATATTCCAGGGGAACTAGAATTTGTTGGTATGCCCCTAGCTACCTGCAAGCTCATGCTGCGTGACAAGGCTGTTATGATGGCAAATGTTCGATGGGAGAATTGCAAGGGTTGTAACGACACCAAGCAAATATGGCCCCATTTCAACTTAAACCGCACACTAGATATGCTAATGCTCTCGGGACGTCAGATATCACTCCTGATATCTGCTATAACGGGTCGCTGCCTGATAGGCGATTTTGCAAAAACTATTGGCGCGAAGTATAATGACTATTGTATGAGCTGTCATGATGCGGAGGAAAAGGAATCAATTAAACACCTCTTGTGTGAGTGTCCTGCATTTTGTGTAAAGCGCAAGCAACTTTTAGGAGCATATAGCTTCAGATTACTGGCGGATCTGGAAAACGTTAACTTAAGCAGTCTGCTAATGTTTTTGGAACAATCTGTTTGGTTCAACAAAGAAAAATAATCAAGAAGGTTCAGTGGTTAAAACTAGAAGTGCCCATATGTAATAGGTACTTTTAGTTAATGTGGTATCACAATGGACTGAATAGTCTAAGTGAGCCTGAATCTGCCACATTAACCTGAGCCTGAATCTTAATCGGGCTGCCACTTTAACCTAACCTAACCTACAATGTATTAGACACCATGAAAAATGACACCATTAAGAAAATAAAAATAATATAAAACGTTCATCTTTTAAATAATTCCCTGTTTATTTGTGTTACGTGCCGTAACCATTCTTATACGTAGTATTTCGGTTCCAAAGATTTTGTCTTTACATTAATGAGATTTGTAGTTTTCTGGCCAGTATTTCATTAATCGAAACGAAGAATGCTTTAAAAAATCGGAAAATAAGGTTTTGAAACCGCCATGTAAAAATTTTTTGGTAAATTAACTATCTAATATTTCACAATGCCCCAGCAAAAAAGCGTAGTCAAAAAAAACAATGACAATGTTCCTTGTGGATTCTGAAATGGCAATGAATTTTACATGCGCATTTCTTAAGGCAGAAGTAATCTTTTCATCATCCACTGCATTGATTTTGGATAAGTTCTTCAGATTTGATTGAATGTCAGTATTTTCGATTCCATTTACAAATTTAGGGAAAAATTTACATTTCACCGCAATTTCTAAGGATGCTGAGAAATGGACCGGTGCACTTTTAAAATATTTCTTCTTTGATTGACCTCATTTAAGATATTTACATCTTTTCATAAATTGAACTAGACTTAATCATTGGCGTCAAATCATTTCTACTGCTTTAGCTTGTATTAAACTTATTTGTGTTGCAAGCGTTTCAGTTGGTTTCCTTTTACATCGGGGTGTTCACTTCATTTCTTCGTTAGTGTAAAAATTATTGTTGGCATTGTTGCTGTCGTTCCATTCATAGATGTTGCTTTTATTATCATTGCTATATTGGCATATTGTTTTCTTGCGGGGAATGACGCTGTTGAAGAAAATAGCAGCAGTCTTATATGGAAATGTTGCTTTCAATTGAATAAACAAGGATATGTTTTTATAAATATTATTTTTATACCCATCACCATAGAATGGTGACGGGGGTATAATAAGTTTGTCATTCCGTTTGTAACACATCGGAATATCGATTTCCGACTATATAAAGTATATATATTCTTGATCAGGGAGAAATTCTAAGACGATATAACGATGTCCGTCTGTCTGTCTGTTGTAATCACGCTACAGTCATCAATAATGAAGCAATCCTGCTGAAATTTTGCACAAACTCGTCTTTTGTCTGCAGGCAGGTCAAGTTCGAAGGTGCAGGTTTTGATATAGTCCCCATATAAACCGACCTCCCGCTTTGGGGTCTTGGGCTTATAGAAATCGTAGTTTTTATCCAATTTGCCTGAAATTGAAAATCTAGAGGTACTTGAGGACCATCAAAAGGTGTGGCGAAAATGGTCCGTATCGTTCCATGTTTTGGTATAGCCCCCATATAGACCGATCTCCCGATTTTACATCTTGGGTTTATAGAATCCGTAGTTTATATACAATTTGCCTGAAATTGGAAATTTATAGGTATTTTAGGACCATAAAGAGGTGTGCCACAAATGGTGAGTATCGGTCCATGTTTTGGTATAGCCCCATATAGACCGATCTCCCGATTTTACTTCATGGGTTTATAGAATCCGTAGTTTATATACAATTTGCTGAAATTGGAAATTTATAGGTATTTTAGGACCATAAAGAGGTGTGCCGAAAATGGTGAGTATCGGTCCATATTTTAGTATAGGCCCCATAAGAACGATCTCCCGATTTAACTCCTTGGGTTTCTGGAAACCGTAGTTTTTATCCGATTTGCCTGAAATTGTAAATATTCTGGTATTTTCGGATTAAGTTTTTGTCGGTCCATTTGGTAATGCCTCCATATAGACCGATTTCACTTATTGAGGGTATAAAAGCGCACTGATCATGAAAATTGCTTGAAACTCAATGTAAAATTTCCAGATTTTACTTCTCGGATGAAAATCTACACATTTAAGATTTCAAATGAAGACGTTATTTTATACTTTTCTTGCACACTTGCAAGAGTTGTTAATGATTCCTCTAAAACTCTAACAAAAATGGTTCTTATAAATCCAGAATCTGGGAAGTGTCCTCAAGCACTCCTGAAATTTCAATGGAAACCCTAGCCCGGCCGAACTTACTGCTGTATATACTTGTTTTTTATAAAATTTGTCTAGTTTCAAAAAAAAAAAAAAAAAACACATATTTTAAAAATTTTTGTCACATTCATAAGAAAAATTCGAATTTTGGAAAATTTCCGGGAAATGAAATTAATTGGATATATCCAACGAATTTTAAAAGGGCTCGTTTTGGATTGTCTACATGTTATGCCTTGGAAGTTGGGTTAGGTTAAGTATAGTGGCAGACCGATATTTCACACAGTGTTGAACTTCTCTCTTATCACTGAGTACTGCCCGAAGAAGGTTTGGTCGAAGTAGGGATTGAACCCACTATGGCAGCTCCTCCTTCTTCATTTGAATGACGAATTGCAAAAAAACTATAAAATTTACGTGAAAGTTTTAATTTGTAATTTAATTTCTTCTTAATTTTAATAAAATTTCAAGTGTTTCCTTTTTACAATTTTCACTTAAAACGGCCAAATAGTCCAAAAGAACTTCTTCGGCAGCGAAAAAATGATAGTGGATTCGGGAATGCTATTAAAAAGAAACAAGAAATGTTTTCAAAACAATTTCCAATTTGATTGTTATTAAAAGTACCTATCACACAATTTTCTTATTCCGATTGCGTCCAAATCCGAATAAAAATAGTGCAGAATAGCAAATATTCTGGGTTCTGGAAAGTACAAAAAGGGTAATATTTGAGGGAAAAAGTACTTTTCGCTAAATTTCGAGTCTTATGCAAAAAAAAAAAAAAAACAAAAAAAATAAAGCTTCTCTAAGTGGTTTCACTGCAATGTGGAACGCCGTTTGGACTCGGCTATAAAAAGGAGGTCCCTTGTCCTTGAGCTTAACATGGAATCGGGCAGCACTCAGTGATAAGAGAGCAGTTCACCAATGTATCACAATGGCCTTAATAGTCTAAGTGGGCCTGATACATCGGGCTGCCAGCTAACCTAACCTACTAGGAACTAGAGGTGTGCACGTGAGTAATAGTTTACTCACGCTCACTCACACTAAAAGAAAATCTGTAATCACGCACGAAAATTTCGTGACTCACGCGTGAATCAGCTGTATTTTTTTTCTGACCAAGGAACAATTTAGTTAAAAGGGGAAGAACGTTGTTAGAATTTCCTAATTTCAAGGGTTTTTCGTACACTTATTTCAAAAATATTGCAGTATCATAACAAAAATTTCATTCGAAGATTATTGTCAAGGGCTTCCTTTTGAATTCTAGCTTCTCAAGACCGTTTTTCAATCCCAGCAAAAAAATTTGGAAGTTCTTCCACAGGAACAACTTTAAAAGCACTTCCAGAAGATGTACTCCCAATGAAGTTCCCTATTTTAACTACACAGGAAGTTCTTTTAATTAAATTTTTTATAACTTGCTTTTTCATATTTTTAATGGGTAATGTTAACTTTTTTCTTTCAAATAGGTTAAAAACAGAGTAAGAATTCATAAAATGGTACAAATTATTTACATTTTTTTCGAAAAAAAATTTTTGAAAATATTTGAGCTCAGCCGTTTCAGACAAGCCTTAGGATCCATTAAAAATTATAAAAAATTATAAAAATTATTTATTTGACAAAATATCACACAATTTTTTAATTTACATCCAAAATATTGAATTCGAATCACACCTAAAGAAGTGATCCAAATTCATTGTACCGGCTGTTAAAATGGAGGAATTCCGTCCTATGACAAGCCCATGTTAAATTCATCGCTTCTTCGTCAATTTTGCACCACTTTCGGATCCAAAAAGAACATTTTCACTACTTTTTTGGCGACGCTTTTTTGCTGGGATGTTAACACTTTTTTACATACAAGTTTTAACATAAAAAAGTAATAGAAAATCAAATTTTGCTTATCAACTTCTCAATTTTAGTTTTTTTTTTTTAATTTTTAAATTCACTTACAAATATTACCGTAATATTGTTATTCTAGTACTTGATCGATGACTTCTTTTCTAGAAAGTGTACGCGAACATGCATTTGCAGTATACTGCAAACAACCCTTTAACCTTGTTAAAGACTTTCCCAAATATTAAAATATTATTGTACCATGAAAACGGTTCAAAACTGAGAACAAAAAAAGGTACTAAATCATTCGTGGTGGTACTACGGTACTGATCAGAGTGAAAAAAGTATTGAAAAAGTACTATAGTACTACATTTTCCATCCCTGATACTTACACAAAAGAACAGTTTCTTGGGCTAAACTCTAGTTTAGCTATACCTCTCAGATTGCTCCCAAAACTTCATAGATGGTAGAACTCTAAGAGTAGATTACAACAACATTTTTTCCCCCTGTCAGCTGTAACCGGGTAACCGGATATTCGGTTCTAAAGTCTAAATAAATAATCGTTAATAAAACCGGTTCTGATGAACCGATTACTTTGAAATATACATCTCTAGCAAGCTAATGATAACCCCTTTCAAATTATGCATAAATCGATCTATTCGATATATCCGGAACCGTTTTTTTTTTTCAAAATTCGCGTGTTTTTGTTTTTGCAAAATGTGACTTTCCAAACAAACGATTCACTACAACCATGTTGCCATAGCCGGTTTAAACCCCCTTCTGTTTTATTCTACCCGAAAAAAACAACTTTTAAATAAAAATTAGTATAATAGTTTACTATGTAAAAGTCCACATTTCACGGATACAATTAAATTCATTGGCGCATAACTCCGGTTCTGGCAGAGATATCTGCCTAAATGTAACTTTAGGGGAAAGGTGGAAGTGATGGCTAACCAACCGGTTACTTAGTACATTTACATCGAATACTTTTTGATTTATAGCAAGTTTTGTAAAAAAAACGGTTCGAAAATTCACATTTATTAACGTAGAACCTAGACCGATAGCCGGAAAAATTTGGGTCATACCTCATTTGAAAGGTGATACCTGTACACTTTTAGTGATGTACATATAAAAGTAATCGGTTCAGTAGAACCGGTTTTATTAACGATTATTTACTTATACTTTAGGCTCGAATAACCGGTTATGACCGCAAACCGGTTACTTGCTATTTCGACATAAAATTTAATTCTCTATCGACCCAAAAAAAATTTTTTTTGTGGTATAGCTAAACTAGAGTTGCTCCGTTTGTTGTTTTGGTGAAATGCACTAGCCAATTTGGTCATCGATAATTTTCCAAAGGAATGGCGTAAGATCTATGATTTCATCACAACGAAGAAATAATATGTCATCCCTGTCCTTTTAAGGCAACGAAAGTTGTCATCTCTTTTGCGTTTCTAGAGAAATTGCTGGTAGTTTACATTCAATGATCCACCACCAACATCAGTTTTACCAAATCGATTTGTTCGTTCGTTCTGAAATGAACCCACGTATTTCTCACCTATAAAATGGCTAATGAAGAGATAAACACCTGTTGTGGTGATGTCATAATTGTAGCGATTGATGTCGCTAAATCGACAATTTTATGGAGTCACTTAGAAGAAACCAAAGATTATAGATTTGAGGAAGATGGGAGATTGGCTTGCGTCATACCAAATGTTGCATTTACCAGATTAGTTTAATACATGTTTGTAATCTTTTTAGTTGTTTTACGTTTTTATTTTTTAAATGAAAAATTTAATTTTCTTAATGAAACAGTGTTAAATTTTCCCCTTTATGGAAATTTATTTCGTGCTCTTAATTTCTTTTCATTTGCATTTTAATGCTATGTCAATACTTGTCGTATACGCGTTTGGTTCGAGTATTAAACTAATGTGGTAAATGGTTTGATGTGCTCAGTAGCCAATCTCCCATCTTCCTCTTCTATAATCTTTGGAAGAAACAACAAACAAAACAAAATAAGCCCTCTATAAGTGGTTTTGGCCAGTGCTACGAAATAGAGTGAGGGGTGAGACATTGGCCATCGATCACTTGAATTTGCATATCAAAACTGTAATTAAGCTGTTTACCTATTGCCCGATAAAAAATATAATCATGTCTCAGACATTGTTGCTTGTGTTTGTTGTGGTTGTTGGATGGAAATATGGTTTCCCTCCAATATGTATTCCATTCGGGTTGAAGACTTTTTGGATGTCGGTAAAATCATAAGACAACATAAGTCCGTTATCGCTTTTTGGTGGTGCACGCTTGCTACTGGTGGTGGTGCTGACGGGTTGGTCATGTTAGTAAATGTCACTATAATGGTATCAAACACAATCAGGCTCACAAAATTGTTATATATTTGATTCCGATTCAAATATACGCACTTGGAGGTTGCATGGCAAAGGTTTTGTAATCTATGCAGAAAATTTAGCCGTAACTTGGACAAATTTGAATTTGTTATTGCTACTGTGCAGCTTTCGAAATGAAGAGAAAAAAGAATGTTTACATGAGTATACATTAGGCTTCTGAGATCTCACTGCTATTTTCCGTATATACAAATATTTTTTCCGATTATTATTAAAAAGATTAATTAGTTGCTTCCGGCACTAAAGATTTAATTGCTTTTGGTCAAAAGCTAATTAATTTTTTAATTGAGGCAATCAATTATTCATTGTATTATTGTTTATTTATTTATAATTATTTTTGTTTTAGATGAAATAATTCTCTTGCAATTTTGCAAGAGAAAATGACAAAATGATAAGCAATTGAGTGAACAAATTCGATGTCAAATCATGCATCCGATGTCAAATATGAGCAACTCACCCGCACAAAACTGCCACTCGGCCACACAAAAATTCATTTTTGTGTGTTTTTTTACTAACATTTTCTTCCACACCAGGTAAGGTTGCTTGATGGTGGTTACCGAAATCCGGGACATTGCGCCGTACATTCCGAGATTTGTCGGGACAGTCACATTTTTCGAAAATAGTTGCCCATATTTTATCACTTGGTAAAGTTACATAAATGCCAGGGTGTAGTCATAATTGTCAACAAACTCTGAAATTCCTAAATATATTGGAGCCTCTGAAACTTTCTCTCAAGATGGCTGCGATGATTTTAAATATTTTTTGGGAAACCTAAACTGGCATATTACTTTCTGGTTTGACAAACAAACTCAAGCTCAGAGGTGAAAATCGCTGCATCTTTTGTAGTGGCTTTCGATACTGGATATTGGATATCGCCATGGACATGGTTTTGGATATATTTGGCATCAGAGTTGCGGATTGTTATAATGTCACAAAAGGGTCTATGGTAGTAATAGGGATAAAATCGAACTTTGAAATGTTGACTTGACTTATACTTTGTTAAAATGCATTTCGCAGAAAAACGTGAATTTGAAATATATTTTTTTACATTTACTGCTCAAGTGACAGCTGATGATTCGAAAGGCAGTGATTTGATTTGTTTCTCATAGTGTTGAGATTGAATGAAATGGAACAAAATCCGACAGACAAGTGTACATTTAAAAAGTATGGAAAACCAAAACCAAAAATTGTTTTGAAAGCGATTTAATTTAAATAGTTTTCATTTATAAGAAATGTAAAAATTAAAACATATGCCTTGAGTAATTGAAATTCCGGGATATTTGACAAATTTTGTGAAAGATTCGGGACACTTCCTGGAGACGAAATTCCGGGACAATCCACGCGAATCACGGCCAACTGGCAAGCCTAACCCCAGGGCATTAGCCGACTTAAATTTAAAGTCTATACATTTTGTAGGACTCTAACAAATTTTATCCAGGTCGGGTCAGATTTAAATATATGTATATGGGAACATAAACCTTTATATACAGTGGGCAACAGCTTATTTGATGCACCTGTAGTTTAAATGTTCGAGTCGCTATAGTTTAAAAACTAAACATCCCAGCAAAAAAAAATTGGAAGTTCTTCCAAAGGCACAACTTTAAAATCACTTCCAGAAGATGCAGTCCCAATGATGTTCTTTATTTTAACTAACCAGGAAGTTCTTTTAATTCAATGTTTTATAATTTGTTTTTTTTTTTCATACTTTTAATGGATAATTTAAACTTTTTTGTTTCAAATAGGTTAAAAACAGAGTAAGAATTCATAAAATGGTACAAATCATTTAAATTTTGTCTACAAAAATGCTAAATCCAATATGAAAAAATTGTGAATATTTGAAAATATTTGAAGTCAAACGTTTTCGACAAGCGTTAGAATCCATTAAAAATTATAAAAAATTATTTATTTGACAAAATATCACATTGAATTCGGATCACACCTAAAGAATTGATGCAAATTCAGTGCAAAGGCTGTTGAAATGGAGTACTTCCGTCCTATGATAAGCCCATGTTAAACTCATCGCTTCTGCGTCAATTTTGCTACTCCAAAAAAAAAATAAAAGCCATTATGTACAGTGATATTCATAAAAAAAAAACAAAAAACTTAATTTATTTTTAATGTATTTTAAATTATATAATATAAGGCAGGAACTATGAATACTGCTAAATTTCATGTTACAGCTTATTTGATGCAGCAATAAATTTGAGAATTTTTTCTTGAAAAATATGAAACTTTTCATAGTTTAATACTTTGTATGATAACCTGTGACCTTTATAACTGCATTTAACCAATTTTTTTTTGTTTTTTTTTTGTTTTTACTAACCGTCGAACTGAACGTACGTGTTTTCTAATAGCGGAGTATTTCATCGTAATAAGTACTTATTACGAATTTCACGTGTGGTGGAAATAATAAACCACCATGCAGCGAAATTCAAAGTCATCCACTGGGTTGCTAACTTCAGGGCCCAGTGGACGGGTAACGACTGAAGTTATAAATTTGGGCAGCGACCAAGAGTCAGGCCCAATTAGTCGTTATATCGAAACAAATCGAGTTGGTATATGAGAAAGTCGACATTTTCTGACCGAGAGCATAAAATATTTATGATCAGATATATTATAAAAAACTGAATAAACTATTTGGGCCTTATTATTCAACCGTCGAACTGAACGGACGTGTTTTCTAATAGCGGAGTATTTCATCGTAATAAGTACTTATTACGAATTTCACGTGTGGTGGAAATAATAAACCACCATGCAGCGAAATTCAAAGTCATCCACTGGGTTGCTAACTTCAGGGCCCAGTGGACGGGTAACGACTGAAGTTATAAATTTGGGCAGCGACCAAGAGTCAGGCCCAATTAGTCGACCTGTAGATGGGTCGACTGGCGGTGACACTTTGGCAAGTCGAACCTTTTCTAAGGTGACGACATCAAAAGGAGGCAATCCCTCTCGAAAGAGATTCAAGGAAAGAAGAAATGCTTTGTTTATCCTAAAGAAATTAGGATCAGTCGACCCAAGCACGTAGTCGGCTAAGCAAAGCGATTCCTTAAAATGGGCTCAAGGAATTCTTGAAGCTGGAAAAAGGGAACGATCACCGGATGAGCTACCATCCTCTAAACATGATCAAAGATCGTTTGCCTCAGTTGCAAAAGACAGCCTTGTGATGGCTATTATTAATAAAGGAGCATTGGACGGTATGATTCCAAGGCAAAAATGGGGGGAAATTGAAAACGCGATGTCTGGTGTCTACTCAGAGGTGCGAAAAAAGTTTCCCGGACCAAGTCCTCGACAGCAAGATGCTGGATGGTATCAAGGACGATATAAGTTAATAGCTTTTGCAGACCAGAGGTCTATGGATTGCTTTAAAGCTGCATTGATGCTAATTGGTGAAGTTTGGGAAGGAGCCGCTTGGGAGTTAGTCGATAAAAAAGACATACCGGCTAAACCTAGAGCACATGCATGGATACCGGCAAACCCTCCTGATCCTGAGTCAATACTAGAGAGACTAAAAAAATGTAACCCAGATCTTCCAACCGCCGATTGGAAGGTTGGTCGTTTGGATGAGGTGGATGGACCAAGACGACATGCGGTGTTTATATTAAACATAGAGTCGCTGCCACATCTAGCCCAGACCCAAGGACGCGTAAATTATGGCTTTCATGATATCCATATGAAGGTATACAAAAGCGATCAGCCAAAGGATACCGAAACGGACAAGCCTCCGGTAGAGTCAGCAGTGAAAAAATCTCCTAGCGAAGCCGAAGGAGACATAAAACCTGCAGACTATGGCGAAAATCATATGCGGGAAGTTTCTACAGGCTCAAGCCTCACCAAAGCTGAACCGCGGATTGTTGCGAGAGTCACCGAGATCTGTGAAGAGGAAGCCCTTGATGACTCAATTGAAGCGGCTGATGTGACGGTGGTTGAAAATTTGGATGGTTCTACGGTTCCTCCAGATAAATCTTCACCATTGTAAGGCCGCTTGTGCTGCCTTAAAAGTTCTCCTGATGAAAGGAGACATAGATATAGTTCTTATTCAAGAACCATACATATATAAGAACAAGATCTGTGAATTAAGCACTCCGGGTTTCAAACTTTTGCATAATACCGGTAACGATATAAATCGAGCATGTATAATTGCTAAAAACGAACTAAACTTGTTTCTGCTTCCTTCATTGAGCAATGCAGACACTGTCGTAGCCAGTCTAGAGATATCCACATGCAAATATTGGGTATCTTCGGTCTACATGGGACATGATAGGGATATGCCACCCTGTGCCGTTAAGACCTTAGTTGAGGAGTCACTAAAAACAAAGACAAAACTCATTATGGGATGCGATGCAAATGCACATCATAGTATTTGGGGAAGTAGTGATACTAATGCAAGGGGAGAGTCGCTAATAGAGTTTATTTTGCGTACTAACCTGGTAGTTTGCAATAAGGGAGATGCACCAACCTTCGTCACCAGGAACAGACAAGAGGTTTTGGACGTAACGTTGACCTCTCCGGAACTGAATGATAAGATATCTGAGTGGCAAGTTTTGAGGGAACATAGCTTCTCAGATCATCGCTACATCAGTTTCAGATTGGCTGTTCGTACTTCAAAGACCATATTTCCGCCAAATGTTAGGAAAGCTGATTGGAATAGGTATAGGGAATCGTTCAATTTGATGATACCGGAAATGCCGGAGACAAATATGAGCACTGTGCAAGATATCGAACACGCAGTGGAGCGGATTACGAAGGCCTTCAACATTTCACTGAAAGCTGCTTGCCCTAGAGGAAAGCCAAGGGGAAAAAATCGGCCGCCATGGTGGACTACGGAGTTAAGTAATATGAGGAAATCCTGCAGGAAGCTCTTTAACAAAGCAAAGTCCACAAGAGCTCCGGAGGATTGGGACACTTACAAGATGAATCTGAGAGAATATAAACGAGAACTGAGACGGTCTCAACAAAACTCTTGGGATGATTACTGTAGCAGTATTGAGAATACGTCAGAGGCTTCCAGACTACGGAAGGTACTAGCATCCACTAACACCGCTCCAGGTTTCATTAAAACATCGGAGGGAAATTGGACAACGTCCAGTGAGGAGACGTTGGAGGTACTTTTGGACACACACTTCCCTGGAAATCAGACGGTTGAACCATGTTCCGGCGGTGTAACAGAGGCTTGGCGATCATTTCCTATCGAGGAAATTGTGTCGGAATCTAGAATAAAATGGGCTTTAAATAGCTTTGGACCATTCAAATCCCCCGGACCTGATGGAATTACTCCGGCGGAGTTACAGGCAGTGGCTGAAAGAATTATCCCCTGGTTGACGGTGATATATAAACAATGTGTAAACTTAGCATATATTCCAGAAAAGTGGAGGGAAACAAAAGTCGTCTTCATACCTAAAGCAGGAAAAGCCTCTCACTCGAGTGCGAAGGATTTCCGACCAATCAGCTTATCCTCATTCCTACTTAAGACCCTGGAGAGGATGATAGATATGTATCTTAGAACTAGCGTGGATTCAAGTTTGCTCTCGAAACGACAGCATGCATACTCGAAGGGCAGGTCTACTGAGACCGCATTGCATGAACTGGTCAGCTTTATTGAAAGCTCACTATCTGTCAAAGAATACACAATCGTGGCGTTTCTAGACATCGAAGGGGCGTTCAATAATGTCCATCCGAGCTCGATATTAAATGGACTGACAACTCTGAATGTTGATCCAGGTATACTTAGGCTGTTAGACGAACTTCTAATAAAGAGACGTATTTCAGCCACACTAGGGCAAGCAAACATACAAAGGTATGTGAACAGAGGCACCCCCCAAGGAGGAGTTCTATCACCTCTTCTTTGGAATGTTGCTATAAACAACCTTATGGTTTCAATAGAAAAAGAAAGGATTAGGTATAGGGAATCGTTCAATTTGATGATACCGGAAATGCCGGAGACAAATATGAGCACTGTGCAAGATATCGAACACGCAGTGGAGCGGATTACGAAGGCCTTCAACATTTCACTGAAAGCTGCTTGCCCTAGAGAAAAGCCAAGGGGAAAAATCGGCCGCCATGGTGGACTACGGAGTTAAGTAATATGAGGAAATCCTGCAGGAAGCTCTTTAACAAAGCAAAGTCCACAAGAGCTCCGGAGGATTGGGACACTTACAAGATGAATCTGAGAGAATATAAACGAGAACTGAGAAGGTCTCAACAAAACTCTTGGGATGATTACTGTAGCAGTATTGAGAATACGTCAGAGGCTTCCAGACTACGGAAGGTACTAGCATCCACTAACACCGCTCCAGGTTTCATTAAAACATCGGAGGGAAATTGGACAACGTCCAGTGAGGAGACGTTGGAGGTACTTTTGGACACACACTTCCCTGGAAATCAGACGGTGAACCATGTTCCGGCGGTGTAACAGAGGCTCGGCGATCATTTCCTATCGAGGAAATTGTGTCGGAATCTAGAATAAAATGGGCTTTAAATAGCTTTGGACCATTCAAAGCCCCCGGACCTGATGGAATTACTCCGGCGGAGTTACAGGCAGTGGCTGAAAGAATTATCCCCTGGTTGACGGTGATATATAAACAATGTGTAAACTTAGCATATATTCCAGAAAAGTGGAGGGAAACAAAAGTCGTCTTCATACCTAAAGCAGGAAAAGCCTCTCACTCGAGTGCGAAGGATTTCCGACCAATCAGCTTATCCTCATTCCTACTTAAGACCCTGGAGAGGATGATAGACATGTATCTTAGAACTAGTGTGGATTCAAGTTTGCTCTCGAAACGACAGCATGCATACTCGAAGGGCAGGTCTACTGAGACCGCATTGCATGAACTGGTCAGCTTTATTGTAAGCTCACTATCTGTCAAAGAATACACAATCGTGGCGTTTCTAGACATCGAAGGGGCGTTCAATAATGTCCATCCGAGCTCGATATTAAATGGACTGACAACTCTGAATGTTGATCCAGGTATACTTAGTCTGTTAGACGAACTTCTAATAAAGAGACGTATTTCAGCCACACTAGGGCAAGCAAATATACAAAGGTATGTGAACAGAGGCACTCCCCAAGGAGGAGTTCTATCACCTCTTCTTTGGAATGTTGCTATAAACAACCTTCTGGTTTCTCTAGAAAAAGAAAGGATAAAAGTGGTGGCATACGCAGATGATGTGGCGCTAGCAGTCAGGGGAAAATTCCCATCCACAATCAGAGCTATTATACAGAGAGCTCTCCGGATGACTGAGAAATGGGCGAAAGATAATGGTCTTGGTGTAAATCCAGCAAAGACAGAAATAGTCATGTACTGCAAAGATCGCAAAACTCCCACGGTTAGGCCCATTTCCTTAGGGGGTACTGAAATTCCCTTTGGTGAATGTGCAAAATACCTTGGCGTTATTTTGGACAGGAAGCTGAATTTTAGGCTTAATATTGAAGAGAGGGCGAGAAAAGCCACGGTAGCTTTGTACTCGTGCAAAAAGGCAATAGGGAAAAAGTGGGGACTAAGACCAAAAATTGTGCATTGGCTATACACGGCAGTGGTTAGACCTATAATGCTATATGGTGTTGTAGTCTGGTGGCCGGCACTTCAGAAACCGACTTGTTTAGATAAAGTTCAGCGTATGGCGAGCTTATGTATCTCAGGCGCATTTAGTAAGACAGGAACAGACTCCCTTAATGTCATGCTACATCTATTGCCTTTAGACATTTTGGCCAAACAGTCAGCTGCAACAACGGCTGTGCGGTTGCGCGAGCTATCGCTGTGGTCGGAAAAAATGTACGGTCATAGTTCGGTCCTCAAAGTAATGCCAGATGTGCCTAACGTAGTGGATTACACCCTGGCAAAACCACTTTTCGACAAAAAGTTTGAAACTCTAATTCCCAACAGTGAGGCGTGGTGTACACAGACCCCGGGGAATAAAAGATGTATAGATTTCTATACTGATGGCTCCAAATTGAATGGACAAGTGGGGTTCGGAGTATATTCTAAAGATCTGGAAATTCGAATAGCGAAAAGATTACCTAATCACTGTAGTGTTTTTCAGGCTGAAATATTGGCAATAAGAGAGGTGGTGAATTAGCTGAGAAGTAATGTTCCAACAAATATTGGCATTAATATATACTCAGACAGTCAACCTGCAATAAAATCCTTGGACTCTGTGTTCCTTAACTCAAAAACGGCCATAGACTGCCGCAAATCTCTCAACGAGATGGCTGAGCAGTACAATATTCACCTAATATGGGTGCCTGGTCATAGGAACATACCGGGGAACTGTGAAGCAGATGTGTTAGCAAGGCTAGGAACTACCTTACATATTCCAGGGGAACTAGAATCTGTTGGTATGCCTCTGGCCACCTGCAAGCTCTTACTGCGTGAGAAGGCTGTTATGATGGCCAATATTCGATGGGAAAATTGCAAGGGTTGTAACGACACCAAGCAAATATGGCCCCATTTAAACTTAAACCGCACACTAGATATGCTAGTGTTCTCAAGGCGTCAGATAGCACTCCTAATATCTGCTATAACGGGTCGCTGCCTGATAGGCGAATTTGCAAAAACTATAGGTACGAAGTATAATGACTTTTGTATAAGCTGTCATGACGTGGAGGAAAAGGAATCAATTAAACACCTCTTGTGTGAGTGTCCTGCTTTTTGTGTAAGGCGTAAGTGAATTTTAGGAGCATATAGCTTTAGATTACTGGCTGACCTGGAAAACGTTAACTTAAGCAGTTTGTTACTGTTTTTGGAGCAATCTGGTTGGTTCCACAAAAGTAAATAATAGAGAAGGTTCAGTGGTTAAGACTAGAAGTGCCCATATGTAATAGGTACTTTTAGTTAAATGTGGTATCACAATGGACTGAATAGTCTAAGTGAGCCTGAAATTTAATCGGGCTGCCACTTTAACCTAACCTAACCTAACCTATCTGGCATAGATTTTACAAGATGGCTTATAGTCTCAGGCGGTATTTTCTGCTATTCTTCCAAAAGCACATGTTTTAATCCCTCTTTGCTGGTAATTGAGTGTTTGCGCACATTTCTGTCCAGCAACGCCCATAGATTCTTAATCACATTTAAATCTGGAGGTGTCATTAAATGAGGACAGTTCCAAATTAACCAGGACTGAACTATTGCAGACTTGTGTGGGATCATTATCTTGGTAGTAACGAAATCTGTCACTAATGCCAAGCGAGCTACACGACCGTTGTAGTCATGCTGATGAAGAACGCGGCGAATTGTTTGGGCACTACATGTCTTTCCGATTTCCGTTTCTACTTCAGCAGTAATTTTTGGAGCGGACAACATTGGATTGGCTTTGATTTTACGCACTATAACAGGTTGGCTGATAAGTCCCCGGTCTAACAAAGAAAAACACATTTTTTGTCAAAATTCGTTTTTATTATTCAACATAGTTCCCTTCAAGAGCGATACAACGATTATAACGACCTTGATACCATTTTGGTAGTACTCCTTCGGTTTTGCCTCAAAACAGGCCTCAGTTTCGGCGATCACCTCTTCATTGCAGCCAAATTTTTCCCCTACGAGCATCCTTTTGAGGTTTGAGAACAAGAAAAAGTCGCTGGGGGCCAGATCTGGAGAATACGGTGGGTAGGGAGGCAATTCGAAGCCCAATTCATGAATTTTTGCCATCGTTCTCAATGACTTGTGGCACGGTGCGTTGTCTTGGTGGAACAACACTTTTTTCTTCTTCATATGGGACCGTTTTGCCGCGATTTCGACCTTCAAACGCTCCAATAACGCCATATAATAGTCACTGTTCCACGCTTCGGAGACGGTTCACCGGTCGCTGTCCACTCAGCCGACTGTCGATTGGACTCAGGAGTGT
Source organism: Haematobia irritans (assembly GCF_050003625.1). Taxonomy (NCBI): domain Eukaryota; kingdom Metazoa; phylum Arthropoda; class Insecta; order Diptera; family Muscidae; genus Haematobia; species Haematobia irritans. The sequence goes on along the minus strand of NC_134398.1, from coordinate 111,864,480 downwards.
AATGATGGAGCCATGTTTCATCCATTGTCACATATCGACGGAAAAACTCGGGTGTATTACGAGTTAACAGCTGCAAACACCGCTCAGAATCATCAACACGTTGTTGTTTTTGTTCAAATGTGAGCTCGTGCGGCACCCATTTTGCACAGAGCTTCCGCATATCCAAATATTGATGAATGATATGACCAACACGTTCCTTTGATATCTTTAAGGCCTCTGCTATCTCGATCAACTTTATTTTACGATCATTCAAAATCATTTTGTGGATTTTTTGATGTTTTCAGAGTCCGGAAACTCATTATCAAGCCAAGTTTTTGCTTCCACCGTATTTTTTCCTTCAGAAAACAGTATTTTATCAAAACACGAAATTCCTTTTTTTTTTTCATTTTTTCACAATAACAAAAGTTGCTTCACAAAAGACGCTCTATCTCACAAACTAATTGACTTACAGACGTCAAATTTTGACACGAATCATTTGAAGGTGGTACTATATAAAAATAATATGCATTTAATACTAGCGACGCCATCTAACATATGTGTCAGACCGGGAACTTATCAGCCAACCTGTTATAATGCCGTTCAAGCAAACATCATATATTTTTACACACTATTTTATTTCAATTTCAACATAAAGTAATTATTCCATATTTACATCGTGCCCATCAAATGTACAAACGCAGACATCATGTAAGTGCAAATAAAAATAAATGATACCATATAGCAAAATGTAGAACAAGAATCAGGTACATTGATTTTCAATTATACATTCCTTTTTTGTAAAAAAGTTTTGATTGATTTTTTATGTGTGATAGGAGGAGATCTGGTGGTCTAACATTCCATAATTAATATAAAGTCATCCAATACACCGCCAAGATTTTTGCATTTCTTACAAATCCCACAGGAGGTTCTCGCCACAGAGCAGCTTCGTTGGTGGGAGATATTCGACCAAAAGTGGTCGATATTGGCGACAATTTGTGAATTTTTTCCAGAACCACATTTGTCAAAAGTCGGAAAAAATCAGGAAAAAAGAAGAATTGGCTTGAATTCTGTGCAAGGAAAAATTCGTCAGCTTACGACCTTTAGGATAGAAAAATATTAATAAGAGAATACTCCACCACGACACGTGTTCAAGTTTGCTGGCTTACATCACTCAAAAGGCTAATTTCTCTGTGAGAAGAAGTCCATCGAAAACTACAATCCAATAGTCAAAAAGAAATATGTAATAGGACAAAATTACTCATTCTCTAAGCATCCACAAGACTAGGCAGCAACCACATTTTTTAGTCAATCAACGTAAGGCGAGCGAAAATGTTATAAACCTTTCTGCGGAGTGCTAAGCTACCAGCTATATACATGGGAAATAATAAGGTTCTCTCAATCACAGAGACTGTTATAAGGTTCTATCTAAGCATTGAGTTTGTGAATGAAGTGTAATTCTAGTATTAGTATTTATATGATGTACTCTTTTCTGGTTTTGTAATTGCATCATATTGAGAATTTTATTGATTCCATTTTGATCTCTATAAAGTCACTTATAAATGATAATTAAGGTTTTTGTTTTGCTACGGTGTTTCATTTTTCTATTGTTAGCCCTTCTATTTTGAATTTTTTACTTTTTCATTTGAATACCCTACAAACGAAAGTAGGCATATCTCTCTAGTTAGGACATTTCTATTTAACTTAGTTTCAACATATTTTTTTCTTTTAAACCTAAAAATCGGGTGATTCTAGAATTGTTCAATTAAGGGAAATTTATATTAAGATTTCGGATAATGAATCTATATATTTTGTTTATGCATTTGGATATTATATCTTTCTAAAATACCTTTACTTGGATAAACATTGTTATCTTCTAAAGTATGAATTATTTAAATAAATCAAATTTTTATATTATGAAGTGGTGAATTGTATGTGAAGTTTTCCTACAAAAACGATGAGCGAAAATAAGTTGGTTTCTGAGCTTCCGGTTTTTGGGTTCTAAAAATTGTGTGCCATAAGAACCAATGACAGGGTGGGTTTAGAGGCAGGTACTCCAATCAACACCAGCAGTAGCCATTAGATATATGAAATTTAGTCAATGCCAATTTGTGTAGTTTTTTTTCAGATATCTTGATAACTATATTCTTCGGGGCTTTGTTTTATTTTATCTAGTATCGCTGGGTCCATTTGTAACGTTAAATTAAACAGGGAGTCTAAATATTATTGTGTAATGTTGAACTGGAGTTCTGTAGTGGTGGGAAACGAACCCCCCAACCGACTTATTGGCTAGCTCAATGATGGCTCCCGCTTTTCTCACTAGCTCGGTTTTCTCCTATATTAAAATGGATATTTCTTTGAAATAATTTATAAACACATTCGTTTTCATTCACTTGTTATTTATTTATTTTGACTATATACAATAACACTAAAAGGTATATGCCGATTTTTCATTATCACTTGAGTTGTTCTTGTTGTTTTTTGTTGAACGTTTTTTCTAACATTGATTTTATATATGTCAAATTGTCTGCTAAATTTACTTTTTATTAATATTATTTATAATTTATTGTTATATGCCAAATTTTATTTTTGATTTTATTTTGCATGTTTGTTTTGTTATTTGCTTATCGTTTGCATTTTGCGTTCTTTTCTTTCTTGCCTACTCTTCCAGATACAAGCATGAGTCGTGAAAGCGATGACAATTTGAGTTCAATCAATTCACAATACACAGGTAATTATTGTTATTTTTTAATAATTATTACATTACATTATTTTTTTAATAATTAATATAGAATATATACATATATCATAATATCTTCATTTCTTATAAAATTATACAACGTTATTTTTTTTTAATTTGTATTTACTACTTACTTTAATTTCGTTGGATGACCTTTTCATTGGATACAACTGGCGTGGTTTAAAATGATTTAAAATTTTCATAACCGATAAAAATCAAACGCACATTTCATCCCATTAAATTATATAACCGTTAAAACAGCGTTCATGGGGATTAGATACTACATTTTTTTAATCACATCTTCATTTTATAGAATTTTATGACATTTTAATTATACCAAACGTCGAATAACTTGTTTTAGTGCAATAAAATGTAGGGTAAATACGATAATACAGCTTACTTTTATATTAGGCTAACTCAACATAGTAAGATGATTTCCAATTCAATGATGTATTGGTCAATCCTATCATAACTTATTAAGAAAGCAAATAAGAACCAGTACTTACTATACGTACCTCCATATAATATTCAAAAGAGTTTGGCAAGATCTTCTGAATCTGAGTCATACTATGAAGATGTGGTGTGGTTAATTAAGTAGTTAGTAAATTGATTTTCATTTTAAATTCTATAGGTTATTTTAATAGGCTTTATTATATCGCAATACTTGCGTGCAAACTTAACTATTAACTCTTACCCCCATTTTCATGAAGCTCTGTTAGTGCTACGTTAGCTAACGAACTTTTAAACCGAGATATCTACATATCTGTCATCTTGCGTATATATTCCATATGCCAGTTAGAAACTTAACTGCTGAAAATTTTTCAGTTAATGTTAACCGGAGAAAAGATATTTCCAGTTTTCTTTCTGTTAACTGCCAGTTAAAGCCTAACGGAGCTACATGAAAATGGCCATTAACAGAAAAAATATTACCAAAATATTTCCAATTAAAGAGTGAAGTGGAAAATTTTTTCAATTAATAAATTAATTGATACTATTAACTTTTTAAGCAAGATAGAAACATTAAGTTAATTTATTGAATGATTGAAAATTTTAACTTTTTAATTTAAAAATTGATACAATTAACTATTTAATGAAACTCGGAAGGCTAAGTAAAATAAAAAAGGTGATCGCAATTTTGTTTTAATTTTTAATTAAAATTTACTTCAAACCAGTGTTTGAATTTTGCTCAAAAATGAGCTGAAAAACATAAAAACCCTCTTTTATTTGAGTGCCGGAGCACACATGAAGCTCGACACTTTAAAAGGAGCGTGCCGAAATGACAGCTCCGCTCACAACTGCCAATGAGCAGCTCTTTTCAAAATCTCGTAGAAGTGTTCAATAAAATGAGGCTTGTTTTGAATTTTGTATACATAACTGAGATATCATATTGTTAATTATAAATATTTTTCTAGGGAAACAATTGGAAATAAAAATAAATAATAAACAACTATTGGAAAAGCAGGAAAACATTTGGAAATAAAAAAATATGAGAGTATGTGAAAAAGTTTAACAAAATACATAATAACCCCCATATTCATGAAAGTTAACGTAAACGTTAAATCTACTATTATCATACAAATTCCTTCGATAAAATGTCAGTAAATTATTGTGTATACACTCTTAGAAAAATATGTTTTTCATATATTCCGATATAAACAAAATGGGTTTCGGGCACATTTTAAAACAATATATTTAAGTGCAAACATGTAATGTTCCTAAACTAACACTAAATGTTTAGGACATCTATGCTAATATGTTGGAATATATTATGTTTGGGTCATGAATGTTTCATAAAAATCATATGTGTGAATGCAAACATGTATAAATTTACAAATTTCGACTAAACATACATATGTTGTGATATTTTATTCAAAGCGACAGAGAGAGTATAGAGAAAGAAATAGAGATGCAAACCGGGAGAGTTGACAAAAGATATCAACATAACACAGCAAAAGAATCAAAAGAGAACAATTTCTGTGAAACCGCTTGTATGTTGTTTTATGATAAGGCCAAAAATTTGATATGCTTAAGTCTAAATATTATATAATTTGAATAAAGAGAATGGAAATTCGCAACCAAGAGAATAGACATTTGAAAAACAAACAGCATATATTTTCGCCTTGAGAGCAGCATTTTATGTTATGTATGTGTGGACATGTGTTTTGTTTATCATTTTGGCATTATGGACACAATTTTTTTCTTGGTTCGTTAAAAGAAATCAGGGGTCTTCATAAAAATAACGAAAGGGCACTATACTCTTTTTAGAGTTGGGACAGTAAAATGAAATAAGGAGGAAATAGTGAAGTTTAGTTCCTCTTTATTAATAAGTAGTCCACGAGGAGTTGACGGACACCTTCAAATATAAAAGCGGGCATTAAGTTCGAGTTTTGCAGCTAAAACAATTTAAAAAGTTTATTTTCTTTAAAATGAATTATTAAAGAAAAATAAAAGGCATTTTAGAACGCCTAAATAAATTTATGTTTATATTATAAAATTATTTATGTATGTTTATACTCGACTCCATGTTCTTCTTTTGTTAGAGTTTTTGAATTCCTTCCAAATTTTAAAGTTTTGTATCAAAAACAGTTTTTTGTTACAACATTGTTATTTTTGCAATAAAAAAATAATATTTTATCCAAAAATCAGTCAATTTCGTTTATATCAAGCACTGTTACTGACTATAAATCTTTAATAACCCACATTTCGAAGTTTCATTATAAAAATTTAATATAGTATAAATATAAATGTGTAAATTAAAAAAAAAGTGTTCGGTCGGAGCAGGGATTGAACCCACGACCCTTTGCATGCAAGGCAGACATGCTAACCACTGCTCCACGTGCTCCACGTGCTCCACAAATGTATGTTTCTGTTAAATAATGTTATGTTTGCATGGGCTCGTGGGCGCTGCAAACTGCTGGTGACTATAACAGCTACGTAGCCCAGTGGATAGTGTGTTGGCTTACAAACTGTATGGTCCTCGGTTCGATTCTCCGTGCAGGCGAAAGGTAAAATTTAAATAATTTATAAAAGTGAATAATTTCTTCAACATTATTTGTATTACAGAAAAAGGTGCCAAGAACTAAAATATTTCGTGGAAGTGAATATTACGAGTATGTTAGGGAAGGAGCACAATCGTCTTTGGGAAAAATTCTTCCAAGCATATAATATTTTTGGGCTCAAAATGCTTCCAAACATATAATATGTTCACATAAAACAAACATATTAATGTTTCGGCAGTATCCAATAATATGTGCTTCCTGCAAAATATGTTTGGAACATATGTTAAAGAAGCGATTTTTTTTTTTTTGAGGGTGTATGAGCATAAATGTAGAGCGTCCCGGAAGGCGGTAATCGTCCATCTACGACCCATTAAAAGAAAAAGGTTTAAAAAACAATCAAGAAATTGTGGCATCTCCTTAACAACTGACTCTCGATGTTGTTGAAATATGTGGTATTGACACTTACATATAAAATTTACAAAAGCTTTAATATCGGAAATTAAGAAAAATTTTGTCTGCAAAGAAATTTTTGCACGTACAAAAATGTATATTGATAATTCGCCGTTGTCATATTTTCAAACCAATGAAGAGACTGGTAAATCTGTTTGCAAAAAATGTAATCGACCAATGAAATCATTAAAACTTTCAAATCTAAAGCGGCATCTTTTACAAATTCATCAAATAAAATGCGATGAGAAGCAAATAAAAGTTGCACTAAATGAAGAAAAATTGACAAGAGCTTTCATTGGACCACAGAAAACGGAATACCATTTAATTTTCTAGACTCTCCAGATAGGAAAAATATTTTGGATCCTATATATGAAGGTCTCGGAAATGTCGATAACGAAAGGACAATATTTTTACTAGAAAATGTATAAAATATACATTATTTTCTGTTACTTAGTTTGTTTTTTGTTTTATTTATATAACAGGTTGGCTGATAAGTCCCCGGTCTGACACATAGATGGCGTCGCTAGTATTAAATTCATATTATTTTTATATAGTACCAACCTTCAAATGATTCGTGTCAAAATTTGACGTCTGTAAGTCAATTAGTTTGTGAGATAGAGCGTCTTTTGTGAAGCAACTTTTGTTATTGTGAAAAAAATTGAAAAAAAGGAATTTCGTGTTTTGATAAAATACTATTTTCTGAAGGGAAAAAATACGGTGGAAACAAAAACTTGGCTTGATAATGAGTTTCCGCACTCTGCCCCAGGGAAATCAACAATAATTTATAGGTATGCAAAATTCAAGTGTGGTGAAATGAGCACGGGGGATGGTGATGGAACGCAGTGGACGCCCGAAAGAGGTGGTTACCGACGAAAACATAAAAAAACGGCAAAACGGTCCCATATGAAGAAGAAAAAAGTGTTGTTCCACCATGACAACGCACCGTGCCACAAGTCATTGAGAACGATGGCAAAAATTCATGAATTGGGCTTCGAATTGCTTCCTCACCCACCATATTCTTCAGATCTGGCTCCCAGCGACTTTTTCTTGTTCTCAGACTTCAAAAGGATGCTCGCAGGGAAAAAATTTGGCTGCAATGAAGAGGTGATCGCCGAAACTGAGGCCTATTTTGGAGCAAAATCGAAGGATACTACCAAAATGGTATCAAAAAATTTGAAGGTCGTAATAATCGTTGTATCGCTCTTGAAAGGAACTATGTTGAATAATAAAAACGTATTTTGACAAAAAATGTGTTTTTCTTTGTTAGACCGGGAACTTATCAGCCAACCTGTTATGTGCAATAAAACAAATGAATTAAAAACATACATAGTGGCTTATTATCTTGGTTTAATATTTAGAGGGTTACATACAAACTGTATACGAACACAATTAAAAACTCAAATCAGAACTCACAACGTGTTTGTCCGTTTCCATTCATTTCATTTGTATTTCAACTTAAAAAAACACATATGGCATCACCAATTTCAATTTCTGCAAAGATAATTGAGTATAACAAGATTAAGCATTGTGCTCTTATCAAGAGAAGACAAATGTCAAGGTGTAGAGGGCTATGAGAAAAAATATTGTTTTATTTGTCAATTTTTTCCAAAGCACCTCTGCCCAAGAATAGATTTAAACGGCAATATTCACATAAAATCATAATGAATATTTGCTTTAAAATACACATACGTTTTATTTTAATTTTCTACAATCGTTTTGGTACTGCTTTTGTGGGTTTTTATTCAGAAATTTATGAAAAACACAAATGTTATGATATTTTCCGACGCAAACGGCAGTACATTTGAGAGACACGTCGACGCAAACTTTATGATATTTTGTTGGCAGAGTCCTCTGGTGCTTCAGTTTTGCTATGACAAGACTGCATCTTCTTCTCAATTATCTTTGATTTCTGTCATAGATACTACTACATATTTTTTCTGTCACTTATGAAAGAGTTGTGTGAGCAAGAGTTTTTCATCTAAATTAGCTCGTAAAGAGACTGTTTTTCAGTGCCGCTCTTTCATTTTGGCATTTTATTCATACACCCTCAAAAAAAATCGCTTCTCTAACATATGTTCCAAACATATTTTACAGGAAGCACATATATTATTGGATACTGCCTAAACATTAATATGTTTGTTTTATGTGAACATATTATATGTTTGGAAGCATTTTGAGCCCAAAAATATTATATGCTTGGAAGAATTTTCCCCAAAGAAGATTGTACTCATTCCCTCACATAATTTTCACTTCCACGAAATTTTTTAGTTCTTGTCACCTTTTTCTGTAATACAAATAATGATGTAATCGAAATGGACTGAGCTTTTGGAAAAAATAATATTTATTCATTGCAAAAATAACAATTTTGTAACAAAAAACTGTTTTTGGTATAAGAGTTTGAAATTTTGGAAGAAATTCAAAAAATTTTGGAATTATTTGAACGAGAAACAAAAGAAGAAGTCGAGTATAAACATACATAAATAATTTTATAATATACACATAAATTTATTTAGGCGTGGACAGTTTTTTACTAGCATTTAACACCATTTCATTCAAAACTGATCGTGGTTTGTACTTAATTTCGTTTTTATACCCTGCGCCACACTGTGGAACAGGGTATTATAAGTTAGTGCATATGTTTGCAACACCCAGAAGGAAAAAATGCTCAGGGTGGGCTCCTGAGTCGATATAGCCATGTCCGTCTGTCCGTGAACACATTTTTGTAATCAAAGTCTAGGTCGCAGTTTTAGTCCAATCGACTTCAAATTTGGCACAAGTATGTGTTTCGGCCAGAAGCCAGAGTTTTACCCTAATTTGCTTAAAATTTTGCACAAGAAGAACAATTAGTACTGTAGTCAAGTGTGCCAAATTTTATTGAAATCGGTTCAGATTTAGATATAGCTCCCATATATATCTTTCGCCCCATATGGACTACTACGGTCCCAGAAGCCAGAGTTTTACCCCAATTTGATTGAAATTTTGCACAGGGAGTAGAATTAGCATTGTAGCTATGCGTGCTTAATTTGGTTGAAATCGGTACAGATTTAGATATTGCTCCCATATATAGCTTTCGCCCGATTTACACTCATATGACCACAGAGGCCAATTTTTTGCTCCGATTTAGTTGAAATTTTACACAGGGAGTAGAATTAGCATTGTAGCTAAGCGTGCCAAATTTGGTTGAAATCGGTTCAGATTTAGATATATCTCCCACATATAGCTTTCGCCCGATTTACACTCATATGACCACAGAGGCCAATTTTTAACTCCGATTTAATTGAAATTTTGCACAGGGAGTAGAATTAGCATTGTAGCTATGCGTGCCAAATTTGGTTGAAATCGGTTCAGAGTTAGATATAGCTCCCATATATATGTTTTTCTGATTTCGAAAAAAATGGTCAAAATACCAAAATTTTCCTTGTTAAATCGCCACTGCTTAGTCGAAAAGTTGTAAAAATGACTCTAATTTTCCTTAACTTCTATGACATATATATCGAGTGCACTGAAAAAACAGTGAATCCTTTTCCATTGAAAAATGAACTAAACTGTAGTAATATTGACCATGATTTAGCCCTTAAGATTTTTTTCAACTTGTCTAGTTTATAATTCTCTTAAATTTTAGTTCATCTATAACATTGTATTTTAGTGCATTTTTACAACACCATAAGATTTATATACCCCTACAAAGTTAAAAAGTCAGTATTATTGTGGTTTACTTGCTTATTTTTTGGTTAACAGTCTCTTTGAAATGTCGACGACTAAACTATTTTTAAATCAATCATTCCACAGTACAGAGAAATTAAATAATTAAAGGAACAACAAACAGTTTTACTATTATAAAAATTTTCATACATTAAAATTAAACTTTCTTTAAGCAAAAGTACTTTATTATAAAAACTTATGATGAAAGTTCTTAATACAATGTTTTTTGTGAATAAAAATTATGACCACGTGGAACAGAGAGTAGTTCATTTGAACTCGCTGTTTGGACATTTTGACTTATCCTTTTTTTATTCATCGTAGGTAATGTTTTCACATATCTTGCTGGAAAAAAATGGAAGCAATAATGAAAATTGTTAAAAATTAACACCATGTAATGAAATATAATTTTTTAATTCATCATTTTAGCTTGTAACTTACCATATTTAGGGGCATTTTATCAAATGGTGTATGGAATTCAACTTTTCTTTGGAAAATGTATCTCATAAAATTTGTACCTGAAACAATTAGAGAAATAATGAAGTATTCTATATAAACTCATAAAACTGTGTTGTTATCGATGTGAAGGATATAATAAAATAAATATTCTAGTTGAAAGAAAGCCAAAGTTTTAATATAAAACTTACCAATTCTGTATTAAATTGCACGCTGAGGGGAAATATAAAAAGTTGTCCAAATTTATATGGGTTACTCTGAAATTAAATATTTATTTTTTACATAAAATAAAATTATTAAATAGGTTTCCAAAAAATCTAATGAAAAAAATAATAATATGCATAAAAAAAACCAAATATTCTGGTTAACCCCAGACAGTCATCATTCGTCAAAATGACGACACATAATTTCATTTTCGATTTAAAATGCATTTTAGTCTATTGGGAAATGGTAAATGTAAGTTATACTAATTCGACCGTTTTATGAAGCTTTGTTTTATACTAATTAAAACCAAATTGAATAAGAAAATAAATTCAAGTTTCGCTCACGATGAAAATTATAGCGTCTTGAAATGAGCCGTAGTCAAAATGACGAAGGATGACGTTAATGTACAAAAACTAAGGATGGCTGTCCAGGGTTAAAAGAAAGTTAAAGAATACTTACCAATTCACTATTAAATTACAAGCAAAGGAGTACTAAAAATGTTTCCAAATTTTTAAGGGGTTATTCTGAAATTAAATATTTGGTTTTTACATTAAAAATATTACATTGGTTTCCAAAAAATTTTATTAAAGAAATATTAAAATAAGGTATTAAAAACCTGTAATTTTGATGATAAAAAGGTAAATATTCTAGTTGAAAGAAAGCCAATTTGTAAAAGAAAACTTACCAATTCTCTATTTTTTAAATTTGTTCGAATCCATCTGGAGTTGCTCTGAAATTAAATATTGCTTTTACAACAAAGAAAAATATTAAACTGGTATCCAAAAAAATTAATTAATAATAATATACATAAAAAATATTATTTTTAAAAGAAAGCCATATTAAAAAAAATACTTACCAATTTATGACTAAACTATACGCTGAGATATAACAAAAATTTTCCAAATTCATCTGGAATTGAATATTAATTTTTTACATTAAATAATAAAAATTCCAATACACTTTCAATTTCAACATATTTTCCTAAATATTCTTAATAACTTTTTTCTAAACCACCGATAATATATTAATAACTTTCATTTAAAAGGCTTAATAAACAAACACCAAAAATCTAAAATATTCCATGCCTTTATATTCCCTTGTTGCATACCTGCTTAAAAGATGCAACAACCCACGCCAACGCCAACTATACAACTGAAGCATGCCAAACAAAGCCAAAACATTCCTACAACAACAAAAACACATGTGCCTTTATTGAAAACAACACCTCATCCAGCCAAATAAACCATCCGCGAATAACAAACACACACACACAAACCACTAAATGAACAAAAATAAAAACAACCCCACGCTCATGTATACACAACAAAACTCAAGTAACATCATCTTTACATTAATCACATTCCACTATGCCGATAAAGATCTCTGTACTATGCATTAGTTCATCGCATCTGCTGACAATTTACTCTAAGAATAATATTCGTAAAGGCACACCAGTTTATGAACGATGAAACGCTTAACTTAAAATTTGCAAAATTTTCATGAAATGTTATCTACCATTTTTGACGAAAATGGCTATAAATTTAATTACATGTGAACTAAAAATATTTCATTGTGTAATTTTTTACCAACAATTATTAACAATAGGAATTGTCAGTAAGAAATTCCTATCCACTTTCAAGTTCATTTTACGTAAAAAAATATTTTCTCATACAAAAAAACCTTATAGTAAATTGCACTTATTATTTAGAAAATACTTTACATTTCACAAGTAGTTTTATAGCATGACAAACGAATTTTTAACTACTAGTTAAGAAATTTTTTAAGGAAATTTCCATCGTATTTTGTAGGCCATGAACTAAACGATTGCTACTTAGAATTTGTAAAATTTCCTTTCGAGTAGTTAATTTTCGTTGAAGATACGAAAAATGAACTAAAATTCTGGAAAATTCTTGTAATAAATTATTGTAAAAATCTTCTTAAATTTACGAGACACTTTTTTCTGTGTGATAAATCATAAATAAACTTTTGCGAAGTTTCCTTAAAATGGCTTCAGATTTAAATGTTTCCCATATTTTTTTACTAACATTGTGTTCCACCCTAGTGCATTAGCCGACTTAAATTTTGAGTCTATAGATTTTGTAGAAGTCTATCAAATTCTGTCCAGATCGAGTGATATTTAAATGTATGTATGTGGGACAAACCTTTATATATAGCCCCCAACACATTTGACGGATGTGATATGGTATCGAAAATTTTGATCTACAAAGTGGTGCAGGGTATAATATAGTCGGCCCCGCCCGACTTTAGACTTTCCTTACTTGTTATTCGTAAAGATGGGTACTATGTTAGGTTTTCGAGTTGAAAATCACTTTATTTTCGGGATTACTTTTTCTGAAATAATCAATATTTTAAATGAAAACATACATATTCCTGTAACTTCGTGCCTGAATCTAGAGGAACAAGAAACTCCACATCACTTGAGTTAATCTATCTGCTTTATATTGAACTGTTTTAATAAAGTAACCACGAAAATTTCAACGCGAAAAGCGAACATAGTACTTACCTTAATACAAAAAATTACTATAGAGTAACCACTGACGATAAATGCTATTATTTGTGGACTCATTTTTATGAGTTTCTCTATAAAGGATGGATAAACTGAAGGAAGATAGCTGATACGATTTGCTCAATGAAAAAAGGTTTTGGAATGAATGTGTTTGTTATACTTTTCGGTCCGGAGGAAAATAAGTCCAACAAAACACGTTGGACTCAAAAGAGCAAAGGGGTTACTGCGTTTCCCAACATCGTGTTATTTGATGAACTCGGCGGCAGTCATACACTGAAAAAACAGTGAACCCTTTTCCATTGCAAAATGAACTAAACTGTAGTAATATTGACCATGATTTAGCCCTTAAGATTTTTTTCAACTTGTCTAGTTTATAATTTTCTTAAATTTTAGTTCATCTATAACATTGTAGTTTAGTTCATTTTTACACCACTATAAGATTTATATACCCCTACCAAGTTAAAAAGTCAGTATTATTTTGGTTTACTTGCTTATTTTGTGGGAAATCCGATAATAAAAATTGGTTAAAAGTCTCTTTAAAATGTCGACGACTAAACTATTTTTAAATCAATCATTCCACAGTACAGAGAAATTAAATAATTAAAGGAACAACAAACCGTTTTACTATTATGAAAATTTTCATACATTAAAATTAAACTTTCTTTAAGCAAAAGTACTTTATTATAAAAACTTATGATGAAAGTCCTTAATACAATGTTTTTTCTGAATAAAAATTATGACCACGTGGAACAGAGAGTAGTTCATTTGAACCCGCTGTTTGGACATTTTGACTTATACTTTTTTCATTCATATCTTGCTGGAAAAAATGGAAACAATAATGAAAATTGTTAAAAATTAACACCATGTAATGAAATATAATTTTAATTCTTCATTTTAGCTTGTAACTTACCATATTTGGGACATTTTATCAAATGGTGTTGTTTATGCCAATATCGGTAAACTAACATAAATTGGATTGAATAATAATCGTAAATAATTTATTGTCCCAGATATATTAATTCCCAAAAACACGTTCTAAAATCCCCAATCGATTATTAGTACGTCAATGACATTTAATATTTTTTAACGAAATTATCGACAAACTATCATACCGAGATACAACTTCCGCCATAAAATCCTAAAAAGGAATACCTCGTTGTTCTGCTGTAACTATCGTACTGGTAAGATCGACAATCCTAAGAAAATAAAATCCAAAATTGTTTACAAAATCACAATATTTTGTTTCCATTTATTCCTCTCATTCTATTGTCCAATCTACACTTCGCAATCATAAAACCATCTGGAGTGAAAAGTTCCACTCTAAATATCTTTCGAGATTGTGGTCCTGTTTTTGCTTTGTACCTCCTTTTGAATACTCTCAGCTCTTCTCCAAATATATTGTGCTCCCGTGCTCCATAAACAGGTGTAAGGAATCTAACTCTTCTTTGGAAAACGTATCTCATAAAATTTGTACCTGAAACAATTAGAGAAATAATGAAGTATTCTAAATAAACTCATAAAATTGTGTTGTAATCGATGTGAAAGATATAATAAAATAAATATTCTAGTTGAAAGAAAGCCAAAGTTTTAATATAAAACTTACCAATTCTCTATTAAATTGTACGCTGAGGGGAAATATAAAAAAGTTGTCCAAATTTATTTGGGTTACTCTGAAATTAAATATTTATTTTTTACATTAAATAAAATTATTAAAAAGGTTTTCAAAAAATCTAATGAAAAAAATAATAATATGCATAAAAAACCAAATATTCTTGATATCCCTAGACAGTCATCATTCGTCAAAATGACGACACGTAATTTCATTTTCGATTTAAAATGCATTTTAGTCCATTGGGAAATGGTAAATTTAAGTTATACTAATTGGACCATTTTATGAATTTTTGTTTTATACTACTTAAAACCAAATTGAATAAGAAAATAAATTCAAGTTTGGTTCACTTTTTCGCTCACGATGAAAATTATAGCGTCTTGAAATCAGCCGTAGTCAAAATGACGAAGGATGACGTTAATGTACAAAAAATAAGGATGACTGTCCAGGGTTAAAAGAAAGTTAATGAATCCTTACCAATTCACTATTAAATTACAGGCAAAGGAGTACTAAAAATTTGTCCAAATTTTTAAGGGGTCATTCTGAAATTAAATATTTGTTTTTACATTAAAAATTTTACATTGGTTTCCAAAAAATTTGATTAAAGAAATACTAAAATAAGGTATTAAAAACCTGTAATTTTGATGATAAAAAGGTCATAAAAACGTAAATATTTTAGTTGAAAGAAAGCCAATTTTGAAAAGAAAACTTACCAATTCTCTATTTTTTAAATTTGTTCAAATCCATCTGGAGTTGCTCTGAAATTAAAAAATTAATTAACAAATAATAGTATACATAAAAAATATTCTTTTTAAAAGAAAGTCATATTAAAAAAATACTTAACAATTTATGAATAAACTATACGCTGAGATGTAACAAAAATTTTCCAAATTCATCTGGAATTGAATATTAATTTTTTACATTGAATAATAAAAATTTCAATACACTTTCAATTTCAACATTTTTTCCCAAATATTCTTAGTAACTTTTTTCTAAACTACTGATCATCATTTCGCCATCTTATATCTCATCCATATATTCCATGCCTATATTCCCTTGTTGCATACCTGCTTAAAAGATGCAACAACCCACGCCAACGCCAACTATACAACTGAAGCATGCCAAACAAAACCAAGCAAAGCCAAAACATTCCTACAAAAACACATGTGCCTTTATTGAAAACAACACCTCATCCAGCCAAATAAACCATCCGCGAATAACAAACACACACATACAACCCACTAAATTAACAAAAATAAAAACAACCCCACGTTCATGTATACACAACAAAACTCAAGTAACATCATCTTTACATTAATCACATTCCACTATGCCGATAAATATGTCTGTACTATGCATTAGTTCATCGCATCTGCTGACAATTTACTCAAAGAATAATATTCGTAAAGTCACTCCAGTTTATGAACGATGAAACGTTTAACTTAAAATTTTCATGAAATGTTATCTATCATTTTTGACGAAAATGTCTATAAATTTAATTACATGTGAACTAAAAATATTTCATTGGGTAATTTTTTACCAACAATTATTAACTATAGGAATTGTCAGTAAGAAATTGCTATCCACTTTCAAGTTAATTTTTCGTAAAAAAATATTTTCTCATACAAAAAAATCTTATAGTAAATTGCGCTTATTATTTAGAAAATACTTTACATTTCACAAGTAGTTTTATAGCATAACAAACGAATTTTTAGCTACCAGTTAAGAAATTTTTTAAAGAAATTTCCATCGTATTTTGTAGGCCATGAACTAAACGATTGCTACTTAGAATTTGTAAAATTTCCTTTCGAGTAGTTAATTTTCGTTGAAGATACAAAAAATGAACTAAAATTCTGGAAAATTCTTGTAATAAATTATTGTAAAAATCTTCTTAAATTTACGATACACTTTTTTTCTGTGTAGGTAGAAAATAATTATTGAACTGAATCCAGTTGATTGAGAAATATAAATAGTAAAACTGAATAGTGTTTTAACCCATTTCGCTAAGCTATTCGATTTTTCTAAAAGCTCTGTTAGTGCTTCGAAGTTGTAAACCGTACTATAGACAAAAGTTGCAGTTTCCAAAAAAACGATTTAGAACCACTGTGCGCCGTTCGGACTCGGCTATAAAAAGGAGGTCTCTTGTCGGGCAGCACTCAGTGATAAGATAGAAGTACACACCACTGTGGTATCACAATGGACTGAATAGTCTAAGGCTATGGTCACACTAGGCAAATGTTTGACAAAAATTAGTGTCAAACATTTTTCCAGAACCATTTTCCATATATCAGGATACGGTTTTTGAAAAATAATCAAACCATTATATATTCAATATGAGCTAAAAATGTCTGTTGGTTTGGCTGTGGCGGCAGATTCTTTTTTGATTTATGTCAAATATTTGCCTAGTATAACCAAAGCATAAGTGAGCCTGATATATCGGGCTGCTACCTAACCTAACCTATAGTGAGAAGTTCCCTCCATAAATGTTGCCAATATTTTTCTTGCCCTTGTCCCCAAATTAGGACGCTTCTGTCCCCAAAAATCCCCAATTTCTCCCAAAAATCGCCAATAAAGGTTGGTACTAAGTTCGAGTTTAGTCGCTAAAATCAAAAATAAATCAATACAAAAACATAAAATTATACCTCTTTGATGCAAATTTTATCATAACTTGAGAGGAAATAGAAAGAATATTAAGATATTTAAATTTAAAAAATTTACCCAAATTTAAGAAAAGTCCCCACCAAACCCCAAGCACCCAACTCAAAATGTTCGTTCCTATTCACGAAAAATATCTCCAATTTGGGGAAAATCCCCAAATACTGGCAACACTGGTCATGGAAGTGAGAAAAATGTGAGGGAATATATCTTCTTTGGGAGAAAATTCTTCTAAGCATATAATATTTGTGGGTTCAAAATGTTTCCAAACATATTATATGTTCACATAATAACATATAAATTTTTGGAAGACAACATTATTGAATTTGGATGGAAAAATACATAATGTTTGGAATTTAGACCACCCAAACATATCATATTGTTTAGACCAATATGCTTTCAAACATATTATATATTGGAACACCCAGAAAAAAGTGACCCCTTCTTTAAGTTAAAATGAACTCATTGTGAAGAAAGTTGAACTTCGTATAGCGCCAAAGACATTTTTATTTGTTTGAACGATGTGATTTTCGTAGAAATTAGGAATAATGCATTCCATATATTAGTTAACATTTTCCTATATGTATATACCACTATACTACAGAATGAAAAAATTTAACTAATTTGAATTCATATATGGAATTATTTTATTGAAATTTTTTCATTCATTTCGACAAATCTTACACATTTGTGGTAAAACTTTTACTTCATAATTAGAACTGCTTGCCTTCGTTTTTAAATACAATTTTATTTATTTCTATAAGCAATTTTATCTTCAATAAAAGACATGTTTTATTAATATATTGAATATATTTATTAAGAATCAACAGCATCGAATCTCTTTGAAATATTAGTTTATTATTCCACTATTTCCAATTTCCGTGTGATATTATCAACTGTAAAACGCACTTTTTCTTTTTCTTCTTCTTCTTCTTCTTCTTGTACTTTTCACTTTTAATAAGTTGCTGCCTAACGATTTTGTCCTCCTTTTACAATTTCAATACCTACAAATATAAAAAATCATAAAACATTTTTGTTGCAAAAGGTTAGCGTCACTGAATATTACCTGATAATTGAAGATTCCAAAATGAAGACAAATAAAGGGTTGTTATTCTGCTGGTGTTTTCTTTCTTTATACACTATCACGAACATTGATAGATTTATTTAAAAAAACGAAAAATTTTCTCACTAATTTAAAATAACAAATATTTTATATATTTTATTTGTTATTTATTATATTATTTTACCATATTATTTTTTAACAATCTCTCCGTATACCAAAACAACGCGATTCCAACTAAAAAAACAACCGACGCGCAAATATATCGATTACACCCACGCGCAAACACATCGATTACGATGACAGGTATCGATTACAGGTAGACAATAGAAATTTAGGAAAATTTCCTATATTCTAACAAGTGTGTTTCCTTAAGTTTTGAAAGGATTGCATACTTCTTAGTACTTCTTTCTATTATAAAGGAAGTCGCAATTATCATTTTATAAGAAATTTTACTAATTTTGAGGAAACTTGGTTTTAGTTCGGTTTTTGTTTATTTTTACGAATGCTTTGTTATCGGTGAATAAAATTTTCTTTTTCAGTAGTAAATTCTTATACCCAGCGAAGAAAATAGTATGAGTAAAATTCCATGCCTTATTCTAGTTAATGAACTATTCCTAACTGCTTACAGTTTAGGATTTTTTTTACTGAAATGAGTAAATTTTATTATTTTTCACAAAAATTTACCTTAATGGAGATAAAATGGATAAACTATATTGATGAAAATTTTTTCCTTTAGTTTCGAAGGCACTTTTTTCTGGGTGAAGAAATAAAATATATAAATGTTTGGGCAATACCCAAAAATTTATATGCTTGAAGCAAAATGTGTTTGGGAGTATATGTTACACAAGCGATTTTTTGAGGGTGTATGTGGCTACAACTTAATTGTAAACTTATTAGAAATAGGCCCAAAAGTATTAAAAGTTACCAAAAAGAACCAATGAGTTTGGTTGGTTAGTTATATTTTTACACACGGATGAAAAAGACTGTTTTTCATATGTTTGGCTATAAACATTATATGTTTGGAACACAAATTTTTAAACACAATATTTTTGAGTGCAAGCATATAATGTTCATAAACTAGCATAACATGTTTGGGACATATATGTTAATATGTTAGAACATATTATGTTTGGGACATAAAATGTTTGTAAATATAATATGCTTGGATGCAAACATATATTAATTTAGAAATAGCCTATAAACATATATGTGTTTAGTAGCTTGGAGCGCTATTTAACAGGGAGCGATATTGAATTAAGTTGGTGGTTGTTGCTTGTTATTACAAAATTAACATTTTATTTTCCCTTGGGCAATTGATCAGCTACTTCTTTGATCCTTACAAACTGTGTGGTCCGCTGTTCGAATCCCCGTCCGGCAAAAGGTAAAATTAAAATAAAAAAAAAATCATACAATTGAATAATTTCTTCTACAATGTTTGTATTACAGAAAAAGGTGCTAAGAACTAAAAAATCTCGTGGAAGTGAGAAAGATGTGGGGGAATATACAATTGGGCAGAAGCAAAATTTTGAGCATTCAGGTCGAAAACCTATGTTGTTAGCACCTATATTACCTGTTTATTTTCATAATTCATTATGATTGTAAATATGTATATAAATAAATAAATAAAATTTTGAGCACAATATTGTTTGGGAGATTTTTTTTAAGCATATAATATTTTTGGGTGCAAAATGCTTCCAAACATATTATATGTTCACATCATAACATATTGTTTTTTGGAAGACAATATTATTGAATTTGGATGCAAAAATACAAAACTTAGACTACCCAAACATATATTGTTTAGACCAATATGCTTTCAAACATATTATATATTGGAAGAGATCAAACATATAAATGTTTGGGCAATACCCAAAAATGTATATGCTTGAAGCAAAATATGTTTGGGAGTATATGTTACAGAAGCGATTTTTTGTGAGCGTGCAGGTATTTCAACTTCAAAGTACAGACTATGTGCTCGTTCTGTGCACAAATTAGCGAGCTAAATTCGTGTCTCGATTAGCAAAATTCAAATTTGTGGGACGAATGTAACTTGTGAAACGCATTCCAAACAAAACAAGTTTTGTTTAAAACGAGGTAATTTATGGCCTGTTCCTGTATATCGAACGAAAGCTTTCTTTCGTATTCCAAACGAAAGAAAATTGATTTTTATTCTTTTATTTCGAAAGGCAAGTCACTTCATATTTTGTTGTCGAGTAATAAACGAACATATACAATAAGTGTCACGAAAAAAGTAAAAGCATTGTTAACAGTTCAATGAATTCTCAGGCAAAAAATTTAAAAATACTCATTTTTAATAATCAATGTATTCTCATACAAACGAATCGAACTTTCAAAAATAGAAAAACCCAAATTCATTCGAATTCGAGTGACTGCCTTTCTTTCGAACTGGTTTTCGTTCGATATACAGGAACAGGGCATTAGTGCTGGAAAAAGTACCAAATACCAATCAATTATCAATTATTTTATATGCTTTGGTGGTTTTATATAATCGAAAAATGGAGCCATAAGTGATAAACGGTAGTAACTCTCGTCGGATAAAAAATAATAAAATAAAAACATTTAATAGGTACGAAAATAAGATTCGTTACTAACTTCAAAAGTCACATGTACATTATTTATGATATAGTCACCAGATATCGGGTATATATAGGTCTGATATTGGATCCTCCATATCCAAGAAAGAAATTCTTGTTGAATTGACTAGGCCAGATCTGTGCTATTTATCATCGCTACAATGCATATTATTAAAAAAATCATAACTTATTAAAACGTATTTACCAAAAAAATAGATTTTATGTAAGAATCCATATATTTATGTACACACTTGTGTTTGATCAAAAACGTCATAAATCCTTAATTTAAGCACAAAAAATCTTTGTGCTTATGGCAACAACCCCTCATTTCACTGTCGTCAAAAAATAAAAATGTTTAACTCATTAATATTAAATATACAAAAACCCTCCATGTTGAATAGAAAGTTATAATTAATCCACATAAACGTTAATTATATGTACACACAAAAAAAATTTTTTCTGATTCAATCACGAAATTAATTGATCCAATTAATTTTTTAATTGAAATGTCTTCAATCACGAAAATGATAGTATCAATCACAGTTTTAATTGGGCATAGAAAAAAATCTTGATTAAAAAATTAATTGATTTCATTACCAAATTTCAATTAATTTTTTAATTGATTCAATTAAAAATTTAATTGATGTTGATTGCAAAACTCAATTAATTTATTAATTAAAAAAAAGGTAACTATTTTCAATTACCTTTTGAATTGGCTTAGAATTTTTATTTGGATTAACAATTGATTGTTTGAAAAAAAAAAATTTAATTAAAAATTTAAAAAAATGTTAATCACTTTTTTAACTGACTTAGTCTTCCGAATATGATTAAAAGTTTATTGTATCAATTAACTTTTTAATTAAAAATTTTAAAATTTTCAATCATTGACTTAATTAACTTAATGTTTCTATCTTGATTAAAAAGTTAATTGTTCCAATTAATTTATTAATTGAAAAAAAATTCAACTTCAATTAACTTTTTAATTGGAAATATTTTGGTGATATTTTTTTCTGTGTACACAGTGTCCCAGAAACATCTACAAAGATCACTGGGATTGAAGTAGAATTACTGTGCTAACTCACTATTTGTCATCACGACAACACGAAGAAAACGTTATTGGATCGGCTTAAACTCTTTACATATCTGCTATCAAACGCCTGCCATTGTTATTTTACTGGATTGCTTATCTTACCATTGGGATCAATGACCAATTGATGCGGGAGCACCAGCACCACATTTAACATTTAATGTCACAACAAATCATTATGAAATGTAATCCACAACATCTCCTCCCATAATCCCTTGATTGTCATAATAAAGCTCTAGTGGCTTTTAATAATAAGGGGGTTGTGGGGTGAATATTTGGTTTGGATTCCTTACCAGCTTTCTATGGATCAAGTGACGAATACTTAACCATAAATAGATCACGAGATCGCCATACATTTCCATCTCATTTGAATTTTGATATCTTACGGAAATTCGATTAACCACCATTTAATTATAACAGTCATGCCTAGCTTTTCAATTGAATTGATGTTCTAAAGCAAAGCGAACCTGGCTTTGCGGTGTCCGTGTGTTTGTTCCAGGCGTGGGCGCGCAAACCCTGTAATGTTTATGTAAAACTAAATAGAATCACACACAGATAAGATAGTATTAGCAGGTTTAATGGTTCAAATGGCGTTGTTGACATATTGGCCCACATGCATCCATCACATAGCAGGCCAACGATCGTAAGACGGGGGCCAGATTGTGAATGTGAATGTCCTCAATCTATTTAGAGTGCACCATATGGGCGGAAATTATAGCATTTGGGTATTCCTTTGGAATGCTTTCCACTTGATTGCATTTCCAAAGTGGTTAAGATTTTTCGATTCGAGAAATTGGCAAAGTGGGATGATTGTGAAAAAGCGCACACCGCCCATACGCCGAGAATGCAAATGCGGGCATGCGTTATACGAACTGCATTGGATGTGTCATCCCATCATTTCCACCTCTAGCATTTGCATAGATGCACCGTTTTGTCGTTTGTGTTTAATTTCAAAGATTAATGGAGCGATAATGACAAATGCGATTTGGCAAATTGGACTTTCTCGTTGTTTGACATCACCGCGCTGATCGCGGTTCCATAATTCTTTTTGTTATGTTAATCAAAAGTCTATCACGATCGTATTTCATTGGAAGCAGGTATTTTTCATTTGTGTCGTGACGTTCGTTTGAGTATTAAAATGATTGATATCAATCGATGGTATCGCTATTAGACATCCAACATTAACATCAAGGAGTGGTTGCAATTTTAGCATATATCGAATTACTAACGATAATTGGATGTTGCAGACAAAAGTTGTTGGTTTTAAGGGAGGTAAACATACACCTTTTTTGGTTTTATGCCTTAATGTGAATGGAAAAAAATAATTTTTAGTAAACAGGGTCATTAAAATTACCTTTTTGAGTGAACATATTTTTTACAGATTCAACTGACAAAAATGTGTGGATGTAATCCAAATATCTATAATTTGTTGGCCCATAGTTCTAAGTCCTTACTACTGTTGCTTTTAAAATGGCCTAAATAGAGAATTCCATTCAGATTGGCAGCCGCTAACGAATTGACCAGCCACTGCGCTGACGTATTGGAGTGAGGAAAATGATGTTACGTCCATAAAATTCCGGTATAACGGGAAACGCAAAGGCAAATGAGCTAAGAGATAGGTCACCAAGAGAAGTGGACTTAAAAACCTAAAATCCCATAAAGGCCACTCTAATGGCAAGAACAGTGGAACGGTGGAAAGGGTGACGAAAGCACTGTGACGTGAACCAAACAAGAAAAAGACTGGGTATTATGAGAGGGCACCTACACCCTCAAAAAAAAAAATCGCTTCTTAACATATACTCCCAAACACATTTTGCTTCAAGCATATAAATTTTTGGGTATTGCCCAAACATTTATATGTTTGATTTCTTCCAATATATAATATGTTTGAAAGCATATTGGTCTAAACAATATAATATGTTTGGGTGGTCTAAATTCCAAACATTATGTATTTTTCCATCCAAATTCAATAATGTTGTCTTCCAAAAAACTATATGTTATTATGTGAACATATAATATGTTTGGAAACATTTTGAACCCAAAAATATTATATGCTTAGAAGAATTTTCTCCCAAAGAAAATTGTGCTCAATTTTTTTGTCTGCCTAATATATATTCCCTCACATTTTTCTCACTTCCATGAGTTTTTTAGTTCTTTTTCTGTAATACAAACATTGTAGAAGAAATTATTAAATTTTATAATTTTTTTAAATTTTACCTTTTGCCGGACGGGGATTCGAACAGCGGACCACACAGTTTGTTAGCCAGCACACTAACGACTGGGCTACGTAGCTGTTATGGTCATCAAGAGATAATTATCGTTATAAGTCATATTTATATAGCATAGCTTGCGGTGCCCACGAGCCGATGCAAACATAACATTGTTTAACAACATAACATTGTTAAACATACATTTGTTGGCGACGTGGAGCAGTGGTTGGTACGTCCGCCTTGCATGCCAAGGGTCCTGGGTTCGATCCCTGCTTCGACCGACACCATTTTTTTTATTTTTTTTTTACATTTTTTTTACGTATATTCCAAATACGTTCGGAATATCCCGAAAAGGAGTTCAACATTACATACTACCATATTAACTTTTTACTACGAAACTGTAAAGTGTGTCTTATAAAAGACTTAAATTCAGAAAAGAACAGTGCTTGATATAAACGAAATGGACTGATTTCAAATCATATATTATTTTTTATTGCAAAAATAAAAAATTTTTAACAAAAAGGGTTTTGTACACAAGTTTGAAATTTCGAAATTCGAAAAGGAAGAATGTGAAGTCGAGTAATATATAAATATTTTTCCATCGAATCCTAAAGTTCACGATAACCATTCAAAAGCACATTATATTTAAATTCTAAACAATAATTTTACAACCAACACATAAATTTATTTAGGTGTGAACAATTGTTTGCTTTCTTTAATAATTTATTTTAAAGAAAATAAACTTATTCAATTGTTGCTTTGGATCATTCCCCACCAAGTTATAATACAATTTGCCGAAAAGAGTTATAATGTTATTCTGGTTTTACCGATTCGAGTTTTAGCGGCAAAACTCGAACTCAATGCCCGCTTTTATTTTCGAAAGTATCCGTCAACTCCTCTTGGACTACTTATTAATAAAGAGGAACTAAACTTTGTTTTTATAGATCTTACTGTTTAATTTTTCACTGTTTCCCAGTGTTTTCATTTTACTGTAACAACTCTAAAAAGAGAGAGAGACTGAAAAAAATATTGTCGAGTGGCCAAAGATTTCATGTCCTTAAAATAAGAATACAAATTTTGCTTAGCTTAGACGACGCATTTCTCTAATATAAAGTTTTTTCCATGTTCAAAAGTCGATAAACTTTTCAATGAAGTAGTGTTGTCCTTATAATTAAGTTATTTGACTTGAAAATGGGTATCATAACATGAAAGAAAAAATTTTGAACTAAGGTCAACTTGACTTTAATAATTCAGAAACAATTTTTAACTAATGAAATTGTCTTTAAATTTGTTGCATTTTTGCATCTTGACTACAAAGCAAAAATCGTTAAAAAATAGGACATGTTTTTCAACACTTTATTTAAAAGACGTTTTTATTTGAAACATATCACAATTTCTACTGTCTTGTTTTTAACGGACTTTTTAGAGCATATGAAAAAAGCTGAAAAAGCGAAAAAATAAAATTTGCTTCATAGAGTCAAATACACAAAACCCACATTTAAAAGAGAATTGTGTCTTAAAAGTATCCTTACTTGAATTCTCGGCTTCATTGGCTCGGAATCAATACTAAAATTTTTAAAATAGAGACACAATCTTTGGAACCGGGCATGCTATTTTTCAGTGTATAGTGCCCTTTCCTTAGTTTTTATGAAGATCCCTTTAATTACCTTTGTTTGAATATTTTGACTTACTCGTCCTACACTCAAAAAAAAAAGTGAACTCTCTATTTCACTAAAGCCAATTTAACTTTATTTTAGTTCATAGAAATATTATGTTTGGAGAAAGTTTTCTTTACTCTAATACTTTTTTGTGTACGTTAGTTAAATTAACTAAACCCGAGGAAAAAATATACTCAAATGAAGCATAAAGATTAACTAAATTCGTGTCTTCCACAAAATAGTTCAGAATTTCTTTAAATTTGTAAATTTTACCAAAAATGCGTCCATCGTGAACTTCGAATGTCACTAAAGACATTCTTGCAATTTTGAACTACAAGTTTTTCTTCAAACTACAAAATTTTCTTTAACAAGTGAAAAAACTTAGTTATGTCTAATAAATTTTCTTGTATTTGTCAAAAAATATTTACTTATTTTTATGACATCGGCGTGATGCCAACGTTTGTAATACTGTTTAGTTAAAATTTTCTACAAATATTCAAAATTTTCTAAAATTTACCGAAAGTTTTCTTCCTGGTGGGTTCATTGTTTTGTTCAGTGTACGTTCCGATTTGTTTTGACGAAACAAAAAAAGTGCCCGTAATGCGAATATGATAAACAAAACTCATGCTTTTTTTAAATGTCTTTTCTCTTGGTTCCGAATGAATTTTCTCTCCGAATACTCATTTTAATCTTTTTACTTAATCATATACAATTTTTGACGGTCTTATATCACAACATATATATGTTTACTCCAAATTTGTAAATTTATACTTGTTTATATTCACACAGTATTTTTCCAGTCTTTAATGGAATTTTCTTTCCATTTTACTTTCATTATTTTACTTCCAGCATACACTTTACTTTCTAAACACATATTATGCTAGTTTATGAACATTATATGCTTGCACTTAAAAATATTGTGTTTAAAAATTTGAGTTCCAAACATATAATTTTTACACCCAAACATATGAAAAACAGTCTTTTTCGTCCGTGTGTAACTTCGTGCCGGAATCTAGAGGAACAAGAAACTCCACATCACTTGAGTTAATCTGTCTGCTTTATATTGAACTGTTTTAATAAAGTAACCACGAAAATTTCAACGCGAAAAGCGAACATAGTACTTACCTTAATACAAAAAATTACTATAGAGTAACCACTGACGATGAATGCTATTATTTGTGGACTCATTTTTATGAGTTTCTCTATAAAGGATGGATAAACCGAAGGAAGATAGCTGATACGATTTGCTCAATGAAAAAAGGTTTTGGAATGAATTTGTTTGTTATACTTTTCGGTCCGGAGGAAAATATTTTTTATTTTTGTATAAACAGCCGATTGTATTGTATACAAACCACCAAAAGCACACCAAAAAACGTTGGACTCAAAAGAGCAAAGGGGTTACTGCGTTTCCCAACATCGTGTTATTTGATGAACTCGGCGGCAGTCATAGGTAGAAAAGAATTATTGAACTGAATCCAGTTGATTGAGAAATATAAATAGTAAAACTGAATAGTTTTTTAACCCATTTCGCTAAGCTATTCGATTTTTCTAAAAGCTCTGTTAGTGCTTCGAAGTTGTAAACCGTACTATAGACAAAAGTTGCAGTTTCCAAAAAAACGATTTAGAACCACTGTGCGCCGTTCGGACTCGGCTATAAAAAGGAGGTCCCTTGTCGGGCAGCACTCAGTGATAAGAGAGAAGTACACACCACTGTGGTATCACAATGGACTGAATAGTCTAAGGCTATGGTCACACTAGGCAAATGTTTGACAAAAATTAGTGTCAAACATTTTTCCAGAACCATTTTCCATATATCAGGATACGGTTTTTGAAAAATAATCAAACCATTATATATTCAATATGAGCTAAAAATGTCTGTTGGTTTGGCTGTGGCGGCAGATTCTTTTTTGATTTATGTCAAATATTTGCCTAGTATAACCAAAGCATAAGTGAGCCTGATATATCGGGCTGCTACCTAACCTAACCTATAGTGAGAAGTTCCCTCCATAAGTGTTGTCAATATTTTTCTTGCCCTTGTCCCCAAATTAGGACGCTTTTGTCCCAAAAAACCCCAATTTCTCCCAAAAATCGCCAATAAAGGTTGGTACTAAGTTCGAGTTTAGTCGCTAAAATCAAAAATAAATCAATACAAAAACAAAATTATACCTCTTTGATGCAAATTTTATCATAACTTGAGAGGACACCATTTCGGCCCGAATAGAAAATTCCTTAGCCAAGCTGAGTAAAATTATAAATAAGCGCTTGTTTCCGTTTCTAGTACAGATGCCTCATTCCTTTTGTATATTTTTAAATAACGTAGAAATAGAAAGAATATTAAGATATTTAAATTTAAAAAATTTACCCAAATTTATGAAAAGTCCCCACCAAACCCCAAGCACCCAACTCAAAATGTTCGTTCCCATTCACGAAAAATATCTCCAATTTGGGGAAAATCCCCAATACTGGCAACACTGGTCTGTCCTTAATTTGCCTTTGTGCGAGGCATTATTTTCACAAGAGAATTAGAATCCTTTTCGAATTGCTTCCTTTTTTACAAAAAATCTAAAAATGTCATATTCCGGGTAAAATTCAAAAGTGCTTAGAACTAATATTGATTCAAGATTGCTTTCAAAACGACAATGCCCTGAGAAAAAAAGCAACAAAATTGTTTGTAGCCGATTTAACTTTATTCATGATTTTGATTTTAGTTAAATTTTGCCTAATGTGAGAATTTTATCTTATTTTTTTCGCATACTTTAGTGGCGTGAACTAAAAATGAGAAAAAATGAAGTACAAAATTTTCTTAATTTGAAATTTATCTGATAAAATCCCCATTTTAGTTAATATTTTTCTAAAATGGGAGAAGTTTACTTTGATTGCAATCATTAGTTTCTCAAATAAGTAAATAAGTTGTGCCTGTCTTGTACTTCAGAGAAAAAAAATATATTCTTTAAAATTATCTAAAATAAACCTACATTTTTTTCATGATGGGTTCACTTTTTTTTGTGTGCATGAATACTCGAAGGGCAGATATAGCAAAATCGCATTGCTTGAATTAGTAAGCTTTATTGAAGGATTTGTACAGCAGGAGCAATCAAAAACGTGTCTCCAAGACCAAATAAATAATAAATAAAATCCATATGTTGATCAATGGAAACAGAATACTGATGGACGAATACGTAACAGAAGATGATTTTACAAAATCTATGGTAGGCAACCATTAAAAGGTATATAAAGAGGGACACACCTGATGTTCAGGAACACAGGCAGTTCTACACACAAAAAAATTATCACCAAAATTTTTTCAAATAAACACTTAATTGAATTTGGAAACGAATTCAATTAATTATTTAATCAAATCCGAATAAAAACTAATTAAAAACTTATTGATATTTGTTATCAATAATTTTAATTAAAATATTAATTGATTCAATCAATTTGTTAATCAATTCGGAAAGAATTTTCAATTACAAACGTGATTGAAAATTTTTCCGTTTCCAATTACACATGTGATTGACCCAATCACCTTTGTGATTGAAATTGAATAATTTTGAGCAATGGAAAGAGCGAAAAGAGAACAAGAGAATGGGTATTTATTCAACAATGTATGATGGAGAGATCAGTCTGTGGAAGTAACTCGTAACGAACGGTTGGGTTTTTGTTTTTCGCGTAAATTGAAAAACGTGATTGGCGACATTCTCTCTGCAGCATTCAAAATGTGTGCATAAATATTTTGAACGCAACAACAAATGGCCACGTGGTAAAGGTTTGAAAAAAATATATGAGAGAACGCATTTGAAATTACCTGTGTTTGTGGTATTGTAAAAATGGAAAACAATCTACGTTTATTAAAGGTAAGAATACCGTTTTCCATTGAAGCCTGTTTACATTAAACGGACTAAAATAATATATTTTTTCGATCCTTTTAGCTTAATTCTAAATCGGGCTTTTAAGGTCTCTAAATATGCAAATAAAAAGACTTCCAACTTCTTCTGGGATGAATTTTATTGAAATCTGGCAACGATAGAAATAACAAAAAGGGGGACAAATTACATCTATGTGGAGTACAATAAGTCAATCTCTAAACTTACATTTTTTATTAATTTCTTTTAGTGACCAATTTTAATTCGTGAAATTGACCAATCAATCCCATCAACTCCATCCTTTTATCAAATATATAAGAATATGTTTGCAATCAAAAAGTGGGTACAGTATTGATCTTTTAAAATGATAATTTTTTTTTACTCCTAGTTTTCTTAAAACCAAGAGCGGTATGAGTTTGTTGGAAGATTCACTTTGAAGTTGCGAAGTAGCGTTGGCATTAAATTGCATTTTTGTTTTACCTGCCTTTTTAAGTTTGAACCCAAGTAGAGAGCAGTATATCTGATATATAAACTAATGAGCTGAATTATGTAATGGTAAAAAAGTTCTTCCTTTTGGATTTTAAAATATGAAAAATATCCGAAAATAATAAAAATATGTATTTTCCATTTATATTTTTGCAGAATTTGCAAAGTATCATCAATATAATACCAAATATTACATTGCTTTCCCATTATTTTTGTCTTTGATTGGTTCAAATTTTAATAGAAGATTTCTATGTGTGGAAATTTTGGAAAGGAATTGTTACTAAAATTAAATTACCGAGCTCCTTAATACACCTTTTTAATGTCATGCTACATCTATTGTCTTTAGACATTTTGGGCAAACAGTCAGCTGTAACAACGGCTGTGCGGTTGCGCGAGCTTTCGCTGTGGTCGGAAAAAATGTACGGTCATAGTTCGGTCCTCAAAGTAATGCCAGATGTGCCTAACGTAGTGGATTACACCCTGGCAAAACCACTTTTCGACAAAAAGTTTGAAACTCTAATTCCCAACAGTGAGGCGTGGTATAATAATATAAAAGATATATAGATTTCTATACTGATGGCTGCAAATTGAATGGACAAGTGGGGTTCGGAGTATATTCTAAAGATCTGGAAATTCGAATAGCGAAAAGATTACCTAATCACTGTAGTGTTTTTCAGGCTGAAATATTGGCAATAAGAGAGGTGGTGAATTGGCTGAGAAGTAATGTTCCAACAAATATTGGCATTAATATATACTCAGACAGTCAACCTGCAATAAAATCCTTGGACTCTGTGTTCCTTAACTCGAAAACGGCCATAGACTGCCGCAAATCTCTCAACGAGATGGCTGAGCAGTACAATATTCACCTAATATGGGTGCCTGGTCATAGGAACATACCGGGGAACGGTGAAGCAGATGTGTTAGCAAGGCTAGGAACTACCTTACATATTCCAGGGGAACTAGAATCTGTTGGTATGCCTCTGGCCACCTGCAAGCTCTTACTACGTGAGAAGGCTGTTATGATGGCCAATATTCGATGGGAAAATTGCAAGGGTTGTAACGACACCAAGCAAATATGGCCCCATTTAAACTTAAACCGCACACTAGATATGCTAGTGTTCTCAAGACGTCAGATAGCACTCCTGATATCTGCTATAACGGGTCGCTGCCTGATAGGCGAATTTGCAAAAACTATAGGTGCGAAGTATAATGACTATTGTATAAGCTGTCATGATGTGGAGGAAAAGGAATCAATTAAACACCTCTTGTGTGAGTGTCCTGCTTTTTGTGTAAGGCGTAAGCGAATTTTAGGAGCATGACCTGGAAAACGTTAACTTAAGCAGTTTGTTAATGTTTTTGGAGCAATCTGGTTGGTTCCACAAAAGTAAATAATAGAGAAGGTTCAGTGGTTAAGACTAGAAGTGCCCATATGTAATAGGTACTTTTAGTTAAATGTGGTATCACAATGGACTGAATAGTCTGAGCCTGAAATTTAATCGGGCTGCCACTTTAACCTAACCTTAACCTAACCTAATACACCTTTTTATGTTAACAGACTACAACTGAACTTGATATTCTATGCAGGTAATATTTAACAAAATCAAGTTTTAATTGAACAAAATTAAATTCGAATTATTCTGTTTACTTTCAGAAAAACTAATTTAGCTTACAGGCTGCTGATTTATTGGAAATCTAGGCACATCTACATATTAGAAGGAACATGCTGATATGGTTATTATTATAAGGAAGATAATGATTTATATAGTTTATTTTTTCACCCTATAGTTGTTATTGATAGTAATCGCATGTGTAAGTTATGTTAGAACAGAGCACAAATGACAGGAACCAAATTTATTTGTCTATTGCATAATTCAAAAAATAATAAAATATTAAATATATTTTATTACCTATTCTTTTTTCTCTTTCTTCTTATTTACGACAACTGAATAGTTTAGTTTTCTTTTGTAACAAACAGTATATGCTTAAACACCGACAGGTGCATATGATCTAGTTATTAGGCACCTTTAAACTATATTTTGTAAATTTATTTATAAAATATTTTGCAAATAAAATAAAAATTAATTAAAATTTTAATTGATTCAATTAAACTGTGATTGAGTTTTATGTTAAAAATCAATCACGTTTTTAATTGATTCAATCACACAATTAATTGATTCCGTGACAAAAGTCAATTAAATTTTTAATTGAAAATCGTGTTGGTTTTCAATCAAAATGGGTGATTGATACTATCATTTTCGTGATTGAAGACATTTCAATTAAAAAAATTATTGAATCCGCGATTTTCGTGATTGAAATCAAAAAAAAAAAATTTTTTTTGTGTGTATCACCTTTGCTTTGAAATGTTGGTTTGATCATTCTTTTGCTATCTTTATAAAAAAAATATAAAAGTGGGACATCAACTGATACTAGTAGTCAGGTTGAAATTCCTGGATACATTTAGACAAATCATATAGACAACCCTCTGGATGACCGGGATATGGGCGATGGAGAAAGGTGCAAGGGCAAAATTAGTTATGATCTTACTGCAAAAGACGTAGATTCTCACCTTTAAGGCCATCTGCTTAGACGGCATTGAATTTCCCTTTGCAAAACAACTCGTAGTTAATTGGACAAGAAGCTGAGTTTTAAGCTCGGCTTGAAGGCTTGCAGGGAGAAGTGGAGACTAAAACCAAGTGTACGGACATAAGATCGGCCTGGCCGTATTCTCTGTCATCTACAATCAAACTTGGGTTGTAAAAAAATGGGTAAAATAAAAATAAAACTTTGTCAAAACTGTTAATGAGGCTTTGCAGCATATACTGAATTTTACCATATAAATTTTCCTTGTTTAGTTTTCTTGCTTTTGTATCGTTAATATTAAATCAGCTGGCAAAAAATTTGGGCATTAATATTTAAAATTTTCAGTTAAAGTTAACCGGAGAGAAAATATTTACAAATTACTTTCTGTTAGTTAACAGTTAAAGCCTAATACAGCAAAATGAAAATGGCCTTAAAATACATATATTAATGTATTAGGTAAACTTTTAAACATCCCAAGAAAAATATTTGGAAGTTGTTCTAATAGCACAACTTAAAAATCACTTCCAAAGATGTTCTCTATTTTTATATAAATTGCTTTTTCATCTATTTAAGGAATAATTTAACATGAGTGTGTGTGTTGTTAATACGCTGTAACAGTTAATTAAATGGTAAACATGTTTCAATTATTTTGTCGAAAAAATATTCTGAACTATTGTGGTTTTTTGAAAATGTTTGGGGTCAAACATTTCAGACAGAAATTATACAAAAAAAAAAATTGTAAAATAAAATATTCAAATCCAAAAGACTGAATTCGCATCACACCATAAGAAGTTATTCAAATTGGGTGCAATGGCTGTTGAAATGGCAAACCGTGTTCATAGGTTAAACCGAAGTTGAACCGATGAAGTTATATGACTCCCATTTTCTAGTAAGAGGCCTAAGTAAACAGAGACAATTGATTTGACCCTCAAGAAATTTCTCTAATTTTGAAAATATTAAGTGTCTTTGGAAATTACTTATTGTCCTGGATTACTTGGTAATGGGATATTTTGTTGATTTTGTGTTGAAATAACAATTTAGATAAATGAGATATGTGTCCTACACGCAGAGAAGAAAAATGATTGTCACAATCATATTCGAAGAGCAAAATAATATGATAGAAGTTCTTTTTGCGGCGACCACGTAACATTTTCACCTGCAACCATGTTGGCTCAGTGAACATAGTTCTAAGAAAAATAAAATTGTCCTCATCTAAAATGTTTGTATATGATAAAAAAAATTTTGTTTGAATCGAACGATAATGGTCACGATCTAAAATGTTATGGTATTCGTCAAAAATGGTTTTCTTCCAGTTAAAAGAACATGGTCACAACCTAAAATGTTTTGATCTTTAAGAAAAAACTTTTTTCGTCGTCGAAAAAAGGAAGCCACTTGAGAAAAGAAAACACAAAATTAACTTTATTTTTTATAAACTAATTCTTTGTTTTTTTTTGTATTTAACATATAATGCCGTGCAAGCAAACATCACATATTTTTACACACTCTATTTTGGTTCAATTTCAACAATAAGTAATCATTCCATATTTACTTCGTGCCCAACAAATGTACAAACGCAGACATCATGTAGCTGCAAATAAAAATAAATTATACCATATAGCAAAATGCAGAACAACACAGGTACATTTTTTTTTCAATTACACTTCCTTTTTTGTGTTCACATTAAACCACGTGCCACTTCTTTTCGCTGCAAAAAATTAAATGGTCACGAAAACAATGTACATGGTCTTTATGGCCATGTAATGGTTCTCGACATTTCTCTACGTAACCTATAAAAATACTTTTGTTACCTGGAAAAATGTAAAAAATGTGAATGGTCAGGTACATGATTTTCCCGACCATGGTCTCAAATTCTATCATTTATAATTTGCGGCATTTGAGAACCATGTAAATGCTTATTGCCAGCATACATTTTTCTCTGCTCGAAAATTATTTTTACAAACACAAAATACATGAGTTTCGCGACAATATAAAATCCCGCTTTCTATTGTTTTGCATTTTATAGTTGCACGAAGAATTCAATAAAATAAGGCTACAATCTTTGGTTGGTACACCCAGAAAAAAGTGTATTCGAAACTAAAGGAAAAAATGTTCACCAATTTAGTTTAGCCATTTTATATCCATTAAGTTAAATTTTTGTTTGAAATAATAAAATTTACTTGTGTCAGTAAAAAAAAATCCTAAAATGAAAGCAGTTAGGAATAGTTCATTAACTAGAATAAGGCATGGAATTTTACTAATACTGTTTTCTTTATTGGGTATAAGAATTTACTACTGAACAAGAAAATTTTATTCACTCATAACAAAGCATTCGTCAAAATAAAAAAAAACCAAACTAAAGCCAAGTTTCCTCAAATTTAGTAAAATTTCTTATAAAATGATAATTCTGACTTCCTTTATTATAGAAAGCTTATCATACATACGAATAACAATTGGCATAGAACAATATTTTAGTTCATACTGAGAATTATTCAATCCTTTCAAAACTTAAAGAAACACATTTGTTAGATTATAGGAAATTTTCCTATATTTCTTTTGTCTACCTGTAATCGATACCTGTCATCGATGTAATCGATATGTTTGCTCGTGGGTTGCTTTTTAGTTGGAATCGCGTTGTTATGGTATACTGAGAGATTTTTAAAAAATAATATAGTAAAATAATATACTAAATAACAAATAATATATATAAAATATTTTAAATTAGTGAGAAAAATTTTCGTTTTTTGAAAATTATTAAACGTGATGGTGTACAAAGAAAGAAAACGCCAACAGAATAACAACCCCTTCATTCATCAGGTAACATTCAGGACGCAAACCTTTTGTGAAAAATTTGTTTTATGATTTTTTATATTTGTAGGTATTGAAATTGCAAAAGGAGGGCAAAATCGTTAGGCAGCGACTTATTAAAAGTGAAAGGTACAAGAAGAAGAAAAACATTACGTTTTACAGTTGATAACATTACATGGAAATTGGAAATAGTGGAATAATAAACTAATATTTCGATGATGTTGATTCTTAATAAATATATTTAATATATTAATAAAACATGTCTTTTATTGAAGAAAAAATTGCCTATATAAATAAATAAAATTGTATTTAAAAACGAAGATAAGCAGTTCTAATTTTGAAGTAAAAGGTTTACCACAAATATGTAAGATTTATCCAAATGAATGAAAAAAGTTCAATAAAATCAATCCATATATGATTTCAATTCAGTTAGTATAGTGGTACATAAATATAGGAAAATATTAACTAATATATGTAATGCCTAATTTCTACCAAAATCACATCGTTCAAACAAATGACGCTATACGAAGTTCAACTTTCTTCGCAATGAGTTCATTTTAACTTAAAGAAGGGGTCACTTTTTTCTGGGTGTAGTAAGTTAATTTTGTTCTGTGTATTATGCAGGTTATTATTTCACATATTGCTATATTGTTTTAAATATTAAAGAAACTCTAAAATTTTATGAAGAAATAAAAAACAACCCTCTTGAAAAAATAATCGTGGAAATGAAGCAAAGCGAATGAAATGGTTGAATTGTTGGTTGCCGTCCAAGCGTTCGAGTAGACCAAGTCGTTGGTCATCCTTCATTTAAGAAATGCCCCAAAAAGAGTGAATGGCCGAATACAAGTGTGTTTTAAATTAAATATAATAAGCCGTAATTATTTATTTTATTTCTATGACTTCTGTAATACCGCTAAAATGTCTGCTCATTTTTCCATGTCTTTTGGTCTGCATTATATTTCAACAAACATATGGGTCGGTGACTGCCTTTACAAAAGGGCCGTGTGAGATGGCAACGACTTCTTTTGAATGTAAATAATGATTATCATACCCATCCCGTAAGTGTAACCGCAACTATTTTCCCCATCCGTCTTTTTGGGCCATAAGTAAAAATTGGCACATTTGGTTATTATCTGGTGACCAAAACCAAATGAAATGGAACCAAACAAAACCATTCTCTTTCCATGTATTCTTTCTGTTTGATCTTTTGTCGCTGGTTTATTTCTGATATTTGGTTTCTATTTGCCTTTTGATTTGCTTGAAATGGATTTTTCGAAAACTTTCGCCAAAGATAAGCGAAGTAGAAAAAAGACGGAAATTATGGTTCATATATAAATGATGGCGAAATAAATGTAGTCGAAGAAAGAAGAAAAGGTTTGTGGCTGGTGGACCGGTCAATTGCCACCACACTCAGAAGTTGTCCGACAAAAAATTTTCAGTGGTAATGAGAAATTGGCAAGAGTCTTGACTTCCCCTGCCGAAAAAAGTTACAAAAAAATTAAGCTTAAAAGGGAATTAACAAAATAATTTTGATTTAATTTATAACTTCCCTGGCTCGATTCAATTTTTCTTTACAAGGGGTTTCACAAACGAGAGCTATAGAAATATCAATAGCGTCAAAGTTTTATATAATATTATCATAATATCAGTATGTTCGGCAACTTTGTTTTGGAGAGATTTGCTCAATGTGCCTGCTATCCGTTAAAGCCAAAGTGTCACCGAAGAAGTCACCGAATGGAATTAATACGAAAATGGGTAAAAAAAGTATGAATATTAAAAAAGGAGCGGACGATGAACGCAGAACAATATTGAACTATTGATCACTTGTTACTTCGTTACTTACTTATGTTACGACCCAATATATCATTACATGTACCAAGGTACACGTTCAATGCTCTCTGCAAAACGAAATCGTGAATGATAAAATAATAGATATGTTTAAAAAATTAACTATATGTAATTTAAAAAAAATCTTGAACGTCAATACATTTTTCACCGAAACAGTCGTGTTTTTTTATTAGAAATAAACTGAACGCAAGAAATTATTGTATAGTTAACACATATTTTTTACGCAACCAACCAGCACCAAAACTTGTACTTGTCTATCAAATTTGTTACCATATGCGCAAATATTACATGCGTTACGAATATATTTCTACACAAAATTTAAAAATAGTAGCATAACTAACTACTCACATGTCACTCTAATGAGATAAATAACATTGTAGAACTGAGAAAACGCAATCAAAAAATTCCATAGTACCTTAACGAAAACTCTAACTATTTTCAAGCCAATGTCTTTCAGCCAAAATGCTGCGTCCAAATAAGATTTAAAAAAATGGTTTTCGGTTTATGCGAAATTAAATTCTTTAAAATAGGGATTAGGTTTTTTATTTTGCCTAAAACCGGTTAAAACCAAACAGATAAAAATCAGTGAAAATTAGTTTTAAACACTTACAAACTTTAAACACTTTTTTTTAGCAATTCATAGTCTTTATTATATTGTGTTTATTTGTAATAGTAAGGTAAAATTTTAATTATGTTGAGATTCTCAATATTTTTACGACTTTTTTCAGCTTTTATGGAACTTGACGCTAAAAATTTTAATTGGGAAGAAATTACAATAAAAAAACAATAAAAACTATTACAATATTCTTCTAAATGTTTCCCAAACAAAAATTTTAATGGCCAAAAAGCTTAAAAACCATTAAAATTTTTTGTTAAAACATTTTTTTTTAAATTTTTGACCGTCAGAGTGGAGTGTCAAAATTACGAATTTTAACTTTTTGTAGTTTAACTATATGACGGTGTTACAATATTGTATATAAAAAGATAAAGCTGACAAGTTTTATTCATCTATTGGCCACTTGGCAGACTTGTTGAAGTCCTTACCAATTAAAGAATTCAATACGAGGGCGGTTCGGAAACTTCTTAGCCTATCAATGAAAGAGAATAGTTAGTTTTTCAAAAATATTTTTATTTTTCAATATAATCTCCTGAAACTTCAAAACACTTAGTCCAAAGCTTTTCTAGCAATTCTATCCCTTGATTAAAATAGTTTTCCGCAAGGTCTTCAAAATAGTGGTTTACAACTGTAATTGCATCTTCATTTGAGATTAAACGCTTGCCAGCAAGAAATTTTTTTAGATTTGGGAACAAGTAAAAGTCACTGGGAGCTAAATCAGAAGAATAAGGTGGGTGGTCAAGCAACTCGTACTTTAAGTCGTTGATTTTAGCCATTGGTAAAACACTCTTGTGCGCTGGTGCGTTGCCTTAGGTTAGGTTAGGTTATGTGGCAGCCCGATGTATCAGGCTCACTTAGACTATTCAGTCCATTGTGATACCACAGTGGTGAACTTCTCTCTTATCACTGAGTGCTGCCCGATTCCATGTTAAGCTCAATGACAAGGGACCTCCTTTTTATAGCCGAGTCCGAACGGCGTTCCACATTCCAGTGAAACCACTTAGAGAAGCTTTGAAACCCTCAGAAATGTCACCAGCATTACTGAGGTGGGATAATCCACCGCTGAAAAACTTTTTGGTGTTCGGTCGTAGCAGGAATCGAACCCACGACCTTGTGTATGCAAGGCGGGCATGCTAACCATTGCACCACGGTGGCTCCCTGGTGCGTTGCCTTGATGAACAATTATTTTTTTGTGTTGTAAGCCAGGACGTTTTTCTCGAATTTGTACATTTAATTGATCCAAAAGGTTGCAATAGTACTCTGAATTTATTGTTTTTCCCTTTTGCAGATAGTCAATCAATAAAATACCTTTGAAGTCCCAAAAAAACCGTTGCCATAACCTTACCAGCCGATTGAATTTTTTTTTTTGCCTTTTTTGGGGCACTTCCTCCAGCTTCAGTCCATTGTTTGGATTGTTCTCTTATCTCTGGAGTATGGTGGTGGATCCATGTCTCATCAACAGTTATGAAACGACGCTTAAAATCCATTTTATTTCGCTTAAAACGATCCAAACAAGCTTGAGAAATGTTCATTCTTATGCGTTTTTGATCGACTGTTAA
Organism: Haematobia irritans; assembly: GCF_050003625.1. NCBI lineage: Eukaryota > Metazoa > Arthropoda > Insecta > Diptera > Muscidae > Haematobia > Haematobia irritans. Next base: position 111,824,796 of record NC_134398.1, on the reverse strand, counting down.
CAAATGCGGCACCCATCTTGCAGAAAGCTTTTTCATCTGTAGTTCTTCTTGCAAAATTAAATGGACTCGATCATTTGAGATGTTAACAAATGCGGCACCCATCTTGCAGAAAGCTTTTTCATCTGTAGTTCTTCTTGCAAAATTAAATGGACTCGATCATTTGAGATGCCCATGATATTAGCAATTTCACACACTTTTATTCGTCGATCATTTAATACCATATCATGCACTATGGCTACAATTTCTGTTGTTGCTGTTTTTGGACGTCCACTACGTGGTTCATCTTCAATGCTTGTACGACCACGTTTACATTCAGCAACCCAATTTTTTACTGTTGCATATGAAGGAGCACTTTCACCTAACACATTCACCATATCATTGTGAATTTCTTGTCCCGATAAACCTTTTTATGTAAATATTTAATGACGGCACGCATTTCTAATTTTTCCATTGTAAAAAAATAGCGGATGCGTCTTTTTTGAACACTTGTTTCTATATGAAGGAGTTGCCAGATCGAAACAAAATTTAACATGTGTTCATAACAGGGATGGAAGTTTCCAAAACACCTAACTTTTTTCTGTTTACACCGCGCTTTTTGTGCTAGGCTAAGAAGTTTCCGAACTGCCCTCGTAATGTGAGATTGTTTTTGTATGTTTCTGTAATACAATCCAAATACCTAGAATATCTATATCAAATTTTCTTTGGTGATTTTTTATGGGAAGCATTTTTAGGATGGGGATTGTATGGCGATATACTTCCGAACATTTGGCGATCTCTCCTGAAAATATCTGGCAACCGTGATGCCTTTTGCCCCTGACTCGTACGAAAGCTTTCTTTCGTATTTCCAACTTATGAAAATTTATTTTTATTACTCCATTTCCGCCAATTAATCAAAAATATTGATATAAATCAGAAAGATTTACTATTAATAGTTGTATTTTTACCAATTTGGAATCTTCTACCCACAATCAATCAATATCTAGCTGCTATAATAGTTTTGCGAAAATTAAGCTAAGAAAATTTTAAAGAAATAATGAAATTTGATTGTTCCCACAAAAAAATATTTTTTGATTTCAATCACGAAAATCGCGGATTTAATCATTTTTTTAATTGAAATGTCTTCAATCGCAAAAATCAATTAAAAACGATTTTTAACATAAAATTCAATCACAGTTTTAATTGAATCAATTAAAATTTTAATTAATTTCGCGACAAAAATCAATCAATTAAATAATCAATTGAAATTGGCTATAAATTTCAATCAAAAATTGTATTTAGTTTTATTTGAAATAAAAGAAAATATGTGTTTCTTATAAAACATACCTAATATTTTATTATGTTTTGAATTATGCAATAGACAAATAAATTTGGTTCTTGTCATTTGTGTTTTTTTCTAACATAACTTACACATACAATTACTATCAATAACAACTATAGGGTGAAAAAATTATCATTAAATCATTATTTTCCTTATCATAATAACCATGTCAGCATATTCCTTCTAATATGTAAATGCGCCTAGATTTTCAATAAATCAGCAGCATATAAGCTAAATTAGTTTTTCTGAAAGTAAACAGAATAATTCGAATTTAATTTTGTTCAATTAAAAGTTAATTTTGCTAAACATTACCTGCATAGAATATCAAGTTCAATTCTTAGTTCCAGGTTGCAGATTTATAATCTTCTTTTGCAGTTGTAGTCTTTTAGCATAAAAAGGTGTATTAAGGAGCTCGGTAATTTAATTTTAGTACAATTCGTTTCCAAATTTTCCACACATTGAAATCGTCTATTAAAACTTGAACCAATCAAAGGCAAAAAATGGCAAAATAATGTAATATTTGGTATTATGTTGATGATACTTTGCAAATTCTGGAAATAGAAAAAAATAAATGGAAAATACATATTTTTATTATTTTCGGATATTTTTCATATTTTTAAATTCAAAAGAAAGAACTTTTTTACCATTACATAATTCAGCTCATTAGTTTATATATCAGATATACTGCTCTCTACTTGGGTTCAAACTGAAAAAGGCACACGGATGAAAAAGACTGTTTTTCATATGTTTGGCTATAAACATTATATGTTTGAGTGCAAGCATATAATGTTCATAAACTAGCATAACATGTTTGGGACATATATGTTAATATGTTAGAACATATTATGTTTGGGACATAAAATGTTTGTAAATATAATATGCTTGGATGCAAACATATATTAATTTAGAAATAGCCTATAAACATATATGTGTTTAGTAGCTTGGAGCGCTATTTAACAGGAAGCGATATTGAATTAAGTTGGTGGTTGTTGCTTGTTATTACAAAATTAACATTTTATTTTTCCTTGGGCAATTGATCAGCTACTTCTTTGATCCTTACAAACTGTGTGGTGCGCTGATCGAATCCCCGTCCGGCAAAAGGTAAAATTAAAATAAAAAAAATCATAAAATTGAATAATTTCTTCTACAATGTTTGTATTACAGAAAAAGGTGCTAAGAACTAAAAAATCTCGTGGAAGTGAGAAAGATGTGGGGAATATACAATTAGGCAGAAACAAAATTTTGAGCATTCAGGTCGAAAACCTATGTTGTTAGCACCTATATTACCTGTTTATTTTCATAATTCATTATGATTGTAAATGTATAAATAAATAAATAAATAAAATTTTGAGCACAATATTGTTTGGGAGAATTTTTTTAAGCATATAATATTTTTGGGTGCAAAATGCTTCCAAACATATTATATGTTCACATAATAACATATTGGTTTTTGGAAGACAACATTATTGAATTTGGATGTAAAAATACAAAATGTGTGGAACTTAGACTACCCAAACATATATTGTTTAGACCAATATGCTTTCAAACATATTATATATTGGAAGAGATCAAACATATAAATGTTTGGGCAATACCCAAAAATGTATATGCTTGAAGCAAAATATGTTTGGGAGTATATGTTACAGAAGCGATTTTTTGTGAGGGTGCAGGTAAAACAAAAATTCAATCTCATGTCAAAATTCAAGCTACTTCGCAACTTCAAGACCCATACCAACAAACCCATACCGCTCTTGGTTTTAAGAAAACTAGGAGTGAAAAAAAATTATAATTTTAAAAGATCAATATGGTACCCACCTTTTGATTGCAAACATATTCGTATATATTTGATAAAATGACGGAGTTGATTGATTGACCAATTTCACGAAATAAAATTGGTCACTAAAAGAAATGAATAAAAAATATATTATTTTAGTTTGTTTAATGTAAACAGGCTTCAATGGAAAACGGTATTCACATTTCACAATGTCTTACCTTCAATAAACGTAGATTGTTTTCCATTTTTACAATACCACAAAACACAAACACAGGTAATTTCTAATGCGTTCTGTCATATATTTTTTCAAACGTTTACCACGTGGTCATTTGTTGTTGCACACTTTATTTATTTCAACCCTTTGCTATGATATGTTGTTGCGTTCAAAATATTTATGCAGACATTTTGAATGCAGCAGACAGAATGTCGCCAATCATGTTTTTCAATTTACGCGAAAAACAAAAACCCAACCGTTCGTTACGAGTTACTTCCACAGACTGATCTCTCCATCATACATTTTTTAATAAATACCCATTCTCTTGTTCTCTTTTCGCTCTTTCCATTGCTCAAAATTATTTAATTTCAATCACAAAGTTGATTGGATCAATCACATGTGTAATTGGAAGCGGAAAAAATTTCTATCACGTTTGTAATTGAAATAATTTTCAATTACAAACGTGATTGAGTTGATTAACGAGTTGATTAACAAATTGATTGAATCAATTAATATTTTAATTTGATACGTAACAAATATCAATCATTTTTTTAATTGGTTTTTATTCAGATTTGATTAAATTATTAATTGAATCAATTAACATATTAATTGAATCCGTTTCCAAATTCAGTTAAATGTTTAATTGAAAAAATGTTGGTGATAATTTTTTGTGTGTAAGATTCGTTGTACAACTAATCCCATTACCATTTGGATAACTTCAAATTAATTTTATAATGGATAATTGTCCGACGCCGAATAGATATATGTATTTTGGCTTAGCCGTCCAGCCGCCGCCGGAGACAAAAATTTAGTGCCATCCTCCGCCGACAAAATTAAGTCGGCTTCATTCTCTGAACTGGAGTCAACCGTATACAATATGAGTTCAGAAAAAAGTAAACTCATTTACAAAATTTGAAATGATTATCAGACCAAAAATTTGCAAATACTTCTTTTTGACAATCAACACAAACCCCATAACTGGTGCTGGACTAGTCTCTGATGTGTATGGAACAGTCACAGGCCTGGTCAAAACGTGTGGAGGGAACCGGTCCTTTAGGTTTGTTATTAACACTTTATGACACAATTTGGACTCATTCCAAAAAATCCGTCCTGGTAAAACTTAGTACAGATCCTTATGAACCAATCAGCATCCGAATTGCTTCAGAAAGGAAAAACGTTTAGAATATGTTGAAGATTAAACTGATAACTGTATTTCAGTAAATGTGTACAACAATGTACAATAATATTTTAGTATCAAAACAGCATAGAAATCAATAACTTATATGAAAAATTGCGCCAACCTGGAGCAAACTGTGATAGGGCCGTTTGTAGCAAATTGCACCAATTTCCCGTACACAGAAAACATTCTCACGAACATTTTCCCAATTAAAATTTTAATCGAGTTTTAAAAATAATCAATTAAAAATTTAATTGATTCAACAATTTTTTTAATTGAAACAAAAATCAATCACAAAAATTATTAGTATCAATTAATTTTTTAATTGGCTCAATTAATTCTTTAATTGACCTTCAATTAATTTTTTAATTGATACTATCATTTCTGTGATTTAAGACATTTCAATTAAAAAATTAATTGGATCAATTAATTTCGTGATTGAATCAGAAAAAAAATGTTTTGTGTAGGGAATGTTTTCTAATACAAACAAAAAGAACTTCCTAGAATTCGTTCGAGTTCGAGTGACTGCTTTTCCCTCGAATGGGTTTTCATATGATTTACATGAACATTGGGTATTGTACAAAACACACAATTTATCAGCCTTATTTTAATCGTGAAAACGTGTCATAATGAGTCAGCTCTTTCATGGGTACGTCTTTAAATAAAGTTCGACCTTCAGAGGAAACATATGACAAAGTAGATTAAAATGCCATTGAAAAGCAGATGTTCAAACCCAACCCCAACGACAAGCCTGAACATAAAAAAGTAAACTGTTTTATGGGGTAATGAACTACCTCATGCAAAAATTTAACTAAATTGTATTCTACTTTTTGCGATTTCCATAATGCGTCGTTAAAATAATGAACATTTACTTATATTTTGAATTTTTACAACCAATTTCGAAATTCTTACTTCTTAAATACTAAAATGAACTACTCCGTACCTTATACTTACTATATTAGCAATGGAGTTATTTATAATGACAAAGTTTGACGTATATGATCTATTGCAACCTAAATCATCCTGTGGTGCTAAGTCACTTTTGCAATGGTTACCATGTCCGCCTTGCATACATGGGTAATAATTTCTTCAACATTATTTGTATTACAAATTCTATATATATATAATATTTTTGGGCTCCAAATGCTTCCAAACATATATGTTCACATAAAACAAACATATTAATGAGAAGTTCACCAATGTGGTATCACAATGGACTGAATAGTATAAGTGAGCCTGATTCATCGGGCTGCCACCTAACCTAACCTAACCTACCATATTAATGTTTCGGCAGTATCCAATAATATATGTGCTTTCTGCAAAATATGTTTGCAACATATGTTAGAGAAGCGTTTTTTTTTTTTTTGAGGGTGTAGACATAGGAAAAAAAAAAACAATTCCATTTCGAAACAATCATGTTTGAGTCAAAGCTTAGTTTTTCTGGCGAACCTGTTTCTTAGAATTACGATTCGTATAGACTAAAGCCTTTATTTATAAAGGGTGGTACGGTCAAAATTTGGTCAAGGGAAAACGCGTGTAAATCGGTGAAATCGTTTATTTAAAAAATCAAATTAAATTTCTTTTTCAAGTTCAATTAGTATAAAATTCAGGAAAAATATTCAGTTAGGCTTTCGCTTTTCCAAATCCGAATTGCCGGGCCTCACGCTTGACACCTGCCATCAGATTTTGTACAGCCACCTTGTACACCTTCTTCGCCGCAGAAAGCCAGTTTGCCTTGAACTGCTGCTCGTCCTTAGCAGTTTTTTTGGTCTTCTTTAGGTTCCGCTTGACAATAGCCCAGTATTTATCAATTGGGCGGAGCTCTGGCGTGTTGGGAGGGTTCTGGTCCTTGGGAACCACCTGCTCACGTAAATTTCTTGGTTGACAGTCCCGGAAGCCTGTGTTGCCAACTCCCGAAGGCCAAAAAGCACCAAAAATATATTATAAATTCTAACATACCTTCCACCACAAAATCGAAAATTAAATGCTCTACTAAAAAAAAAAAAAAAAAAAAAAAAAAAAAAAAAAAAAAAAAAAAAAAATCTTCCGAAGATGTATTATAGAACTTTTGTGAATTGAATTTTATGAAGTTAAGGTGGGTATTAAGATCGAGTTTAGCTGCTAAAATAGTCATGTTTTCACAATTAATTTTCGTTACTAATTCATTAAGGAATACAAACTTTGTGAAAATTTGCTTTTGGCTATACCCCATCAAGTTATAATAAAATTTGCAGCAAATATGCATAATTTTATACCTTTTTTACTGATATAGTTTTCACTCAAAAAACTCAAACTTAGTACTCACCATTATGAAACGCTATTCTAGTATACACCTTGATCAGTTTTAATGCTTTCGTCCAATTCATTTTGATCAGTGATGTTTTTCAACTTTCAAAATATTAATATATGGAAGGAGTCTATTGCTTATTTCAGTTGTGAATTTAATACAAACGTTTTTAATGACATCTTTACCAAATTCAAAAATTCGGCACTCATCGTTCGACTTTCCTACAGAATACCCTAAATAACAATATTAATTAAAACTTAATCAATACCAACTTCATAACAATCAAATTCTATATTTGGCAATAAATTTGAGTTTCTTCAGCTCTTGAAAGTCTAATCAAAATTTGTGTATCAATTACTTAATACTGTTCAAAATAAAAAAAGCACCAAAAGCACTAAATGAAAATGCCAGAAAGCACCAAGTTGGTGCTTTTTTTGAAAAGGCACCGAAAAGGAAATTTGGTGCTTTTTAGAAATCAAAAAGCACTAAATTTGGTGCTAAAAGCACCAAATTGGCAACACTGCCGGAAGCTATGAAAATGCTGCTTTTCAAGCCACAGGTACAGATGGCTTGCCAAACCAGATATTTCTTTGCGAACTTTGACAGTTTTATGTGCTTGAAAATATCTGCTACCTTTCCCCTTCCTTTTGCCGTATAAAACTCCCGTCCCGGAAGCTGCTTGTAGTCGGCTTTGACGTAGGTTTCGTCGTCCATTACCACGCAGTCAAACTTCGTCAGCATCGTCGTGTACAGCCTCCGGGATCGCGCTTTGGCCGTCGTATTTTGTTTATCATCGAGATTTGGAGTCACTACCTTCTTGTAAGTCGATAGTCCGGCTCGTTTTTTGGCTCGATGCACGGTTGTAGACGATACACCCAGCTTATTTGCGGCATCTCGGAGAGAGGTTAGGGTTTCGCTTGAAACTACCGGCAGCTCTCTTTGTCGTCTCAGCGGCTTCCGGTTTACGATTTCCCCCGATCCAGACTTCCTGGCTGTCGCGAAACGTTCCCAAACTCTTTAATTACATTTGTAACGGTTGATTTGGCAACTTTTAGCGATTTTGTCAGCTTTGCGTGCGAGTAGCTCGGATTTTCGCGATGCGCGAGCAAAATTTTGATACGCTGCTCTTCTTGCTTGGACGGCATTTTGACAACATTCTACACACACACACACCTTCAAAATGAGAGGTGTTCAGGTTTTTTAAATGCAAAATTGAAAGAAATTCGTCAAGTTTATATTGACCAAATGTTGACCGTATCACCCTTTATTGCTAATCGACTACTATTAATGCGACTGCAAATGAACAACGAAACTAAACCTAATAAACAAACAATTGCCGCAATCATTCAAAAGAAAGCGGCAATGGCGGCAAATAAAACGCCACAGGATTTATATTTTTAGATTATTGTTGGTAATCGTCATCATTTGATTTTTTTCCATTTCACTTTACCATGTAAAGGTGGGCATAACAACAGCAGCTATTGCATGAATGAAGAATCAAATACAAATCTTGAATAGAAGGTGATGATGCTTTTTCTGTTTATCTGTGACTCATAGAACTGTCTAGAGATGTTTTCTATGAGGCGCCAGCACATTGAATTGAAAAAACGCTAAATTATATCCTTAAATGTAGTTGTCTGACCTCATTATTTTTGGAGGGGTTTTAGTTTAGAACTCATTGATGCTACCCAGCAGTATGATTCATTATCTAATCCGCCGGCTGATTAAACAGCCATAATAAGATATTGTATTCGATGAGTTTGGTATGGAATGAAATCAATGTTCATTGCTTTCGGCTAAAAACAACTTAATCACCTCTTTAATGAATTTAGTTTAGAAAAGACAAAAACAGTAGATATATTTAGAAGATTTGTGAAACATCGATATTTTAAAGAGTCGCAGAGAAAGACAGCTTTGGCCAGTCTCTAACAACTTTCTTATAGTTTCCACTGCCAACTACAAACATGCATTGAAAAAAAAAAATAATATTGTAATATTGTATAAAAATATCGCAAAAAAAAATAATATTATTGTATAAAATATCGACACATGTAGTGTCGGTGGCAATAAAATAAACGATAAACTAGGTTATGATCAGTCGTTTTCGTTATTGCAACCAAATCATGCAGTATAGATGCACGAAAAGTAGTACTGTTTCTCTTCATACTAACAAAGCTATAAAATATGCAACTCAAGACTGTTTATCGCTTCCGAGCAATTCTACTACAACGAGCATATTTTTTACATGTACTAAAAAAAATATTGTCGCGAGGTCAAAGATTTCATGTCTTTAAAATACGAATGCAAATTTTTCTTAGCATAGAAGACTCATTTCTCTAATATAAAGTTTTTTTTCCTTGTCCAAATGTCGATAAACTTTTGAATGAAGTCGTATTGTCCTTATAATTAAGCGATTTCACTTACAAACGGTAACGGGTCAACTTGACTCTAATAATTCAGAAAAATTCTTTAAATTTAATGAAATTGTCTTTAAATTTGTTGTCTTTTTGCATCTTGACTACAAAGCAAAAAAATCGTTCAAATATAGGACATGTTTTTCAACACTTTATTTTAAATACGTTTTTTACTTGAAACATAGCATACTTTCTGATAGAAGTCTTAATTTGGAAAATAAAGTTGTCGTTAACTCGTTTTTAAAAGTCTTTGATAGCATATGAAGAAAAAAAACTGAAAAAGCGAAAGATTAAAATTTGCTTCCTAGAAGCAAGTACACAAAACCCAAATTTAAAAGAGAATTGTGTCTTAAAATTATCCTTACTTGTATTCTCCGCTTCTTTGGCTCGGAATCAATACGAAAATTTTTAAAGTAAAGACAAAATCTTTAGAACCGGGCATGCTTTTTTTCAGTGTGTATAGACTACACTAATGTAAGCCAGAAAACGCAAAATCATTTAGTGCAGTATTTCTGGGTGTAAAAATTGCTATAAAATATGTGAATAGGGCAGGGCTCAGCTGGTTTATTTATGTAAAATGAATTTATTTTAATACTACATACATTTTCCTTATTATTGGTTACATCCAACCTGCTGTTTCAGCAGGATGGTAAATGAGAGAAGCAATAACTGCGTTCCATGCATAAATTTGTATTTTATATGATCTCAAATCTCTTCCTGTGCTAATTATTACATAAACTCTCATGTTTGAAATCAGGTAAAAGATGTATACGTGAATAAAGGTCCAAAACAGTTCACAGGGACTTTACTACCCATCGCAGGATTAAATCAGTAATGAAAGAGTGCTCCATTTTTGATGAGAAGTACAAAGAATAAGGAACCAAAAATGTATGTTTTATTAAGATATATTCCTTTTATATAAAAATACCAGCTGAGCTCGGCCCGTTTCGCTTTTTGATGTCAGGAGGAAAGTGCCTTCTTAAGCCGTATATCGTTATCACCATTGTCATACTTCCATCTTTACTGTAAATTTCATGAAAATGGGATAATTAAAGAAAAGCTAAGAAGGAATAGTAGATCAATGGAAACTTGATATGTTTGCACACTGCAAACAATTTGTTGTTTGAACACATTCGGAAAATATATATGCTTGAAGCAGAATATGCTTGGGATTATATGTCACAGATCCGATTTTTCGAGGGGTCGGCAAAGTCCCCGTACCTCAATCCCATCGAAAATTCGTGATCGATTCTGCAAAAACGGCTAAGACAATACCCACCAAAGTTCCAGCAAATTTAAACGAAATAAGGCAACGACATGCACCGAAAAAAAGTGAACTGTTTTATAGGAAGAATGAACTACCTCGCACGAAAATTGAACTAAATTTTACTCCACATTTTGAGATTTCCACAAAGCGTTGTTAAAACCAGGAAATTTAATGCCCTGTTGTACTTTTTAACTGCAGTTCACGAAACTACATCCTCTCATAGAAGAAAAAATGAACTAAAAGTAAAGAAGAAAATCATTGGCGCAAAATCATCACCATACAGTAGTAGTAGTTCATTCTTACTATTTTTGGGAATCGTACGAAAATCTTCGTTTGCTTTAGTTCACATTGAACTTATGTGTACGGTCATTGAACTTTATACCCGCGTTTAGTTCATAAAATTTGTGAGACATACTTAAAAAAAGTAAGATTTCATAAGCTGTAGAAATTTTCGAAAAAAAATAAAATTCAACTACTAGCAAATAATTTTTTCCAATAAAAATAAGTTAAATTTAGCGTTAGTTTAATTACGGAAATTTTTTTCTACACGGACGAAAAAGACTGTTTTTCATATGTTTGGGTGTAAAAATTATTTGTTTGGAACTCAAATTTTTAAACACAATATTTTTAAGTGCAAGCATATAATGTTCATAAACTAGCATAATATGTTTGGGACATATATGTTAATATGTTAGAACATATTATGTTTGGGACATAAAATGTTTGTAAATATAATATGCTTGGATGCAAACATATATTAATTTAGAAATAGACTATAAACATATATGTGTTTAGAAAGAGAGACATAAAGTGTATGCTGGAAGTAAAATAATGAAAGTAAAATGGAAAGAAAATTCCATTAAAGACTGGAAAAATACTATTTGTGAATATAAACAAGTATACATTTACAAATTTGGAGTAAACATATATATGTTGTGATATAAGACCGCCAAAAATTGTATATGCTTAAGTAAAAAGATTAAAATGAGTACTCGGAGAGAAAATTCATTCGGAACCAAGAGAAAAGACATTTAAAAAAAGCATGAGTTTTGTTTATCATATTCGCATTACGGGCACTTTTTTTTTGTTTCGTCAAAACAAATCGGAACGTACACTGAACAAAACAATGAACCCATCAGGAAGAAAATTTTCGGTAAATTTTAGAAAATTTTGAATATTTGTAGAAAATTTTAACTAAACAGTATTACAAACGTTGGCATCACGCCGATGTCATAAAAATAAGTAAATATTTTTCGACAAATACAAGAAAATTTATTAGACATAACTAAGTTTTTTCACTTGTTAAAGAATATTTGGTAGTTTGAAGAAAAACTTGGAGTTCAAAATTGCAAGAATGTCTTTAGTGACATACGAAGTTCACGATGGACGCATTTTTGGTAAAATTTACAAATTTAAAGAAATTCTGAAAGGTAATTAAAGGGATCTTCATAAAAACTAACGAAAGGGCACTATACACTGAAAAATAGCATGCCCGGTTCCAAAGATTGTGTCTCTATTTTAAAAATTTTAGTATTGATTCCGAGCCAATGAAGCCGAGAATTCAAGTAAGGATACTTTTAAGACACAATTCTCTTTTAAATGTGGGTTTTGTGTATTTGACTCTATGAAGCAAATTTTATTTTTTCGCTTTTTCAGCTTTTTTCATATGCTCTAAAAAGTCCGTTAAAAACAAGACAGTAGAAATTGTGATATGTTTCAAATAAAAACGTCTTTTAAATAAAGTGTTGAAAAACATGTCCTATTTTTTTTTTAACGATTTTTGCTTTGTAGTCAAGATGCAAAAATGCAACAAATTTAAAGACAATTTCATTAGTTAAAGATTTTTTTCTGAATTATTAAAGTCAAGTTGACCTTAGTTCAAAATTTTTTCTTTCATGTTATGATACTCATTTTCATGTCAAATCACTTAATTAGCAGGACAACACTACTTCATTGAAAAGTTTATCGACTTTTGAACATGGAAAAAACTTTATATTAGAGAAATGCGTCGTCTAAGCTAAGCAAAATTTGCATTCTTATTTTAAGGACATGAAATCTTTGGCCACTCGACAATATTTTTTTCAGTGTACTCTTACAGTAAAATGAAAACATTGGGAAACAGTGAAAAATTAAACAGTAAGATCTATAAAAACAAAGTTTAGTTCCTCTTTATTAATAAGTAGTCCAAGAAGAGTTGACGGATACTTTCGAAAATAAAAGCGGGCATTGAGTTCGAGTTTTGCCGCTAAAACTCGAATCGGTAAAACCAGAATAACATTATAACTCTTTTCGGCAAATTGTATTATAACTTGGTGGGGAATGATCTAAAGCAACAATTGAATAAGTTTATTTTCTTTAAAATAAATTATTAAAGAAAGCAAACAATTGTTCACACCTAAATAAATTTATGTGTTGGTTGTAAAATTATTGTTTAGAATTTACATATAATGTGCTTTTGAATGGTTATCGTTAACTTTAGGATTCGATGGAAAAATATTTATATATAACTCGACTTCACATTCTTCCTTTGTAAGAGTTTTTTTCAATTTCTTCGAAAATTTCAAACTTGTGTACAAAACCCTTTTTTGTTACAAATTTTTTATTTTTGCAATAAAAAATAATATCTGATTTGAAATCAGTCCATTTCGTTTATATCAAGCACTGTTCTTTTCTGAATTTACGTCTTTTATAAGACACACTTTACAGTTTCGTAGTAAAAAGTTAATATGGTAGTATGTAATGTTGAACTCCTTTTCGGGATATTCCGAACGTATTTGGAATATACGTAAAAAATATGTAAAAATAATAAAAAAATGGTGTCGGTCGAAGCAGGGATCGAACCCATAACCCTTGGCATGCAAGGCGGACGTACCAACCACTGCTCCACGTCGCCAACAAATGTATGTTTAACAATGTTATGTTGTTAAACAATGTTATGTTTGAATCGGCTCGTGGGCGCCGCAAGCTATGCTATATAAATATGACTTATAACGATAATTATCTCTTGATGACCATAACAGCTACGTAGCCCAGTCGTTAGTGTGCTGGCTTACAAACGGTGTGGTCCGCTGTTCGAATCCCCATCCGGCAAAAGGTAAAATTAAAAAAAAAAAAATTATAAAATTTAATAATTTCTTCTACAATGTTTGTATTACAGAAAAAGGTGCTAAGAACTAAAAAACTCATGGAAGTGAGAAAATGTGGGGGAATATACAATTAGGCAGAAAAAAAATTTGAGCACAATCTTCTTTGGTAGAAAATTCTTCTAAGCATATAATATTTTTGGGTTCAAAATGTTTCCAAACATATTATATGTTCACATAATAACATATATTTTTTTGGAAGACAACATTATTGAATTTGGATGGAAAAATACATAATGTTTGGAACTTAGACCACCCAAACATATTATATTGTTTAGACCAATATGCTTTCAAACATATTATATATTGTAAGAAATTAAACATATAAATGTTTGGGCAATACCCAAAAATTTATATGCTTGAAGCAAAATGTGTTTGGGAGTATATGTTACAGAAGCGATTTTTTTTTGAGGGTGCAGGAATATGTCTGTTTTCATTTAAAATTTTGATTATTTCAGGAAAAGTAATCCCGAAAATAAAGTGATTTTCAACTCGAAAACCTAACATAGTACCCATCTTTACGAATAACAAGTAAGGAAAGTCTAAAGTCGGGCGGAGCCGACTATATTATACCCTGCACCACTTTGTAGATCTTAATTTTCGATACCATATCACATCCGTCAAATGTGTTGAGGGCTATATATAAAGGTTTGTCCCAAATACATACATTTAAATATCACTCGATCTGGACAGAATTTGATAGACTTCTACAAAATCTATAGACTCAAAATTTAAGTCGGCTAATGCACTAGGGTGGAACACAATGTTAGTAAAAAAATATGGGAAACATTTAAATCTGAAGCAATTTTAAGGAAACTTCGCAAAAGTTTATTTATGATTTATCGCTCGATATATATGTATTAGAAGTTTAGGAAAATTAGAGTCATCTTTACAACTTTTCGACTAAGCAGTGGCGATTTTACAAGGAAAATGTTGGTATTTGGACCATTTTTGTCGAAATCAGAAAAACATATATATGTGAGCTATATCTAAATCTGAACCGATTTCAACCATATTTGGCACGCAAAGCTACAATGCTAACATAATTCTACTCCCTGTGCAAATTTCAACTAAATCGGAGCAAAAAATTGGCCTCTGTGGTCATATGAGTGTAAATCGTGCGAAAGCTATATATGGGAGATATATCTAAATCTGAACCGATTTTAACCAAATTTGGCACACATAGCTACAATGCTAATTCTACTCCCTGTGTAAAATTTCAATTAAATCAGAGTAAAAGATTGGCCACTGTGGTCATATGAGTGTAAATCGGGCGAACGATATAAATCTGAACCGATTTCAATAAAATTTGGCACACTTGACTACACTACTAATTGTACTCCTAATGCAAAATTTCAACCAAATTGGGGTAAAACTCTGGCTTCTGGGGCCGTATTAGTCCATATCGGGCGAAAGATATATATGGGAGCTATATCTAAATCTGAACCGATTTCAATAAAATTTGGCACACTTGACTATAGTACTAATTGTTCTTCTTGTGCAAAATTTTAAGCAAATTAGGGTAAAACTCTGGCTTCTGGGGCCATTTAAGTCCATATCGGGCGAAATATATATATGGGAGCTATATCTAAATCTGAACCGATTTCCAAAATCAATAGGGTTCTATTCTGAGCCAAAACACATACTTGTGCCAAATATGAAGTCGATTGGACTAAAACTGCGACCTAGACTTTGATTACAAAAATGTGTTCACGGACAGACGGAGCATTTTTGCCAAAGACACCATGTCAGCAATGCCGTTCTATATTATTTGACATTCATATTTTGCCAAGACATGTAAAAAAAAATCTAGTATCTGATAAAATGTCAAATGTAATCCAATTTGAATATCAAATGTATCACTACAACTTTTTAACCTTGACCCAATATGATTTATTTTCGAACAATCTAGTTTCAATTTGAAGACACAGTGTTTATTTTATGTAAGAGAGGAGAAGATATAAATAATAATTTCTCAGTAAATATTGCTGCAGAAACATTTTTGATGATTCAGTTTCATATGTTAAAAGCTATTTATCTTCAACAACACACAGAAAAAGTCAACGAAATTTACAGAAGCCAATTGAACGTGGGTATAGTACACGAAACTCTCATAATTCTATTCCTATTTCTATTTTTTTTTTCAATATGAGATTATTTTATAACCAAATACATGGAAATGCTTACATTTGAGGATACAATTATTAGCATAGTTTTTTACAAATATTAATAATAAACTAAATTTAAAAACATGTATTACTCAATAAAAATATGAATTAGGTTCCAAAATAGGGATTTGGATCCGAAGGACAAAAATTTTTTGCCAAAAAAGAAAGCTTAATGTCAAAAACCATTCATGGTTTAAAAGTTGAAAAACTAGGCAATGTTATATATTTAGCCAGTCAATGCTAAACTGTTATTAATAATAAACTAAATTTAAAAACATGTATTACTCAATAAAAACTTGAATTAGGTTCCAAAATAGGGATTTGGATCCGAAGGCCAAATATTCTTTGTCAAAAAAGAAAATGCTCCTTTCGGAAATGGTACAAATATTATTTGCAGAACTTTTAATTGCAGAAAAGAAAGAACATTGTTTAAAACTATGGCACAAACAAAAACAAATCTGATTCAATTACGAAATTAATTGATCCAATTCCACAGAAATGATAGTATCAGTTAAAAAATTAATCGATAGTCAATTAAAAAATTAATTGATCCAATTAAAAAAGTGATTCATACTATTAATTTTTGTGATTGATTTTTGTTTCAATTAAATAAATTGTTGAATCAATTAAAATTTTAATTGAATATCTTTTAAAGCCCAAATAAGACTTTAATTGGAAAAATTTTCGTGATTTTTTTCTGTGTAACCTTTCAAGATCTTTTCTCCAAAAATTTATAGTATACACCTATAACTTTCACCTTTTTAGTTTGGAAATTTGTCGCGATTATTCTTAGTTCGTTCTGAACCCAATATAATTCGGAAAATTTTCTACCACAGCAAAATAAAAGTCGTATTAAATATAGAATCAAAAGAACTTCTTGTGAAGTCGAAATTTTGTGATTTTGATGTTGTAGTACAATTAATGTACATCTTATGTACATACAAAAAAATATTTTTTGAGTTCAATCACGAAATTAATTGATCCAGTTAATTTTTAGTTGAAATGTCTTCAATCACAGAAATTATAGTATCAATTAAAAACATAATTGATACTATTAATTTTTGTGATTCATTTTTGTTTCAATTAAAAAATTTGGATTTTGATATTTATTCAGTGCCAAAGATACCACTTCTTTAAAAAAAAGAAATTTTTAACGATCTATCTGGCTTTAAATGTAGAATCAATAAAATTAATATTAGGATAAATATCTCATTTATTGAATTGAATTCATTATCATTTCGCGATATATTAATAAAGCTATTCACGTACAAACAAATGGCTGTTTAAAAATCCAAAATTATAATGGTGTAAATTGCCCTAAAATTTAGGTTGTATATGATTTTAGGGCAAGCAATTTGTACAATATTAACCCATTAACGCCCAATATGAAACTGCCGGAAAAAAAATCGATTTTACGGGTTTTTATTTAGTAAAAAGATTTCAGTAAGAAAACTGACACTTCGTAGAAAAAAAGGGTGTACCCATGTGGGGACATTGGGCAGATTTAGTATGAAATTCTCCAAAAATCTCCATTTTACGAAAGTTATGGGAATAATAAAAAGAATATAATGCACTGAATATGGCACCAAGTGTCCTTGCTTATAGATCACACTGAAAAAATATTTACGTAATATTAAAGATCTTCGGTTTAAAGCTTTTTTTGTTTGGGAATTATGAAAACATTTTGTACATTGATGAATCCGTTATAATTTAGATTTTTAAATTGTCTTTTGTTTGTACGCGAATAGATTTAAGATTATACCGCGAAAAGAGAATGAAAATTCGATAAATGGAATCTCTATCTTAATCACCCTTATTCCTGAAGTCGCCGTCGCTTTTCCACAGTCGCCACTAATTGGTATTCCGTTCGTCGATATATTCTGCTATCGAAGAAAATCAGTATTCCTGGTGACGCTTTTTGTCGTCAACATCGTCGCTTTTTGTCGCCTTTAAATTTAACAGCGACGAGTTTAGTGTTTAATTTTTGAAGAAGTTTTTTAGACTTTATTAATCGAACAATTTAAAAATAAATCTAAAAAATGGAAATTGGTAAGAGGTAAAGGGACTAATCTTCAACAATTACAAAAAAAAAATGGGGAAAAACAGTATATATAGCAGTTGTGGCCATCACATTCAAATTATAGAAAAAACACTGTACAATTAAAGTAAACGTGTTGATTTTCAATTCCATGTATTTTTAATAGAAATACTTCAAGGCCAATGTATTTTATTTAGCACAAAACTTAGGTAACAATTGTGTCGAACTTTGAATGATCCTTGGACACATAATGTCAACGTCGTACCAATTGTATATGCCGGATGTTGTTATTGTCCTAACGTAGATATCTAAATCATTTCCCGAGTCAAATTTATCATTTATTTTGATTTTCCAAGTCAACATTGGATTACAAACAAACATCATTTTAAACGCAAATAATTAAAATTCAGTTTTGCACATCAGCTGATTGTTTTCTTGCACGATGATCCTTGTGCCATTGATCTCAGCGTCGTCGCCATTTTTGTAGTTTTGAAAGTTTTAACTGTCCTCGAATATATATCCACATTTTTTCCGCGTCAAATTAAATATTTTTCTTGATATTCCGACTTAGAATTGCATCAGAAATAAAAATATTTTAAACCGATAAAGTTAAAGTTCTTTTTTTGCACATCTGCTGATTGTTTTCTAGTGATATCGGCCTTTTATTACCGAGTATTGTAATTGGTACAAAAAGTAATCGTCGTCGTCGACGTCGACGTCGCCGTCGCCGTCGCCACTTCGCAGGAATACCAAATGAATGACGAGACGACTTAAAAGCGACAGACGACAAAAAGCGATGGCGAGATCGAGGGCTACTTCAGGAATAAGGGTGAATTTTAATTTTATTGCTCCTAGATTTAAAGCACCATATATCGCTAAAAAATGTCTTTATTTTAAAGAAGCCGCATCTTTGGCTCGGAATCAATCCCAAAATCCTTAAGGGAAGGTCAAAATTTTTGGATCCAAGTAAACTTTTTTTTTGAGTGCAGATGCAGTATTAAGCTGTCATACGTGGTTTTACAAAAATAACGGGTAGTTCATAGTTGCATGAATTTACACAGGTGTCTTCATATGGGGACAGAGGGCCGTAATGAGTTAAAGGCAAATTTTATAAAATAAAGAAATTTTAATCAGAAGAATGTTCATAATCTTTGCCTTAAAACTGTTTTTCGTTAAATTTAGGGCACACATCTTTATATCGTATGTGTTTAAAGTAAAGCTAATTTTACTTAAAGTAAAGAACCACGTTTTTTATTTAAAGACATAATCTTTGAATTAACTATTATTGAATCTTTGGATTATCCTATTCCCTGCCATAGTACTCACTTGAGTACAGAAAATTAGCCACATTTAATCTCGCAAAATTTTGTTTACAAATGGAATTAGGCAACGTTTTTTTTTTTTTGTTTTTTATGTGTGTTGTTTTCATGCTTTTTATATTTTTTAACTGAAATTAAGTGTAAATATATAAATGAATTTATTTTTTTTAAATGGCGTGTAATGGGTCAAAGATAAAAAAGTTTCAACTACACTGAACAAAATATTTCCATGATATTAAAAATTACGCAACCTAAATTTTAGAATGCGCAATATATAAAATATTAAGGCCAAATTTCTTTAAAATAATGAAATTTTAATTAGAATGATGAAATGAATTTTTGTTTGTACATGAATAGCTTTCTTAATACACCGCGAAAAAAGAATGAATATTCGATAAATGTAATCTGTATACTAATTTAAATTTTATTGATGCTAGATTTAAAGCCGTTTAAATTTTATTGATGCTAGATTTAAGGTCGTTATTTTAAAGAAGTCGCATCTTTGGCTCGGAATCAATATCAAAATTCTTAAAGCATGGTCGAAATCTTTGGATACGAGTAAACCTTTTTTGGTAATTAAGAACACATTTTTATACCCTCCACCATTGGATGGGGGTATATTAACTTTGTCATTCCGTTTGTAACACATCGAAATATTGCTCTAAGACCCCATAAAGTATATATATATTCTGGGTCGTGGTGAAATTCTGAGTCGATCTAAGCATGTCCGTCCGTCCGTCCGTCTGTCCGGCTGTCCGTCCGTCTGTGGAAATCACGCTAACTTCCGAACGAAACAAGCTCTCGACTTGAAACTTGGCACAAGTAGTTGTTATTGATGTAGGTCGGATGGTATTGAAAATCGGCCATATCGGACCACGTTTACGTATAGCCCCCATATAAACCGATCCCCAAATTTGGCTTGGGGAGCCTCCCGGAGCAGCAAAATTCATCCGATCCGGTTGAAATTTGGTACCTGATGTTAGTATACGGCCTCTAACAACCATGCAAAAATTGGTCCATATCGGTCCATAATTATATATAGCTCCCATATAAACCGATCCCCAGATTTGACCTCCGGAGCCTCTTGGAGGGGCAAAATTCATCCGATCCGGTTGAAATTTAGTGCGTGGTCTTAGTATACGGTCTCTAACACCCATGCAAAAATTGGTCCATGTCGGTCCATAATTATATATAGCCCCCATATAAACCGATCCCCAGATTTGACCTCCGGAGCCTCTTGGAGGGGAAAAATTCATCCGATCCGGTTGAAATGTGGTACCTGATGTTAGTATACGGTCTCTAACAACCATGCAAAAATTGGTCCATATCGGTCCATAATTATATATAGCCCCCATATAAACCGATCCCCAGATTTGACCTCCGGAGCCTCTTGGAGGGGCAAAATTCATCCGATCCTGTTGAAATTTGGTACATGATGTTAGTATATGGCCTCTAACAACCATGCAAAAATTGGTCCATATCGGTTCATAATTATATATAGCTCCCATATAAACCGATCCCCAGATTTGACCTCAGGAGCCTCTTGGAGGAGCGAAATTCATGAAATTTGGTACATGGTGTTAGTATATGGTATCTAACAACCATGCAAAAATTGGTCCATATCGGTCCATAATTATATATAGCAAAAGTCATCCGATGCGGTTGAAATTTGGTACATTTGGTCAATATATGGCCTCTAACAGCCATGTAAAAATTGGTCAATATCGGTCTTTAGTTATATATAGCCGATGACTTATTACACAAAAATTGGTCCATATCGCCAAAAATAATCTACCAAAACTTTATTTCCATAGAAAATTTTGTCAAATTTTATTACTATAGAAAGTTGTGTCAAAATTTCATTTCTATAGAAAGTTTTGTCAAACATTTATTTCTATAGAAATGTTTGTCAAAATTTTATTTCCATAGAAAGTTTTGTCAAAATTTTATTTTTATAGAAAATTTTGTAAAAAATTTATTTCTGTAGAAAATTTTGTCAACATTTTATTTCTATACAAAATTTTGTCAACATTTTACCTCCATAGAAAATTTTGTCAACATTTTATTTCTATAGAAAATTTTGTCAAGTTTTTATTTCTATAGAAAATTTTGTCAAAATTTTATTTCTATAGAAAATTTTGTCAAGTTTTCATTTCTATAGAAAATTTTGTCAAACTATATTATATACGTATTTAATCGGCCTTTTTTTGTTTAATATATACCCCGTATGGGCTAACTTACAATTTAGAAGACAGTGTTAAAAAGTTTTACGATACCTTGCCATCGGCAAGTGTTATCGCAACCCAAGTAATTCGATTGTGGATGACAGCCTTTAGTAGAAGTTCCTACGCAATCCATGGTGGAGGGTACATAGGATTCGGCCTGGCCGAACTTACGGCCGTATATACTTGTTTAATCTGAAGTATCTGTTATAATTTCGATTTTTAAACTGACATCTATTTTTACGTGGATAGCTTTGTTAATACTATCGAAAAAAGAGAATGCAATTTCGATAAATGAGATCTGTATCCTTGTTTTAACTTAATGGAGCCTACACTGTTAGAAAAATATGTTTTTCATATGTTCCTATATAACAAAAATGGGTTTCGGGCACAATTTTTAAATACAATATATTTAAGTGCAAACATGTAATGTTTCTAAACTAACACTAAATGTTTTGGACACATATGTTAATATGTTAGAATATATTATGTTTGGGCATGAATGTTTCATAAAAATAATATGTGTGAATGTAAACCAGCGTTGCCAGAATTGTTTCAACAAAAACCGCTAGATTTGCCCAAAAAATAGCTAAAACAAGTATCTACAGCAGTAAGTTCGGCCGGGCCGAATCTTAAATACCCACCACCATGAACCAAATATTAGGGTTTCCTTTGAAATTTCAGGAGGGCTTGAGGACACTTCCCGATGATAATTTTAAAGATTTCACCTATGAGGACTATATAAGATTCTAGATTTATAAGAACCATGTTTGTTTGAGTTTTAGAGGAATCATTAACATCTCTTGTAAGTGTGCAAGAAAATTATAAAATAACGTCTTGATTTGAAATCTTAAATCTGTAGAAGTAAAATCTGGAAATTTTACATTGAGTTTCAAGCAATTTTCATGATCAGTGCGCCTTCTATACCCTCAAGAAGTGAAGTCAGTCTATATGAAGGCTTTACCAAATGGACTGATAAAAACCGATACACGTTTTTGTGAGCCTAAAATACCAGAATATTTACAATTTCAGGCAAATCTGATAAAAACTACGGTTAAATCGGGAGATCGTTCTTATGGGGGCTATACTAAAATATGGACCGATACTCACCATTTTCGGCACACCTCTTTATGGTCCTAAAATACCTCTAGATTTCCAATTTCAGACAAATTGGATAAAAACAGATACTCACATTTTTTGGCACACGTATTTGTGGTCCTACAATACCTCTAGATTTCTAATTTCAGGCAAATAGATAAAAACTACGACTATATAAGCCCAAGACCCCAAATCGGGAGGTCTGTTTATATGGGGACTATATCAAAACCTGGACCGATATAGCCCATCTTCGAACTTGACCTGCCTGCAGACAAAAGACGAGTTTGTGCAAAATTTCAGCACGATTGCTTCGTTATTGAAGACTGTAGCGTGAGTACAACAGACAGACAGACGGACATCGTTATATCGTCTTAGAATTTCTCCCTGATCAAGAATATATATACTTTATATAGTCGGAAATCGATATTTCGATGTGTTACAAACGGAATGACAAACTTATTATACCCCCGTCACCATTCTATGGTGCTGGGTATAAAAATAGCTAGAAAAAAGCAAAATTTTTTTGTATCAAAAGTCACATTTTTGATTGAAATTTAACAAACAAAGACTTTATTTCACTTACAATGCTTATTATTTTCATTTTAATTCTACTTCTGTGAGACTGTAATAATATCTAAGTCATATTATCTCTGTTTGCGTATTCGATACATTTTGATTACTATCACAAATTTTTACTGGAAGTCCTTCGTTTTGTGGGAACTACCTTCTCAACACATATATTTTATTTACTTGTTATTTTAAAATATTAAATAATGTAAGCATACTTTGGATTTGGCAAACAAAATAATTTGTCTTTTTTTAAATAAAATTTTTGTTTGGTTTTGAAATTGTGAGAAATTCGAAATACACTACTTTTATTTAAATTGTAGAAAATACCTACAGTTTACATTTCCCAGTAAAAACATTTTCCTTTTCTTCATGAGCTATCAAAGTGCTTTAAAAACGTGCTAACGCCAACTAAAATTTCCGTAGCCTTCTTTCATGAAAAGATACCCACTTTTAAGTAGAATCACTTAACTATAAGGACAAAACGACTTTATCGGCTTTTGGACAAGGAAAACAGTTTATATAAGAGAAATTCAAAAATGATATTATAACCAAAATTCGCGTTCGTATTTTAAGGAGATGAAATCTTTGGCCTCACGACAATATTTTTCAGTTCACAAAGCAATTCATATCTACTATTTTAATTTAGTAATATCGTAATAACTTTCGAATATTATAATAAAATAAAAAGGATAATCGAGTCAAATGCTAATATTCCCAAAAATTTACTGACAGTTTATCTAACAAATTTGTATGGTAATAGTAGATTTAAAGTTTACTATAACTTTTATGGATAGGAGGAAAGAACTGTACAACAAGGTGTATTTGCTGCAAAAATGCCCGCATAATGGCTGGAATCATTATTAATGTTTCAACTGAGCTTTGAAATATGTGGAAAACCTCATTCATACAGCAAGGCTTAGATAAAAACGCCGTTTTATCATTATTTCAATAGAAACATGTAGAAAAAAAAACAAAAATAGCTAAAAGGGTCACGAAAAAAGCCAGAAAAAAGCTAAAAGCTAAATACATTTTTTCCCGCTAAAGTCTTCAAAAAAAAACCAAATCTAGCGGGAAAATAGCTAAATTGGCAACGCTGATGTAAACATATATAAATTTCGAGTAAATATATATATGTTGTGATATTTTATTCAGAGAGCGACAGGGAGAGAGTATAGAGAAAGAAGTAGAGATGGAAACCGGGAGGGTTGACGAAAGATATCAACATAACACAGCGAGAGAATCAAAAGAGAGCAATTTCTGTGAAACCGCTAGTATGTTGTTTCGGAAAACTGTTTTATTATAAGGCCAAAAATTGGATATGCTTAATTCTAAATATTATTTAATTTGAATATTAGAATGAGTATTCGGAGTAAAGAGAATAGACATTCGAAACCAAGAGAATAGACATTTGAAAAAAAAAAAAACAGCATGAAACGAAATGACACAATACTCTTTTTAGAGTTGCGACAGTAAAATGAAAAAAGGAGGAAATAGTGAAAAATTAAACAGTAAAATGTATAAAAAAAGTTTAGTTCCTCTTTATTAATAAGTTGTCCAAGAGGAGTTGACGGACACTTTCAAATATAAAAGCGGGCATTAAATTCAAGTTTTTCAGCTAAAACAATTGAAAAAGTTTATTTTCTTTAAACGAATTATTAAAGAAAAGTAAAAGGCAAAACAAGGTCATTTTAGAGCAATAATGCCAACTTAATACCTGCCTTAAAGGTAAAAATGAAATTAAGTACAAAACACGATCAGTCTTGAATGCATTTAAAATGGTGTTAAATGCTAGTAAAAAACTGTGCACGCCTAAATAAATTTATGTGTATATTATAAAATTATTTATGTATGTTTATACTCGACCCCATGTTCTTCTTTTGTTAGTTTTTGAATTCCTTCCAAAATTTCAAACTTTTATACCAAAAACAGTTTTTTGTTACAAAATTGTTATTTTTGCAATACAAAAATAATATTTTATCCAAACGTTTAATCCATTTCGGTTATATCAAGCAACGTTTCTGATAATAACCCAAATTTCGAAGTTAATAATAACCCACATTTCGAAGTTTTATTATAAAAATTTAATATAGTATAAATATAAATGTATATATAAATGTGTAAATTAAAAAAAAAAATGTGTTCGGTCGGAGCAGGGATTGAACCCACGACCCTTTGCATGCAAGGCAGACATTCTGACCACTGCTCCACGTGGCCAACAAATGTATGTTTCTGTTAAATATGTTTATGTTTGCATGTGCTCGTGGGCGCTGCAAACTATGCTATATAAATGTAACTTATAACGATAATTTTCTACTGGTGACTATAACAGCTACGTAGCCCAGTGGATAGTGTGTTAGCTTACAAACTGTATGGTCCTCGGTTCGATTCTCCGTCCAGGCGAAAGGTAAAATTTATAAAATTGAATAGTTTCTTCAACATTATTTGTATTACAGAAAAAGGTGCCAAGAACTAAAAAATTTCGTGGAAGTGAAAATTATGTGAGGGAATGAGCACAATCTTCTTTGGGGAAAATTCTTTCAAGCCTTTTTTCATCAACTTCATGTATAAAACAGATATTTTATCCTAGACTCCCTAAAAACTTAAATATTGATGTGAGCATTAAGTGAACCAAGCAAGCAATAAACTAAAACCCCTAAATGATTACCAAAAATTAAAAGGAATTATCAATCACATTCTGAATAAAGCGAATTCCCTGCTGTTATGGGAACACTCGCCCCTCTCCTTCCAAATCCTAATGGCGACATAAAGTTTGTTATAGGAACCCAAATTGAAAATCCTCTCAACTCATGCCTACAGGAAAAAACTTATGATTCTCTTAGCAATCCATTTCAATTTTATTGAACATAATTCATGAACCTACCGTCCGAAGTTAACAACATACTTAAAGTAGTACAAAGATTTATATACATACGAAACAAATTCACTCAGATTGTAATTTTTTCTAGCATTTTAGAGAATTACAATATATAAATTCATAATTTCTTTTGTTATACGTGCGTAAACAAATAACTATGAAGTACTATGAACTATGAAGGTGGAAAGAGAGACTAGTAAAATTTCATTGATAAAAAGCAGCAAAGAATACGAAGAAGAAGAAGATCATAGAAATATGAATTACTACGAATTATTACTCGTTACTTTCATTATTATTGATTTTGATTTCCATTCAAACTTTATGTGTGATACGATATGCAATGTTATTTTATTTTTCCTTTTACTATGTCTCTCTCTCTCTCTTGGTATTAGGGGGTATGGTATGATCAGTAAAGAATTTCTTTGGTTCAAATTACACATGTATATTCATATTGAAAAGTACTCACCAAATTCCAGCAACAACGACGAAGCCTCAACGTTGTTTAGAATTGTTGGCTTGAGTTTCTTTACTCTTGTAGTTTTGTTTTTTACTGATTCTCTGGACTATTACTATAATTTTAAAATAATGTAAATTTTGTGTTCATTACATGCCATACCGCCACATTTTAAAATTGTGAAAAAACTTCAATATTTCTTAACTAAAATTAATGTCTAATTTACGTTTCACCGCGTTTTTTTTTTTTTTTTGTTCTTTAAATTATGGACATTATAGATTTAATGATTCGCTTCATAATTTAATTGGGTTGACTTGGTTGTTATGTCGAGAGCCTCGATACAATTTAAATCTGGACTTAAATTGTGAATGTGTGTGACTTTATCACATCGAAATAATCTATTTTCGGGAGGTTGTGAACAGACTTTGATTGAGAATTTTTCTTTTTATTTGTGTCCTACCCGACTATTCCTAAGCGAGTGCAAAACAGAACCAATTCGAGTAAGGGACAATTTGTTTTTCTTGGGTGACGCACTGGCAGGTAAAATCACGTGTATGTTCACTGTACTGTCATCCACCTGGGAATTTATTCTACGTAGGTCACCTGATCGCATGTAGCTTCCTGATAACGAATATCTTGCAGTTCTTAGCTATTTGAAGACTTCCAGAGCTTGGGGAATTGGCGAATTCCAGATCTTGGAGATTGACGAATTTCCGAACTTGGTGATTCGAAGAATGTCAGAACTTGATGATTTGAAAAAGATGGATATTGGGAGAATTCCGGGCAAATGCCGGAATAATTCTTCTGTTCGCTGGTTTTCACACAATTCCATGTTTGCTCAAATTCCAAAGGCAAAGCCGGGCGGCTCCTTGAGCCAGATATAAAACCGTTTCCTAAGTACAAAACCCAATTCATGATTCCACTAATACACAAATCAATTCCAAAATTCAAAATTACCTTTAAATGTAATTTTATAATAAGTTGAATTTGACAATAATCAAAGAAAATCCTAAATGGATTCCTCAATTAATTCCGGATTTCTAAGAGCTTCAAGATTTGTACACGCTTCTGTAACTCTAAAAGTCTTAATTACAAAGGAAGTAAGGTTAACTCTCTTGTCAAACGAAAAGCGATAACTCATACGGGGACCGCAACTCGCAGTATATGAATTGCCCCAGGGCACGATTATGTACACACTCAATGATAGTACGACTTCGCGTACCGGTACCATAAAGTCACAATTTTGACTACTTGTCAGCACGAAAATAATCGTGGCAACATGTAGCTAAACATGTTCTCTCGCAATTAAGTGATTTGTTGCAAGCAACAAACGTAGGTATATATTATAAGCTGAATACAAACACATCATAACACTTTTGTACACAAAAAAAAATAAAAACCATCGTCAAACTGATGACAAATTCACGTTACTTTCCCTTATTGCAAAAAAAACCTATTTGGATTATAGTGAAATCTAATTATTCCTGGAAATTACCCTTATCTCCAGTATGCACTGTGGGGCCAATGACAGGTCTTTGAGGCAAAAAGTCAATTTTTTAAGTCAACTATTTAAAAATAATAATAACGGAATTTTACATATAACACATTGAAACACCCAAATATCAAATATTAAAATCTGGTAACACCTCATGATGACATGCCGAGCAGTCAAAGTTGTCATATTTTATTTTGCTACATTTTCTGATATTCAACAATAAACAAACAACAAAGTCATTTTGGCCGTCAAGCACAAAATTTTAAAATTATAAAAATTTTGTAAAATGGAATACACTTTTAAAGGTATGCAAAGCAACATGTTATTAAATTAAGAAAAAAAAAATTGATTTGATGAATAGTTTTTTGTGTCGCATGTGCTGTCTATTTTGTGTAATTTTTGTTGTCGTCCATATGTTCTGTGGAGTAGAACTTTCTTTATCCGAGCGTATCCGTGAAACAATTTATGTGTGGAGGAAGGTAATAATGTGTACTATTAGTTTTTGGAAAAATTAGCTGCTCCAATCTGCACCATTTTATAAAAATCTATTTTCATATAACGTAAAAGTTAAAAATTTGGATATATTTAACTTTTGGTTGGAAAATGATAGAAAACCCATTAATGTTACCAACTGAAAGTCCTTATGCTAAAGAGAAAGCGCGAAATTCAAGAACAATTTTGGCAAAAAATGGGCCTTCATGTCCACAAGCCGAAAAGCAATAGAAGCGGGTCCACGAATGACGGCAATACGGCACGAAAAGCATTTTTTAATCTGGAATTATTTTCTTCTATAACCAACATTAATATCGAACTTTTAAAACATTTACATACAATTCTTATCACAATTAACTCTGAATTTGAAATAAGTGCCGACCACTTGCAAAAATTTTGCTATGAAACTGCAGAGATATATTTTAAACATTACGAGTGGTACCCAATGTCAGCGACTTTGCATAAAATTTTAGCACATTCTTTCCAAATATTGCAAGCGTCAATTGTACCTCTCGGATGTGCTGGTGAAAATGCATCTGAGGCGAGAAATAAATTTTACAAAAAGGACCGCATTGAGCATGCACGAAAGGATTCTAGGGAGCATAATATAATGGATATTTTTAACAGGGCCCTGGATTCTTCAGACCCGTTATTATCAAGTATATATCTGAAAAATCGTCTTTCAAAAAAGAGAAGTTTGCAGCTTCCAAGATATGTTATTTCTCTTTTAAAAATTGCGAATATCCCTGAGTATCAACTGCCAAGTACGTCACGTGCAGCTATAAATAAAGATGTTTCAGATTCTGAAGATTACGAAGAGGATCCATTTCATTTTAATTTTGAATTAGAAGTTGATGAAACATAAAATTTTCAAGTAAGAATTTTGTACAAAAGCCAATTATTTTGTACATACGAGTATTAACAAAATTCTCTCTTTTTAGATTGATTAAATTTTGAATATTGTATCCAAACACCCAGTATGTTTTAAACACTCACAACAAGAAATTGATTCATTTTAAAAGTAATTTTCTGAAATGTATTAATATAAATTAGTTTGTAATTTAAAGTCAGTTGATAAATAAATGTTATCTCCAACAGAATGATGCAATTACACTGTTCTGCAAAAATCATCTTTTGAGACCTTCTTTAGACGAAACTAGCAGATCCTTATGTAAAATGACCTCCTGAATCCGAATTTACTTCCCGTTTTGCCCCATCACATCTAGTTTTCGAGATATCTTCTTTATTTATGAAAAATGTCAGAAAAAAATTGTTTCAGGGATATCTCGAAAACTAGGCATGATGGGGCAAAATGGGCAGTCATTCTGTTTCAGGAGTTCTTTTTACATAAGGATCAGCTGATTTCGTCTAAAACAGGATTTCATTTCAGAGCAGTGCTATCGCTAAATTTCAAGAATTATTTTCCAGGGGTCTCCACCTGGAGAAGCACTTTAATACCCGTACTGGAAATGGGCGTGGTACTGCCCGAATGTCTTAATTTTTTTACTGAAGTCTTAAGAATACATTATAATCATCTGTACGAAATTTTAAAGGTCTAGCTGTTTCCTGTGATTTATTGCCTCAAAAACTGACCATTGGCCCCATAGTGGTATGGTTCAACAATTCCATGAATTCTATGAACTAAGCGTGAATATAATAGTGATTATTTGTAGCTATATATTCCTTGCCTTACTTTTAGTTCACAGTTTCCTTTATGCGAGAGTTTAATTACATTTTCTTCATTAACCCCGCATGGTGGAAACTTCAAAAGTAAACGCAAAATAATTCTCTCCCAAACAGTAATTTAATCAGAAGGATTAGAAGTTCCCTAAAAAGTAGAAACCAAATGCCCAATTGCAATCAAAAAAGTTAACTTGAATCTTAAAATGTCCACTTTCCTTTTTCGGTATTCTACACCCTCAAAAAAATTGCTTCTCTAACATATGTTCCAATCATATTTTGCAGGAAGCACATATATTATTAGATATTGCCGGAACATTATTATTTTTGTTTTATGTGAGCATATTATATGTTTGGAAGCATTTTGAGCCCAAAAATATATGCTTGGAACATTTTCTCCCAAAGAAGATTGTGCTAAAAAAAATATTTCTGCTTAATTGCATATTCCCTCATATCCCACTCACTTCAACGAGATTTTTTAGTTCGTAGGGCCTTCTTCTGTAATACAAACAATGCTGAAGAAATTATTCAATTTTATAAATTTGTTAAATTTTACCTTTCGCCTGGACGGAGAATCGAACCGAGGACCATACAGTCTGTAAGCCAACACACTATCCACTGGGCTACGTACACTCAGAGAAGAGTGAACCCATTAGCGAGTTATTTTTAACTAACCAGTGTTAATATTGAACTTTGTATGTGGCTAAAGAAGCATGTACCCATAGTAAGTTCAACATTTTCCTATACGTTAGTAATTTGTTTTAACTTTTATCAAGTTCAAATTTAACTGTTCAGAAGTAAAAAATTAACTAAATAATACATTTTTTAAAAACGAAAAAAATAATGTTCCGGATTTCCTAGACCACCTGGTGACTTGGAGCAAGGATACATCAAGGGGGAGGATCCCCATTTCTACATGTCATATTATATTTAGTACAAACCACTTACTCTTCTGTAGTACAAATCCTTTAGAATCATTTATTGGATTTTATTTTTATCATTTTATAAAATTTTACCTTTTGTCCGGACGGAGGATCAAACCGCGTACCATCAGTTTTCTAACTAAACACACTATCCACTGGGCCACTTAGCTCTTATACTCATCAACAACCAAATGTGATTCTTATTATTTTCTTGCTTGGTTGCATCTATTCATTAACACACACAGTCAAGGGTGTCTATTTTTAGAAACACCACATGAGCACATGTTTCGGAGACGAACTATTGTCTAGAAATAGATTCACTCAACGGTAGTTAGAATTGACATTCATCGTTAGTTTATTTATACTAAAAACGGAAATTTCGTGTCCAACTAGACTTCGTAATATTGCACAGTAAAAGTTCGGTAACGCTGAGAAACTTCTTCGTTCGTATTATTATATTTGCTTCAGTCCATTTACGAACTCATTGGGAGTTCTTAACCATTTTGCTGGTAATGGCCGTAAGTTCAATTTACTTCCACTGAGTTAATTTAATTTTTACTCACAGTTAGCTAAATTTAACTGTTAAATTTAACTAACTGTGAGTAAAATTTTGAACTACTCAATATTATGGAATTTACTTGTAGTTACGACGTTAAATTTTCTGAGTGTAGCTGTTATAGTCACCAATAGACAATTATCGTTATAAGTTACATTTATATAGCATTGTTTGCAGCGCCCATGAGCCGATGCAACCAAAACTTTATTCCACAGAAACATACATTTGTTGGCCACGTGGAGCAATGGTTAGCATGTCCGCCTTGCGTACAAAGGGTCCTGGGTTCAATCCCTGCTCCGGCCGAACACCATTTTTTTTTAATTTATATATTTATATTTATATATTTTCACAATAAAACTTCGAAATTAAAGATTTACGGTCAGAAAAGAACAGTGCTTGATATAAGCGAAATGGACTGAGCTTTTGGGTAAAGGTTAGGTTGCAGCCCGATGTGTCAGGCTCACTTAGCCTATTCAGTCCATTGTGATACCACATTGGTGAACTTCTCTCTTATCACTGAGTGCTGCCCGATTCCATGTTAAGATCAATGACAAGGGGCCTCCTTTTTATAGCCGAGTCCGAACGGCGTTCCACATTGTAGTGAAACCACTTAGAGAAGCTTATCCGTTTGTAACTTTTATATATTTTCCACTGTTTTTTTTTTTTAATTTCCTTTCTTGCTCTGTGTCCATAATGCCAAAATGATAAACAAAACACATGTCCACATATACTTAAATTGCTGCTCTCAAGGCAAAAACACATGCTGTTTTTTTAAATGTCTATTCTCTCGGTTCCGAATGTCTATTCTCTTTACTCCGAATACGCAATTTAATATTCATTTCAAATAATATTTAGTCTTAAGCATATCAAATTTTTGACGAAGCCTTTTTAATATGCCAAGCGCACAGCCAAAACAAATGAACACATAAAACAGTTTTCCGAAACAACATACAAGCAGTTTCACAGAAATTGCTTCTATCGCTGCGTTTTGTTGATATCTTTTGTCAACCCCCCTCTCTCTCTCTGTCGCTCCCTGAATAAAATATCACAACTACACATGGGGTCAAAATAATAAGTATAAGTTGGCATTTTTTCCTTTTTGTCCTAACTCTAACATATTTTTTAATCTGGTGTTGTAACTACGTCATGTAACTAAAGTTCAATATTGGCAGCACTGATTCAATAAGAAAAAAAAAGAATAAACGGAAAATGGCATTATTTTTGTTTCCTGTGTTATCTTTGTGATAAAGCGCTTTATTTGGTTGGTCAGAAAAATAAGCACATTATGCGTTTTTATATGAAAATGTTTAAATTTTGCAAAAAGTTTGTTATTGTGTTTTTAGTGGTGATGAATTGAATGCAAATAATAAAAACAATTAATAAAAATTAGACTAGATAAACCGAAAAAGTTATTGTAGTAGAAAAGAAGAGACTGGGGTTAGCTAAGATTTGAGGGAATATCTCTTTGAACGACCGTTAAATCTTTTAAGAGATCGTTACTTTGTGTTCAAAAAGCCCTACAGAAAAGAAGTTCTGCGAAAACACGTGGAAAACCAAGCAAGACACTTCGAAAAACAGGTAATCTTTTTGTCACTCTTCCAAAAAAGACCCTTTCAAATCATCCAGATAAGTTTCTGCTGAAATAGGCAATATGATGTCTGCACGATCTATTTGGCAGCGATTAGTGCATGCCGAATTACCCTGCCAAACACACGCTCACAAAAAATCGCTTCTGTAACATATACTCCCAAACATATTTTGCTTCAAGCATATACATTTTTGGCTATTGCCCAAACATTTATATGTTTGATCTCTTCCAATATATAATATGTTTGAAAGCATGTTGGTCTAAACAATATATGTTTGGGTAGTCAATTTCCAAACATTTTGTATTTTTGAATCCAAATTCAATAATGTTGTCTTCCAAAAAACAATATGTTATTATGTGATCATATAATATGTTTGGAAGCATTTTGCACCCAAAAATAAAAAATTTTATTTATTTATTTATATATTTACAATCATAATGAATTATGAAAATAAACAGGTAATATAGGTGCTAACAACATAGGTTTTCGACCTGAATGCTCAAAATTTTGTTTCTGCCCAATTGTATATTCCCCCACATCTTTCTCACTTCCACGAGATTTTTTAGTTCTTAGCACCTTTTTCTGTAATACAAACATTGTAGAAGAAATTATTCAATTATATAATTTTTTTTTTATTTTAATTTTACCTTTTGCCGGACGGGGATTCGAACAGCGGACCACAGAGTTTGTAAGGATTAAAGAAGTAGCTGATCAATTGCCCAAGGAAAAATAAAATGTTAATTTTGTAATAACAAGCAACAACCACCAACTTAATTCAATATCGCTCCCTGTTAAATAGCGCTCCAAGCTACTAAACACATATATGTTTATAGGCTATTTCTAAATTAATATATGTTTGCATCCAAGCATATTATATTTAAAAACATTTTATGTCCCAAACATAATATGTTCTAACATATTAACATATATGTCCCAAACATGTTATGCTAGTTTATGAACATTATATGCTTGCACTCAAAAATATTGTGTTTAAAAATTTGTGTTCCAAACATATAATGTTTATAGCCAAACATATGAAAAACAGTCTTTTTCATCCGTGCAGTCAGAAAAGTTCCTATGCTACGGAAAAAAATTTGTAAGATGAGACTATGCCTCATCAGAAAACATTATAGTTGGTCAGGAACGGTAGGTGAGAGAAAACGGCGCAATATCCTGTGGAGCGATGACACAAAAAAAATATTCCGAAATGGTAGTAGCCGTAATGTTTGTCGACCCCAAGGAAAAGAATTTCATATGCGCTTCACAAAAAAGGCGGTATGGCCTAGGTCGAATTTATCGCATTACTTAGTTTAGGAACATTACATTTGTTCACTTAAATATTGTGTTTAAAAATTGTGCCCGAAACACATTTTTTTTATATCGGAATACATGAAAAACATAAATATGTTTCTAACAGTGTACCTAACTAAACTAAAATAATTCAAATAGAATGTATATGAGGCATCCAAAAATCTAATAAAATATTTCAAAAAATTAATTACAAAAATGTGGCAACAATCTCATTTTAAATGGCTTCATTGATATGCTGAAACAAATGTTGGGATCACGCAATTATCCATGCACAGTAGCAAATCTGTCATTTGTTATTTACTATTCATAATTTTTATTAATATCATGCGTGTCATTGGACTTTTTTGTTAGGGTATTATTATGTTCGATTGCTCGATGTGGCAGCCACCATTTAAACATTGACTGAAAGTGAATGGGTTTTTTCAGTGGTGCCGAAAAAAAAAACAATCACAAGAGCTTTTTAAAAGTCAATTTATTTCAACAGCTAAATTGTTATTAATTTGAAAAACTGTTTCATTCAGTTATACCAAATTATGGGGTATAGGTGCAACCGATGGAATGGTTATTCATACACGGTGCGAGAGCAAACTGAGACTTTCCCTTCCAATGTCAGAGGTCTAATTGATTTATGACAACCAATTTGATAATAATTTGTGGGAATATTTCCACAACCTCTGACGTGAGAGAAACTGTGTATTATTCACTAAATGTGCGTTTTTGTCTTTAAATGTGATTATATGTACGTTAAATTGAAAATATACACTGAAGATAATTTATTTTTGTCGACTGTGACTGGGACTACGTTTTTGCTCTGTTCAGATTTGGCTTAATGGGGTTAGCCCATTAAGCCAACTGAGTCACTGAGTGCTACCTGATTCCATGTTAAGCTCAATGACAATGGACCTCCTTTTATAGCCGAGTCCGAACGTCGTTCCACATTGCAGTGAAACCACTTAGAGAAGCTTTGAAACACTCAGAAATATCACCAGCATTATTGTGGTGGGATAATCCACCGCTGAAAAACTTTTTTAGTGTTTGGTCGGAACTGGGTTTGAACCCACGACCCTGTGAATGCAAGGCGGGTATGCTAACCATTGCACCAATGTAACCAATGTTACTCATATTTCAAATTTTGATGTACTAGCCGATCGTATTTATACTTACTTGTAGCTCTTACATGATAATATTGTCCGATGTGTACAAATTTGGATTTGTTACCCACACTAATGGAGCGATTTCCTCTTTTTTAATAATGGGCTCAATATTAGTGGCATACTGACTATGTAAGTGCAAAACCACTATAGCCCGTGTTGCCAGAAATAGGGGAAATTCCCTACATGTCGTTTTTTGTCTAATATTTAGCGTCTTGTAAAGACTTTTTCACACAACACAATTTTTAATCATTTTTACATTTAGGTGGCTCTAGAGGAGGAAATTAGAAGCCGGCAACCATGGTTACCACTCGTGCCAAAAAAATCTACCAAAATTTTAATTCAAATGAATTTGGGTTCTCTAATTTTGATAGTTCGATTCGTTTGTATGAGAATACATTCATATTCAAAAATGAGTATTTTCAAAATTTTGGTCTGAGATTTCATTAAAATGTTAAGAAAGTTTTTACTTTTTTCTTTACACATAATGTGTTTATTAAGGTAGAATTACATACCATTCGGTCATGCGTACGTACGTTATATGCTATTGTCAAACAAGTTAAAATGTGAGAACTACTATTGTTTGAGTTACACAATAAAAGTAACGTATGTATATGACGCATGAACTTTACGAACTTTTAACTTTTCAATGCGTTGAGTGCGTTGACAACATTAAACAACATGTAAACAAATCAGCTAATTTCATTATATTCTGTATACGATGAAGAGGGCCCACACTATAATCCGAAAATGACCTCCATACCATCATAAGCATAGGAAGGCCTCTGAGGAGGGGGCTTAAACCCCCTCCCCCCAAGAAAAATTGTAACCCCCAGAATTTGACTTTGCATTGTGGTAGCAGTTGCCGATGGCAATATATAATTTTATTTCTTAACATTGTCTTCTAAATTGTAAGTTAGTTTATTATAAGATGAATTACAACATTTTTATGAGATTTAATGCATTATTACCCTTGTCTGAAACATTTCACTTCGAATATTTTCAAAAATTATTAAAATATTAAAATTTTCTAGAATGGATTTAGCTTGTTTGCGGCAAAATTTGAAAAATTTGTACCATTTTATAAACTCTTACTCTATTTTAACCTATTAAAAAAAATTACCCATTAAAAATATGAAAGAAACCTATAACTTCAGTCTATTGTCTAGCTTCTCTAATGCGTACCATGATGATGTCACCACCGTTTTGGACCGTCTTTAAAGTATATTTTGGATTGAATTCTTGATGGATGAGACTTCTTACACGGTGGACACCTCTATCAGAAGAAAATTAGTTTAATTTTGCTTCAACGGACCACAAAATATTACGCCATACGCTTAGGCCAATCGATTTGATTTTTAGCAAACTTTATTCTTTCTTGCACTACGGACTCTAAATTCATCTCCACTGTGTGGTTTTCGAATAATTCCTGCATCAACGTCAATATCTAGATAATTTCTTAGTTACGCATAGATCTTTTTTTACGCATAGATTGATACTTCTCTTTATAGTAGACCTCATAATCTCTCTTAACATATAATACGTAGAAATATAAAAAAAATTTGTTCACAATAAATTTCATGTTACATATAATTATTTTTGTTATTGGAATGTAATCACCATTATTTTATTGCTAATAGATTTAACTAACACTGCAAACTAATAAAAATATTGTTTCTAACTTTGGTACGAAATAAATATTTGTGTTGGTGTATTAACTTCGTTCTTTGTGAGTTTGTTCCTCTTGTGTTAATAAAATTATTTTTAAATTTTTGGCTCCCTAAAACCTAAAAATCAAAATATGCAGACCTGTATCAAGAGACAGTAAGACGTTTCACACGTTCATCATTGTCACCAGAGATGGATCGATTTTCGCCATCGCGCTATTCCTTTAAATCCAATTCTCCATGTAAGATTTTTCTTGCCATTTTATTCCTACACCTTTTAAGAACTTTCCTCAAATCGAATTAACAAAGAGCACCACTCTTAATTTTTTTTTTATTTTTGTTAAAAACAAACATTGTTTAATAGTTTTTATTTTTATTTTTGTTTTTATTTTATTATTTTATTTGATTTCAAAAGACGATTTTTATGTAGAGGCCACGGGCCGACGACGCAGTTCAGGTAAGAGAACTCCACTTCTCAAAAAGTAGAAAGCAGTCTAAAGCCTATAACTCTAACTTACCAAACTACAGAACAATGGAGATAGTAACAATCTAACGTTTCTTACCATTCAAAAGTTGCTGACGAATAACGAATAACAAAAAATCTAAAAATGCCTCTAACATCTGTCAATGCAGAATTTAAGAAAACAAAATTTATTTGTGATTTATTTATGAATAGTCTCGAAGGTAGACGGTCGACAACGTTGGTTAACGAATTCAATCGCTTGCTCACCAGCAAGTCGCTCATGCGCAGGTGGGCAATTTCCTCCTCCTCCTCACCAATGGCTGCAACGAGATCCATTAAATCTGTGCCACTTACCTTAAATGGCAGCACATGCACTTTTCGCCATGGTGGTGGAGTTAAACTGACACTCAACCATTATTTATGGCACATTTGTGTTGCCCCGAATCTTAAGTTCTTTGGTTGCGGATGGTGGCCATCATGGTGCCTTGAGATAGCAACATTGCAAATTTCTTTATTAATCATCTTTTGGAGACCATAAATGCGTTGCTTGCTTTTCTTTAAACTGACTGGACGTGACATTTATTAACATCCGAATCGAAAAATCTTTGGAGATTTGATGAAAACATAAATTTGCAATTGCATTAGCTAATACTTATGGCCATGTCCAAATGAATTGAGTCACGTATCTCATCTTCTGTAGAAGTACTTATTAAAAACAAAATGTGGCCATTGGGTTTAATACCGCAATAGCACTGTCATTGTTATTAAATTTTTTGTTTGAGATAAAAGGTAAATTTCTCAATCTTCAAATGTGATTTATCTCACGATAGACAGTCCTAGAAAATTCGCCACCTATTTCTATTTAAAATAGCAGCAACAAAAACTTCAATTTATTCTCAAACGTCAAATTTGATTAATCACATTATTGTAGACACTAATAATTTACGAAATTCATTTTATAATGCCTGCCGAAAATCAGCATCAATGCGCATATCTTAACCCGTCTAAACTTAATCCTTTAACGACGAAAAATTAAGCGCTCGATAAAAATAGGGTTTTCTTGCTAATTTATATTCTAAATACACCTACTTACTACGTAAAAATGTTAAAAAAATATTTCCTTCTACGAGAAATTTCATCCGTCTTCAAAGGAAGATATATAGTCAGATTTTTTTTTTTTTAAATACTTTATATAATTCAATAAAAAACACATCAAGAGCTTTAATAGCATTTGTAAAATACAACCAACACAAAAAAATACGTGACTTAGCAAATATTCATGACCATGCGTGCATGGTTTTGAACACTTTGTGTAAGCTTGATCTCAATCCAAAATTTATTGTTAAAAAAGTTGTTATTTTTCCTATAAACCAAGAAGAGTTTAGAAGTTTTTTGGGTATCCATACAATCTCCAAATTGTGTTGGTTGATCATTTTTCTTACCCTAGACGGTATCTTTTTTAGAAAAACTATGTACCCGAATTAGTCCATTTAAACCGTTATCAATAGAGGATGAGTTGATACACGTTATACCAAAAATACAGCCACCTCAGACAACCAATACTTGAAATATAAAAAAAAAAATTAGAGAAAAAATTCAAGATTTTTCATGTTTAGAACATTCCCACACACAAAGTACGCACAAATACCCAACTTTAAATTTACGACTTCATAGCTATATGTGTTCTGCGTCGATAGAATATATATATATTTTTTAAATTAGTTGATAAATGAAGATTTTACAACGGAAATGCGAAATGGGACATATATGTCCCATTCGTCGTCAAAGGGTTAAATTGCGCACGAGATATTCTACTGCAGTAAAATTTTAAGCTTTTTTATTACAATAAACTTAACAGTTTTATCTACCATACACACAATGTAGAAGGTTAACCGCATCATTATGGCCATGTAATGGTTCTATACATGTCTATACGTAACCTATAAAAATACTTTTTTCTCTGCAAAAAAGTAAACAAATTGAATGGTCAGGGAAAATCATGTATACATGATTTTCCCGACCATGTAATGGTCTCAAATTCTATCATTTAAATAATAGAAAATTTTTGCGGCATTTGAGAACCATTTAAATAGTTATTGCCAACTTATATTTTTCTCAGCTCGAAAATTATTTTTACAAAGACAAAATACATGGTTTTCGCTACAATTACATACTCTAGATAAGCATTAAATGGATGCGGCAACCATGTCCAAATATGTTTTTTCTGTGCGTGCATCTTTTTAGAAATAGTAACTTTCCCTTTTTGCTGCAAG
This sequence comes from Haematobia irritans, assembly GCF_050003625.1. Classification (NCBI taxonomy): domain Eukaryota; kingdom Metazoa; phylum Arthropoda; class Insecta; order Diptera; family Muscidae; genus Haematobia; species Haematobia irritans. The sequence goes on along the minus strand of NC_134398.1, from coordinate 111,784,858 downwards.
CTTAAATCATTAAAACATTTAAAATTCGACGTACTTACTATTCAAGGGATATTTTAACCCAAAAAAACATTGCTTTCGAAGAAACCCCTTTTTTTCATACTAACCACAAAAATTTCGAAAAAAGATATTTTAAATTTGGTAGATTTTTGTATTTTTTTTTTTACATTTTTGTAGGTTACTTTTGACACGAGTGGCAACCTAGTTTAAAAATGCAAATTATGACAGATTGTTGAAAGTAAAAACTGTTTTCTTAATTCCAAACACCGTTTAAACCAAAAATGCAAAATCCTCAAAATAAGTCTTAGCCTATAAAGGGTGATACGGTCAAAATTTGGTCAAGGGTAAACGCGTGTAAATCGGTGAAATCGTTTATTTAAAAAATCAAATTAAATTTCTTTTTCAAGTTCAATTAGTATAAAATTCAGGAAAAATATTCAATTAGGCTTTCGCTTTTCCAAATCCGAATTGCAGGGCCTCACGCTTGACACCTGCCATCAGATTTTGTCCACCTTCTTCGCCGCAGAAAGCCAGTTTGCCTTGAACTACTGCTCGTCCTTAGCAGTTTTTTGGTCTTCTTTAGGTTCCGCTTGACAATAGCCCAGTGTTTCTCAATTGGGCGGAGCTCTGGCGTGTTGGGAGGGTTCTTGTCCTTGGGAACCACCTGCATGTTGTTGGCGGCGTACCACTCCATGGCCTTTTTACCGTAATGGCAAGATGCCAAATCCGGCCAAAACAGTACGGAACAACCGTGTTTCTTCAGGAAAGGCAGCAGACGTTTATTCAAACACTCTTTCACGTAAATTTCTTGGTTGACAGTCCCGGAAGCTATGAAAATGCTGCTTTTCAAGCCACAGGTACAGATGGCTACCTTCTTGTAAATCGATAGTCCGGCTCGTTTTTTGGCTCGATGCACGGTTGTAGACGATACACCCAGCTTATTTGCGGCATCTCGGTGAGAGAGGTTAGGGTTTCGCTTGAAACTACCGGCAACTCTCTTTGTCGTCTCAGCGGCTTCCGGTTTTCGATTTCCCCCCGATCCAGACTTCCTGGCTGTCGACAAACGTTCCCCAAACACTTTAATTACATTTGTAACGGTTGATTTGGCAACTTTTAGCGATTTTGCCAGCTTTGCGTGCGAGTAGCTAGGATTTTCGCGATGCGCGAGCAAAATTTTGATACGCTGCTCTTCTTGCTTGGACGGCATTTTGACAACTGAAGAGTGAATTCCAAAATCAAAATAGGAGCAACATTCTACACACACACACACCTTCAAATTGAGGGTGTTCAGGTTTTTTAAATGCAAAATTGAAAGAAATACGTCAAGTTTATATTGACCAAATTTTGACCGTATCACCCTTTATTTGAAGCTTCTTTATCTTAAATCTAAATATTTAATATATCAGTTGATATAAACCGGTTTCATTAAATCAAAAATGTTTTTCTTTACTTCAAGGAAAGTTTTCCTTAGTTCAAAGACATACGACTTTAAAGTTTTCCGTAGTACAAAGACATTTCCAATATTTGTAATATGAATTTAATGAAAATAATTTTTAAAGATTATAAACTTTCTTTTAATTATATTTTCATTATATTAAAGAAATTTGTAAATTGAATAAACTAAAATTTAGGTTGCATAATCTTTCATACTATGTTATCATTTTTCAGAGTAACCAAAAAAATAATGTGCTTTTTATCCGGGAGTGGTGCAAAATTGGCTCTTCAGATGTCATGCTATTTCATCTGCCGAGAAATGGATCGGCACACTTTTCAAATATTTTTTTTGGACATTTTGAGTATTTTATTAGTCCATACTGTGTTTTATATTCACAACAAAATTCAGAAAATTTTCATTTAACTTCGTAAACTACAAGAAAAGAATATCGCTCCAAACACAGAAAAAGGTAGCTTGTAATTTATGACAAGTTTTGAACTTCAATTTGGTCAATCGCACTTCTACCTAAAAAGTTAGAATTTCAATAATTTTATGAAAATCTCTTTTTTGCAGTTCATGTGACTATAGGGTCAGACGTGCTCTTTTTTTATAAAATGTGCTCTTAAAACAAGATAGGCCAAAAGAGCACGCAAAAGTGCTCTATTTTTAGTTAAGTACTCTTTTTGTGCTCTTTGTATGCATCACAACAAATATTACTCCAACGCGATTCAATAAATGGTAAAAGTAACCTGAACATACGTAAGTGTCACACTGCGAGATTTTCCTACGCCGTTATTTTCTAATTAAATAGTGTTTTACTTTATCGGAGTCGAGAAGACCACGCCTCTGTTCTAAATGTAAACAAACGCGCAAAAGTGCTCTATTTTTAGTTAAGTACTCTTTTTGTGCTCTTTGTATGCATCACAACAAATATTACTCCAACGCGATTCAATAAATGGTAAACGTAACCTGAACATACGTAAATGTCACACTGCGAGATTTTCCTACGCCGTTATTTTCTAATTAAATAGTGTTTTACTTTATCAGAGTCGAGAAGACCACGCCTCTGTTCTAAATGTAAACAAACTTCTTTCAATAACATTTTTCACAAAAACACCAAACAAATGACTTACAAAGTATTGTAAGAAAATTAGCTTGAGATGAAAGTGGTTTATTTTATGTATATGTCATGAACCTTTTGTATGTTTAAATGAATTATTATAGGAATAAATGTTTTTATTTTATTTTAAAAAGTGTGCTCTTTTCGTATGTGCTCTTTTCATAAACTGAATGTGGTCTTTTTGCCTCTTCAAAATCTGGCATCCCTATGTGACTACTTATAATTAGATAAAAATTACCATTCAATAAATGAAATGATTTGGTCAGTTTACCGTGTCAGTTACGAAATTTTTACTTACACATATTACAAAATGTTTTCAAACCAGTCAGTTCAATTTTATAAAACTGAGTTTTCTTAAATGGTAGTAAATATGACCATGATTTGGCCCTTAAAACAGTTTTACCATCAGTAAGTAAATTTTTTTTACTATGGTGCACGAAATTTTTCCAATTCACCACTTAATTTTAAGTATTTAAGTAAAAGATTTAAAAATAATAATTATTACGTGATTTTCATAATTTTTTTGGAATTTGATTAATTAAATTCGAGTTCAAAATTTGTCTTAAATTACGAGCTACTTTTTTCTCTGAAAGAACGTCTTGTGAAGTGAAAAATTAAGTCAATTTTCGGAAGAGCATTTGTAGATGTACAATTAAAATAATTACATTGAAAGAACTTCCTAATTTTTTCCTGGGTTTGTATTAATACTTTTTAAATTCAGTATTTCATATAAATCTTCCCACAAATTAGTTTTAATGATTTAAAAATACAGATTAGAAATGTTTTAATTGTTGTTGCCTATTGTTTTAAATAATAAAAAATTTAATTGATACAATTAACTTTTTAATCAAACGTGGAAGACTAAATCAGTTAAAAAGTGATGGAAAAATTTTTCAAAAATTCATTTCAAACAGTACATTTTTCAATCAAACTAAAAACACAAAACAGATAAGAAAGTAATTGTAAATAGTCACTTTTTAATTCGAGAAATTAATTGAGTTTCGCAATCAACATCAATTAAATTTTTAATTGAACCAATTAATTGAAATTTTCAAATCAAATCAATTAATCTTTTAATCAAATATTTTTTGTCCCATTAAAACTGTGATTGATACTATCATTTTCGTTATTGAAGATATTTCAATTAAAAAATTAATTGGACCAATTAATTTCGTAATTGAATCAGAAAAAAAATAATGTATCAAAGTTTATCATCGATTGTATCAAAGTTTAGGTCGCTTACATTCGCATACGCATTTGGTGAAGGTTGGTACATATGGAAATAATTCTAGTAGCGCTATCCACGTCCTTCCGTCTGCATAATATTTCATTTAACCTTATTTATGTTATAGAATTCATACCCTAAGTTTAGCGTCTTTAAACAAGCATAACCTCTTTAGATTTATAAAAATGAGGAAATCATACCTGGGCCTACCTCTTCACCTGTTGATATTTGAATTTTTCATAGACTGCTCACATTTCATATGTTCAGTCGTATCTACCATTTTATTTTAAATGTTTATCTTATCGCCGACATATTTGTGCAAAGCTCATTTGTCAATAATATTCCTCGTTCATATGACTACAGTAAGACTCATAAATTTTCGTGGCAAAGCCCAAATTACCCTAGGCAATTTGATGACAACTTTTAATGGCAGTAGGTTGACTGATGATATTCATGCCTTTGAATTCCAAAAAAAGCAGTTGCAAAAAGTCATCGCCAAATCTTTGTAGGCATGCAAATTATCATGGGTGTGTTCCTAATATATATGTACAACAATACGCGTTTTCCATAGGCACATCTCGAACAAGATATAGACGCATGTAATGTTTCAACCATCGCACATAGGTAGATATTGAGTAATTAGGCGGCCAAAAGTCAAAATTTTAAATTCGTAGTAGGCATAAAATCTTGACGTCTACCTGTAGTAAACACTTCCCCGAATTACCCCCCATCCTTTTTTTAACAACCATACGTTACCCCTTCCGTGCAATTAGACGCAATTTGATCGTTGACTTGATACGTATTTCGATTTGGGTGCCCGGATTATATCAAATTTCGCAATACGCATGTATTCTTATTTTAAGTTGTGTAGTGAAGTGAAAGTGAAAGTGATTCCAATAGCTCAAGTAAGATTCTATTAGATAATTAATAGTTTTAACTTTTATTTTTAACTTTCGTTATATTTTTCGGCAGTTGAACATATCCTCTTTTTCACATAAAAAAAATATTTTTTTTAATTTCAAAAGCAATTTTGTTATGGATCAGGATTCGTCCGGATCATATTTTTTTGTTTATTGAATACGTTACACATTTAGCTTTTCTTTAAAAAAAAAACAAGAGCCGCAGAATCCCGCAGAATCTCGCAGAATCCACCAGACAGCAGTTCAAAGTAGTTTGTTAAAAAAAAAAAAATGAAAAAAAAAATTTGCTATGGAGATGCCTAGTTCATCGGGGGTGAAAATAGTAACTCGTAAATGTCTATTTGAGCAATTGCAAATTCAAAATTTACCAAATATGGATGAAAAATTGGAATTTTTAGAAAACCACTTGCTATTGTCTTGCGGAGACACTGTGGAAAGAAAAAAAGGACCTTAAACATAAATTTTCCTACATCAAACACGAGTTTAAACAGAGATGGCTAAAAGCTCATAAAGTTGAAGAAGTTTTTATGAAAAACAACCAGAATTGGCTGGAAGGCACTTTTGAAATACCAGTGCATTCGCTTAATCAACCAGGTCGTCCGGGCAAATCATTTTCGGAATCGAGTGAACGAAGCAAGAGAAGAAAAACTGAGGAACTTCGATCAAATGTTGATGATGAAATGATTATACATGCCGCACAAGTCATATTGCAAACGAAGGGACAAAGAAATGCCTCAAAAGTGCTCAAAGAAATAGGAAATTCGCCAACAAAGGCTAGTCAATATAGAAAAGCCTATTCCAAGACCAATGAAACCATTGCTCCCTTGACTCAAAATGTTCGTAGAAGCTGATCTAACAAGACGACAATATGAAATAATAAGGGCAACTAACCCAAAGCATTACCCTTGTTACGACCTTTTGTTGAAAGCAAAACAAGAATGCTACCCACCAAAGACGGCATTGCGAGTAACGGCTACCTGCGCAGAAATTAATTTGCAATACCTAATGGATTATACTATTAAACGGTTATCAATCTACCTGGAAGAAGTGTTATTAACCCTTAACGAAATTGAAAGAAAGTCATTAACGATCATTTATAAATGGGGTTGTGACGGGTCACAACAAGCGCGGTACAAACAAAAATTCTCAGAAGACACCGAATCCGATGCTAGTATATTTTTGAGTTCTTTTGTCCCGCTTCAAATTATTTGTGGTAAAGAAAACAATAAAGTGTTATGGCAAAACCCAACACCATCATCACCACGATTTTGCCGCCCCATCAGATTTCGGTATGTGAAAGAAACTACAGATATAACAAAAGAGGAAATATGTTATGTGCAAAATGAAATTAAGAACCTCACTCCTACAAAAGTACATATTGATGGAAAAGAATTTGATTATAATCACATTTTGAAAATGACCATGGTTGATGGCAAAGTTTGCAATGCTGTAACCAACACGACCTCAACTAGCCGATGCTATATATGTGGCGCCACTTCCAAAGATTTCAATAATTTAAGCAAACAGAACGAAATAAGTCCCGATGCTCTTAAGTTTGGAATTTCGGTATTACACGCAAAAATACGTATTTTTGAGAGAATTCTGCATTTGGCATATAAATTGCCCGTGAAGAAATATGGAAAGAAAAGGACTCAGGAAGAGAAAGCATTAGAAGAAGAAAGGAAAAAAGAAATCCAAGAAAGATTCCGCTTAGAAACTGGCCTGTTGGTTGACATGCCTAAAGCCAATTTTGGTAATACCAATGATGGAAATACGAATAGGAGATTTTTTGAAAACACAGAATTAGCGGCGGACATAACAGGCATTAACCACGAATTAATATATAGATTTAAAATCTTATTAGAGGCGATTTCAAGTGGACACAAAATAAATACAACAAAATTCAAAGAATATGCCTTCAACACAGCGCAAATGTATGTGGAATTATACGACTGGCATCCCATGACTCCAACAATGCATAAATTACTATTACATGGGGCGACCATCATAGATAATGCACTGTTGCCCATCGGCCAATTGTCGGAGGAGGCTGCAGAAGCACGAAATAAACATTTTCGGTCATACAGACAGAATTTTTCAAGAAATTTTCAAGGGAAGAATGCAACCGTGATATTTATCAAAGATTGCTCCTTACTTCAGATCCACTCGTAAGTAGTGAAAGATCGTTAAAGAAAACTTCACAAAAGATTTTTTCTAGTGAAGTTATAGAACTATTAGAACCTGCCGAGCCCCACACAATATAGTATTGAGCACGAAGAACTCGAGATAGAAACATCTTTCAATAAGAAAATTTAATTCATTTTTATTTATTTATGATTTATGAGAATAAAATGTGTTTTTTATTATAAAATATATGTTTTTCTTATTTATTTTTTTAAATAAATAGGTGGTTTTTTTAAAATACAGTCTTTCGAAGCCATTAACGTCCAAAAATATTTTTGGCCGCCTAAATATTTCAAATCGACCACTGTGCATCGGATATCTCACAATTGTGTATATGCTGGAAAGAAAAATCTTACTATGATCGTTTACACAAGCACACTCAAAAAAGTTTACTTGGATCCAAAGATTTTGATCTTCCTTTCAGGATTTTGGTATTGATTCCAAGCCAAAGATGCGGGTTCTTTAAAATAAGGAAAAGTTTTTTCGACCTAGCTGGCTTTAAATCTAGGATCCATACAATTAAAATTAGGATTCAGATCTCATTTATCGAATTTTCATTCTATTTTTCCGGTATATTAATAAAGCTATTCACGTACAAACAAATGCTAGTTTAAAAATCCAAATATTAATGGAATAATGGAATATTAACTTTGTCATACCATTTGTAACACATCGAAATATTGCTCTCAGACCCCACAAAGTATATATATTCAGGGTTGTGGTGAAATTCGGAGTCGATCTAAGCATGTTCGTCCGTCTGTTGAAATCACGTTAACTTCCGAACGAAAAAAGCTAGCGACTTGAAACTTGGCACAAGTAGTTGTTATTGATGTAGGTCGGATGGTATTGCAAATGGGCCATATCGGTCCACTTTTACTATAGCTCCCATAGGTTAGGTTAGGTTATGTGGCAGCCCGATGTATCAGGCTCACTTAGACTATTCAGTCCATTGTGATACCACATTGGTGAATTTCTCTCTTATCACTTATTGCTGCCCGATTTCATGTTAAGCTCAATGACAAGGGACCTCCTTTTTATAGCCGAGTCCGAACGGCGTTGCACATTGCAGTGAAACCACTTAGAGAAGCTTTGAAACCCTCAGAAATGTCACCAGCATTACTGAGGTGGGATAATCCACCGCTGAAAAACTTTCTGTGGTCTGTCGAAGCAGGAATCGAACCCACGACCTTGTATATGTTAGGCGGGCATGCTAACCATTGCCCCATACACTGAAAGGAAAATGTACGTCATAAGAACGAATTTTTACGTCCCGGTGACGAATTTTTCGTCAAATATGAGCTAACGTAACATTTCATCCCGGTGATGAATTTTTCGTCATGGCGATGAACTGTAATTCATCTCTGTGATGAACATACTCGTATTGACATCCCATAGATCACTATATTACGTCCAGTTGATGAAAGTATTTCATCTATGCGATTATATTTTTCGTATCTGCGATTATTCTCTTTCATCCATGCGACGATGAAATTCTTCAAAAGTACGATTCTCCTTCGTCGTCGGTACAAACGCGATCGTTACAGTGATAAATACTTTTCCTAAATTTGACGTAATCCGTTCATCAATATGATGTAATCGATTCATCAATATGATGTAAACCGTTCACAAATTTGATGTAACATATTCATCAATATACGTCAATTTTGTGGTAAGAGCGGATATGTTCGCTACATAGACAAATTTATATTAATAAATGGACGGATACTATTATATTCGTCCACTCGATAATATCAATTTGTTTACATTGCGAACATTTCCGTCCTTATCAGAAATTTGACTTATATTGGTGAATAGATTACATCAAATTGATAAATGTATTACCATAAACATTTTCTATGACACTTTTAATAAACAACCATATTGTTTTTTGTTTTAATTAAATTTTATTTATTTGAAATAAAGCACAACTAACGAAATAAATACGTATATAAAATTTATCATGCACATCAAACAAAGCTGTTGATTTTGAATAAATTGACCATCTAGATACACAAACATTCTGTTAGTTAATAGTATTTAGATCACCATTAGCAAGGATGAAAAGTTTTATGGGTTCATTCTGTGGAGAAAACAATTATAAAGAAGAATTTAAAATTTGATACTTTGAATTATTGTAAAATATATTCGATCCTATTACAATTTTGAACAAAATTTAACTCACACTTTTTGTGCCCAAATGTACCTTTTGAATTTTTTGTTCATTCAATTCGTCTTTCTCCTTTAATTTCAGTTTAAAACCATATTCGGTTTTCACAGAACGAAAAATGTTGCGCCAATTATCTGTAAATTAGGAATACTTCCATAAACATATAACATATAAATGTTTCGTAAAACAATAAATTGTCCAAAATAAATTTAAAATTACACTTGTTATCTTCGCATTCATTTTCATTTTCTATTTTTTCTTGTAACACTTTTTCTTCATTGGATGAATGTTTTGTTCGAGCATGCCTCGAAAAAGAAGAAGGGCGTTTCGGAAACTTCTTATCCTATCAATGAAAGAGAATAGCTAGTTTTTCAAAAATATTTTTAGTTTTCAATATAATCTCCTGAAACTTCTAAGTGTATTGACGCTTTTCTAGCAATTCTATCCCTTGATTAAAATAGTTTTCCTCAAGGTCTTCAAAATAGTGGTTTACAACTGTAATTGCATCTTCATTTGAGGTAAAACGCTTGCCAGCAAGGAATTTTTTTAGATTTGGGAACAAGTAAAAGTCACTGGGAGCTAAATCAGAAGAATAATGTGGGTGGTCAAGCAACTCATACTTTAATTCGTTGATTTTAGCCCTTGTTAAAACACTCGTGTGCGCTGGTGTGTTGTCTTGATGAAAATTTTTTTTTTGTGTTGAAAGCCAGAACATTTTGCTCGAATTTGTACATTTAATTGATCCAAGAGGTTGCAATATTACTCTGAATTTATTGTTTTACCCTTTTGCAGATAGTCAATCAATAAAATACATTTGAAGTCCCAAATAACCGTTGCCATAACCTTACCAGCCGATTGAATTGTTTTTGCCTTCTTTGTAGCACTTCCTCCAGCTTCAATCCATTTTTTGGATTGTTCTTTTGTCTCTGGAGTATAGTGGTGGATCCATGTCTCATCTACAGTTATGAAACGACGCTTAAAATCCATTTTATTTCGCTTAAAACGACCCAAACAAGCTTGAGAAATGTTCATTCTTATGCGTTTTTGATCGAATGTTAACAAATGCGGCACCAATCTTGCAGAAAGCTTTTTCATCTGTAGTTCTTCATGCAAAATTAAATGGACTCGATCATTTGAGATGCCCATGATATTAGCAATTTCACACACTTTTATTCGTCGATCATTTAATTTTAAAATTTAGTTAAATTTTCGTGCGTGGTAGTTCATTCTTCCTATAAAACAGTTCACTTTTTTCGGTGCACCTATTTCAAAGCTTAATCTAAACATTAACAATAAGTATATATAAAGTACAATATTAACAATAATTATATATAAAAGTACAATAATTATATATAAAATGGAAAAAAAGGAATTTCGTGTTTGGATAAAATACTGTTTTCTGAAGGGAAAAAATACGGTGGAAGCAAAAACTCTGGCTCTGACTCTGCCCCAGGGAAATCAACAATAATTGATTGGTATGCAAAATTCAAGCGTGGTGAAATGAGCACGGAGGACGGCGAACGCAGTGGATGCCCGAAAGAGGTGGTTACCGACGAAAACATCAAAAAAATCCACAAAATGATTTTGAATGACCGTAAAATAAAGTTGATCGAGATAGCAGAGGCCTTAAAGATATCAAAGGAACGTGTTGGTCATATCATTCATCAATATTTAGATATGCGGAAGCTCTGTGCAAAGTGGGCCAAAAACAACAACGTGTTGATGATTCTGAGCGGTGTTTGCATCTGTTAACTCGTAATACACCCGAGTTTTTCCGTCGCAGCGTTGCCAGAATTGTTTCACAAAAAACCGCTAGATTTGTCCAAAAAACTAGCCAAAAAAGCTAACAAATTTTAAAAAATAGCTAGAAAAAAAGCTAAAATTTTTTGTATCAAAAGTCACATTTCTGATTGAAATTTAACAAACTTAAAGGCTTTATTTCACTTAAAATGCATAATATTTTAATTGTATTCATTTTAATTCAATTTCTGTGAGACTGTAAGAAAATTTAAGTCATATTAGCTCTGTTTGCGTACTCGATACATTTTGATTACTATCACACATTTTTACTGGAAGTCCTTCGTTTATATTTCCTAGTAAAAACATTTTTCCCAGTAAACTTGCAATTGGCAGCTGGTTAATCATCAACAAGTCCAATGTGCGATATATTGCATAATGTCACATAGAACTGCATTAGAAAATATCAATATATTTCGTTTTAACTGAATTAATGATAAATTCGTGAACGTGAACACTTCTCCTAATTTTACCCAAGAGAATAAAACCCATTCTAACTGTCTTGCAAGTTTATATTGAATAACTTTTATTCGAAAATTTCCCATACAAACCTATTATCCAATTTTCGTAAATGTAAATCCATTCCATTAATATATAGCAGATTTGTTTTGATCCTATCACTACGAATTTTTTTCATTGCATTTTTTTATGTTAAAAAAATAATACCACATTCAAAACTTTTTTTCCTTAATTATTTCTATATTCGGGTCCAAAGATTTTGTACACTAATGATTTTGGTATTGATTCCGAGTCAAATTTGAATTTAAATATTCGTTTTTTTTTAGCTTTTTCTTCATGAGCTATCACAGTGCTTTAAAAACGTGCTAACGACAACTTAAATTTCCAAATTCAGACTCGACTTTAAGTAGAAATTATTCTATGTATACGTTTTTAAAATAAAATGTTGAAAAACCTCTTCTATTTTTCATGACCCTTTTAGCCAAAAATAGCTAAAAGGGTCATGAAAAAAGCCAGAAAAAAAGCTAAAAGCTAAATGCATTTTTTCCCGCTAAACGTCTTCAAAAAAAAGCCAAATCTAGCGGGAAAAAAGCTAAATTGGCAACGCTGTTCCGTCGATATGTGACAATGGATGAAACATACCTCCATCACTACACTCCTGAGTCCAATCGACAGTCGGCTGAGTGGACAGCGACCGGTGAACCGTCTCCGAAGCGTGGAAAGACTCAAAAGTCCGCTGGCAAAGTAATGGCCTCTGCTTTTTGGGATGCGCATGGAATAATTTTTATCGATTATCTTGAGAAGGGAAAAACCATCAACAGTGACTATTATATGGCGTTATTATAGCGTTTGAAGGTCGAAATCGCGGCAAAACGGCCCCATATGAAGAAGAAAAAAGTGTTGTTCCACCAAGACAACGCACCGTGCCACAAGCCATTGAGAACGATGGCAAAAATTCATGAATTTGGCTTCGAATTGCTTCCCCACCCACCGTATTCTACAGATCTGGCCCCAGCGACTTTTTCTTGTTCTCAGACCTCAAAATGATGCTCGCAGGGAAAAAATTTGGCTGCAATGAAGAAGTGATCGCCGAAACTGAGGCCTATTTTGAGGCAAAACCGAAGGAGTACTACCAAAATTGTATCAAAAAATTGGAAGGTCGTTATAATCGTTGTATCGCTCTTGAAGGGAACTATGTTGAATAATAAAAAAGAATTTTGACAAAAAAATGTGTTTTTCTTTGTTAGACCGGGGACTTATCAGCCAACCTGTTATTGTTGGATGCGTAAAGATTCCAATGTAAATCTCTTATTTACATTTTTTTCCCTAAAAATGCAATAGAAAATAAACTGACTAAAGATTAAATGTAAGTGTATTTTCTTTTACTAACCAGATGATATAACGATGTAAAATTAAAATTAATAATTGTTATATTATAGAAATTGCCAAATTCAATAAAGATACCATCCCTGAAGATGACATTTTAATTAAAATAAAGTTTATAATCTTTACTTCAAAAATTTTTTTATTAAATTTTGTAAATTTGCGTCCCTCCGTTAAAGTCGCATGTTTTTTAACTAAGAACAATTTTCCTTAAAATAAAGAAACACATTTTTGATTTAAAGAATGCGTCCTTAAATTAACTGAAATATTTAATATATAGATTAAAGATAAAAAAGCTTTAAATATAGGTTAAGACTTATTTTGAGGATTTAGCATCTTTGGTTTAAAGTTTTTTGGAATTAAGAAAACATTTTACTTAGATTCGGGACTCAGACCCACCTGTGTCGGACAAAGAAACTACACCCTCAAAAAAATCGCTTCTGTAACATATACTCCCAAACATATTTTGCTTCAAGAATATAAATTTTTGGGTATTGCCCAAACATTTATATGTTTGATTTCTTCCAATATATAATATGTTTGAAAGCATATTGGTCTAAACAATATAATATGTTTGGGTAGTCTAAGTTCCAAACATTTTGTATTTTTCCATCCCAATTCAATAATGTTGTCTTCCAAAACACTATATGTTCTTATGTGAACATATAATATGTTTGGAAACATTTTGAACCCAAAAATATTATATGCTTAGAAGAATTTTCTCCCAAAGAAGATTGTGCTCAAATTTTTTTTCTGCCTAATTGTATATTCCCTCACATTTTTCTCACTTCCATGAGTTTTTTAGTTTTTAGCACCTTTTTCTGTAATAGAAACATTTTAGAAGAAATTGTTATATTTTATAATTTTCTTTTTAATTTTACCTTTTGCCGGACGGGGATTCGAACAGCGGACCACACAGTTTGTAAGCCAGCACACTAACCACTGGCCTACGTAGCTGTTATGGTCATCAATAGATAATTATCGTTATAAGTTATATTTATATAGCATAGCTTGCGGCGTTCACGAGCCGATGCAAACATAACATTGTTTAACAACATAACATTGTTAAACATACATTTGTTGGCAGCGTGGAGCAGTGGTTGGTCGTCCGCCTTGCGTGACAGGGGACCTGGGTTCGATCCCTGCTTCGACCAACACCATTTTTTTTTTTTTTTAATATATTTTTTAACATATATTCCAGATAGGTTCGGAAGTTCCCGAAAAGGTGTTCAGCATTACATACTATTATATTAAATTTTTACTACGAAATTGTAAAGAGTGTTTTATAAAAGACTTAAAGTCAGAAAAGAAAAGTGCTTGATATAAACGAAATGGACTGAGTTCAAATCAAATATTATTTTTTTATTGCAACAATAAAAATTGTGTAACAAATAAAGGTTTTTGTATACAAGTTTAAAATTTTCGAAGAAATTCAAAAACTCTTACAAAAGAAGAACGTGAAGTCGAGTATATATACAGATTTTCCATCGAATCCTAAGGTTAACGATAACCATTCAAAAGCACATTATATTTAAATTCTAAACAGTAATTTTAAAACAGCACATAAATTTATTTTGGTGTGAACAATTGTTTGCTAGCATGTAACACCATTAATTTAGAAATACAAATAAATATGAATTTTTATTAACGAATAATTTTGTACTTAATTTAATTCTTAAGGCCGGTATAAATTGGCATCATCACGTTAAAATGGCCATGTTTACCCTTTTATTTTTCTTTAATAATTTCTTTTAAAGAAAATAAACTTATTCAATTGTTGCTTTGGATCTTTCCCCAACATGTTATAATAGAACTTACCGGAAAAAGTTGTAATATTATTCTGGTTTTGCCGCTAAAATGAGAAATAATTTTAGCGGCAAAACTCGAACTCAATGCCCGCTTTTATTTTCGAAAAAATCCGTCAACTCCTCTTGGACTACTCATTAATAAAGAGGAATTAATCTTTGTTTTTATAGATCTTACTGTTTAATTTTTCACTGTTTCCCCCTGTTTTCATTTTACTTTCACAACTCTAAAAAGAGTGCACTGAAAAAATATTGTCGTGAGGCCAAAGAGTTCATGTCCTTAAAATAAGAATACAACTTTTGCTTAGCTTAGAAGACGCATTTCTCTAATATAAAGTTTTTTCCATGTTCAAAAATAGGATATGTTTTTCAATACTTTATTTTAAAAACATTTTTTACTTGAAACATAGCATAATTTCTACTGGAAGTCTTGTTTTTAACGGACATTTTATAGCATATGAAAAAAAGCTGAAAAAGCGAAAAATTGAAATGTGCTTCGTAGAGTCAAGTACACAAAACCCCATTTAAAAGAGAATTGTGTCTCAAAAGCATCCTTACTTGTATTCTCCGCTTCTTTGGTTTGGAATCAATATCAAAATTGTTAACGTGGAGACACAATCTTTGGAACCGGACATGCTTTTTGTTCAGTGTATAGTGCCCTTTCGTTAGTTTTTATGAAGATCCCTTTAATGTTTGAATATTTTGACTTACTCGTCCTACGTTCCGATTTGTTTTGACGAAACAAAAAAATTGTGCCCGTAATGCGAAAATGATATACAAAACTTATGCTCTTTTTTTCAAATATATTTTATCTTGGTTCCGAATGAATTTTCTCTCCGAATACTCATTTTAATATTTTACTTAAGCATATACAATTTTTGGCGAAGTCTTATATCACAACATATATATGTTTACTCATAATATGTAAATTTATACTTGTTTATATTCACACATAGTATTTTTCCTATATTTAATGAAATTTTCTTTGTGTATATATATTTGTAATGCGCCAATTGGTTACTTTCATTTTTTTACTTCCAGCATACACTTTGTCTCTCTTTGTAAACACATATATGTTTATGGGCTATTTCTAAATTAATATATGTTTGCATTCAAGCATATTACATTTACAAACATTTTATGTCCCAAAAATAATATGTTCTAATATATTAACATATATGTCCCAAACATATTATGCTAGTTTATGAACATTGTATGTTTGCACTCAAAAATATTGTGTTTAAAAATTTGAGTTCCAAACATATAACGTTTATACCCAAACATATGAAAAACAGTCTTTTTCGTCCGTGTATTTTCAAATAGTAAAATACAATTTCCATCTTCAAATCAGGGTTGGCCTGTCACAAACTGTGACTTTTGCGACCTACCTACCGCATTGAAAAAACAGTGAACCCTTTTCCATTGCAAAATGAACTAAACTGTGGTAATATTGACCATGATTTAGCCCTTAAGATTTTTTTCAACTTGTCTAGTTTATAATTCTCTTAAATTTTTGTTCATCTATAACATTGTATTTTAGTTCATTTAAAAAGTTAAAAAGTCAGGATTATTTTGGTTTACTTGCTTATTTTTTGGGAAACCCGATAATAAAAATTGGTTAACAGTCTTTTTAAAATGACGACGACTAAACTATTTTTAAATTAATCATTCCCCACTACAGAGAAATTAAATAATTAAAGGAACAACAAACCGTTTTACTATTATGAAAATTTTCATACATTAAAATTAAACTTTCTTTAAGCAAATGTACTTTATTATACAAACTTATGACGAAAGTTATTAATACAATGTTTTTTGTGAATAAAAATTATGACCACGTGGAACAGAGAGTAGTTCATTTGAACTCGCTGTTTGGATATTTTGACTTATCCTTTTTATACCCTTCACCACTACTGTGGTACAGGGTATAATAAGTTTGTGCATTTGTATGTAACGCCAAGAAGGAGTAATCATAGACCAACCTTTTAGTATACGGATCGGCTTAGAATTAAATTCTGAGTCGATTTAGCGATGTCCGTCTGTCTGTCTGTCTGTCTGTCTGTTGCTGTATTTTTGTGTGCAAAGTTCAGCTCGCAGTTTTAGTCCGATTGTCCTAAAATTTGATATAGGCTCCTGTTTCGGCTCAAAGACGATCCCTATTGATTTTGGAAAAAATCGGTTCAGATTTAGATATAGCTGCCATATATATTTTTCACTGATCTGGTCATAATTGGCGTGTATATCAACCGATCTTCCTCAAATTCCGTACATCCGAATATTTTATGAGTCTCGAAAAACTTGCAAAATATCAGCCAAATCGGTTCAGATTTAGATATAGCTCCCATATATAGCTTTCGCCCGATATACACTCATTTGCCCACAGAGACCAATTTTTTGCTCCGATTTAGTTGAAATTTTGCATAGGGAGTAGAATTAGCATTGTAATATGCGTGCCAAATTTGGTTGAAATCGGTTCAGATTTAGATATATCTCCCATATATAGCTTTCGCCCGATTTACACTCATATGACCACAGAGGCCAATTTTTAACTCCGATTTAGTTGAAATTTTGCACAGAGAGTAGAATTAGTATTGTTGCTATGCGTGCCAAATTCGGTTGAAATCGGTTCTGATTTAGATATAGCTCCCATATATATGTTTTTCTGATTTCGACAAAAATGGTCAAAATACCAACATTACTTTTCGAAGCAATTCAAAAAACTCTAACAAAAGAAAAACGTTTTCCAAACGTTTTTTTTCTTTGCGTGTAGGTATAATTGTTCTCATAATTGAACATTTACTTTAAAAAATTCAGAAAGAATATGTAACGTAACGGTAATTCTGAAGATTTTTCCGTTAAGGAATGTTCTCCACGAATATTTCATAATAATTGTGTTTTAAATTAATTACATTACCATATTATGTTTTAAATAAATGCTTTTTGTACCTCATTCACATTACACTTTCAAAATCGACTTCACTAGATTTCAACTGTCATTTGCCTTATAAAAAGTGATATATAAAATCCACTTTTAGTAGATTTCGAACATAATGCGAATGGGCTATTAGGTATATGTAATTGACGAATCCAACTCCCTTAAACAACAACATTTATTTCTATTTTATGTGTGAAATTTATTTGCGTGTAATCTTATTTAGATGATTTGTTGCATTTTTGTTTATTTCTACAATATTCGTTTCTATTCAAGTAATGTTCATATTACAGCATTACTCGCAATATTTTGATCCATTGTAATCGGTTAGAGAAGTCAATATTTACGAGATTTGGTTACCTGAGACAATAAGTGGCTATTTTGCAAACTTTGGTATATATACGAATAGGTGTTTATATATTAGGTGATTATACACCCAGAAAAAAGTGACCCCTTCTTTAAGTTAAAATGAACTCATTGTGAAGAAAGTTGAACTTCGTATAGCGCCAAAGACATTTTTATTTGTTTGAACGATGTGATTTTCGTAGAAATTAGGAATAATGCATTCCATATATTAGTTAACATTTTCCTATATTTATATACCACTATACTACAGAATGAAAAAATTTAACTAATTTGAATTCATATATGGAATGATTTTATTGAAATTTTTTCATTCATTTCGACAAATCTTACACATTTGTGGTAAAACTTTTACTTCATAATTAGAACTGCTTACCTTCGTTTTTAAATACAATTTTATTTATTTCTATAAGCAATTTTATCTTCAATAAAAGACATGTTTTATTAATATATTGAATATATTTATTAAGAATCAACAGCATCGAATCTCTTTGAAATACTAGTTTATTATTCCACTATTTCCAATTTCCGTGTGATATTATCAACTGTAAAACGCACTTTTTCTTCTTCTTGTACTTTTCACTTTTAATAAGTTGCTGCCTAATGATTTTGTCCTCCTTTTACAATTTCAATACCTACAAATATAAAAAATCATAAAACATTTTTGTTGCAAAAGGTTAGCGTCACTGAATATTACCTGATAATTGAAGATTCCAAAATGAAGACAAATGAAAGGGTTGTTATTCTGCTGGTGTTTTCTTTCTTTATACACTATCACGAACATTGATAGATTTATTTAAAAAAACGAAAATTTTTCTCACTAATTTAAAATAACAAATATTTTATATATTTTATTTGTTATTTATTATATTATTTTACCATATTATTTTTTAACAATCTCTCCGAAACAACGCGATTCCAACTAAAAAAACAACCGACGCGCAAATATATCGATTACACCCACGCGCAAACACATCGATTACGATGACAGGTATCGATTACAGGTAGACAATAGAAATTTAGGAAAATTTCCTATATTCTAACAAGTGTGTTTCCTTAAGTTTTGAAAGGATTTCATACTTCTTAGTACGAATGAACTAAAATATTTTTCTATGCCAAGTGTTGTTCGTATGTATGAAAAACTTTCTATTATAAAGGAAGTCGCAATTATCATTTTATAAGAAATTTTACTAATTTTGAGGAAACTTGGTTTTAGTTCGGTTTTTGTTTATTTTTACGAATGCTTTCTTATCGGTGAATAAAATTTTCTTTTTCAGTAGTAAATTCTTATACCCAGCGAAGAAAATAGTATGAGTAAAATTCCATGCCTTATTCTAGTTAATGAACTATTCCTAACTGCTTACAGTTTAGGATTTTTTTACAGAAACGAGTAAATTTTATTATTTTTCACAAAAATCTACCTTAATGGAAATAAAATGGATAAACTATATTGATGAAAATTTTTTCCTTTAGTTTCGAAGGCACTTTTTTCTGGGTGTATGCCTTAAAAGCACTACTTATTTCATGACCAAAGGTATGCCTGGGGAGAAGTACTTTCCTCGTAGGACATGTGTATGTAAATGTAATCCGGAGCAATGCCAATTAATAAGTGTTTATTAACTATCAAAGAGACTTACTTACAATATTACCGGGTAATGTAAGTTTTTACTGGGATTGAATACCACTCCTAAATTCTTAGCACTAGTGACTACATCGATTTTCTGACCATCTATCATAATATCAGCATTCGACAAAGAGAACCTTCTATTCTTGTGTATAATCAAACATTTAGACTATGGTGGATTTAGTAGCAGACCATTGGGCCTTGCCCATCGAAACACACGATCAAGGTCGTGGTTAAGTTTCCCCAAACACTCACTAGCATCACCTACCGGACTACTTAAAAAAATTTGTATGTCATCTGCATACATAAGTATCTGACTATGGACTATTTCAAGAGGCAGGTCATTGGCGTACATGCAAAATAATAGAGGTCCAATTATAGAACCCTGTGGTAATGGCAATGAAAAAGAAAAATAAGAGAGGTAGCAGTAGGTGAGAAATTGAAAAATCTTTGAAGTTTCAGACATAACATTGTGTGATCAACAGTATCGAAAGCCTTTGAGTGATCTAAGAGGACAAGAAAACTGACATGGTGCTCATCAATATTTCTCCTAATTGATTCTGAAACTTCGATCAGTGCACTCACACTGATTGAGATATTAGAAAACATCTCGTTCAAGTCATTTGGATCACCTTGATAACTGCCCGATGACCTAGACTTCCCAACACCTATATCATGTATGATCTTCCACTTGTCCCTGGAATCTACAGCAGAATTGAAACGAATAGCGTAATATTTGGTTTTCGCCGCAGTGATATATCTGTTCGCTATTCTCGCCGATCGATACTCCTCTAGAAGTTGTGGTAATCTAAAGCGTTTCCATCGAGAGTATGCAATATCCCGTTCCCTAATAGCAGTCTGAATTGTGTCGTTAAGCCATGGTCTAGTACTTGATTTCACTTTGGTCCTCTTAATAGGCACAGTCGCGTTATAAAGTTCACATATAGCATTCCGCAAAAAATTAAATTGCTGGCCAACAGAGATGAGTTCGTACATGTCAAGCCAATTTATTTGTCCAAACATATCCTGCGGTTCAATATAATTCAAATTACGAAAATCAAGGTACGTGTATTCGATCTGATCCTTTTGAAGTTCAAGTTTATAAGACAGGAATATAAAGTCGTGTTTCGAGAAACAAGGAGCCGAAATCTGGTCGTATAAAAGGACGTCAGGCAAACTTATTGTATTATTGGGTCGATAACAACATCCAACTGAAAAATATTATAGTACAATTTCGAAAGAAATTTAAAACCATTTTAAAGTAATGATCATAAATACTTCAAAAAAAACGGTGTTATTTGTTTTTGCATCCCTCAGCAAAGGTACAGATCTTGACTAGACAAACACAAATGCTGAATATATTATGTCGGGAAATTTAATCTTCATGGTCAAAACCCCAAAAATGTCAAAAAATTACAATTTTTTCATTGATTTTTTCGGTTTTCTGACTACAGTTCATTAACTATTGAAAATTTTACTAAACAATCAAGGTAAGAAATGTAGCAAAAGTTCATACGACTACTCCTTAAAAAAATTGAAATTTTATTTGTTTTTTTTTTTGTTTTTTTTTTTTTTTTTTTTTTTTTTGTAATCCAACGTTTAGTGACTTTCTGAGTAAATTGAATAATTCTTTCCTCCCAAACGAAATTTTAGACAAACAAAGTTCGTTTCTCATTTGCTTTTCGCTATAAAGAAGTGTATTTGGAAGAAAAGTATATACTTTTTGTGATAAACGTTTATTCTTTTCCAGGATGTAAAAACAATTTCATTAAGACAAACTCAAAAAAAAATCGTTGTTTTTTTGCTAATTGCATTTTCCCTCACATCTTTCTCACATCCACGAGGTTTTTTAGTTCTTAACATCTTTTCCTGTAATACCAACAATGTAGAAAAAATTATACGATTTTATAAGTTTTTAAATTTTTTTTACCTTTCGCCTGGACGGAGAATCGAACCGTGGACCATGCACTTTGTAAGCCAACACACTAACCACTGAGCTATGTAAAGGGTGGTTAAAATTTCAAGGGCCGATGTTGATTTTGAATGAAACACAAACTATGTTATTTAGGAAATTATTGTAATTTTATTTTATTATGATATATTGGTATTACTCAATTATGTATGGAACAAAATATCGGCCAAATGGGCGCCGCGACCTCGGTGGCACACCTTCATCCGATGGTCCACATTTTCGATGACGCTGAGGCATAATAGAGGTTCTATGCCGTTAATGTGCAGAATTATCTCATCCTTTAGCTATTGAATTGTTGCTGGCTTATCGACGTACACCTTTTCTTTCAAATAACCCCAAAGAAAAAAGCCCAACGGTGTCAAATCACATGATCTTGGCGGCCAATTGACATCGCCGTTACGTGAGATAACACGGCCATTGAACTTGTTGCGCAAAAGAGCCATTGTTTCGTTAGCTGTGTGGCAAGTGGCACCGTCCTGCTGAGACCACATATCGTCCATATCCATATCTTCCGATTCGGGCCATAAAAAGTTCGTTATCATCTCACGATAGCGAACACCATTCACAGTAACTCGCCCAAATGCGGCAATTCTGTTTATTGACGAATCCACTGAGGTGAAAATGTGCCTCATCACTTAAGATGAAGGTGCACGATATGCATTTTGATTTGAACGCCCATTTTCATAACAAGTCTGGATAACTTTAACACGTTGTTGGATTGTGTATCTCTCCATGGTTCAAATTGAGTATGTCTGAAATAGAGAAATGTCAAATAAAATTCGGAAAAAAAACTTGGCGTTTAGGTGTGGTTCACATTCAACATCGGCCCTTACAATTTAACCACCCTTTACCTGTTATGGTCATCAATAGATAAATATCCATATAAATTATATTTATATAGCATAGCTTGCGGCGCCCACGAACCGAATAAACAAAATTTATTTAACAGAAACAAACATTTAGTTTGGCACCGTGGAGCAGTGGTTGCGAGTCCGACTTGCATGCCAAGGGTCGTGAGTTCGATCCCTGCTTCGACCATTTTTTTTTTATTTTTTTTTTACATATATTCCAGATATGTTCGGAAGATTCCGAAAAAATGTTCAACATTACATTGTAGTATATTAAATTTTGAACTGTAAAATGTGTCTTATTAAAGACCTAAAATCGGAAAAGAACAGTGTTGGATATAAACGAAATGGACTGTGTTGTTGTTTCAAAAATAACTTTTTTTTTATTGAAAAAATACAACTTTTGTAACAAACGATTTTTTTAGTGATAAAAGTTTAAAATTTTCGAAGCAATTCAAAAAACTCTAACAAAAGAAAAACGTTTTCGGTACACGTTTTCCAAACGTTTTTTTGCTTTTTTGTCTACAGTTACTACTGAAACCTTGTTTCTTTGAGATAAATATACTAATATTTTGTATATTGTGGCAGACATCGGGGACCATTCATATTTTGTGAAAAATATTTCACTACTTTTAATGCAATGATGACGAGACTTTTGGGTACCATTTTCAAATTCCGAGGAGAAAGCAATTAAGATTGGCTGTAAATGTTTTAAAAACCAATACTAATACCAGTACAAGATGCTAATAGGTCCTTGCGAGAAAATGCTCTTCTCTCTTTCGTGCGAGGAATGGTTTTCATGAAGACCCAAAACTTTTTTTTTGTTGCTGCCAAGACTACACATGCAAACGACTTATTCATATCTCAAACCGTCAGACTTCAATATATAATTTCTATAATATAATTCGAATCATTTCTTTTATTTGCACACAAAAACTCGAAGATTTAAAAAATTTGAAACCTGAGTGTTTCTGAAAAAATATCATTCATTCATTCGAAGTCAAATGCAGACAGTTTTGTCATGGCATAAACCTGGAGATTTCCACAAATAATCACATGTAAAAATTTTCCATGACATTTTTAGTTTTACTCCACGAAAAAAGATAAAACTCTTCAAAATTTCACAAAAAAGAACACACAAAAACCATCAAAATAACTACGAAATACACACATTTAGCTAGGGAGTAGAATTAGCATTGTAGCTATGCGTGCCAAATTTGGTTGAAATCGGTTCAAATTTAGATTATCTCCCATATATAGCTTTCGCCCGATTTACACTCATATGACCACAGAGGCCAATTTTTAACTCCGATTTAGTTGAAATTTTGCACAGAGAGTAGAATTAGTATTGTTGCTATGCGTGCCAAATTTGGTTGAAATCGGTTCAGATTTAGATATAGCTCCCATATATATGTTTTTCTGATTTCGACAAAAATGGTCAAAATACCAACATTTTCCTTGTAAAATCGCCACTGCTTAGTCGAAAAGTTGTAAAGATGACTCTAATTTTCCTAAACTTCTAATACATATATACATATATATCGAGCGATAAATCATAAATAAACTTTTGCGAAGTTTCCTTAAAATTGCTCCAGATTTAAATGTTTCACATATTTATACCCTTCACCACTACTGTGGTACAGGGTATAATAAGTTTGTGCATTTGTATGTAACGCCAAGAAGGAGTAATCATAGACCAACCTTTTAGTATACGGATCGGCTTAGAATTAAATTCTGAGTCGATTTAGCGATGTCCGTCTGTCTGTCTGTCTGTCTGTCTGTTGCTGTATTTTTGTGTGCAAAGTTCAGCTCGCAGTTTTAGTCCGATTGTCCTAAAATTTGATATAGGCTCCTGTTTCGGCTCAAAGACGATCCCTATTGATTTTGGAAAAAATCGGTTCAGATTTAGATATAGCTGCCATATATATTTTTCACCGATCTGGTCATAATTGGCGTGTATATCAACCGATCTTCCTCAAATTCCGTACATCCGAATATTTTATGAGTCTCGAAAAACTTGCAAAATATCAGCCAAATCGGTTCAGATTTAGATATAGCTCCCATATATAGTTTTCGCCAGATTTACACTCATTTGCCCACAGAGGCCAATTTTTTGCTCCGATTTAGTTGAAATTTTGCATAGGGAGTAGAATTAGCATTGTAACTATGCGTGCCAAATTTGGTTGAAATCGGTTCAGATTTGGATATATCTCCTATATATAGCTTTCGACCGATTTGCACTCATATGACCACAGAGGCCAATTTTTAACTCCGATTTAGTTGAAATTTTGCACAGGGAGTACAATTAGCATTGTAGCTATGCGTGCCAAATTTGGTTGAAATCGGTTCAAATTTAGATATATCTCCCATATATAGCTTTCGCCCGATTTACACTCATATGACCACAGAGGCCAATTTTTAACTCCGATTTAGTTGAAATTTTGCACAGAGAGTAGAATTAGGATTGTTGCTATGCGTGCCAAATTTGGTTGAAATCGGTTCAGATTTAGATATAGCTCCCATATATATGTTTTTCTGATTTCGACAAAAATGGTCAAAATACCAACATTTTCCTTGTAAAATCGCCACTGCTTAGTCGAAAAGTTGTAAAGATGACTCTAATTTTCCTAAACTTCTAATACATATATATCGAGCGATAAATCATAAATAAACTTTTGCGAAGTTTCCTTAAAATTGCTCCAGATTTAAATGTTTCACATATTTTTTACTAATATTGTGTTCCACCCTAGTGCATTAGCCGACTTAAATTTTGAGTCTATAGATTTTGTAGAAGTCTATCAAATTCTGTCCAGATCGAGTGATATTTAAATGTATGTATGTGGGACAAACCTTTATATATAGCCCCCAACACATTTGACGGCTGTGATATGGTATCGAAAATTTAGATCTACAATGTGGTGCAGGGTATAATATAGTCGGCCCCGCCCGACTTTAGACTTTCCTTACTTGTTTTTTATAAAAATATTTATCTAAAAAACAGGTTTTAATTTTACGAAAATTGCGCTGCTTTACTCTTGTTACCTCTCGTTATCATAGTGCAACGCAACAAAACAATTACATTATTTTATAAAATTCTTTCTACTAGATCTAAATTAATCCAATGGTACTAAAAATATTTTTTGTGGTATTAGGTGGTACTAAGATCGAGTTTAACCGCTAAAATAATAAAAATAAATCACTGAAAAAGGTATAACATTATACCTCTCCGATGCAAACTTTATTATAACTTGATAGGTAATAGCCCAAAACAACTTTTCACCAAGTTTATATTCTTTGAAATGGATTATTAAGGAAACGTAATCATGAAAAAATTGCGATTTTTGCGGATAAACTCGAACTTGATACCGACCTATTGATATTTCATATAAACTATTGTGATGAAAAATTTTCTAGAAAGTGGAAACAAACATAAGACAAAATATAGGGAATTCCTGGGATCCTGATGGGGTTCGACTTCAGAGGGATGGTAAACAAATTAATCAATTATTTATTCATCAAACAGATAGGGTCTTCAGAGGAATTGTCAAACAATTGATCACGTGTATGCTGATAATACTAATAATAATAATAATAATAATAATAATAATAATAATAATAATAATAATAATAATAATAATAATAATAATAATAATAATAATAATAATAATAATAATAATAATAATAATAATAATAATAATAATAATAATAATAATAATAATAATAATAATAATAATAATAATAATAATAATAATAATAATAATAATAATAATAATAATAATAATAATAATAATAATAATAATAATAATAATAATAATAATAATAATAATAATAATAATAATAATAATAATAATAATAATAATAATAATAATAATAATAATAATAATAATAATAATAATAATAATAATAATAATAATAATAATAATAATAATAATAATAATAATAATAATAATAATAATAATAATAATAATAATAATAATAATAATAATAATAATAATAATAATAATAATAATAATAATAATAATAATAATAATAATAATAATAATAATAATAATAATAATAATAATAATAATAATAATAATAATAATAATAATAATAATAATAATAATAATAATAATAATAATAATAATAATAATAATAATAATAATAATAATAATAATAATAATAATAATAATAATAATAATAATAATAATAATAATAATAATAATAATAATAATAATAATAATAATAATAATAATAATAATAATAATAATAATAATAATAATAATAATAATAATAATAATAATAATAATAATAATAATAATAATAATAATAATAATAATAATAATAATAATAATAATAATAATAATAATAATAATAATAATAATAATAATAATAATAATAATAATAATAATAATAATAATAATAATAATAATAATAATAATAATAATAATAATAATAATAATAATAATAATAATAATAATAATAATAATAATAATAATAATAATAATAATAATAATAATAATAATAATAATAATAATAATAATAATAATAATAATAATAATAATAATAATAATAATAATAATAATAATAATAATAATAATAATAATAATAATAATAATAATAATAATAATAATAATAATAATAATAATAATAATAATAATAATAATAATAATAATAATAATAATAATAATAATAATAATAATAATAATAATAATAATAATAATAATAATAATAATAATAATAATAATAATAATAATAATAATAATAATAATAATAATAATAATAATAATAATAATAATAATAATAATAATAATAATAATAATAATAATAATAATAATAATAATAATAATAATAATAATAATAATAATAATAATAATAATAATAATAATAATAATAATAATAATAATAATAATAATAATAATAATAATAATAATAATAATAATAATAATAATAATAATAATAATAATAATAATAATAATAATAATAATAATAATAATAATAATAATAATAATAATAATAATAATAATAATAATAATAATAATAATAATAATAATAATAATAATAATAATAATAATAATAATAATAATAATAATAATAATAATAATAATAATAATAATAATAATAATAATAATAATAATAATAATAATAATAATAATAATAATAATAATAATAATAATAATAATAATAATAATAATAATAATAATAATAATAATAATAATAATAATAATAATAATAATAATAATAATAATAATAATAATAATAATAATAATAATAATAATAATAATAATAATAATAATAATAATAATAATAATAATAATAATAATAATAATAATAATAATAATAATAATAATAATAATAATAATAATAATAATAATAATAATAATAATAATAATAATAATAATAATAATAATAATAATAATAATAATAATAATAATAATAATAATAATAATAATAATAATAATAATAATAATAATAATAATAATAATAATAATAATAATAATAATAATAATAATAATAATAATAATAATAATAATAATAATAATAATAATAATAATAATAATAATAATAATAATAATAATAATAATAATAATAATAATAATAATAATAATAATAATAATAATAATAATAATAATAATAATAATAATAATAATAATAATAATAATAATAATAATAATAATAATAATAATAATAATAATAATAATAATAATAATAATAATAATAATAATAATAATAATAATAATAATAATAATAATAATAATAATAATAATAATAATAATAATAATAATAATAATAATAATAATAATAATAATAATAATAATAATAATAATAATAATAATAATAATAATAATAATAATAATAATAATAATAATAATAATAATAATAATAATAATAATAATAATAATAATAATAATAATAATAATAATAATAATAATAATAATAATAATAATAATAATAATAATAATAATAATAATAATAATAATAATAATAATAATAATAATAATAATAATAATAATAATAATAATAATAATAATAATAATAATAATAATAATAATAATAATAATAATAATAATAATAATTTTTTTTTTTTTTTTTTTTTTTTAATCGGATGGGAAATGCATTCGTGCATTCCTTGCGGATATGTCGGGCTCCCTCATAATTGAGTATACCGACTAAAACCCATCCTCGTCTTGGGAGTAATGTCCACCTCGGAACCGCGTTCCGCATTACTTCGAGGTGGCTCCCTCTAGGGACCATTTCGTCATCGCCATCTTGTCAAAACACCTTCTTTTTTTTTTTTCTTCGTTTTTTGATTATGAATCCAAGTCAATTTTCTTTTTCCTCAATACATCTTCACAGTAGCGAGCTATAGTCAGCCAATACTGCTCATCAGAGATCATTTTGTGCACTATAGTTTCGGGTGAGATTTGACCCACTTGTCGATTAACCGCATCGCGTTCTATTCTCCAGCGTTTACAGTGGAAGAACGTATGTTCCACATCATCGACGTATTCTTCTTCTTCATATATGCAATTTGGAGAGTTGCATTTTTTCATCTTGTGCAGATATCTCCTGAAATAACCGTGACCCGAGAGCATCTGTGTCAGATAATAGTTTACATCACCGTGTTTACGTGTGTACCATGTCTGTACATCAGGGATTACTTTTGCAGTCCATCTTCCGCGGTTTTCGGTATCCCACCTATTTTGCCATTTTCGCATCGTCCCCATTTTGATCAAATTTTCTTGAGTTCGATCGGTTTCTGCCCTTTGTTTTTGGGCATATATTTGCATGCGTTCCTCCACTTGGAGATCTATCGGGATCATTCCAGATATAATCTGTATGGCCGGAGCCGACACAGTGCGATACGCAGAAGCTACTCTTAATGCTGCCGTACGCTGAACTGAGAGATGTTTATTGGCTCTTTGTCGTGCCTGGAGTGACATACCCCAAACTTCGCATCCGTAGAGGAGAATGCTATTGCATGCCTCCATTAATAACTTCCTCTTTTTCGGCAGAGGACCTCCAATGTTTGCCATCAATCTGCTTAGATTTGTCGTTACTTTGGCTGCCTTTTCCGTGGAGTGTTTTAGTTGGTATGAAAAGGTGAGTTTTGTATCCAATCTTAGTCCTAGGTAGTTAACTGCTGGTTTTGTGGGAATGACTATATCATCTACTCTCATGTCGACATTTGTTGGTATTCGACGCCCAGTTAAAAGAAGTAGCTCTGTTTTGTGGGTGGCCAACTCCAACCCATGTGACTTTAGCCAGGTTGTTGTCCTAATCATGACCTGGTTCAATCGTCTTTGTGCGTCTTCCATGGTTCTTGTTTGTATTACAGCTGCAATATCGTCAGCGTATCCAACCAGGAAAGTGCTTTCAGGCATGTCCATTTTTAGAATACCATCGTAGCTGATGTTCCAGAGGTCAGGTCCGAGGATTGATCCCTGTGCGGCGCCTGATGTCACTGCTGTCCGTTTAACACCTTGGGCAGTATCGTATATTAGAGTTCTATCTCGAAGGTATGATCTCACCATCCTCATAAGGTAATTCGGCACGTTAAAATTTTCTTCCAGAGCTTGCAAAACCTTCGACCATCTCAGGCTGTTAAAAGCGTTTTTCACGTCTAGGGTGGCTAAGAGAACAATGGGTCTGCTATGGTGGTTTCGTTCTCGTGACGCCATAACTACATCCACAACATCCTTGAGAGCGCCAATCGTGGACTTCCCCGGTCGGAAGCCATGTTGTCTATCAGATAGTCCTCCTTGTACCGCTATAGCTTCTTGGATTCTAGGTTTTAATAACCTCTCTAAAAGTTTCCCAGCTGTATTCAGCATGCACAGAGGTCTGTAAGATGAAGGAGCGGATGGGTCTCCTTTCCCTTTGCTTATTAGGACCAGCTTCTGTTCTTTCCAGGAATCTGGGAAAGTTCCCTCCTGTAGACACGTGTTGTACATATCCAGGAGTACTTTTGGTCGTTTCTCCGCTATTATCTTCAGTACTTCAACTGGTATTCCATCGGGCCCTGGAGCTTTATTCGGCTTTAGCTTTGCTGTTGCGAAATTCAGTTCTTCTTCAGTGAAAAGGGGAATAGACAATATGTCCACGTCGTCGTCAGTATCAGGTGGTCTCAGCGGATGACTTGGGAAGAGAGCATTAACAATATCGTCCATTACTTCCTCGTTCATCTCTCCCACCGGGCTTCTTGATCCAAGCTTCTGCATTACGACTTTATACCCTAGGCCCCAGGGGTCTTTGTTTATGTCGTTTCTTAGATTCTCCCACTTATCCCTCTTACTTTTGTCGATAGCATTCCGAAGATCTTTTTGTGCATCTTTGAACCTTTCTCTTTCCGCTACTGCCTCGCCTCGCCTCTTTGCTCTGGTGTATATTCTTCTCTGCTTAAGACACGTTTTTCTGAGTTGGGCGATGTTCTCATTCCACCAATATGCAGCTTGTCTCCCGTTACCTGCCTTTATCGATGGCATTGCTTTACTACAAGCTCTAGTAATGACTTTCATTATGGCGCCTGCGTCTGCTCTAGCATTTCCTGCTAATTGGGGTTCTTCTCGGTCTATTTCTGAGAGCAATATGTTTGTATCTAATTTATTTGTATTCCATTTACGGGAGCCTTTACTTCTTCGCTTCTCAATTTCTCTATGCGATTTGAGAGTGTATGATATGTACTCGTGGTCGCTTCCCGTGTATATATCGAGTACTGTCCAATTCACAATCTTATGAGCGAGAGTCTCCGAGACCAGTGTAATGTCTGGAATAGTACCTTCGCAGCCTGGTCTGCTAAATGTGGGTGTATTACCGATATTCGCGACGACCAGACCAGTTCTAGCCGCCATGTCCAGAATGCACCTGCCCCTTGTGTTTGTTACATCAGATCCCCATTCGATAGCTCGGGAATTGAAGTCGCCTGCTACTATAAACTTGTTACCAATTCTTCTCACTTCATCTTCTATTGTCTCTATTTTAGTTTTAAACTCATCCATATCGTCACTAGGCGTTAAGTAGCAGCTCATTATGAAACAGCTGTCTACACGTATCCAAACAAAGCCATTTCCTTTTCCGCTGTCTAGTGGTCTTACGGGGCTGCCATTTGGGATCCAAATTGCTGCAGTTTTAGTTAGATCTTCAAACCATTTTCCATCTGCTCTTTTCGAGTATTGCTCACTGATAATTAAAATGGATGATTTCTGCTCTATTGCTATTTGTGACAGCAGGGCATTTGCCACCTTTCCTCTGTGCATATTTAGTTGGAGAATATTCATCGCGTTTGCTGTGAGGGGCAT
Organism: Haematobia irritans; assembly: GCF_050003625.1. Lineage (NCBI taxonomy): Eukaryota > Metazoa > Arthropoda > Insecta > Diptera > Muscidae > Haematobia > Haematobia irritans. Next base: position 111,753,349 of record NC_134398.1, on the reverse strand, counting down.
CGTCTTGAGCCTGGTAGATGATCCACTTGGCTCTTACCAGCTTGCACGCAAACACAGCACTTCGGGTTATTGTTGCACTCCTTTAGCTTATGCCCTGCTTCTCCACAGCGTATGCACAATCCCAAACTCTTCCTATCAGGGCCTTTACATTCGTATCGCCTATGTCCGGCACCGAAACATTTATAGCATCGTATGATCTCTTTGCGAAGTCTAACTCTGCAGTTTGTCATTCCAATTTTAATTCTCTCCGTCTGCAATATCTTGTCTGCTCCATCTGAAGGTAACACTACAAAGGCTCTCCTTTGTTCGCGATTGTTTAGTTCAGTTAAACGTACCTCAATGTCTTCTGTTTTTACTTCTGTGGCCTTATGTACAGCAAATTGTACTTCTTCCTTAGTAGATAGGGCGTCGATGTCTTGTATCTCTAAGGTGGCCTTTGGCTTACGATCTTCCACTGTCGCAGCTTCCTTCAGGGTTCCCCTTATTACATCGTAGAACTTGTCCCTTTCTCCGCCTTTCTCCATCACTAAAAGAATGGCTCCTGACTTTGTCTTGCTGATTGAGCGGATGGCTACATCTGTTTCCTCAGGTTTCACATTTTGCCTAAGGTTCTTTAGCACATCCGAGTAGCTAAAGCCCTCCTTGGGTTTAATAATGACTGCTTCTGGCCGTTTCTTTGGCTCTCTCGGTTTCTTCTTTCGCTTTTCCTTTCTTTCCGCTGCTTTAACTTTACTAGATTTTCCAGAACTAGGTCGATCTAATTCTCTTGGAGAACTCTTCTCATTTTCCTTCTCTTTTGGCTTCTTTCCAGGGTTTGTTTCAGCCGGGCTTGATGCACTCCTCTTTTTTTGTGCCGTAGAGGGTGTGGGTACGTCTCTTAAAGCCGCTGCCGTTCTTGTCCTGTTGGCCTCTCTTTCCTTTTCTGCATTCTGCCAGCTCATTCGGTAATTGCAGATTATATCTAAGAGCTCCTCGATCTCAGATACTCCATTTTTCACGTCCATATTTATGTTCTTCTGCTTATTGATAGCTTGTCGCATCTTTCGGAGAGCTTTCTTGCAACTTTCTAATGCTTCTTCCTCGGAGCTCCTCATCTTCAGGATAAATTCCTGTCGCGGTGAGCTGACTAATGAACTTAACTTGGACCCTAAGTCTGGTGCTTTGGTACAAGGTGTTGTCATCTCATCTTCTGCTACCGTGCCTAGCACGTAGGTTCGCGGTGTGTTCACCGGCGAACGGGGAGTCTTTGAGCTGCTTCTGAAAATCATCTCAGTCTCCCTTTCTGCTGCTGTAGTTGTTGGTGTTGCCATTTGTTCGGTTGGGTCCCATCTCAAAGCCGTTATCTGTGTCCGATAATGTAGTCGCCCTTTATTGACCCCGAGGGTCCCTTTGCAGGCAGTGAGGTCCTCGCGAGGGTTGACACAAGACCTTATGAGTGCTTATGTTCAGAGCCAGGTCAGGCATTAATCTGGCTGGATATCAAATCAACAGAACCTACATTGCCAACTTAATGGTTACGAGGCACAGAGCGTTCCTCGAGCCCTGCCAAGGGTTGAACGGGACGGAGGCAACTGTGGCATTAGCCTGAAAGCCATTTCACTGGGATGTCACTCCCAGTTACTGAGGTAACAGAATGCCACAGTCGTCAGCCAATTGCATCTAATCCAAATCCATTATACAAATCGTAGTCCTTTATTCGTGCCAAGGTCTATAAGATTTATCTCCATAGCTCTCAAGATGAGCTCAGCGAGTGTGGTGTGATACCACTCTTCCTATGCTGTGTCAGAAATTCCACGGTTGATTGGGGATCCACGGGGGCATCACTCCCCTTCTTCGCGTCTATCTATAGAGCGCCCCTATGGTGGAATGCATAGTTAGATGGCGGCATTCATTCGCCATGTCACAGAGACGTCGTGGGATATATGTACCTTTTTGTAGCACATCCTCGATCTCTGCGCAACCTGGGGGACCGCGGGGTTGTTAGGCCCGTCATACTCTTCGATGAGTATGCCCCTGCGGGAATAATAATAATAATAATAATAATAATAATAATAATAATAATAATAATAATAATAATAATAATAATAATAATAATAATAATAATAATAATAATAATAATAATAATAATAATAATAATAATAATAATATTAATATTAATATTAATATATATATATATATATATATATATATATATATATATATATATATATATATATATATATATATATATATATATATATATATATATATATATATATATATATATATATATATATATATATATTAATATTAATATATATATTAATATTAATATTAATATTAATATTAATATTAATATTAATATTAATATTAATATTAATATTAATATTAATATTAATATTAATATTAATATTAATATTAATATTAATATTAATATTAATATTAATATTAATATTAATATTAATATTAATATTAATATTAATATTAATATTAATATTAATATTAATATTAATATTAATATTAATATTAATATTAATATTAATATTAATATTAATATTAATATTAATATTAATATTAATATTAATATTAATATTAATATTAATATTAATATTAATATTAATATTAATATTAATATTAATATTAATATTAATATTAATATTAATATTAATATTAATATTAATATTAATATTAATATTAATATTAATATTAATATTAATATTAATATTAATATTAATATTAATATTAATATTAATATTAATATTAATATTAATATTAATATTAATATTAATATTAATATTAATATTAATATTAATATTAATATTAATATTAATATTAATATTAATATTAATAATAATAATGATAATGCTAATAATGATAATACGTTGGTAACTCTACAACCAAGTTGCATTATTTTTAGTTAATAACTACAACCATATACGAACAAGTGAAAAAATGGAATTTTATTTATTGCTCAAACGTTTCCTCTGAAAAACAACAGATTTTAGTTGCTGTTTTAGTATTTCCTTTCATGTTTGCACAAAATTACACTCATCAATGTAATTTTTATTCATTAATTGCTATCTTGAACCCAGTTGCATAGGGTGTCAGTCGGTCGGTCGAATGCTTTGATTGGAGTCTCTACCATCACTATTGTATGAATAATTTGCATGCATTTACTAATAAATTGCAAAACAAAAGCCAGTTTCGCCTTAGTCGATATACAAATAATTGCAGTGTTGTTTTTATCGAAACAGCAAAATCAAATGGCAAGACTCCCCCACATCTAACAGCGTGTTATTTTTACAAAGTCTGATCTTTTTCTGTTGTTTTTGTTTTTTTTTTCTTATTTTCAACAATAGCAGCTAGAAGTTGATGTAAAAAATCGAGTTTTCACACAACTTTTGGCCTTGATATAATTGCATTTTATTAAAAATTCTGCTGTAAACTAAAACGAATGTTAATAATAGAATTAATAGAAATTAATAGAAAGAACAAAACGGAATGTTCACAATTTCGTCCACGGGCCATGAAAAGTCTTAAAATAATCGTTAGATGTTTTTATGGCAACTCCCTCGGTGTTAAGGTGACTGTTAACGCGTATGGTGCAGAAAACACAGGTTCGAGTCACGCTAGCAGATACCTTTTTTTTAATTTTGTTTATAAAGTATTGTATAATTTTGTTTATAAAGTATTGTATAATTTAGTTATAAAGTTGTTGTTTTGACAACGCATGGTGTCATTTTCTCGTTGTCAGATTGACACCGCTTGTTGTCAGTTTGACACCACATGTGTGTTGATCCACTTTCATGAACGAATCGTTTTGAAATGAGAACGCCGTGCATGATTTTTTCTATGAGCGTTTGAGCGTCGATCCTTGTATGCTTTATTTAAAATTTTTGTTGGAGTATGTTACGGGGGCCCTTCTAATATTAATTTACGAACATGTGTTTCGTCAAGTTTTTTTTCTATGGAAAAAGTGAAATCCACATTTTTTGTCATTTCTGATATTGTCCTTGAGCAATTTAGGTGGCCTATTTAGAGTATGCAGTTGTTGATTTTTTTCTGTACACGCAGAGAAGGAATATGATCACCTCAAACATGTTTTAAGAGCAAAATGTTATTTTTGTATGGTGACCATGTAACATGGTTGCGAAAACCATGTTACATGGTCACCACCCAAAAATAACATTTTGCTCTTAAAACATGTTTGAGGTGATCATATTCCTTCTCTGGGTGTATGAGAGGAAGTGTTATTTAACTAAAAGACATAAACAAAACTTTAAAATTGAGTGTACGATATATACAGTGTAAGTCGATTAAGTTATGTCCTCAATAGTGGACATCGGTAGCTAAAGGTTGCAAAGTTTATTCAACCGTTTAAACAGTATTAGACCAAAAATGTTTTATGGAATGCCAAAATTCGAAATGATTATAAAAAATAGATTGCATGGATCTCTATAAATCTCATAGCAGTTGAAAAAATATTTTTACGACTTTGAGATTTCAAGGAACAATTTTGGTGAAAATGATTCAAGCACTAAAAAATCTAAATTTTCTAGCTAACGGGTTCGTAAAACAAACAAATATTCATCCTTTGTATATCTTACATATATACCAAATTCAAACCTTAAGGAGTTTTAATAAAGGATTTAATACCCAATTTGCGTTTCTGAACTCGTAAGCCAGAACTCAGCTAAAACAGTTATCAAAATTAAGCTTTCGATTATTCAGGAAACAAGCAATTCTATCGATGGTTATTAGATCGTGTTATAATACACGCTTAAAGAGATAGGCTCAAGTAAATGCTGAATAACATAGCACAAAGCATAAAATGTTTATTAAACTGAAATTTTGGGAAACATGGATACATTTTAGAAGTCAGGTTATGAAGTCAGCCTATAAGTTCCTATAAGTATTTTGAAAAATACTTCCAAAAATATTGTGTTTGACATTGTTACTTATTCTCCAAACAATATCTACATACCATTATTTTCCAAAATACATATCATACCAAAATGCATGCAAAACAAAAAAAAATTTTTAACAGAATTGCAGGTCGTGTTTTTAAGTACAGTGAAAAAAAGCATGCCCCGTTCCACACCGAAAAAAAAGTTTACTATTTTTTATGAAAAATGAACTAACCCATAGTAAGAATGACCATGATTTGGCGCCAAAGATTTTTTTCATCTGGATAAGTTCATGATTTTCTTATAAATTAGTTCATGTATTACATCGTATATTAGTTCATTATTACTATGCTGTGGGAAGAATATAGTTAAACTCATTCAAAATATTCCTGCTATCCGGAAAAATTAACAATTTTTTGGGAAACCTGTATTAAGAAATTAGTTTGAAATAAACTGTTTGTCGGTATAATTTTCAAAAAAGTAGAGAAATTGAGGAATCAAAGGTACAACAAGCCTGTATACAACTAAGAAATTTTTCGTACAAAACAAGTCAATTTTCTATAACCACCAGTATTTTAGTTCAAAGAATTATTATTATATTACACAAAACTATGGCTTTTGATATACAATAAAGGAAATATTTTTATTAGTACGTTGGACGCATTTACTTGTCGGTAGTTAGTAATTGCTTCTTCAAAAGAGTAATATTCTATGTTATTAGGACTAAACTAATTAATTTAAATTTCCATGTTTTCTATCCATATGAAAGATATATGTGGCATAAGTTGCTATATTCAATTGAATTGTCCAATTTCATCGATTTTGGCTAACTTTTGTTGGGCGGATTTGGCTTATAAGCATCTGAAATTGCAAAGTTATACAAAATATAAGAAAAATATTATTAATTAATTAATTCTATCGTTCATATTGATCTTTAACTTACGGTTTTCAAGAGTATTTCCTAGAGCCAATAAGGATATCAGCTTAATTAGTATTAAACAGTAAGAATATTCAAAAAATTACTATTACGAGACCTGTCTACCTGCAAGTGAAAAAACTAATTTTTAATAAATTGAAATTTTGGTTTTATTAAAAACGGACAAAATACCGTTTATAGAAAAACTTACCACATTGAAAAATCCATCCAGTAGGTACATTATTGGAATCATATCCATGGACAAATGGGACGTTATTGAAATTATTCTCAGAATATATTTGAAATAAAAAATATTATAAAATTAGACATAATTTCCACTTGTCAGTATAGCATTTAGTATTTAAGGTGGATATTAAGTTCGAGTTTAGCGGCTAAAATTGCAATTTCCATGATAAGTTTTCTTTAATAATCCATTATAAAAAATAATCTTTATAAAAAACTTGATTTGGGCTATTCTCCATCAAGTTATATTTAAATTTGTATCGAAGACGTATAATTTTATACTTTGCTTAGTGATTTATTTTTAATTTTAGCGGCTAAACTCGAACTTAGTACTCACCTGTAGGAATTGCTGTAACATAACAAATATATAGATTCAAAAAAAATGGTTGCTTCTCAACCTGTGATCCAGATGTAGAATAAATATAAATCATCCTATTACCACTCATGTTGTATATTTTTTATGCAAATCAATTTAAAATCCGCACTAATTTTAAACTAACATATTAACAGAAATATACAGTTCCTTAATCTGTTATTTGTTTTTTATCAATGAAAAGCGTTTTTGATTCCTCTAACATCACATCATTCACTTCTCAGTTTCTAAAATGTTTCGAAATAAATGTATTTTCATTAATAAACACCAATACCGCACGTACAATTTTGCAAAATTAAATCCACGTGTGCACTTCATAAATGCATCAACATAACTGAATGCAACAATAAAACTCAAAGACACAAATAGTCATAAGGGATACATACGTGCCGTAAAGAAAAACAACTCCACACACACACACGATCCCTTTCTGATCTTGCTATTGCAAAAAAACAACGCTCACCACAAAAGATACCAACAATACACAAGGAACATTCCATTGTCTCTAGAATCAAAACAACCAACAACAGCATAAATGACGCAATAACAAACACAAACAATCATACGAGATATACACAAAATGTCTCTAAAAACTCCCTCGCATGATGCACTCACATTTTCCAGTAGCACGTTTATTGATTAGTTGGAATTCTATCTATAAGTTAAGGTAAAATATATACCAAATCTATGAGGAATCTATAAAAATTATATACACCTGTCAAGGATTATATTAACTAATTTTTATTCTATTTTAACTAAAATGTTCAATGTGAGTAAAAACACTCCAACATATAATAAAAAGGGAAATAATCTGTAGGTAGTCATCGTACGAATCGGTAATGTCGTTAAGTTAATTTTTACTACAAAAATTTTTTTCCATACAAAATTTTTTCTTAGTAAATTGTCCACATTTCGTAGTAAGATTTTTATATTGCCCATGTATTTTTATAATAGAATCAACGATGCATTAACTACTGTGTTGGAAATTTATTTAAGGAAAAATCCTTCCCATTTCGTAGTTAGTGAACTAAAAAACATTTACTGAATTTTTATAAGTTTTCCTTTAGCGAAGTTAATTTTCGTTGTGGTTACGAAAAATGAACTATATTACAGTAAATTTGTTGAACTATGTGGAAGTCAAAATGGTCCTTAAATTTACAAGACACTTTTTTTTCTGTGCAAAGATTTTGCCTTTACTTTAGAAATTTTGGTATAATACAAGTAAGGATACTTTTAAGACACAATTCTCTTTTAAATTTGGGTTTTGTGTACTTGCTTCTAGGAAGCAAATTTTAATTGTTCGTTTTTTCAGTTTTTTTTTTTCTTCATATGTTATCAAAGTCCTTTAAAAACGAGTTAACGAACCTTTATTTTCCAAATTCAGACTCGACTTCCAGTAGAAAATATGCTATGTTTCAAGTAAAAAATGTGTTTAAAATAAAGTGTTGAAAAACATTTCCTATTTAAAAAAAAATGTCAACGTTTCCATCTTCTATTGATTTATGCCTTCTTCTATACTATATAATAATTGCAGAACCACTCTAAATACTTTGAAGAGACAACCGTACGTTTTTAATCGAACCACAAGCATGACATGTACACTCTTAGAAAAATATGTTTTTCATATGTTCCGATATAAACAAAATGTGTTTCGGGCACAAGTTTAAAGCACAATATATTTAAGTGGAAACATGTAATGTTCCTAAACTAACACTAAATGTTTGGGACATCTATGTTAATATGTTAGAATATATTATGTTTCATAAAAATCATATGTGTGAATGCAAACATGTATAAATTTACAAATTTCGACTAAACATACATATGTTGTGATATTTTATTCAAAGCGACAGAGAGAGTATAGAGAAAGAAATAGAGATGGAAACCGGGAGAGTTGACAAAAGATATCAACATAACACAGCGAAAGAATCAAAAGAGAACAATTTCTGTGAAACCGCTTGTATGTTGTTTTATGATAAGGCCAAAAATTTGATATGCTTAAGTCTAAATATTATTTAATTTGAATAAAGAGAATGGACATTCGGAACCAAGAGAATAGACATTTGAAAAACAAACAGCATATGTTTTCGCCTTGAGAGCAGCATTTTATGTTATGTATGTGTGGACATGTGTTTTGTTTATCATTTTGGCATTATGGGCACAATTTTTTTCTTGGTTCGTTAAAAGAAATCAGGGGTCTTCATAAAAATAACGAGAGGGCACTATACTATTTTTAGAGTTGGGAGTGAAAAATTACACAGTAAAATGAATAAAAACAAAGTTTAGTTCCTCTTTATTAATATGTAGTCCACGAGGAGTTGACGGACACCTTCAAATATAAAAGCGGGCATTAAGTTCGAGTTTTGCAGCTGAAACAATTTAAAAAGTTTATTTTCTTTAAAACGAATTATTAAAGAAAAATAAAAGGCATTTTAGAGCGATGGTGTTAAATGCTAGTAAAAAACTGTTCACGCCTAAAAAAATTTATGTTTATATTATAAAATTATTTATGTATGTTTATACACGTTCTTCTTTTGTTAGAGTTTTTGAATTCCTTCCAAATTTTAAAGTTTTGCACCAAAAACAGTTTTTTGTTACAAAATTGTTATTTTTGCAATAAAAAAATAATATTTTATCCAAAAATCACTCAATTTCGTTTATATCAAGCACTGTTGCTGACTATAAATCTTTAATAACCCACATTTCGAAGTTTCATTATAAAAATTTAATATAGTATAAATATAAATGTGTAAATTAAAAAAAAAGTGTTCGGTCGGGGCAGGGATTGAACCCACGACCCTTTGCATGCAAGGCAGACATGCTAACCACTGCTCCACGTGGCAAACAAATGTATGTTTCTGTTAAATAATGTTATGTTTGCATGGGCTCGTGGGTGCTGCAAACTATGCTATATAAATGTAACGTATAACGATAATTATCTGCTGGTGACTATAACAACTACATAGCCCAGTGGATAGTGTGTTGGCTTACAAACTGTATGGTCCTCGGTTCGATTCTCCGTGCAGGCGAAAGGTAAAATTTAAAAAAATTATAAAAGTGAATAATTTCTTCAACATTATTTGTATTACAGAAAAAGGTGCCAAGAACTAAAATATTTCGTGGAAGTGAAAATTACGAGTATGTTAGGGAATGAGCACAATCGTATTTGGGAAAAATTCTTCCAAGCATATAATATTTTTATGCTCAAAATGCTTCCGAATATATAATATGTTCACAGAAAACAAACATATTAATGTTTCGGCAGTATCCAATAATATATGTGCTTCCTGCAAAATATGTTTGGAACATATGTTAAAGAAGCGATTTTTTGTAATTTCCTCGTACGTTCCGATTTCTTTTAACGAACCAAGAAAAAAATTCATAAAATTCATAATGTCCACACATACATAAAATGCTGCTCTCAAGGCGAAAACACTTGCTGTTTTTTCAAATGTCTATTCTCTTTACTCCGAATACTCATTCAATAATCAAATTAACTAATATTTAGACTTAAGCATATCAAATTCTTGGACTTATCATAAAACAGTTTTCCGAAACAACATACAAGCGGTTTCATAGAAATTGCTCTCTTTCGATTCTCTCGCTGTGTTATGTTGATATCTTTCGTCACCCCTCCCGGTTTCCATTTCTATTTCTTTCTCTATACTCTCTCTGTCGCTATCTGAATAAAATATCACAACAAATATATGTTTACTCGAAATTTGTAAATTTATATATGTTTACATTCACACATTATTTTTATGAAACATTCATACCCCAGCTATAATATATTCTAACATATTAACATATGTGTCCCAAACATTTAGTGTTAGTTTAGGAACATTAAATACATATTTGCACTTAAATATATTGCGTTTAAAAATTGTGCCCAAAACACATTTTGTTTATATCGGAACATATGAAAAACATATTTCTCTAACAGAGTATATATGATAAGGAAGTCAGATTTATCATTTTATAAGATTTTTTACTAAATTTGAGGAAACTTGGGTTTAGTTTGGGTTTTCTTAATTTTTATGAATGCGTTGTTATCAGTGATTAAAATTTTCTTGCTCAGTGGTAAATTTTTGTACCACGAGAGGAAATCAGGATTAGTAAAATTCCATACCTAATTCTAGGGAACCACCGTGGTGCAATGGTCAGCATGCCCGCCTTGCATACACAAGGTCGTGGGTTCGATTCCTGCTTCGACCGAACACCAAAAGTTTTTTAGCGGTGGATTATCCTACCTCAGTAATGCTGGTGACATTTCTGAGGGTTACAAACCTTCTCTAAATGGTTTCACTGCAATGTGGAACGCCGTTCGGACTCGGCTATAAAAAGGAGGTCCCTTGTCATTGAGCTTAACATGGAATCGGGCAGCACTCCGTGATAAGATCACCAATGTGGTACCACAATGGACTAGGTAGTCCAAGTGAGCCTGATACATCGGACTGCCACCTAACCTAACCTATACCTAATTCTAGTTAATGAATTATATCTAACTTTTTTATACCCTCCACCATAGGATGGGGGTATATTAACTTTGTCATTCCGTTTGTAACACATCGAAATATTGCTCTAAGACCCCATAAAATATATATATTCTGGGTCGTGGTGAAATTCTGAGTCGATCTAAGCATGTCCGTCCGTCCGTCCGTCTGTCCGGCTGTCCGTCCGTCTGTGGAAATCACGCTAACTTCCGAACGAAACAAGCTATCGACTTGAAACTTGGCACAAGTAGTTGTTATTGATGTAGGTCGGATGGTATTGAAAATCGGCCATATCGGACCACGTTTACGTATAGCCCCCATATAAACCGATCCCCAAATTTGGCTTGGGGAGCCTCCCGGAGCAGCAAAATTCATCCGATCCGGTTGAAATGGGGTACCTGATGTTAGTATACGGTCTCTAACAACCATGCAAAAATTGGTCCATATCGGTCCATAATTATATATAGCCCCCATATAAACCGATCCCCAGATTTGACCTCCGGAGCCTCTTGGAGGGGCAAAATTCATCCGATCCTGTTGAAATTTGGTACCTGATGTTAGTATACGGCCTCTAACAACCATGCAAAAATTGGTCCATATCGGTTCATAATTATATATAGCTCCCATATAAACCGATCCCCAGATTTGAACTCAGGAGCCTCTTGGAGGAGCGAAATTCATCCGATCCAGTTGAAATTTGGTACATGGTGTTAGTATATGGTATCTAACAACCATGCAAAAATTGGTCCATATCGGCCCATAATTATATATAGCAAAAGTCATCCGATGCGGTTGAAATTTGGTACATTTGGTCAATATATGGCCTCTAACAGCCATGTAAAAATTGGTCAATATCGGTCTTTAGTTATATATAGCCGATGACTTATTACACAGAAATTGGTCCATATCGCCAAAAATAATCTACCAAAACTTTATTTCCATAGAAAATTTTGTCAAATTTTATTACTATAGAAAGTTATGTCAAAATTTCATTTCTATAGAAAGTTTTGTCAAACGTTTATTTCTATAGAAATGTTTGTCAAAATTTTATTTCCATAGAAAGTTTTGTCAAAATTTTATTTTTATAGAAAATTTTGTAAAAAATTTATTTCTGTAGAAAATTTTGTCAACATTTTATTTCTATACAAAATTTTGTCAACATTTTATTTCATCTAATTATACAATTATTTTTCGAGCTTTATGGACAGATATAGATTAAGGAACATGGTTAATAGAGCCATTGAAAAGAAAACGCCAGATACCAGGCGTGTATAGATTGGTATCTGGCGTTTTCTTTTCAATGGCTCTATTAACCATGTTCCTTAATCTATATCTGTCCATAAAGCTCGAAAAATAATTGTATAATTAGATATAATGCATTTGGACGTCAATTGCCTGTTTCGGTATCAGGCTGACATGTAATATAACATTTTATTTCTATAGAAAATTGTGTCAAGTTTTTATTTCTATAGAAAATTTTGTCAAAATTTTATTTCTATAGAAAATTTTGTCAAATTTTCATTTCTATAGAAAATTTGGTCAAACTATATTATATACGTATTTAATCGGCCTTTTTATACCCTCCACCATAGGATGGGGGTATATTAACTTTGTCATTCCGTTTGTAACACATCGAAATATTGCTCTAAGACCCCATAAAGTATATATATTCTGGGTCGTGGTGAAATTCTGAGTCGATCTAAGCATGTCCGTCCGTCCGTCCGTCTGTCCGGCTGTCCGTCCGTCTGTGGAAATCACGCTAACTTCCGAACGAAACAAGCTATCGACTTGAAACTTGGCACAAGTAGTTGTTATTGATGTAGGTCGGATGGTATTGAAAATCGGCCATATCGGACCACGTTTACGTATAGCCCCCATATAAACCGATCCCCAAATTTGGCTTGAGGAGCCTCCCGGAGCAGCAAAATTCATCCGATCCGGTTGAAATTTGGTACCTGATGTTAGTATACGGCCTCTAACAACCATGCAAAAATTGGTCCATATCGGTCCATATTTATATATAGCTCCCATATAAACCGATCCCCAGATTTGACCTCCGGAGCCTCTTGGAGGAGCAAAATTCATCCGATCCGGTTGAAATTTAGTACGTGGTCTTAGTATACGGTCTCTAACATTCATGCAAAAATTGGTCCATGTCGGTCCATAATTATATATAGCCCCCATATAAACCGATCCCCAGATTTGACCTCCGGAGCCTCTTGGAGGGGAAAAATTCATCCGATCCGGTTTAAATGTGGTACATGATGTTATTATACGGCCTCTAACAACCATGCAAAAATTGGTCCATATCGGTTCATAATTATATATAGCTCCCATATAAACCGATCCCCAGATTTGAACTCCGGAGCCTCTTGGAGGAGCAAAATTCATCCGATCCAATTGAAATTTAGTACGTGGTGTTAGTATATAGTCTCTAACAACCATGCAAAAATTGGTCCATATCGGTTCATAATTATATATAGCTCCCATATAAACCGATCCCCAGATTTGACCTCAGGAGCCTCTTGGAGGAGCGAAATTCATCCGATCCTGTTGAAATTTGGTACATGGTGTTAGTATATGGTATCTAACAACCATGCAAATGGTCCATATCGGTCCATAATTATATATAGCAAAAGTCATCCGATGCGGTTGAAATTTGGTACATTTTGTCAATATATCGCGACCTTAGAATGACAAGGTTCTAACTGTACACTAAATCCCTATTCACTTAGAACCTTGTCATTCTAAGGTCGCGATATGGCCTCTAACAGCCATGTAAAAATTGGTCAATATCGGTCTTTAGTTATATATAGCCGATGACTTATTACACAAAAATTGGTCCATATCGCCAAAAATAATCTACCAAAACTTTATTTCCACAGAAAATTTTGTCAAATTTTATTACTATAGAAAGTTGTGTCAAAATTTCATTTCTATAGAAAGTTTTGTCAAACGTTTATTTCTATAGAAATGTTTGTCAAAATTTTATTTCCATAGAAAGTTTTGTCAAAATTTTATTTTTATAGAAAATTTTGTAAAAAATTTATTTCTGTAGAAAATTTTGTCAACATTTTATTTCTATACAAAATTTTGTCAACATTTTACTTCCATAGAAAATTTTGTCAACATTTTATTTCTATAGAAAATTTTGTCAAGTTTTTATTTCTATAGAAAATTTTGTCAAAATTTTATTTCTATAGAAAATTTTGTCAAGTTTTCATTTCTATAGAAAATTTTGTCAAGTTTTCATTTCTATAGAAAATTTTGTCAAACTATATTATATACGTATTTAATCGGCCTTTTTTTGTTTAATATATACCCCGTATGGGCTAACTTACAATTTAGAAGACAGTGTTAAAAAGTTTTACGATACCTTGCCATCGGCAAGTGTTATCGCAACCCAAGTAATTCGATTGTGGATGACAGCCTTTAGTAGAAGTTCCTACGCAATCCATGGTGGAGGGTACATAAGATTCGGCCTGGCCGAACTTACGGCCGTATATACTTGTTTCTGTTTAGGATTTGTTTATCGGAACAAATAAATTTTATTATTTTAAACAGAAATTTAACTTAAAAGAAATAAAATGGTTAAACTTAATTGATGAACATTTTTCCTTTAGGTTCGAAGGTACTTTTTTCTTGGTGTGGTTTGTGTCTCGGCAAAGCAAATTTCAAACTTTTGGGACGAATATAAGTAAACTTTTTCTCACTAAAATCCAAGTTGTTATATAGATTGAATAGAGTTTATTGACGATATTGTATTTCAGTTTCTAAGATTTTCATAATGTATTGTTAATACAAGAAAACTGCATGCTATTTAGATGAACTTATTTGTACGGTAATTGACATTTATACACTGTTAGAAAAATATGTTTTTCATATGTTCCGATATAAACAAAATGTGTTTCGGGCACAATTTTTAAACACAATATATTTAAGTGCAAACATGTAATGTTCTTAACTAACACTAAATGTTTGGGACACATATGTTAATATGTTAGAATATATTATGTTTGGGGCATGAATGTTTCATAAAAATAATATGTGTGAATGTAAACATATATAAATTTACAAATTTCGAGTAAATATATATATATGTTGTGATATTTTATTCAGAGAGCGACAGAGAGAGAGAGAGAGAGGGAGTATAGAGAAAGAAATAGAGATGGAAACCGGGAGGGTTGACGAAAGATATCAACATAACACAGCGAGAGAATCAAAAGAGAGCAATTTCTGTGAAACTGCTTGTATGTTGTTTCGGAAAACGGTTTTATAATAAGGCCAAAAATTTGATATGCTTAAGTCTAAATATTATTTAATTTGAATACTCGTGTAAAGAGAATAGACATTCGGAAGCGGGCATTAAGTTCGAGTTTTGCTAAAAAATTAAAAAAGGTTATTTTCTTTAAAATGAATTATTAAAGAAAAGTAAAAGGCAAAACAGGGTCATTTTAGAACGATAATGCCAACTTAATACCTGCCTTAAGGGTAAAAATGAAATTAAGTACCAAACACGATAAGTTTTAAATGCATTTAAAATAGTGTTAAATGCTAGTAAAAAACTGTTCACGGCTAACTAAATTTATGTGTATATTATAAAATTATTTATGTATGTTTATACTCGACTCCACGTTCTTCTTTTGTTAGAGTTTTTGAATTCCTTCCAACATTTCAAGCTTTTATACCAAAAACAGTTTTTTGCTACAAAATTTTTATTTTTGCAATAAAAAAAAATTTATCCAAAAGCTCAGTCCATTTCGTTTATATCAAGCACTGTTCTTTTCTGACTGTAAATCTTTAATAACACACATTTCGAAGTTTCATTGTAAAAATTTCATTTAATAATATAAAAATATAAATACAAAAATTAAACAAAAATTGGTGTTCGGTCGGAGTAGGGATTGAACCCAGGACCTTTTGCATGCAAGGCGGACATGCTAACCACTGCTCCACGTGGCCAACAAATACATGTTTCTGTTGAATAATGTTTTGTTTGCATCGGCTCGTGGGCGCTGCAAACTATGCTATATAAATGTAACTTATAACGATAATTGTCTATTGGTAACTATAACAGCTACGTAGCCCAGTGGTAGTGTGTTGGCTTACAAATTGCATGGTTCCCGGTTCGATTCTCAGTCCAGGAGAAAGGTAAAATTATAAAATTGAATAATTTCAACATTATTTGTATTACAGAAAAAAGTGCCAAGAACTAAAAAAATGTTAGAGAAGCGATTTTTTCTGAGGGTATACCCAATAAGGAAAATTATATTACACTTCATTTGATCTCGAAGATTTTGACCTTTCCTTAAGGATTTTGGTATTGATTTCAAGCTAAAGTTGCGGCTTCTTTAAAATCAACGCGAACGCTCGATTCGACTTGAAAATGGGTATCTTAACATGAAAGAAACTTCCGTTTGACTAAGTTCAACTTGGCTTTAAAAATTCTGAAAAATTCTTAAAAACTAATGGAATCGTCTTTAAATTTGTTGACTTTTTGTATCTTCACTACAAAACACAAAAGCGTTTAAAAATAGGAGATGTTTTTCAACAATTTATTTTAAAGAGTTTTTTACTTGAAACCTACACTGAAAAAAAATGCCCTGTTCCAATGATATTGACTTTGCTTTAAAAATTTTGCTATTGATTCCGAGCCAAAGAAGCGGAGAATGCAAGTAAGGATACTTTTAAGACACAATTCTTTTTTAAATTTGGATTTTGTGTACTTGACTCTAGGAAGCAATTTTTAATTTTTCGCTTTTCCTTTTCTTCCTATGCTATCAAAGTCCTTTAAAAACGAATTAACGACAACTTTATTTTCCAAATTAAGACTTGACTTCCAGTAGAAATTATGATATGTTTCAAGTAATAAACGTCTTTAAAATGAAGTGTTGAAAAATATGTCCTATATTTGAACGAATTTTTGCTTTGTAGTCAAGATGCAAAAAGGCAACAAATTTAAAGACAATTTCATTAAATGTAAAGAAAGTTTCTGAGTTACTAAAGTCAAGTTGACCTTAGCCCAAAAATTTTTTCTTTCATGTTATGATACCCATTTTTAAGTGAAATCACTAAAAAATCACAAAAAAAAAACATAAGGATAATACGACTTCATTGAAAAGTTTATCGACTTTTGGACAAGGAAAAAAACTTTATGGTAGAGATTTGCGTCTTCCGTGCTAAGCAAAATTTACATTCGTATTTTAAAGACATGAAATCTTTGACCTCACGACAATATTTTTTTCAGTGCAGCCGAAAGTACGCGATGAGAGGATAAAAGTAATTTCTGGATTTTGCTAGATTGGTTGCCGTTCGTCTTTTATGAGCCTCTAAAATTTTGTCGCCAAATTAGATTTTGAGCACTTTTTGCAATTTTCATATGGCCATAGCTCGAAAAATGCTGTGAATTCGTATTTGATATATTATGCTGAGGTGTACCTCTTGACTCGGCCAACAAAAATGCTGAATATATTAGCTCGGAAAATGTTCATCTTTATGCTAAAAATCGCAAAAATATGGAAAAAATTACCACTTTTATCACCGATTTTTTGCGTTTTTCGACTACAACGTGCTCAAAGTGCTCAAAATCTAATTTGGCGACAAAACTTTAGAGGCTCATAAAAGACAAACGGCAACCAATCTAGCAAAATCCAGAAATTGCTTTCCTTCTCTCCTCGAGTACTTTCGGCTGGAATAAGTAATTTATTGTTTGAAGTCGAAAAGTTGCATTTTGCGTCACAGTGTATTCAAATTAGACTAATCGACTTTTGATGTTGATGTTGATGTTGATGTTGATAATGCTGGCTAAAATCTTAGATTTACTGAGTATGACCTCCAACACTTCCAAATAATTTAATTTTTTAATGTTGTTAACGTTGGATAGCTAATACAAATATACTTTTCAGAGTTAACTCAACTCCATCCAACTCCACTCTCTGAAAGGGAGTTGACATTTATACATAAAAACGTTAAAGGTTGCCCGAGTTAAAGCCGTATCCTATAAAACGGATACGACTAACATGTAAATTGAGACTAATCTTTAAATCTAACATGACATCATAATACCCATTCTCATTTCACAAAAAAAAAAAAAAAGAATAAAAAACTTACAAACAAACTAAAAAAATTAACAGAAAGTTGAATGGATTGCTGGGGTGTCAAACAGACAAATGGAGCAGATGATCAAATACTTGCCATATATAACACTTCATCTTTTTTTATTATTTATTGAAGAATTAATACTCTCTGGTTGTATCTATATTTGGTATATGGGGCTTGATCGAAATCGAACAACTTCTCGTATTTTTTCATCATTTGTTAATACCTCATTCCATAACACCATTTGCCACTTAACAATAACATCGATAGTCTTTGCTGTTTTTCTCATTTCAGATCAAGGCGCTGTATTGACACATGACACAGAACAGTTCATCATTGGCCAGAGAGTTTGGGTGGGTGGAATTCGACCCGGGCAAATTGCCTACATTGGTGAGACACATTTTGCTCCAGGTGACTGGGCTGGTGTAGTCTTGGATGAGCCCAGTGGTAAGTTCATCAAACCATTGCGATTATAATCGCCTGTCATTCCTTTGTTAAATGTCAACTTGTATTTTAATGATTGTTTCTTTTGCGGCAAAATGTTAAGGTAAAAACGATGGTTGTGTAGCCGGTAAACGTTACTTTCAGTGTGAGCCAAAACGTGGAATATTCTCACGTTTGACACGGCTTACTCTGGCTCCATTGCCTGGAGCACAAACACCAACCTCGCCACTTTCTAAAATGTCACCAGATCGTTCTCGCACAGTATCTCCCACAGCCAGTATACGCAGCTCATTCCAACGTAGTCCAGGAAGTAAGTTAAAAAAAACGACACTAGCAGTGATTTGATTCGATTTGGAAATATTTACATATTTACACGAATGTAGTTTTTTAGATTACACTCTAGATCAATATATAAAAAACGACATAAATATGGTAGATGGCATTCCACATGTCGATGACTACATTCCAGAGTGCGCTAAGTCTAAAAAGTGAATTTTACAGGAGACGGGTTCAAAGTTTATTTGGAATTTGGAAATAAATTTGACAAACATTCTTTTTCTCTGTTGGTTAAGCTACACTTGTAGTTTAGTCAATGCATGGTTTTAAGCTGAAATCAAAAAAAAAAAATAAACAAAAACAAAATGATTGAAGAATAAACCAACAATAAAAAAACGAATGAAGAGGAAGCACGCTCAAAATAAATCCAGCTAACTGCACTCAAATCGATGATTTGACAGTGGCAAAGGAAAAGAGATATGTTCGTACAAATTTATTTCGGCAAAGGCCGGCGATTCACTTTGGGTTTAGTGAACTGCCAGAATTTATTCTGATAATTGGTTGATAGTTTTGCTGCAAGTAGAGGGGAATGTGGTAATTCCAAAACGTCCATCCAACCATAAATAAATTTGACAAACATTATTTTCCTCTGTTGGTTGTAGTTCAGTAAATGACTGGTTTTAAGCTGAAATCAAAAACAACAAAAAGTTTATTGTTTTAAATTTTACCTATCGCCTGGACGAAGAATCGAACCGCGGACTATTCACTGGGCTACAAAGCTGTTATTGTCATTAACCGATAATTATCGCTATGAAATTTCAAAATGTGTCTTATAAAAGACTAAAAGTCAGAAAAGAACCGTTCTTGATATAAACTAAATGGACTGTGTATCAAAACTTATTTTTTATTGCAAAAATATAATTTTTTTTGAAGTAAAAGTTTGAAATTTTCCAAGTAATTAAAAAACCCTAACAAAAGAAAAAGTTTTCGGTAAACGTTTTCCAAACGTTTTTTGCGTTTACTAAATTTTTTTGTAAATTACTTACCAACGATTTGCATAGTAACTTTTCATCTACTAAATTTGTGTTAAATTTTAATTAAATTATATCAAATTTCTATAAATTCACAAAAAACTACACTTCATACGCTGACAACATTCTCCAATATAAACTGTTCTAACTTTGCTTACACGTGCGAAATGTTAGCCCTTTTTGGAATGGACATTTTTTTAAAACTTTAGTCGCAGGCTAAGTACAATTTTTACCATAACTTTTGATAGAATTGTCCGATAAATCCGAAATTTTGGCAGGACTCAAGTCACATCAATCCGAATAAAAACGAACTCCGTCAAAACGTGCTAAGTTGACTTAGCGTAATCTGGAATGAAGGCATCGATGTGATACTAATTACGGCTACTAATTTTGAATTCTTGAGACACTCAAAAGAAAAACATTTGAGTTTTCCCTTAAGGATGCCAAAAATGTGGGCTATCTAGCTTTAAACCAACACTCAAAAATAGTTTATTAAATCCAAAAGATTCTGACCTTCCCTCTATAAAATTAACATTAGGACACAGATTTTATTTATCGAATATTCATTTTATTCAAGTATAAACAAAAGTCAGTTTATTAGTCCAAATTATAACAGATACTCCAAAGTAAAACTTTTGTCTTAATTTCAGAAAAAAACCTAACCCAAAAGATAAAAATCCTCAAGATCTATATTTGAAGTTTATTTATTTAGAGATTAATTCATTGAATCGGAGGTCCAACATTTCAAAGATTGGGGTCCTAAATATATTAAAAAATCACAAATTATGAAGTTTCTTTTAATTAGAGGTTTTTTTACTTTAAAGAAATCCGTTCTTAATATTGTATATAATATGTGTCCCAATAATTTAGGTTGCACAATCTTTCATATTTGGTCTATATATGTATGATAAGAATTCGATTTGGAAATCGCGCAATTAAAAAACAAACATCGATCAAAAGAAGTTAACGTTACTTTACACTCCAAAAAGGCACCAAATCTAATTTAAGTTTACTTCAATTATCGAAATTTTATGTTGAGTTAAAATTTCCCAAATACGAGAAAATTTCATTCGCTTTAATAATTTAATTTTATTTACTTTCGTTATATGAACTAAAAAAGAAAATAAATGATACGCATATGAAACCATTTTATTTTTCACAAAGTGGCTCCGAATTTCTTAAAATTTTTAAATTTTCCAAAAATGTGTCCATCTTGAACTTCATATGGGGTAATGGCATTTTTACAAATTCTAAATCAAATTGTGCTCCTTTAAAATGCCACATTTTCTTGCTTAAGAAAAATTAATTAAGTTTAATATATTTCCTTATTTTACCCTTCATGATGGATCACTTGTTTTGATGGTTGGAATATTTGTATTGGTTCCGAGCTACACTGAAAAAAAAGCATGCCCGGTTCCAAAGATTTTGTCTTTACTTTAAAAATGTTGGTATTGATTCCGAGCCAAAGAAGCGGAGAATACAAGTAAGGATACTTTTAAGACACAATTCTCTTTTAAACTTGGGTTTTGTGTACTTGCTTCTAGGAAGCAAATTTTAATTTTTTGCTTTTTCAGCTTTTGTTCTTCATATGCTATCAAAGTCCTTTAAAAACGAATTAACGACAACTTTATTTTCCAAATTAAGACTTGACTTCCAGTAGAAATTATGATATGTTTCAAGTAATAAACGTCTTTAAAATGAAGTGTTGAAAAATATGTCCTATATTTGAACGATTTTTTGCTTTGTAGTCAAGATGCAAAAAGGCAACAAATTTAAAGACAATTTCATTAAATGTAAAGAATTTTTCTGAGTTATTAAAGTCAAGTTGACCTTAGCCCAAAAATTTTTTCTTTCATGTTATGATACCCATTTTTAAGTGAAATCACTTAATTATAAGGATAATACGACTTCATTGAAAAGTTTGTCGACTTTTGGACAAGGAAAAAAACTTTATGGTAGAGATTTGCGTCTTCCGTGCTAAGCAAAATTTGCATTCGTATTTTAAAGACATGAAATCTTTGACCTCACGACAATATTTTTTTCTGTGTACACACGCGGATCTCAATGTTTAGGAAGCAACCTAGTTTTAAATTACAGGTTTACATATAAAGATATGCTAACAACCAAATATATTGTTCTTTACATTAAAAATACGATCATTTCAAAATTATTTAAAACAAGGATTAGCAAAATATTCCAAAATTAAAAAAAAAAAATTAAAAAGTAGAAAGGTAGACTTTATGATTTTGAGTTAGACAAATTAGAAGAAGAAGCAGTCTTGTTATAGAAAAACTGAAGCACCAGAAGACTCTGCCAACAAAATATCATGAAGTTTGTGTCGACGTATCTCAGCGTTGCCAGAATTGTTTCACCAAAAACCGCTAGATTTGTCCAAAAAACTAGCCAAAAAAAGCTAAAAAATGTTAAAAAATAAAGGGTGATTTGTTAAGAGCTTGATAACTTTTTTTTTAAAAAAAACGCATAAAATTTGCAAAATCTCATCGGTTCTTTATTTGAAACGTTAGATTGGTCCATGACATTTACTTTTTGAAGATAATTTCATTTAAATGTTGACCGCGGCTGCGTCTTAGGTGGTCCATTCGGAAAGTCCAATTTTGGGCAACTTTTTCGAGCATTTCGGCCGGAATAGCCCGAATTTCTTCGGAAATGTTGTCTTCCAAAGCTGAAATAGTTGCTGGCTTATTTCTGTAGACTTTAGACTTGACGTAGCCCCACAAAAAATAGTCTAAAGGCGTCAAATCGCATGATCTTGGTGGCCAACTTACCGGTCCATTTCTTGAGATGAATTGTTCTCCGAAGTTTTCCCTCAAAATGGCCATAGAATCGCGAGCTGTGTGGCATGTAGCGCCATCTTGTTGAAACCACATGTCAACCAAGTTCAGTTCTTCCATTTTTGGCAACAAAAAGTTTGTTAGCATCGAACGATAGCGATCGCCATTCACCGTAACGTTGCGTCCAACAGCATCTTTGAAAAAATACGGTCCAATGATTCCACCAGCGTACAAACCACACCAAACAGTGCATTTTTCGGGATGCATGTGCAGTTCTTGAACGGCTTCTGGTTGCTCTTCACTCCAAATGCGGCAATTTTGCTTATTTACGTAGCCATTCAACCAGAAATGAGCCTCATCGCTGAACAAAATTTGTCGATAAACACATTTCGAACCGAACACTGATTTTGGTAATAAAATTCAATGATTTGCAAGCGTTGCTCGTTAGTAAGTCTATTCATGATGAAATGTCAAAGCATACTGAGCATCTTTCTCTTTGACACCATGTCTGAAATCCCACGTGATCTGTCAAATACTAATGCATGAAAATCCTAACCTCAAAAGAATCACCCTTTAGCTAGAAAAAAAGCTAAATTTTTTTGTATCAAAAGTCACATTTTTGATTGAAATTTAACAAACTTAAAGGCTTTATTTCACTTAAAATGCATATTATTTTAATTGTATTCATTTTATTTCCATTTCTGTGAGACTGTAAGAAAATCTATGTCATATTAGCTCTGTTTGCATACTCGATACATTTTGATTACTATCACAAGTCCTTCATTTATATTTCCTAGTAAAAAACTTTTTTCCCGGTAAACTTACAATTATCAGCTGGTTAATCGTCAACAAGTCCAATGTCGCATAGAACTGCATTAGAAAATATCAATATATTTCGTTTTAACTGAATTAATGATAAATTCGTGAACGTGTACTCTTCACCTAATATTACCCAAGAGAATAAAACCCATTCTAACTGTCTTGCAAGTTTATACTGAATAACTTTTATTCGAAAATTTCCCATACAAACCTATTGTCCAATTTTCGTAAATGTAAATCCATTCCATTAATAAATAGCAGATTTATTTTGATCCTATCACTACGAATTTTTTATTGCATTTTTTTGATGTTAAAAAAATAATACCACATTCAAAACTTTATTTCCTTAATTATTTCTATGTTCTGTTCCAAAGATTTTGTACACTAATGATTTTGGTATTGATTCAGAGTCAAATTTGAATTTATTCGTTTTTTCAGCTTTTTCTTCATGAGCTATCACAGTGCTTTAAAAATGTGCTAACGACAACTTAAATTTCCAAATTCAGACTCGACTTTAAGTAGAAATTATTCTGTGTATAAAATGTTGAAAAACCTCTTCTATTTTTGAACGCTATTTTGGTTTGTGGTCAAGATACAAAAACTCCACAAATTTAAAGACTATTTAATTAATTTGAAGAATTTTTTAGAATTGACCCTAGCCTTCTTTCATGAAAAGATACCCATTTTTAAGTTGAATCACTTAACTATAAGGACAAAACGATTTTATTGGCTTTTGGACAAGGAAAACAGTTTATAACATATAAGAGAAATTCACAAATGCTATTATAACCAAAATTCGCGTTCGTATTTTAAAGACATGAAATCTTTGGCCTCATGACAATATTTTTTCAGTGCACAAAGCAATTCACATCCACTATTTTAATTTAGTAATATCATAATAACTTTAGAATACGTATTAAAATAACATAAAAAGGATAAACGAGTCAAATGCTATTATTCCTAATAATTTACTGACAGTTTATATAAGGAATTTGTATGGTAATAGTAGATTTAAAGTTTACGATAACTTTTATGAATACGAGGAAAAAAACTTTACATCAAGGTGTATTTGCTGCAAAAATGCCCGCATAATGGCTGGAATAATTATTAAGGCTTCAATTGAGCTTTGAAATATGCGGAAACCCTTATTCTGGCAGCAAGACTTAGATAAAAACGAAGTTTTATCCATATTTCAATAGGAACATGTCGAAAATAAAAAAAGCCAAAAATAGATAAAAGGGTCATGAAAAAAAGCCAGAAAAAAAGCTAAAAGCTAAATGCATTTTTTCCCCGCTAAACGTCTTCAAAAAAAGCCAAATCTAGCGGGAAAAAAGCTAAATTGGCAACGCTGACGTATCTCCTAAATGTACTGCCGTTTGCGTCGGACAATATTATAACAATTGTGTTTTTCATAAATTTCTGAATTAAAAATCGCAAAAGCAATACCAAAACGATTATAGAAAATTAAAATTTGGAAAAAATTTACAAATGAAACAATTGTTTCTCATAGCCCTCTACACGCAAAGAAAAAAAAAAACGTTTGGAAAACGTGTACCGAAAACGTCTTTCTTTTGTTAGAATTTTTTGAATTGTTTCGAAAATTTTAAACTTTTATCACCAAAAAAATCGTTTGTTACAAAATTTTTATTTTTTCAATAAAAAAAGTTATTTTTGAAACAACAACACAGTCCACTTCGTTTATATCAAACACTGTTTATATAAAACACTTTTCTGACTTTAGGTCTTTAATAAGACACATTTTACAGTTCAACATTTAATATAGTACAACATTTTTTCGGAATCTTCCGAGCATATCTGGAATATATGTAAAAACAAAAAAAAAAACTTTGGTCGAAGCAGGGATCGAACCCACGACCCTTGGCATGCAAGTCGGACGTAGCAACCACTGCTCCACGATGCCAAACTAAATGTTTGTTTCTGTTAAATAAACTTTGTTTATTCGGTTCGTGGGCGCCGCAAGCTATGCTACATAAATATAACTTATATGGATAATTATCTATTGATGACCATAACAGGTACATAGCTCAGTGGTTAGTGTGTTGGCTTACAAGGTGCATGGTCCGCGGTTCGATTCTCCGTCCAGGCGAAAGGTAAAAAAAATTTAAAAATTTATAAAATCGTATACTTTCTTCTACATTGTTGGTATTACAGGAAAGGGTGTTAAGAACTAACAAACCTCGTGGATGTGAGAAAGATGTGAGGGAAAATGCAATTAGCAAGAAAACAATGTTTTTTTGAGTTAGTCTTTATGAAATTGTTTTTACATCCTGGAAAAGAATAAACGTTTATCACAAAAAGTATATACTTTTCTTCCAAATACACTTCCTTACAGCGAAAAGCAAATGAGAAACTAACTTTGTTTGTCTAAAATTTCGTTTGGGAGGAAAGAATTATTTTTTTTTGCGTGTACACGTTGACGTTTGTTTTCTCTTTATAAGAGCACAAGGCTTAATCTTATTATACTCAATTATCTTTGATTTTGATAACAACTCATAGGCCTCATAATGCTCAATGATATAAAATAATAAAACAATAATAAACAACCCAGTCAGAAAAAAACCATCGGAAAAGCGTTGTGAACGGTTGATACACGGTGGGAAAAAGCGTTGTTACAACCCCAAAATGATAACATCATTCCACGGTGTATCGATTGTATTTAACAACGTTTTCAAAGCGTCATGAAAACAATATTTTATACGCTTTTCCGATGGTTTAACGAACGCTTTGACAACCCCAAAATGAGAACATCGTTATACGGTGTATCGATGGTTTTTACAACCATTGAAAAGCACTGAAAAACAACATTTCATACGTCTTTCCAATTGTTTCTAGAATGCTTTAGGAGGGTTAGAATTATAATTTTACAGTACCTTAAAACCGCTATTGAAACAAAACAAAATTAGTGTTTTACACTTTACAAAGGAACATCAGAAAACTTAACAATTAACAATTACCCCCATTTTCATAAAGCTCCGTTAGTGTTCCGTTAACTAACCAACTTTTGAACCGTATTATGGACGAAATTGTCATCTTGCATATATATTCCATACACGCAAAGAAAAAAAACGTTTGAAAAACGTGTACCGAAAACGTTTTTCTTTTGTTAGAGTTTTTTGAATTGCTTCGAAAATTTTAAACTTTTATCACCAAAAAAATTCGTTTGTTACAAAATTTTTATTTTTTCAATAAAAAAAGTTATTTTTGAAATAACAACACAGTCCATTTCGTTTATATCAAACACTGTTCTTTTCTGACTTTAGGTCTTTAATAAGACACATTTTACAGTTCAAAATTTAATATAGTACAATCTAATGTTGAACATTTTTTCGGAATCTTCCGAATATATCTGGAATATATGTAAAAAAAAAAAAACAAAAGCAAAAAAAAAACTTTGGCCGAAGCAGGGATCGAACCCACGACCCTTGGCATGAGAGTCGGACGTAGCTACCACTGCTCCACGGTGCCAAACTAAGTGTTTGTTTCTGTTAAATAAACTTTGTTTATTCGGTTCGTGGGCGCCGCAAGCTATGCTATATAAATATAACTTATATTGATATTTATCTATTGATGACCATAACAGGTACATAGCTCAGTGGTTAGTGTGTTGGCTTACAATGTGCATGGTCAGCGGTTCGATTCTCCGTCCAGGCGAAAGGTAAAAAAAAATTTAAAAATTTATAAAATCGTATAATTTCTTCTACATTGTTGGTATTACAGGAAAAGGTGTTAAGAACTAAAAATCCTCGTGGATGTGAGAAAGATGTGAGGGACAATGCAATTAGCAAGAAAATGTTTTTTTTTTTTAGCTAGGCTTTATGAAATTGTTTTTACATCCTGGAAAAGAATAAACGTTTATCACAAAAAGTATATACTTTTCTTCCAAATACACTTCCTTACAGCGAAAAGCAAATGAGAAACGAACTTTGTTTGTCTAAAATTTCGTTTGGGAGGAAAGAATTATTTTTTTGCGTGTAGCCAGTTAAGATATTTGCAATTTACTTTCTGTTAATTGGCAGTTAAAGCCTAACGGAGCTACATGAAAATGGCCGTTAATAGGAAAAATACATAACTAAGATTAAGATTGACATTTATAATTGGTAAAAAATTATTTTAATATGGTCAAAAATCGCTAAAGTGAAAACTAAATCAGTAAAAAAGACATAAAAGTATACATATTTGTTGCAGATTTCTTTATATCTTGATGGGGAATAGCCCAAAGCAAATTTTCATAAAGTTTGTATTCCTTAAAATGAATTATTAAAGAAAAGTAATCGTGAAAATTTTGTGATTTTAGGGGCTAGTCATATGTCTTTATTATTTCCTATAGGTAATAGTTCAAAATTCACTCTTGGAAAAGTTTAAATGAACTAAAATGAACTTAACAAAGGGAAAAAGTTATACACAAATGTGCGTATTTCACACAAAACACTTCAGAATTTCTTAAGATTTGTACATTTTACCCCAAATGCGCCAAAAGATTTGTACATTTTACCCCAAATGCACCAAAATAACATTCTTGCAATACTGAACTCCAATTTTTTCCTTCAAACAATGAAATTTTCTTTAAAGGTGGGTATTAAGTTCGAGTTTAGGCGATAAAAACGTCATTTTTTCACGATTACTTTTCTTTAATAATCCATTTTAAGGAATACGAACTTTGTGAAAATTTGCTTTGGGCTTTTCCCCATCAAGTTATAATAAAATTTGCAACAAATATGTATGATTTTGTGCATTTTTCTTACTGATTTAGTTTTCACTTTAGCGATTTAAGCGGCTAAACTCGAAGTTAATGCTCACCTTAACATGTGAAAAAATAGTAATTATGTCTAACAAAATTTCTTCAATTAGTCGATAAATAAGTACTTATATTTGGGTTTTGGCGTGATGTCAGCGTTTAGTTTAAACTTTCTACTCATTTGTAAAATTACCCAAATTGTTGTTCCTAGTGGTTTCACTGTTAATGTACATATTCACTTTATATGATAAAGGCACATTATCCTATTATAAATCAATTCCTATCAACAATTATACCTCCATTACTCATTAAAAACCATTGGACATTGATGGAACATGCATTTTCAACGATAATTTTATGGAAAATTTACTATTTAAAAACCGTCAATTAATTTGTTTAGCAAGCGTTGTTTCAACGTTGGGTTCCAACGCTGTTACAACGCTCAATATTTATAACCATCGTAAATTTCTGACTGGGAAGTAAGGAAAGTCTAAAGTCGGGCGGGGCCGACTATATTATACCCTGCACCACTTTGTAGATCTAAATTTTCTAAATTTTATATAAAGGTTTGTCCCAAATACATACATTTAAATATCACTCGATCTCGACGGAATTTGATAGACTTCTACCAAATCTATAGACTCAAAATTTAAGTCGGCTAATGCACTAGGGTGGAACACAATGTTAGTAAAAAAATATGGGAAACATTTAAATCTGAAGCAATTTTAAGGAAACTTCGCAAAAGTTTATTTATGATTTATCATTCGATATATATGTCTTAGAAGTTAAGGAAAATTAGAGTCATTTTTACAACTTTTCGACTAAGCAGTGGCGATTTAACAAGGAAAATTTTGGTATTTTGACCATTTTTGTCGAAATCAGAAAAACATATATATGGGAGCTATATCTAACTCTGAACCGATTTCAACCAAATTTGGCACGCATAGCTACAATGCTAATTCTACTCCCTGTGCAAAATTTCAATTAAATCGGAGTTAAAAATTGGCCTCTGTGGTCATATGAGTGTAAATCGGGCGAAAGCTATATGTGGGAGATATATCTAAATCTGAACCGATTTCAACCAAATTTGGCACGCATAGGTACAATGCTAATTCTACTCCCTGTGCAAAATTTCAATCATATTGGGGTAAAACACTGGCTTCTGGGACCGTATTAGTCCATATCGGGCGAAAGATATATATAGGAGCTATATCTAAATCTGAACCGATTTCAATAAAATTTGGCACACTTGACTATAGTACTAATTGTTCTTCTTGTGCAAAATTTTAAGCAAATTAGGGTAAAACTCTGGCTTCTGGCGTCATATAAGTCCATATCGGAATATATATATATATATATATATATATATATATATATATATATATATATATATATATATATATATATATATATATATATATATATATATATATCTAAATCTGGCTATATCGACTCAGGAGCCCACCCTGAGCATTTTTGCCAAAGACACCATGTGTCTATCTCGTCTCCTTCTGGGTGTTGCAAACATATGTACTAACTTATATTTAATACCCTGTTCCACAGTGTGGCGCAGGGTATAAAAAGTGCGATGTATCTTTTCGTGAATACACAGAAAAAAATTTCCGTAGTTAAACTAACGCTAAATTTAACTTTTTTTATTGTAAAAAATTACTTGTTAGTAGTTAAGTTTTATTATTTTTTTGCGAAATTTTCCACAGCCCAAAAAAACGAATATTTCGTTTTTTTAAGTATGTCTCAAATATTTTATGAACTAAATATTTTATGAACTATAAAGTTCGATGGTCGTACACATAAGTTCAATATGTACGATTTCCAAAAATAGTAAGAATGAACTACTGTATGGTTAAAATGGTCATTATTTGGCGCCAATGATTTTCTTCTTAACTTTTAGTTAATATTTTCTTCTATTAGAGCGTGAACTGTAGTTAAAACGTACAATAGGGCATTAAATTTTCCTGGTTTTAACAACGCTTTGAGGAAATCTCAAAATGTGTACCAAAATTTAGTTCAATTTTCGTACGAGTTAGTTTATTCTTCCTATAAAACAGTTTATTTTTTTCGGTGTAGCTTTCTTATAGAATATAAAATAGTTAATTCCATAAAAGAGATCTGCATTCTCGATCTATGTTGGGTGGTATGTTTCCTGAAAAGTTACTATAATTATCCAGCAATAAAGTGTCGCCTAAAACGTAGTTAAAATGTTCTTTTTGGATCCGGTAGTGGTGCAGAAGGGATGAATCTAGCGTGGGCTTGTCATAGGACAGACGTTTACATTTCAACAGCTGTTACACTGAACTTGCATCACTACTAAGATATGATCCGAATTCAGTGTTTTGGATGTGAATTAAAAAATGTTGTGATATTTTCCAAAAAAAAAAAAACAAGTATATACGGCCGTAAGTTCGGCCAGGCCGAATCTTATGTACCCTCCACCATGGATTGTGTAGAAACTTCTACGAAAGACTGTCATCCATAATCGAATTACTTGGGTTGTGGTATCTTAAAACTTCTTAACATCGTTTTCTAAATTGTGAGTTAGTCCATACGTGGTAGAGAGCCAGAATTGAAATATGGGGGTCGCTTATATGGGGACTATATACAATTATGAACTTGATATGGACCATTTTTTTGTGATTGGGGATCGATTTATCTGAAGGCTATATATAACTATAGACCGATATGGACCTAGTTAGGCATGGTTGTTAACGGCCATATACTAGCACAATGTACCACATTTCAACTGACTCGGATGAAATTTGCTCCTCCATGAGGCTATTTATGATTATGGACTGTTATGTTAAATATCATATGCTACCACCACGTACCAAATTTCAACCAGATCGGATGAATTTTGCTTCTTCAAAAGGCACCGGAGGTCAAATCTGAGGATCGGTTTATATGGGGCTATATATAATTATGGACCGATATGAACCAATTCCTGCATGGTTGTTGCATAACATATACTAACATCACGTACCAAATTTCAACCGAATCGGATGAATTTTGCTCTTCGAAGGGGTTCCGGAGGTCAAATCTGGGGATCGGTTTATATGGGGTCTATATATAATTATGGACCGATTTCGACCAATTTTTGCATGGGTGTTTGAGGCCATATATTAACACTACGTACCACATTTCAACTGAATCAGATGAATTTTGGTCATCCAAGAGGCTCCGGAGGTCAAATCTAGTGATCGGTTTATATGGGGGCTATATAATGATGGACCGATATGGACCATTTTTTGCATGGTCATTAGAGACCATATACTAACACCATGTACCAAATTTCAGCCGGATCGGATGAAATTTGCTTCTCTTAGATGCCTCGCAAGCCAAATCGGGGGATCGGTTTATATGGGGGCTATATATAATTATTGACCGAAGTGGACCAATTTTTGCATAATTGTTAGAGACCATATACTTACACCATGTACCAAATTTCAGCCGGATCGGATGAAATTTGCTTCTCTTAGAGTCCCCGCAAGCCAAATTTGGGGGTCCGTTTATATGGGGGCTATACGTAAAAGTGGACCGATATGGCCCATTTGCAATACCATCCGACCTACATCAATAACAACTACTTGTGCCAAGTTTCAAGTCGATAGCTTGTTTCGTTCGGAAGCTAGCGTGATTTCAACAGACGGACGGACGGACATGCTCATATCGACTCACGACCTAGAATATATATACTTTATGGGGTCTTAGAGCAATATTTCGATGTGTTACAAACGGAATGACAAAGTTAATATACTCCCATCCTATGCTGGAGGGTATAAAAATATTGTTTACGAATTTTAATGCATCTTGTCTGAATCGTTTAACCTCAAATATTTTCAAAAAATCGCAATTTTTCTAAAATGGATTTAGCATTTTTTTCCAAAAAAAAAATAATTAGTTTGTACCATTTGCAAACAAAGCTAGAATTATCCATTAAAAATATGAAAAAACGAGTTATAAAAACTTTTTCTGTAAGAAGAAATTATTCGATTTTATAAAAAATTCTAACAAACGAAAAACGTTTTCGATACACGTTTTCCAAACGTTTTTTGTTTCTTTGCGTGTATGAGTGCAAGCAACTCAACATATTTAATAGTATATAACAAAAATTATTTAAAACATTTGAGCGAATTAGTTAAAGCTACAACGATGTTGTACAAAATATACATTAACTAACCTCGAACTTTAAAGATCTCGAATAAGTTTGTGGTATCATTTTGCAAATCGAATCAAATCACATTACAATCCCATAAAATTTCAAGATCTATTGTCATGAAATATTATCCAATCTTCATCTACCAAAAGAAAATGGCTTGACTGTTGGCGATCGTGTTATTGTGTCTTCCGGTTTTGGCAGTCGTCCTGGCATTCTTCGCTACTTGGGTGAAACACAATTCGCTTCTGGAAATTGGTGTGGTATTGAACTCGACGACGGTACGGGCAAAAATGATGGTTCTGTTGATGGCATTAGGTAAGTAACATTTGTCAATTTGAACTAAAAATGGCAATATACAATGATTTTAGACCTACAATTTTAGATCTGAACAGCAAAGGTTTCTCAGAAGCGTTTAGTTAGACAGGAGCAGTTTCCTTAACGTCATGTTATGTATGCTGCTTTTAAATTAAATAAGGCATTTGGATTAATAACAATAAATAATAATAATGGATAATAATAAATTATCTCTATCTTTCACATATATATCATAAATTTTAATTTGAAGCTGCACGCGTTCGGTTAGACGTGTGAGTCGCTGTATATATGCTTTATTGACTACGAAAGAAATGGAGAATGTACGAATGACATAATAATATAAAGCTGCACGACAAGGATATATATTATACCCTTTATTATTTAAGGTGTATTCAGTTTCATGAAGTTTCATTTAAGTTGTAAAATTTCCGTTCGCGACATAAAATTGTCTTTGATAATGTGCTTGAGTGTATTCCTTTATTCAATTTTTAAAGCATGTCTTTGCTACTTCTCATTTGGGTGACAGCATGCTATGAATAAAAGTGAAGCAACCAAACTAAAAGTTATTATACCCTCCATCATAGGATGGGGGTATATTAACTTTGTCATTCCGTTTGTAACACATCGAAATATTGCTCTAAGACCCAATAAAGTATATATATTCTGGGTCGTAGTGAAATTCTGAGTCGATCTAAGCATGTCCGTCCGTCCGTCCCTCCGTCTGTTGAAATCACGCTAACTTCCGAACGAAACAAGCTATCGACTTGAAACTTGGCACAAGTAGTTGTTATCGATGTAGGTCAGATGGTATTGCAAATGGGCCACATCGGTCCACTTTTACGTATAGCCCCCATATAAAGGGACCCTCAGATTTGGGTTGTGGAGCCTCTAACAGAAGCATATTTCATCCGATCCGTCTGAAATTTGGTACATGGTGTTGGTATATGGTCTCTAACAACTATGCAAAAATTGGTCCATATCGGTCCATAATTATATATAGCCCCCATATAAACCGATCCCCAGATTTGGCTTGTGAAGCCTCTAAGAGAGGCATATTTAATCCGATCCGGCTGAAATTTGGTACATGGTGTTAGTATATGGTCTCTAACAATCATGCAAAAATTGGTCGACATCGGTCTATAATTATATATAGCCCCCATATAAACCGATCCCCAGATTTGGCTTGCGGAGCCTCAAAGAGAAGCTAATTTCATCCGATCCGGCTGAAATTTGGTACATGATGTTGGTATATGGTCTCTAACAACCATGCAAAAATTGGTCCACATCGGTCCATAATTATATATAGCCCCCATATAAACCGATCCCCAGATTTGGTTTGTGGAGCCTCTAAGAGAAGCATATTTCATCTGATCCGGCTGAAATTTGGTACATGGTGTTGGTGTATGGTCTCTAACAACCATGCAAAAATTGGTCCATATCGGTCCATAATTATATATAGCCCCCATATAAACCGATCCCCAGATTTGGCTTGTGGAGCCTCTAAGAGAAGCATATTTCATCCGATTCGGCTGAAATTTGGTACATGGTATTGGTATATGGTCTCTAGCAACCGTGCAAAAATTGGTCCATATCGGTCCATAATTATATATAGCCCCCATATAAAACGTTCTCCAGATTTGACCTCCGGAGCCTCTTGGAGGAGCAAAATTCATCCGATCCGGTTCAAATTAGGAACGTGGTGGTAGTATATGGTCGCTAACAACAATACCAAAATTGGTCCAATCACACAAAAATTGGTCCATATCGGTTCATAATCATGGTTGCCACTAGAGCCAAAAATAATCTACCAACATTTTATTTCTATAGAAAATTTTGTCAAAATTTTATTTCTAGAGAAAATTTTGTTAAAATTTTATTCGGTTCATAATAAAATTTTCATCATTGTCAAAATTTTATTTTTATAGAAAATTTTGTTCAAATTTTATTCGCTTCATAATAATTTTGCTGATTAAGGCATCATTAAAATCGTACCGAGATCTGTCCCGTGTCCAACGTTGTGAATATGTACGGCGCGGCGCTAATTCTCATTAATTTAATGAATAAATTAATCACATTTTTAACTATTTTCACAATAAAAACACTCAATTTGTGCAAAAACAATTTATAAACTATACTCGCTGATAGAGACAGTAAGACTTAAAAACATAAACAAAATACATCTGTTATCTTCGTTCAAAATAGTGGCAATTGATACATTAAGAGATTGCCATATCGTTAAATAATACACCAAATCGTCGTACAACACTAATCCCCACTTACGTTGCCACATAGTGCTTCGTTAAGTTAGTGGGTTGTTGTGTCTTCGATAAATCAACTACAATGGAAAACCCAGTAAGCACCCCCAGAACTAGCTTGTCAGAGTTCAGAGTTAATCGAGTCAAAGTATTAGAAGCTGAAAACTTAAACCTTAATCAAAAAATTAAAGAATTAGAAGAAATCGTTAATCACATTGCTGATGAAAACGCTCAACTAAAAAATGAAATTGCACTACTAAAACAAAAAAATTCCGAAAAAACTGTACGTTTTGCAGATGAGGCCCAGGTATGTACACAAATTATACCAGAAAATCAAATGGATCAACCCATGGAATATTATACCGATGAAGATGAGCTTGCTCGTGAAACCGGCTGGATAGTACAGAGGCACAGAAAAAGTAAAAAAAATCAAAGTCGCTCTTCCGAGCCCACTACATCAAACATTGGAAACGCAAATACACAACAAGAACAAAATATATCAGCTCCACTAAATCGACCTCCTCCGATAATAGTAACTTTTAATGGAAAATATAATGAATTGCAAAATTTACTTCAAAATTCAGCCAAAAACAAATATACAGTAAAGCTTTTACATAATAACGCTTATAAAATTAATACTTCTGATAGTGAAGACTACCGTGAAATAAGTAAAGTTTTAAATGTCTCGAACTTTACCTGGCATACATATGAAGATAAACAGCATAGACCAATTAGAGTCATGGCCAAAAACCTATCTCACACTTGCGATCCTGAGGATATAAAAAACGATCTGCATAAAAAAGGATTTAACATCCTAAGTGTTTTCAATAAAACTAAATTCAGAACCAAAGATAAGTTGGACATGTTTGTACTATCCTTCGATCATTCTGAAGATATAAATAAAATATATAATATTAAAGATATTCTTAGCACGATAGTAGTTATTGAACCACTTAAACTACCAAAAATAATACCACAGTGCTCTAATTGCCAAAGCTTCAACCATACCAAAAATTATTGTTCAAAACAACCTCGTTGTGTAAAATGCGCCGGTAAACATGAGTCCAAAAACTGCACGAAACCCATGGATGTTAACCCAAAATGCGTTAATTGTGGAGAAGAACATCCAGCAAACTATCGTGGATGCATCGTAGCCAAAGAACTCCAAAAAATACGAGAAAATAAAAATAAAAAACTAGTTGTTCCACCAAAATCTGCAAATTCACGATCTCAATACACGAATAGCCAAATACCAAATATTCGACAGTCAGTAATTAACGAACCGATAATTACTCATTCAAGGAACTTAGTCAACGTCGATGATCAACGAAATCATGCGATTTTATCTGGTAATAGCTCAGCAAGACTAAATATAAATCGTCCTTCTTTCAGAGAAAATACATATTCTGCAATAGCAAATCCAAATAACAATATTCTTTCACAAATACTTCAAAAATTAGAAAAAATTGAATCACAAAATAAAGCATACGAAAATCGCCTTCTTCAAATAGAAGAAAACTTCTATTCTGTATTTGAATGAGAGACCAAATATGTATTATGGAGTGGAATGCCAGTGGCCTTCTAAATCACAAAAATGAATTAGTGTGCACACTTGAAATCAATAATGTCGACATCTGTCTCATAAGTGAAACTCATTTCACAAAGGAATCATATACTGAATTTGAAAAATATTGCATTTATCACACAATACATCCAAGCAACAAGGCTAGAGGAGGAAGTGCAGTCTTAATAAAGAAATCTATCCCACATTGGGAAGAAGAAAAATTCCAAACAGAAGAATTTCAAGCTACGACTATAACGATTATGGTTGAAAAACAGAATATCTCGATCACGGCAGTTTATAGTCCGCCTAGGCATAGTATCAAGTTTGAAGGTTACTTAAAAATTCTAAATTCTCAAAAACACAAACACATTATCGGTGGAGACTTCAATGCAAAACATACTGCTTGGGGGTCCAGACTTACAACAACGAAGGGAAGAGAACTGTTAAAAGCAGTACGACATCTCGGATGTGAGGTAGTATCTACTTGCTCCCCCACATATTGGCCTACTGATACTAATAAAACTCCAGATCTTATTGATTTTTTTATTACTCGAAAAATATCTAACAGAAATATAAGAATTAAAGAAGGTTTTGACCTAAGCTCAGATCACTCACCTATATATTTATATTACAATGGAACGGTTGAAATAAAACCGAATAATCCTAAAATAGTAAATAAATATACAGATTGGGAGTACTTCAAACTCTTGGTATCAAGAAACATTGATTCGTTTTCTATTATCTCAACGGCAGAGGATCTAGAAAATGAAGTTTCGCTCTTCACAAGAATAATTCAAAATGCTGGGTGGGAAAGCACTCCAAAAACTAGTATACAAAATCATGCACACTCGTACCCGTTGTATATTAGAAAAATGGTAAAAGAAAAGCGTAAAATTAGAAAAAGATGGCAACATAGCAGGTCTCCTCAAGACAAAAATCTACTAAATAGAGTAACACAAAATATAAGAAGAGAAACACGCAAAATAAATAATGATAATTTTCATCGATACATAGATGGACTTACTTATGACAGCAAGACAGATTTTTCTCTCTGGAAAGCAGCTAAACAGTTCAACCGACCACTGACAATGAAATGTCCTATTATAGACGGCGTAAGTAATTGGGCGAAGTCTGATGAAGAAAAAGCGAAGGTTTTTGCCAAATATCTTCAGGAAATATTTTCCACTAATTTAAACGAACCTATACAAATTATACAAAACACAGATAAAACTCCAATATCTTCCGTATCTCCAAAAGAAATAGTTCAAGAGATAAAAAATCTAAAAAATAACAAATCACCAGGATTTGATCTAATAAATAATGAAATCTTGAAGCAACTACCGGTCAAAGGTATAGCAAAATTATGTAAAATCTTCAACTCAGCTATTCGACTTAAACATGTCCCAAGTTATTGGAAAGTGGCTGAAGTTCTAATGATCCACAAAGATGGCAAAGATCCCTATGATGTAAGTTCTTATCGGCCTATATCCCTCCTACCTGCCATTGGGAAATTATTCGAAAAAATTATCTGCAACAGACTAGACAAAGAAATCGAAAAGAGAAATTTAATTCCAAATCATCAATTTGGTTTTCGTAAAGGTCATTCGACTATCGAACAAATACATAGAATTACGCAAGTAATAGAGAATGCCTTTGAACAGAAGGAAGTATGCTCAGCAATATTTTTAGATATCTCAAAAGCTTTTGATGGAGTAGTGCATACATCTCTAATAAGGAAAATAAATACCATTCTCCCAGACGATATTTGTAAACTTATTAAATCATATTTAACTGATAGATATTTTCGGATTAAGAACAGTGGAGAATTCTCTGACTTATACCGAATATCTTCAGGAGTACCACAAGGCAGCATACTAGGACCTATTCTATATCTTCTTTACACATATGATCTACCGAATGACGAGCATAGTGTACTCGGAACCTTCGCAGATGATACAGTTATCTTGTCAAAAGGCACAGATACATCAATATCAACAAGGAAACTTCAACATACTGTTACAAAGATTGAAAACTGGACAAGGAAATGGGGGCTAAAATTAAACCACTCTAAATCAATCCATGTAGACTTCACTTACAATAATATAGATTATAAACCTATTTTCATAAATGGTAATCAAGTACCAGTTGCAAACTCGGCAAAATATCTTGGAATGACTTTAGACGCCAAATTGAAATGGAAACCACACGTAAAGTTGAAAAGGAAACACCTTGATATAAAGTATCGGCAATTAAATTGGCTTATGGGTAGAAATTCTAGACTCTCCACTCAGAACAAATTAATGATTTACAAGCAAGTACTAAAGCCAGTGTGGACATATGGAAGTCAACTCTGGGGCTGTGCCAAAGACGAGACTATTAATATTATTCAAACATTCCAAAATAAAGTATTGAGGAATGTAGTCAAAGCGCCATGGTACATACGAAATACGGATTTACACCGAGACCTCAAAATAAATTCAGTGAGAGACGAAATAACTCTTCTGGCAAAATCCCACGAAAAAAGACTTATTTCCCATAAAAATGAGGAGATCCCAAATCTCTTAGATGACAAACAAATACTGCGTCGATTGGGACGATTCAAGCCGAATGATTTGAAGCAGCGTTTCACCCAGCAAATAGATTAAACAAACTAATCTAAGCTGCACTTAACTTATAATTTAACCTAAATAAATTACTAGTTAGTCTTACTTGAAATTAAAGACTAGTTGTAGTGCATATATTTAAGCAATCGTTTTATGTTTAAATGATAAATAAAAAAAAAATAATCATGGTTGCCACTCGAGCCAAAAATAATCTACCATGATTTTATTTCTATAGAAAATTTTGTCAAAAGTTTATTTCTATAGAAAATTTTGTTAAAATTTTATTTCTGTAGACATTTTTGTCAAAATTTTCTTTCTATAGAAAATTTTGTGAAAATTTTTATTTCTATAGAAAATTTTGTGAAAATTTTATTTCTATAGAAAATTTTGTTAAAATTTTATTTCTGTAGAAAATTTTGTCAAAATTTTATGTCTACTTTGTCAAACTGAATTATATACGTATTGGATCGATCTTGTTTGATTTAGTATATACCACGTATGGACTTACATACAATTTTGAAGATGGTGTTAGGAGGGTTTAAGATACCTTGCCATCGGCAAGCGTTACCGCAACTTAAGTAATTCGATTGTGGGTGGCAGTGTTTAGAAGAAGTTTCTACGCAATCCATGATGGAGGGTACATAAGCTTCGGCCTGGCCGAACTTACGGCCGTATATACTTGTTCAAAAACTTAAGATGTAAAGTTGTGATGATATTTTTCAAACTTGTTACTACAACCAAATTCAAAAAGTACGAAAGTTTTTCATAAAAGGTACGAAATTGTTTAGTTAAAAGTACGTAACGTTTTCATAAAACGTATGAAAATTTTTCCTAAAAAGTACGAAACAATTTCATAAAAAGAACGAAATTGTTTCATAAAAAGTAAAAATCTTTTTCATAAAAGGTACGAAGTTTTTTCTTACAAACTACCAGAGAAGGTTTGTTTGTGCTAAATTTGAGCAGGGTCGGTTAATAAATAAGTCTATTATGGTCAGAAATAAAGTTATTAGTGGCAAATTTTGGAAAATCGGGTGATACATATCTACTTTTCTTTGAAAGTTGTTGATTTTGATAAATTGACCATCTAGATTCATAAACATTCTGTTACCTTAATATTATTTAGATCACAAATAGCAAACATGAAAAGTTTTATGAGTTCAGCCTGTGGAGTAAAAAAAATATAAAGAAGAATTTAAAAATTGTTATTTTGAGTTATTGTAAAATGTATTCGATCCTAATAAAATTTTAAACGAAATTTAACTCATCCTTTTTGTGCCCAAATGTTCCTTTTCCTTTTGAATTTTTATACCCTAAACCACCTAGTGGTCAGGCTATAACAACTTTGTTCTGCCAAAAAATGTGCCTACCAGAAATATTGATTTTATCCTGAATCCTGAGTCGATTTAGCCATTGGTGTCCGTCCGTCCATGTATTTGTTGTTCGCAGGATTCCGGTCGCAATTATTAACCGATATATTTGTATCGCCCGATTTTCCCAAATTTGGCTATAAGTCCCTTATTTATCAACCGATCTTACCCAAAGTTGGCCAAATCTAATTTTCTATAGGAATTAAAAAATTATCGAAATCGGTTCAGATATAGCTCCCATACATATGTATCACCAGATTTTCCAAAATTTAACTCTAATAAGTTTATTTCTGACCATAATAGACTTATTTAATAACCGATCCTACTCAAATTTAGTACAAAGAAACCTTCTCTGGTATCAACCGAACATGAAAAATATCGTCCAAATTGGTTCAGATTTAGATATAGCACCCATATAAATGCATCCCAAATTTGGTCATAATACTTTTAATTATTAACCAATTTTACTCAAATTTCAAATTTTGAAGTATTAGCCGATCGTAACTAGACTTACATGTACCTCTTACATAAATATATTTCCCAAGATTCACAAATTTGGATTTATTAGCCACAATAATTGAGCGATTACCTCTTTTTTTTTAATAATGTACACAATATTAGTGGCATACTAACTCTGTAGGTACGGAATCAACTATAGCTCCTAATAGCACACAATTCTGTTCTGATTGTGATAAAACTCCCATAAACATGTATCTCGCAAACCTATACAATTGGTACCCCACAAAAAATGTTTACTATTTCAGTAGTTGTGGTTTAGGATATGATATAGTCGGCCCCGACTTTCTACTTTCCTTACTTGTTTCTCATTAAATTTCGGCAT
Source organism: Haematobia irritans (assembly GCF_050003625.1). Classification (NCBI taxonomy): domain Eukaryota; kingdom Metazoa; phylum Arthropoda; class Insecta; order Diptera; family Muscidae; genus Haematobia; species Haematobia irritans. Next base: position 111,712,103 of record NC_134398.1, on the reverse strand, counting down.
GTGCCTTTACACTTTGAACTAAACTCATCAACTGAGAGGAACCATTTGAGATATTCTTACCGCATAGAAAAATGCAACATTTCTACTACACAACTACGTGGTGATGTGTTATTGCATTAGTTTTGAATACATATCAACGGAGTAGATGACATTTTTCGTCCACTTGATTCCTTTTTTCGTCAATTTGACGACTTTAAATGTTCTCATACATCTTGGAAGCCAATTTAAAAACAAAGATGTGAGCAAATGTTTGCTCAAATTCTCGTTTGGGTTAAGTTAAATGTGGAGAGAGCATGAAATACCCAACAAAAATTAACTTTGCTCTCATAAGTAAAAGCGTACCGTTATTTGAAAACAAGAAACGTAGCAAGCGCATTTGTATGTGTGTCTTTGTTTTATGTAGAGAAGTTGGCTGATAAGTCCCCGGTCTAACAAAGAAAACCACATTTTTTTTTTTCAAAATTCGTTTTTATTATTCAAAACATAGTTCCCTTCAAGAGCGATACAACGATTATAACGACCTTCCAATTTTTTGATACCATTTTGGTAGTACTCCTTCGGTTTTGCCTCAAAATAGGCCTCAGTTTCGGCGATCACCTCTTTATTGCAGCCAAATTTTTTTCCCTGCGAGCATCTTTTTGAGGTCTGAGAACAATAAAAAGTCGCTGGGGGCCAGATCTGGAGAATACGGTGAGTGGGGAAGCAATTCGAAGCCCAATTCATGAATTTTTGCCATCGTTCTCAATGACTTGTGGCACGGTGCGTTGTCTTGGTGGAACAACACTTTTTTCTTCTTCATATGGGGCCGTTTTGCCGCGATGGCGTTATGGGCTCCAATAACGCCATATAATAGTCACTGTTGATGGTTTTTCCCTTCTCAAGATAATCGATAAAAATTATTCCATGCGCATCCCAAAAAACAGAGGCCATTACTTTGCCAACGGACTTTTGAGTCTTTCCACGCTTCGGAGACGGTTCACCGGTCGCTGTCCACTCAGCCGACTGTCGATTGGACAGTCGGCTGAGTGTAGTGATTGAGCCATGTTTCCATTGTCACATATCGACGGAAAAAGTCGGGTGTATTAAGAGGTAACAGATGCAAACACCGCTCAGAATCATCAACACGTTGTTGTTTTTGGTCAAATGTGAGCTCGCGCGGCACCCATTTTGCATAGAGCTTCCGCATATCCAAATATTGATGAATGATATGAACAACACGTTCCTTTGATATCTTTAAGGCCTCTGCTATCTCGACCAACTTCATTTTACGGTCACTCAAAATTATTTTGTGGATTTTGTTGATGTTTCCTCTTTCGGGCGTCCACTGCTTTCACCGTCCACCGTGCTCATTTCACCACGCTTGAATTTTGCATACCAATCAATTATTGCTGATTTCCCTGGGGCCGGAAACTCATTATCAAGCCAAGTTTTTGCTTCCACCGTATTTTTTCCCTTCAGAAAACAGTATTTTATCAAAACACGAAATTCCTTTTTTTCACAATAACAAAAGTTGCTTCACAAAAGACGCTCTATCTCACAAACTAACTTACAGACGTCAAATTTTGACACGAATCATTTGAAGGATGGTACTAAAAAAAAGAAAATGCATTTAATACTAGCGACGCCATCTATGTGTCAGACCGGGGACTTATCAGCCAACCTGTTACATATCTACAGAACGAATGAATTCTATCATCGAGTTGAACACTGTTTTGTCATATTACGATTGATTCACTTTTAGGTATTTCACTTTACTACTAATGAACAAATGTAAATTACAATCATATATATTCTATGTATGCCTCATATCGTTTTATCTTTCATTTAGTATTGACATTTTTTCGACACATATTTCAGAGAAAAGTGTGTTTCAGAATTTGAAGATTCTTTCATCGCATTTACGAAAACCACACTGAAAGGAAAATGTTCCTCATGAGAACGAATTTTTACGTCCCGCTGACGAATTTTTCGTCAAAAATGAGCTAACGTAACATTTCATCCCGGTGATGAATTTTTCGTCATGGCGATGAATTGTAATTCATCGCTGTGATGAACATATTTACATCCCATAGATCACTATATTACGTCCAGGTGATAAAAGTATTTCATCTATGCGATTATATTTTTCGTATCTGCGATTATTCTCTTTCATTCATGCGGTGATGAAATTCTTCAAAAGTATGATTCTCCTTCGTCGTCGCTACAAACGCGATCACAGCGATGAATGCGATGAATGCTTTTCCTAAATTTGACGTAATCCATTCATCAATATGATGTAATCGATTCATCAATTTGATATAATCAATTCATCAATATGATGTAAGCCGTTCATAAATTTGATGTAGTATATTCATCAATATAAGTAAATTTTCACCAATATAAGTAAGTAATTTTCGTCCTCTCGATAGTATCAATTCGTTTACATTGCTAACATTTCCGTCCTTATCACAAATTTGACTTATATTGGTGAATAAATTACATCAAATTGATAAATGGATTATCAGAAATATTTTCTACGACACTTTTAATAAACAACCATATTGTTTTTTGTTTTAATTAAATTTAAATTTTATTTATTTGAAATAAAGTACAACTAACGAAGGTTAGGTTAGGTTAGGTTAAAGTGGCAGCCCGATTAAGATTCAGGCTCACTTAGACTATTCAGTGCATTGTGATACCACATTAACTAAAAGTACCTATTACATATGGGCACTTCTAGTTTTAACCGCTGAACCTTCTTGATTATTTTTCTTTGTTGAACCAACCAGATTGTTCCAAAAACATTAGCAGACTGCTTAAGTTAACGTTTTCCAGATCCGCCAGTAATCTGAAGCTATATGCTCCTAAAAGTTGCTTGCGCTTTACACAAAATGCAGGACACTCACACAAGAGGTGTTTAATTGATTCCTTTTCCTCCGCATCATGACAGCTCATACAATAGTCATTATACTTCGCGCCAATAGTTTTTGCAAAATCGCCTATCAGGCAGCGACCCGTTATAGCAGATATCAGGAGTGATATCTGACGTCTCGAGAACATTAGCATATCTAGTGTGCGGTTTAAGTTTAAATGGGGCCATATTTGCTTGGTGTCGTTACAACCCTTGCAATTTTCCCATCGAATATTGGCCATCATAACAGCCTTCTCACGTAGTAAGAGCTTGCAGGTGGCCAGAGGCATACCAACAGATTCTAGTTCCCCTGGAATATGTAAGGTAGTTCCTAGCCTTGCCAACTCATCCGCTTCGCAGTTCCCCGGTATGTTCCTATGGCCAGGCACCCATATTAGGTGAATATTGTACTGCTCAGCCATCTCATTGAGAGATTTGCGGCAGTCGATGGCCGTTTTCCAGTTGAGGAACACAGAGTCCAAGGATTTTATTGCAGGTTGACTGTCTGAGTATATATTAATGCCAATATTTGTTGGAACATTACTTCTCAGCCAATTCGCCACCTCTCTTATTGCTAATATTTCAGCCTGAAAAACACTACAGTGATTAGGTAATCTTTTCGCTATTCGAATTTCCAGATCTTTAGAATATACTCCGAACCCCACTTGTCCATTCAATTTGGAGCCATCAGTATAGAAATCTATATATCTTTTATTCCCCGGGGTCTGTGTACACCACGCCTCACTGTTGGGAATTAGAGTTTCAAACTTTTTGTCGAAAAGTGGTTTTGCCAGGGTATAATCCACTACGTTAGGCACATCTGGCATTATTTTGAGGACCGAACTATGACCGTACATTTTTTCCGACCACAGCGATAGCTCGCGCAACCGCACAGCCGTTGTTGCAGCTGACTGTTTGGCCAAAATGTCTAAAGGCAATAGATGTAGCATGACATTAAGGGAGTATGTTCCTGTCTTACTAAATGCGCCTGAGATACATAAGCTCGCCATACGCTGAACTTTGTCTAAACAAGTCGGTTTCTGAAGTGCCGGCCACCAGACTACAACACCATATAGCATTATAGGTCTAACTACTGCAGTGTATAGCCAATGCACAATTTTTGGTTTTAGTCCCCACTTTTTCCCTATTGCCTTTTTGCACGAGTACAAAGCTACCGTGGCTTTTCTCGCCCTCTCTTCAATATTAAGCCTAAAATTCAGCTTCCTGTCCAAAATAACGCCAAGGTATTTTGCACACTCACCAAAGGGAATTTCAGTACCCCCTAAGGAAATGGGCCTAACCGTGGGAGTTTTACGATCTTTGCAGTACATGACTAGTTCTGTCTTTGCTGGATTTACACCAAGACCATTATCTTTCGCCCATTTCTCAGTCATCCGGAGAGCTCTCTGTATAATATCTCTGATTGTGGATGGGAATTTTCCCCTGACTGCTAGCGCCACATCATCTGCGTATGCCACCACTTTTATCCTTTCTTTTTCTAGGGAAACCAGAAGGTTGTTTATAGCAACATTCCAAAGAAGAGGTGATAGAACTCCTCCTTGGGGAGTGCCTCTGTTCACATACCTTTGTATGTTTGCTTGCCCTAGTGTGGCTGAAATACGTCTCTTTATTAGAAGTTCGTCTAACAGCCTAAGTATACCTGGATCAACATTCAGAGTTGTCAGTCCATTTAATATCGAGCTCGGATGGACATTATTGAACGCCCCTTCGATGTCTAGAAACGCCACGATTGTGTATTCTTTGACAGATAGTGAGCTTTCAATAAAGTTGGCTAGTTCATGCAATGCGGTCTCAGTAGACCTGCCCTTCGAGTATGCATGCTGTCGTTTCGAGAGCAAACTTGAATCCACGCTAGTTCTAAGATACATGTCTATCATCCTCTCCAGGGTCTTAAGTAGGAATGAGGATAAGCTGATTGGTCGGAAATCCTTCGCACTCGAGTGAGAGGCTTTTCCTGCTTTAGGTATGAAGACGACTTTTGTTTCCCTCCACTTTTCTGGAATATATGCTAAGTTTACACATCGTTTATATATCACCGTCAACCAGGGGATAACTCTTTCAGCCACTGCCTGTAACTCCGCCGGAGTAATTCCATCAGGTCCGGGGGATTTGAATGGTCCAAAGCTATTTAACTAACGAAATAAATACGTATATAAAATGTATCATACACACCTTCCAAAGCTGTTGATTTTGATAAATTGACTATCTTGATACACAAACATTCGGTTACCTACCTTAATAGTGTTTAGATCACCATTAGCAAGTTTCATGGGTTCATCCTGTGGAGTAAAAAATTTATAAGAAGAATTTAAAAATTGATATTTTGAATTATTGTAAAATATATTCGATCCTTTTAGAATTTTGAACAAAATTTAACTCACCCCTTTTGTGCCCAAATGTTCCTTTTCCTTTTGTTCATTCAATTCGTCTTTATCCTTTAATTTCAGTTTAAACCCATATTCGGTTTTCACAGAACGAAAAATGTTGCGGCAACTATCTGTAAATTTAAACATATAACATGTAAATGTTTTGTAAAATAATAAATTGTCCAAAATAAATTTAAAATTACACCTGTTATCTTCGAAACGAATTCATTTTCTATTTTGTCTTGTAATATTTTTTCTTTATTGGATGAGTGTTTTGTTGGAGCAAGAAGCAAACTTGTATAATGCCCCACAACATCGTCGATTGTCTATGTGTTTAACCCTCCGAAGAGTGAGAAGGTCCCTAGGGACCTTTTTGCCTTTTCAAACTGAAATTACTCCTACTCCGGCCACTACAACCCACCCCCAAAGTTACTCTGTATTCCAAGAGTATTTTGTTGCGCATCTTTTGGAAAAAAATCAAGCCGATCGGATCATTACCTTAGGAGTTATTTAGGTTTTAGTGAGAATAGTACGCGGACGTGTGAATAGGTCCGTATGGACCTTGTACTGAATTTCACTAATAAATGCATGTTTTTTGGCATCATTATAATTTTTTTATTGTTTCAACACATAATTTACTTGTTCTGAACAGCGTAGTGTAAAATCGTGTGTATGATAGGAACAAAAATATAAATATGGTAGATGCAAGTAATTTAGACGTTGCTGAAATTGTTGTACGCTGTAGTACACGTTACCAGCAAATGACTGCGGATGAAAGGCGTGCAGCTGATAGTAGATTTGCTGATTTTATGGACGAAGAAATTGATATTGCTGCAATTGATAATTATGAAGTTGAGGATGATGAATATCGCACATATCAACATGCTGAAGAGTCAGATGCCGAAACTGAAGGATACGTCGAGCTAAATGAAGATACTGATGAAGAGGAAGAAAATGATGGACAGGAAACGAATGAATTTACTATATTGGTAAAGATGGCACCCAATGGAGTAAAAAAGCACCACCAACATCACGCACTCGTTATCATAACGTGGTCGACTTCAGAAGAAAGAAACCAGGACCAACAGGAAATATACACGACCCCTATACAATAATGCGTTCAATCATGACAGAGGAAATAATACACTTAGTGCTACGTGAAACAAATAGTAAAGGCAGGGAGGTTACAGCTTCATGGAATTTGGCGAATCCCACGAAGAAAAAGGATTGGAAGCCAGTGACAGTGAAAGAGTTTGACGCCTTTGTAGCTATTATTTTGTATGCTGGACTCACAAGATCAAACCATGAACCAGCTATCGAATTACGGGACGCGACGCGTTGCCCAATATACAAAGCTGCGCTGTCGTACGATCGATTCATCTGTATAAAGCAATTTATTCGATTCGACAATGGAAACACTCGACAACAGCGACTCATCAACAGCAATACTGACAGCATTTGGGAAATGTTGCAACATAACTTGGCAGCAGCTTACACTCCTCACGAAGCACTAACAGTTGATGAGCAGTTGTTCCCTTACAGAGGCCGCACCCGCTTCACACAATATATTCCGTCAAAGCCAGCTAAGTATGGTTTGAAAGTATGGTAGTTATGCGACTCACAGAGTTATTATCCTGTGAAGGGAATGATATATTCGGGAAAACTGCCAAACCAACAACGGGAGATAAACCAAGGGCAGACCGTAGTGCTGGATCTTGTGGAAAAATATTTAGATGCTGGCCGTACTATATACGCGGATAATTTCTTTACCACTCTTGACTTGGCGCGTATTTTGTTGAGGAGGAAGACCGCATATGTTGGTACAGTGCACTACAACAAAACATTCATTCCACAGGAGTTCAAGAAGAACCCGAAGCGCACCATCAATAGTACATTATTTGGGTTCAACGAGGGGGATATATCGTTATGCTCATACGTGCCGAAAAAAATAAAGTGGTGAACGTGCTCTCCACAATGCACTACACCTGCTTCGTTGACGAGCAAACCGAGAAGCGGAAGCCCTATGCCATATTAGATTACAACGCCAACAAATGCGGCGTTGATACCATGGATCAAATGCTAGGCACTTACAGTTGCAAAAGAGCAACACTACATGGCCGTTGGCCATGTTTTATAATATGCTGGACGTCGCTGCATTGGCTGCTTTTACGATTTACAACGAAATGAACCCTATAAAAGGGAGTGACAGACGGCGGTCGTTCTTGTTACTGCTAACGAAACAATTGGCTACCAAATATCGAAGAACGTGCCCTGAACAACCATATAACCTCATATCCAAGGATACGCAATGCGATGGAAGCATGTCAGGGTAAGAAAAACATCTTCAAATTCAAGAATAGAATATATATTTATTTGTTTTTTATTTTTCTTTTCATTTTAGGTATTACCAAAACCGATGGAAGGCAATGTACCGTCGTTTGCGGCTAGGTCAAGTAGACCGTCATGTAGGCTTTGCCGTTCTGAGTACGGGCGGCAGCGGAAAACTCGGGCATACTGCTTCGGCTGCGGCAACGCTGTTTGCGATGTACATAGCACAATTTTACATCGCTGCAACACTTGCGCACAGGGCAGGGGACAAGAAGTACACGCTCAACAACAATAATTTTTAAATTTTTTTATAATAGTCTTAAGAAAATTCAAGCAAAAAAAATTTTAAAAATTGAAAAAATTATTTTTGTATGAAGAATTTAGTTATGAACAATAAAAACTAAAAATCAAAAAAAAAATTATATGAAAAAAAACATGATTTGCAAAAAACGTCCGTAGGGACCTTTTCACACGGCCGTGAAGTTCAGCACTGTCACTCATCGGAGGGTTAATCAAATTATGACATTTTAAATGCTTAAAATATTCGGCATTTTGGTTACCATTTTTTTCATATATAATACTCCATGTCTTTTTGTTTTTACTCACTTTTTTGTTTTTCTTTTCACTTTCACAACTTTAATCAATTAGCTCTTTATTTTCGGCATGCGCGACCACCTTTACACTAAACTAAACTCATCAACTGAGAAGAAACATTTGAAATATTCTTATGGATGTGTTATTGCAGTAGTATTTGAATGCATATCAACGGAGTAGATGAAATTTTTCATCTACTTGATTACATTTTTCGTCAATTTGACTACTTTTGAAAATTTGAAAACAACCATGTGAACAAATGTTTGCTCAAATTCTCGTTTGAGTTAAATTAAATATGAAGAGAGCATGAAATACCCAACAAAAAATAACTTTGCTCTCATTAATAAAAGCTGTGTACAGTTATTTGAAAAAAGAACGTAGCAAGCGCATGTGGCTGTGTGTGTGTTTTTTAGGTAGAGAAATAAATACACATCTACAGAACGTAAGAATTTTATCATCGCAGTGAACACGGTTTCGTCACATTGACGATTGATTCGACTTTTAGGTGTTTCACTTTAGTTCTAATTGAAAATTTAAATCACAATCATCCATATACTATATACCGTATATCGTTTTATGTAATATTGAGATATTTTTCGACAAATATTTCAGAGAAAAGTGTGTTTCATCAATTTGAAGATTCTTTTCGAAAATCAGAATCCTTGATACATCATGGAAATAAAACACTAAAAACTTCTGTCCAACTGAGAAAGGCTCAGCATAACTCTTGGAATGATTACTGCAGCAGCATTGAGAATACGTCCGAGGCTTCCAGACTACGGAAGGTGCTTGCATCCACGAACTCCGCTCCAGGTTTCATTAAAACATCGGAGGGCAATTGGACAACGTCCAGTGAGGTGATGCTGGAGGTATTATTGGACACACATTTTCCCGGAAATCAGACGGTTGAACCATGTACTGGCGGTGCCACAGTGGCTCAGCGGTCGTTTCCTATCGAGGAAATTGTATCGGAATCATACCTAAAGCGGGAAAAGCCTCTCACTCGAGGGCGAAGGATTTCCGACCAATCAGCTTATCATCATTCCTACTTAAGACTCTGGGTAGGATGATAGATATTTATCTTAGAACTAGCGTTGATTCAAGTTTGCTCTCGAAACGACAACATGCATACTCGAAGGGCAGGTATACTGAGACCGCATTACATGAACTAGTCAGCTTTATTGAAAGCTCACTATCTGTCAAAGAATACACAATCGTTGCGTTTCTAGACATCGAAGGCGCGTTCAATAACGTCCATCCGAGCTCGATATTAAATGGACTGACAACTCTTAATGTTGATCCAGGTATACTAAGCCTGTTAGACGAACTTCTAAGGAAGAGACGCATTTCAGCCACACTAGGACAAGCAAACATACAAAGGTATGTGAACAGAGGAGGAGTTCTATCACCTCTTCTTTGGAATGTTGCTATAAACGACCTTCTGGTTTCCCTAGAAAAAGAAAGGATACAAGTGTTGGCATACGCAGGTGATGTGGCGCTAGCAGTCAGGGGAAAATTCCCATCAACAGTTAGAGATATTATAAAGAGAGCCTTCCGAATGACTGAGAAATGGGCGAAAGATAATGGTCTTGGGGTAAATCCTGCAAAGACAGAACTAGTCATGTACTGCAAGGATCGCAAAACTCTCACGGTTAGGCCCAATTCCTTAGGGGGTATTGAAATTCCCTTTAGTGAGTGTGCAAAATACCTTGGCGTTATTTTGGACAGGAAGCTGAACTTTAAGCTTAATATTGAAGAAAGGGCGACGAAAGCAACGGTAGCTTTATACTCGTGCAAAAAGGCAATAGGGAAAAAGTGGAGACTAAAACCAAAGATTGTGCATTGGCTATACACGGCAGTGGTTAGACCTATAATGCTATATGGTGTTGTAGTCTGGTGGCCGGCACTGCAAGTTTAGACAAAGTTCAGGGTATTGCGTGCTTGTGTATCTCAGGTGCATTCAGCAAGACAGGAACAAATTCCCTTAATGTCATACTGCATCTATTTAGACATTTTGGCCAAACAGTCAGCTGCAACAACGGCTGTGCGGTTGCGCGAGCTATCGCTGTGGTCGAAAAAAACTTACTGTCACAGTTCGGTCCTCAAAATAATGCCAGATGTGCCTAACGTAGTGGATTACACTTTGGCGAGACCACTTTTCGACAAAAAGTTTGAGACTCTAATTCCGAACAGTGAGGCGTGGTGTACACGGACCCCGGGGAATAAAAGATATATAGATTTCTACACTGATGGCTCCAAATTGGATGGCCAAGTGGGTCTCGGAGTATATTCTAAAGATCTGGAACTTCGAATAGCGAAAAGATTACCTGATCACTGTAGTGTTTTTCAGGCTGAAATATTAGCAATAAGAGAAGTGGTGAATTGGCTGAGAAGTAATGCTCCAAGCAATATTGGCATTAATATAAAATCCTTGGACTCTGTGTTCCTCAACTCGAAAACGGCCATCGACTGTCGCAAATCCCTCAATGAGATGGCTGAGATGGCTATTCACCTAATATAGGTGCCTGGCCATAGGAACATACCGGGGAACTGCGAAGCAGATGAGCTAGCAAGGCTAGGAACTACCTTACATATTCCAGGGGAACTAGAATCTGTTGGTATGTCTCTGGCTACCTGCAAGCTCTTACTGTGTCAGAAGGCTGTCATGATGGCAATGTTCGATGGGAGAATTGCAAGGGTTGTAACGACACCAAGCAAATATGGCCCCATTTAAACTTAAACCGCACACTAATATGCTAGTGGTCTCGAGACGCCAGATATCACTCCTGATATCTGCTATAACGGGTCGCTGCCTGACAGGCGATTTTGAAAAAGCTATTGGTGCGAAGTATAATGACTATTGTATGAGCTGTCATGATGCAGAGCAAAAGGAATCAATAAAACACCTCTTGTGTGAGTGTCCTGCATTTTGTGTAAGGCGTAAGCAAATTTTAGGGGCATATAGCTTCAGATTACTGGCGAACCTGGAAAACGTTAACTTAAGGAGTCTGCTAATGTTTTTGGAACAATCTAGTTGGTTTAACAGAAGAAAATAATAGAGAAGGTTCAGCGGTTAAAACTAGAAGTGCCCATATGTAATAGGTACTTTTAGTTAATGTGGTATCACAATGGACTGAATAGTCTAAGTGAGCCTGAATCTTAATCCAACTTATATTAAAACGTGGAATTCATATAATGGGACATCACATAAACCAAATATATTTAAATCAAATGTTAATTTTGGTTAACTTTCGCTGAATCGGGAAGAAAATAATTTCGTCTCGTAGACGAAACTAGATCGTCAATGTTACGAACTACCCAGCAAAAAACGCGTCGCCAAAAAAGTAATGAAAATGTTCTTTTTGGATCCGGAAGTGGTGCAAAATTGACGCAGAAGCGATGAATTTAACATGGGCTTGTCATAGGACGGAAGTCCTCCATTTCAACAGCCGTTACACTGAGTTTGCATCACTTCTTTAGGTGTGATCCGAATTCAATGTTTTGGATGTAAATTAAACAATTCTGTGATATTTTGTCAAATAAATAATTTTTTATAATTTTTAATGGATTCTAACGCTTGTCGGAAACGTTTGACCCCAAATATTTTCGAAAATTCACAATTTTTTCAGATTGGATTTAGCACTTTTTTCGACAAAATTTAAATGATTTGTACCATTTTATGAATTCTTACTTTGTTTTTAATCTATTTGAAACAAAGAAAGTTAAAATTACCCATTAAAAGTATGAAAAAACTAAGTTATAAAAAATTAAATTAAAAGGACATTTTGGGTATTTAAAATAAAGAACATCACAGTGAGTGCATCTTCTGGAAGTGCTTTTAAAGTTGTAGCTTTGGAAGAACTTCCAAATTTTTTTGCTGGGTATGAAAAGAACAAAAATTGACTTTGATGATTGATTTCGTCACGTGGACTACCGAAATACTCACATTGACGAAAATTTTCATCGCATAGACGAAAACGCATTGATGAAACTGAATCGTCAATGTGACGAACGCTTTTTCTTTCGGTGTATATGAATAAAAGTGAAGCAACCAAACTAAAAGTTATTCAAAAACTTAAGATGTAAAGTAGTGATGACATTTTTCTTTTTCAATATAAGCTCCTGAAACTTCAATACACTTAGTCCAATGCTTTCCTAGCAATTCTATCCCTTGATTAAAATAGTTTTCCTCAAGGTCTTCAAAATAGTGGTTTACAACTGTAATTGCATCTTCATTTGAGGTAAAACGCTTGTCAGCAAGGAATTTTTGTTAGATTTGGGAACAAGTAAAAGTCACTGGGAGCTAAATCAGGAGAATAAGGTGGGTGGTCAAGCAACTCGTATTTTAATTCGTTGATTTTAGCAATTGCTAAAACACTCTTGTTCGCTGGTGCGTTGTCTTGATGAAAAATTATTTTTTGTGTTGTAAGCCAGGACGTTTTTCTCGAATTTGTACATTTAATTGATCCAAAAGGTTGCAATAGTACTCTGAATTTATTGTTTTACCCTTTTGCAGATAGTCAATCAATAAAATACCTTTGAAGTCCCAAAAAAACGTTGCCATAACCTTACCAGGTTAAAGGTTGCAATAGTACTCTGAATTCCAAAAGGTTGCAATAGTACTCTGGATTTATTGTTTTACCCTTTTGCAGTCAATCAATAAAATACCTTTGAAGTCCCAAAAAAACGTTGCCATAACCTTACCAGCCGATTGAATTGTTTTTGCCTTCTTTGGGGCACTTCCTCCAGCTTCAGTCCATTGTTTGGATTGTTCTTTTGTCTCTGGAGTATAGTGGTGGATCCATGTCTCATCAACAGTTATGAAACGACGCTTAAAACGATCCAAACAAGCTTGAGAAATGTTCATTCTTATGACTGTTAACAAATGCGGCACCCATCTTGCAGAAAGCTTTTTCATCTGTAGTTTTTCATGCAAAATTAAATGGACTCGATCATTTGAGATGCCCATTTGCTGTTTTTGGACGTCCACTGCATGGTTCACCTTCAACGCTTGTACGACCACGTTTAAATTCAGCAACCCAATTTTTTACTGTTGCATATGAAGGAGCACTTTCACCTAACACATTCACCATATCATTATGAATTTCTTGTCCCGCTAAAACTTTTTTATGTAAATATTTAATGACAGCACGCATTTCTAATTTTTCCATTGTAAAAAAAATAGCGGATGCGTATTTTTTGAACACCTGTTTCTATATGAAAGAGTTGCCAGTTCGAAACAAAATTTAACATGTGTTCATAACAAAGATGGAAGTTTCCAAAACACTTAACTTTTTTCTGTTTATACCGGGCTTTCTGTGCTAGGCTAAGAATTTTCCGAACTGCTCTCGTATTATAAGACATGGACTGAATTACCTTTTGTTGTTGTTTTTATGCCTTTGTTGTATAATGTATCCTAATATTCAACTAAAACACACCAAATTTCTCTAATTATAAATTTCTGGAAAATAGTCGGCTTCGGCCGATTATTGCTTTTTTGCCGAACATCGGCTACGTCTTCGGCCAAAAAACACGCTTCGATCGAGCTCTACTGGTGATGCTCTTGCATTGCTAGCGTGATTTAGGGTTTGTCTCATTCAGATTTAAATCTATTTATCAACGTATATCCTCATCCTCCAAAGCTTTAGGCGTTCACAAATAAAATTTTATATTTTATTTGAGAGAAACGTTCAACGTTCCTTTATATTTATGAACTTTGAAATGGTTTGAAAAGGGGACCAAATGTTTACACTCAAATAGTGTCAAAAAAGTAGAAAAGCATCAACTTTATCAAAATTTTGGAAGCATAGTCACAATACTTCTATTACATATAAATAACATCCGACGTAATTATTATATAAAAATATTATATAAAATTAAATTAAATAAAATGGATGCAGATCGTGTGAAATGAAATCTATTAGGATTAGATGATATCACAGTAAGATATAAACTAACTTCCGATTTTATTTGTCTGAAAATTATTTTATATTGCCATTATTTTATATTGCCATTGTTTTTAGATAGAAATCATGTTCCCCTCACTTCTCAACTTTTGGTTTTCTCCCACAGATATTTTGAATGCAAACCCAAATATGGAGTCTTTGTACCAATTGCAAAGGTCTCCTTGTCACCATCGTCGAAAAAATCACGCCTCTCCCGTACTGGATCCCGTGAATCTCTTACATCGATTGGCACCATGAACAGCATTGCCACAACAAATACATCGCGCTTGCGCTTGAATGCTCAGGTATAAGAAAGCAAACTTCTACTGATCCACCTTGTTTTGTTCTACTCTACTCTACTGATGATGGTGCATGAGTCGTTTTCAGTTTACAAATCTCTTTTGAGTTTTTTTTTTTGTTAATTGTTCTTAATTTTATTATTGCTAAAACATCTGTTTTTAAGACATCCAACCAAATCAAGTTTAATCAAGATATGCAACTAATTTTCAATTCAAATACAATTTCTCTTAACGTTCTTACAAGCAATCTATTAAGCAATTCGCAACTAACAAGTGACCTCACCATTAACCAATTTTTACGAATCCCTGTTTCTTCCAAGCAGCGCAAATCGTCGTCAGCTAAACCAGTTGCTGTAACAACGCCAAAAGCACAATTTTCAATGCAGGTACGCTAAATTACTTCGCTAACAAAAATGATCCCTAATCACCCACAAAAGACTTACATTTAGACAAACATACAAAACTAACCTAACATATCCATAATGTTTGAAAAGTTTTTCTTGATGTTATTATATTCTAATGTCTCTTCCTGAATAACCCCAAATAAAAATCAATATATTGGAATCAAACAAAATTTTGCACTTAAAGCATACATTTAACTCTATATGGTATAAAAGTTTTTCCTATAAGGTTGGTACTATGTTCAGTTTCCGCGCCGAAAACAAGATTATTTTCACGGTTACTTTTTTGAATCAACGAATTTAGGAATATAAAATGTTTTGCATTCAATACCCTGGATCTTTTCTATCCATGATATGACAATATTTGATAAAAATATAATTGCCGTCGGGAAAAACATAGTACCTTCCTATGTTTCTTTACTAATTATAAGATGTACAGTATTTCTTAAAATGGGATGGGGTGATTACAATAAATAACTCAAGTATGCGTCTAATGAAATTAAAAGCAATCTGAAATTAATAACTTCAGATTTCTAATAAAAAATAAAAATAATTCTCTTCGACGTTAGTACAAACATGAAATCGGGTTAGGATGGCATCATCTTAAATGAAAGGAATATCCTTTAAACTCAGAATGTACACTGAAAAAAATATTCACCTAATATGGAAGATTATGCAACTTAAATTTTAGACACAAATCTTGAAATTTTGCGTCCCTCTGTTGAAGTTGTAGATCTTTGAAGTAAGGCAAATGTTCCTTAAATTAAATAAAAACATTTTTAATTTAAAGAAATCGTCTTTAACTCAACTGACATATTGAATTTTTAAATTTGGCTCGGAATCAATACCACAATCCTTAAAGGAAGGTCAAAATCTTTGGATCCAAGTAAACTTTTTTTGAGTGTAGGTACTCTTCAAGTAAATGTGCTATTGGCTCAAAAAATAAAACTTTCAAAATATTTCGGTTTAGCATAGAATTTGTATTTGGGAAAGATTGATAAGGACAATTTGGCAGCAAATAAACTTTTCAGCGTAAAAATGCATAATATCATATATTCAAAAAAAGAGTTCATACATTTTAGTTCTGTCTTCTTTGAAAAAAAAAAAATATTTTATTCAATTTAAATTGAATTGCTTCATCAAGGATAAATATCATTACATTAATTAGTTACGATTAGTACATGCATTTCCCGTTCTCTTAGTAGATTGATTCTCGGGGTTTTCAAATGGAATCCAAAATAGTAAATATAAGTAACCATGAACTAGCCATTGATGATGCTAATTTAATAGTATTTTGTTTTTGAAATACTCCACAGCCCAATGCAATTTTCTTTATACCAATGGATTTTTATGAAATGAACGTTCAAGTTCAATGCAAACTATAACGGAAGAAAATCTTCGTACCATACTGAAAAAAACATGCCCGATTCCAAAGATTTTGTCCTTACACTAATGATTTTTGTATTGATTCCGAGTCAAAGAAGCGGAGAATTGAAGTAAGGATACATTTAAGGCACAATTCTCTTTTAAATTTGAGTTTTGCGTACTGGATTCTAGGAATCACATTTTAATTTAATCATTTTTCAGCTGTTTTCTTCATGTATTGTCCTTTAAAAATGTTTTAACAACAACTTAAATTTCAAAATTAAAACTAGAAACATCTTTAAAATAGAGTATTAAAAACATCTCCTATTTGTAAATGCTTTTTTCCCCTTTAGTTAAGATACAAAAATTCAACAAATTTAAATACAATTTTATTAATTGTGAAGAATTTTTTCAAAATTCAAGTCAGGTTGACCGTCGCAAACATTTCTTTGATTTTAAGATACCCATTTTTAAGGACAAAACGATTTTATTGAAAAGTCGATGGTCTTTTGGACGAGGAAAAAAACGATATCAGAGAAATGCGTCTTTTAAACTAAGCAAAAAAATCTTTGGCCTCACGACAAAATTTTTTTCAGTGCACTTCCAAACATAGTATGAATGAACTACGACATGGTTGATATGACCATCATTTAGCGCAAATTATTTTGTTCTTTACTTTTAGTTAATTTTTTCTCTTATGAGAAGGACGAATTTCAAAAATTGGTTAAAAACTTATTGTGGACACAAATTTTCGTAGTTAGTTTTTGTTTTCAATAAAATAGTTTACTTGTTAAGTTAACCGATAAATTGTGCTGTGATGTAGTAGTCAATAAAAATGTCTAAAAAAGCAAAGAAAAACTTTTGGAAAATTCTCTTATGATATACCATAGTTCTACTATTGGTTAATTCATCATGGTAATACTCAGAAATTTTAAAAAATTCTTATTGTTAGTTTTTTCCTTACTCAAAGAAAATAAATTATATGTTTTAAATTAAATTTAAATTTTGTACGAAAGAGTATGAACTCTTAGTACTAGAATTAGAATTTAGTTGAGTGATAATTAAACCGGTGGCCGTTTTAAAAATACAAAATTCCTTAAATTTGAAAGGAAAGGAAAACACCAACTAAAAAATATTGCTAAATCAGGATTTCTTTTTATTGCAGCCTATTATTTATTATATACATAACTACATATAATTATCTTTATTAGACATTAAAAGGGCCAATTTTACATTGAAAATAAAAAAATCAAATCCGTGTTTTCGGATTGTGATTTTTCATGTAATCAACCCAATCGATTTGTAGTAAACTCTAAAGAGAGAAGAGAAACTTAGTTCCACCCGCAATAGACTATCATTATAGAATTCATGTCATTTATTTCTAAAAAAAAGTAAACATACAAAACTGGTATGATGCCTATTATTTATATGGGTATATTTTTAATAATTTATAAATATTCTTCTATGTATACTATGTATGTATGTATATTTCTGATTAAGCTGATGTCAGCCAAACCTGGATTTGTTTACTCAACGATTTACAAATAACATACTTTTAGAATTAGACATTTGTGTGAATTTCATACTAACAATTCAATTAAATAATTAACATCCCCAGCACACAGACCCCCTTTCCAATATAGTATATATGTGTACCTCTGAGTCTCTCCATCTATATATCAAGCACCACTGTCAATACCATTTTAACATTATTTATTATACTAGTTTTTATTTATCTATTTTTTGTTCAATACATTAATTCATATTTTTTGGAATATTATATGTATATATATATATAATTTTTTTATAAAAATGTTTATTTTTGTAAATAAATTTTTGTAAATAAAGGGCAGTTAAACGCAAAATTTTTCAAAAAAAAAAGTTTATGCACGCTTGTTTCTTTTTATTTTTATTCTATACAATTTTTTGGTTGTTTCTTGCTTGTTCTGGTATCTATATGTTCTGAATCAGTGTTCTATGGGTTCTATCTTGGGGGAATCTAAAATTTTGTTTTACATAACATATATATATATATATATATATATATATATATATATATATATATATATATATATATATATATATATATATATATATATATATATATATATATATATATATATATATATATATATATATATATATATATATATATATATATATATATATATATATATATATATATATATATATATATATATATATATATATATATATATATATATATTTATTTATTTATTTATTTATTATTTTCTTTACACACCTCGAGAAAGTTGGAGTAAACGGTGGTCAACAAAGTGAATAATATTTAATTGTTTAAGTATATGTATTTTTTAAAAATCTCACTATTTCTAAGCATATGCTACTTAAGACATTAGAATGAAAACTATTTTCAGTAACAAATTGAATCATTTCTACAATCCACACAGAAACTGTCCAATACTCAATTTAACCGTAGCTGAAACGAAAATTAATTGTAGTTGAGTAAAACTATTATCTTATACTTTTGAAGTTTCTTGATTAATTCACGAGCGCAAGCCATGAACGGACGAATAGTCATGCATAAGCATAAAATGTATGAAATTGCAATTATACGAGTATGTTGCATTTTTTTTTGTTTTTTTTTTTTTCAAAAAAATCTACATTATGGTGTACCACATTACCTCCACATTTTATGAATTCGTGCTTAATGAGTTTTTTAATAAATTCGCAAATATATCTGAAATTATGGGTTTCTTATTTTTCGCTCATAGTTGCGTGGATGGCTAACACTAGTAAAATGAATGTGTTAAAATCTTAGCCTCGTCGGACAAAAACAAAAAATTAGGCTATCGAAAAAATTAGGCTATCGTTACGGCGGAAAGTTTTTTCTTTGGGTGTAGCTTTCTCGGTCCATTTCATTAGGTATGTGGTAATGACTGAGTAAGCAAAGTATTGGTGATAAAGAAAAGCATCTTCCTACACCCAAAGAAAAAATATTTTTCTCCGGAACGAAATTTCCCTTCATAAAAAAGTATTTTCATTAGGAGTAAATACAACAGAATTTATAACACCTGTTACAACGATTGTATCCTGCGTTGCCGTTACTGGCTCTAAAGACCCAAATTGGCAATGCTTCGAGTTATGGCTCTTTGGCTTGTTTTCATTTTTCGGGCTCTTTTCAGGAAGGAAATGTAAAGCAAAAGAATACGCTAAAAACAAATATGTACGAACGAAAGTTCAAGACCAATTTTATATTCCTTCCACCTTGGGTTGCGACGAAAGTTATATGAATGACTCATCCACATTCTTTGGGTTCTAGTTGTAATACGTGCCGATGGCACGGTGTCTTAAAAGTTAATATAGAAGGTTAGGTTAGGTTAGGTTAAAGTGGCAGCCCGATTAAGATTCAGGCTCACTTAGACTATTCAGTCCATTGTGATACCACATTAACTAAAAGTACCTATTACATATGGGCACTTCTAGTTTTAACCGCTGAACCTTCTTGATTATTTTTCTTTGTTGAACCAACCAGATTGTTCCAAAAATATTAGCAGACTGCTTAAGTTAACGTTTTCCAGATCCGCCAGTAATCTGAAGCTATATGCTCCTAAAAGTTGCTTGCGCTTTACACAAAATGCAGGACACTCACACAAGAGGTGTTTAATTGATTTTTTTCCTCCGCATCATGACAGCTCATACAATAGTCATTATACTTCGCGCCAATAGTTTTTGCAAAATCTCCTATCAGGCAGCGACCCGTTATAGCAGATATCAGGAGTGATACCTGACGTCTCGAGAACATTAGCATATCTAGTGTGCGGTTTAAGTTGAAATGGGGCCATATTTGCTTGGTGTCGTTACAACCCTTGCAATTCTCCCATCGAACATTTGCCATCATAACAGCCTTCTCACGCAGCATGAGCTTGCAGGTAGCTAGGGGCATACCAACAAATTCTAGTTCCCCTGGAATATGTAAGGTAGTCCCTAGCCTTGCCAACTCATCCGCTTCGCAGTTCCCCGGAATGTTCCTATGGCCAGGCACCCATATTAGGTGAATATTGTACTGCTCAGCCATCTCATTGAGAGATTTGCGGCAATCGATGGCCGTTTTCGAGTTGAGGAACACAGAGTCCAAGGATTTTATTGCAGGTTGACTGTCTGAGTATATATTAATGCCCACATTTTTTGGAACATTACTTCTCAGCCAATTCGCCACCTCTCTTATTGCTAATATTTCAGCCTGAAAAACACTACAGTGATTAGGTAATCTTTTCGCTATTTGAAGTTCCAGATCATTAGAATATACTCCGAAACCCACTTGTCCATCCAATTTGGAGCCATCAGTGTAGAAATCTATATATTCTTTATTCCCCGGGGTATGTGTGCACCACGCCTCACTGTTGGGGATTAGAGTCTCAAACTTTTTGTCGAAAAGTGGACTCGCCAAAGTGTAATCCACTACGTTAGGCACATCTGACATTATTTTGAGGACAGAACTGTGACCGTAACCATTTTCCGACCACAGCGATAGTTCGCGCAACCGCACAGCCGTTGTTGCAGCTGACTGTTTGGCCAAAATGTCTAAAGGCAATAGATGCATCATGACATTAAGGGAATTTGTTCCTGTCTTGCTGAATGCGCCTGAAATACACAAACACGCCATACGCTGAACTTTATCTAAACCAGTCGGTTTCTGAAGTGCCGGCCACCAGACTACAACACCATATAGCATTATAGGTCTAACCACTGCCGTGTATAGCCAATGCACAATTTTTGGTTTTAGTCCCCACTTTTTTCCTATTACCTTTTTGCACGAGTACAAAGCTACAGTTGCCTTCCTCGCCCTTTCTTCAATATTAAGCTTAAAGTTCAGCTTCCTGTCCAAAATAACGCCAAGGTATTTTGCACAATCACCAAAGGGAATTTCAATACCCCCTAAGGAAATAGGCCTAACCGTGGGAGTTTTGCGATCTTTGCAGTACATGACTAATTCTGTCTTTGCAGGATTTACCCCAAGACCATTGTCTTTCGCCCATTGTTCAGTCATCCGGAGGGCCCTCTGAATAATATCTCTGATTGTGGATGGGAATTTTCCCCTGACTGCCAGAGCTACATCATCTGCGTATGCCACCACTTTTATCCTTTCTTTTTCTAGAGTAACCAGAAGGCTATTTATAGCAACATTCCAAAGAAGAGGTGATAGAACTCCTCCTTGGGGAGTGCCTCTGTTCACATACTTTTGTATGTTTGCTTGTCCTAGTGTGGCTGAAATACGTCTCTTCATTAGCAGTTCGTCTAACAGCCTGAGTATACATGGATCAACATTCAGAGTTTTCAGTCCATTTAATATCGAGCTCGGATGGACATTATTGAACGCCCCTTCGATGTCTAGAAACGCCACGATTGTGTATTCTTTGACAGATAGTGAGCTTTCAATAAAGCTGACTAGTTCATGTAGTGCGGTCTCAGTAGACCTGCCCTTCGAGTATGCATGCTGTCGTTTCGAGAACAAACTTGAATCGATGCTAGTTCTAAGATAAATATCTATCATCCTCTCCAGAGTCTTAAGTAGGAATGAGGATAAACTGATTGGTCGGAAATCCTTCGCCCTCGAGTGAGAGGCTTTTCCCGCTTTAGGTATGAAGACGACTTTTGTTTCCCTCCACTTTCCTGTGATATATGATAAGTTGATACATCCTTTATATATACCGACAACCAGGGGATAATTTTGTCAGTTACAGCTTGTAACTCCGCCGGAGTAATTCCATCAGGTCCAGGGGATTTGAATGGTCCAAAGCTATTTAGCGCCCATCTTATTCTAGTTTCCGATACAATTTCCTCGACAGGAAACGACCGCTGAGCAACTGTGGCACCGCCAGTACATGGTTCAACCGTCTGATTTCCAGGAAAATGTGTGTCCAATAGTACCTCCAGCGTCTCCTCACTGGACGTTGTCCAATTGCCCTCCGATGTTTTAATGAAACCTGGAGCGGAGTTGGTGGATGCTAGAACCTTCCGTAGTCTGGAAGCCTCGGACGTATTCTCAATACTGCTGCAGTAAGCATTCCAAGAGTTATGCTGAGCCTTTCTCAGTTCTCGCTTGTATCCTCTCAGATTCTTCTTGTAAGCGTCCCAGTCCTCAGGGGCTCTGGTGGACTTTGCCTTGTTAAAGAGCTTCCTGCAGGATTTCCTCATATTACTTATTTCCGTAGACCACCATGGTGGTCGATGTTTCCCCCTTGGCTTTCCTCTAGGGCATGCAGCTTTCAGTGAGATGTTGAAGGCCTTAGTAATCCGCTCCACTGCGTGTTCGATATCTTGCACATTTCTCATATTTGTCTCTGTTATTTCCGGTATCATCATATTGAACGATTCCCTATACCTATTCCAGTCAGCTTTCCTAACATTTGGCGGAAATATGATCTTGGTGATATGAACATCAAATTTGAAACTGATGTAGCGATGATCTGAGAAGCTGTGTTCACTTAAAACCTGCCACTCAGATATCATTTCATTCAGTTCTTGCGAGGCCAAGGTGATGTCCAAAACCTCTTGCCTGTTTTTAGTGACAAAGGTTGGGACATCTCCCTTGTTGCAAACTACCAGATTAGTACGCAAAATAAACTCTATTAGCGACTCTCCCCTTGCATTAGTATCACTACTTCCCCATATACTATGATGTGCATTCGCATCGCATCCCATAATGAGTTTCGTCTTTGTTTTCAGTGACTCCTCCACTAAGGTCTTAACGGCATATGGAGGCATCTCCCTGTCATGTCCCATGTAGACCGAAGATACCCAATATTTGCATTTGGCTATTTCTAAACTTGCAACGACAGTGTCTGTATTGCACATTGAAGGAAGCAGAAACAAGTTGAGCTCGTTTTTAGCAATTATACAGGCTCGATTTACATCATTACCAGTATACTGCAATAGTTTGAACCCCGGAGTACTTAATTCACATATTTTGTTTCTATAAACATATGGTTCTTGAATAAGAACTATGTCTATGTCCCCTTTCATCAGCAGAACTTTTAAGGCAGCACATGCAGCCTTACAATGATGAAGATTTATCTGGATGATCCGTAGGACCATCGAGATTTTCAACAACCGTCACATCAGCCGTTTCAATCGAGTCATCAAGAATGTCCTCTTCAGAGATATCGGTGACTCTCGCAATAACCATAGGTTCAGGCAGATAGCTTTATATAGATCGAATGAGATCACTCCGTCGATGAGGACAAGAAGTCAAGACCGGTTTATGTTGACCGATATGAACCAGTTTTTGCATGGTTGTTAGAAGGCATATATTGACATCACATACCAAATTTAAAACGGATCGGATGAAATTTGTCCTCCGGAAGTCAAATCTGAGGATCGGTTTATATCGCCAATACGCCCGATAGATTCGATATCAATCACGAATGCTCTATTGAAAGTATTGAAAGTTTTAGCATATATATCTACCTTACCACAGAACAATGCCTGCACTTAGAGTGTCTTTAAATAATCTAACTAATAGAGTAAAAGTTCTAAACGACTATCAACACTTAATTTGTTTGACACCGACCTAGAAGGAAGAATTCCAAATTCAGAATTAACCGATAAATATCGAAAAACATTTTTCTGGACAATAAAAGCTTAAAAATCCAGCACAAATTCGTTTTGTGTGTAACTTAGTTTTATTTCAGCTTTTGTTTACAGAATGTACTCTTGTGCTTTATGAATTTTTAATTCATTTGCATCCCATAGCTCTTTATTACTTCTTTGGCTCTTTCGATTAGCTGTTTTTTATGAATTTGGCTCTTTGTCAAAAAAAGTTAGCGCCAACGCTGATTGTATATAATGGCAACAATTTTAGCGTCAAAGTTTCGTAAAATCGACAGAGAACAGAACTGAGCTGCATGATTTAGAGACATTTATTTTACCTTTTCTCATGACTGCTACATACTTATGAAGTTTGGTTCTCTTGGATTTTCGTACTCTCTGATATTACACTATACACAAACCACAATTTCTAACGTAGGGTGTTCACAAATATATATGATGACGATTACATTTTTATCAAATTTTAAACATTAGTATTTAATAACATATAAGTATATTATATATGTTATCTTTCTTTTTATTATTTTTATCTTCTATCAAATATAACCAATGTAATTATCATATCACTCATATACTTTCGTTAGGGCTGTGACCCGAGATAAATCCCGGGATTTCGGGACGGGAATAATCCCGAACCCAGGGATTTTTCGGGATCCAGAAAAAATAATTCTAATTTGTTAAATGTGTGGCGTTTTAGTATTATGTATTAATAAATTGGTGTCTTCATTCAGTGCAAACGGCCCTTAGATTAATAAACATTTATGGTACACCTTGAGTAAGAATTTATTATACATGAGGTATATTATAAAAAGCACAATTTCATCAAAAATCTATGTAAACGATAAGGTTCTCCTTTGAACAATGAGTTAATGTAAAATGGAATTCGTGCCACATAAAATAAAAAGCAATGATAAATGGTCCGTCGACAATATGACAAGATCGCGTTTATCTAGTAAAATTTGGATGCTTTGATATTTTTAAGAAGATACTTAAAACGAAGAAAAACAAAAGGATTAACGCAAGTGTACGAAACTATAACTAATCTAATCATAATCCTAAAAATCTTTTGCTGAGTAAGATAGCGATATGAAATTGAATTTTAATTTATGTTTTCATAATTTTTTCTTTTCTTCCTTTTGTTGAGTTTGCCTAATTGTTCGTTAATTATGATAGCAATTTGAAATTGCTTTTTAATTTACCCTTATGTTCGTTTGCTGTAGATAGGTTTAATCAATTTTTGTCCCTGTAGATTCTTATTACTTAAAATATTTAAAGAATCCCGAAAATTTCGGGATCTCGAAAAAATCCCTGAAAATCTAGATTCTAGATTTTGAAATCCTGAATCCCGGGATTTATAAAAATCCATCCCGAATGACAGCCCTAGTAGCTTCTCTCACCGTTGGGGAGATCATGCGATCCGTTTTAAATTTGGTATGTGATGTCAATATATGCTTTATACTGATCTCGCAAAAATCGATTCATATCGGTCCATTCTTATATATAACCCCCATATAAAGCGATCCCCAGATTTGATTTCCCTAGCTTCCTCTAATAACCATGCAAAAATTGGTCCATATCGGTCCACAATTACATATAGCCCCCATATAGACTGGTACTCAGATTTTATTTCTTGAACCTCCTGAAAAAGCAAATTTCATCCGACCCAGTTCTAATTTCCTATTGTTCGATATCGGTTCATAATTAGCCTCCACATAAATGGGCTTCTGGAACCTCATGGGGGAAAAATGTTCATCCGATCCGGTTCTTTTATTACCGTGCAAAAATTGTCATATCAGTTCATAAACCGATCAAGACCTGAATTGGCTTATGTGGATATTTAATCCGTCCTTTGTGTTACCTCTACCCAGGTAATTCGATTGGATGGCTGTCTTCGGTAGAACTTTCTATGCAATCCATGGTGGCGAGTACATAAGATTAGGCCTGGCCGAACTTACGAATATCTTTTGTGATTCTAAGATTTGACTTTGAGATTAATGTAAATGAAATTAATATACATAAATTCTGTGTTCTGAAATATATTTTGGAT
Source organism: Haematobia irritans (assembly GCF_050003625.1). NCBI lineage: Eukaryota > Metazoa > Arthropoda > Insecta > Diptera > Muscidae > Haematobia > Haematobia irritans. Next base: position 111,686,257 of record NC_134398.1, on the reverse strand, counting down.
TATCTTTGTTTTTAAGTAAATATTTTTTCAGTGTGAACATAGCATTTTGTTGACCATCCATCCAGCAAACGATCATCATCTGAAATCGTATGTACAAATGTGTAAATAATTGAACTTTCTTTGTGTCTTCTTGGTTTCTGCTTTTGATTTTAATTTTGGGGTTATGTATTTGGAAAGAATGGCAACTGTGATATGGCCCTACCTAGACATTTTTACATATTTTTCTCCATTTCATTTTTTTTTCTTCTCTTTTCCGATTTCCAAAAATTCTTAGGATATATTGCGTGAGAAGCAACAACATATTGAACAGCTGATGATAGAACGTGATTTGGATCGTGAGGATTCACAGAATCAAGCTTTGCAGTACCAGAAGAATATCAATGAGGTAAATATATTCAGTGATATAACATATCCACCTCCAGTGTCGTCCCTCCTGAAGACACCAAGACGTCCATTCGGTGTTCTGACATCAAGACAACAAAAGCTGCCGCCCTTGACGCCGCCGCCCATAACGAAACAAACAACGCTGATAGAACGTTTGCCTACTTCATCACGTTCGCTAACTCAATCACCGGTGGCAACGAAAAAGAAAGTTTGGTTTTGCGACAAGGAACGAATGTACTTCCCTAGAAGTTTCTCCAGCAAACCAATATATTAAGGCTCTATGTATTTGTCACGTCATATTTGTGTTTTTGATTTTGTATTGCGTTTCACTGCAATGGGACATTAATTTGGAGTGGTATGGTTTTCAAGACCATAGAATTTGCAAACAGAGGAAGTTAAAACCAGACCACCCTACAAGTTCAATCGCACTCACTCAAACACTTCATTTCACATGCACACACACATGTATACATATGCAAAATCCCATAACTGGAGGATTGTATCTACTTTATTATGAGACGAATGAAATGTTGCAAGAGAACCGATAGATTGATATCATCTATCATTCTCCAGGCGTCTCTTCTAATTTATCTATGACACGTTAACACTTAATGTTCCATTTTATTTTATTTATATCATGTTAATTGCAAATAGTGTTCTTTTAGATGTTTATCATTTTAAAATCTGGTTGGTCGTTGCTAATTGCATTTATAAACAATAACAAAATTGAGTATAACTCGTACTTCTCAATAACATAGCAAATAGATAGATTTTTTGTTGATAAATATGCCCATCCCATTCAACCCTAGTACAGTTTGGGAAACATTTAACTCAGAAAGATAAATATGACAGCTAAATATCTATCCACTTATCATATTAAATTCTCAAATGGCCAATAGAACCAATAACATAGATAGAAAGGTATCTCAATGGATCACGAAACAAATTGAAAGTAGAATTATATTGAAATATGAATATTCATATTTTTTGTTGATAAATTAAAAAATTAGTTCTTTGCTCCGAATCGAGATTTTATACACAGCTTTTCTTATTAATGTAATTTTTTAAAAGACTATATAACAGTACACTAAAAAAAGTGAACTCTCTATTTCACTAAAGCGAATTTAACTTTATTTTAGTTCATGGAATTATTATGTTTGGAGAAAGTTTCCTTTACTCTAATAATTTTTTGTGTACGTTAGTTAAATTAACTAAAACCGAGGAAAAAATATACTCAAATGAAGCATAAAGATAAACTAAATTCGTGTCGTCCACAAACTAGTTCAGAATTTCTTTAAATTTGTAAATTTTACCAAAACTGCGTCCATCATGAAATTGGTATATCACAAAAGACATTCTTGCAATTTTGAACTTCAAGTTTTTCCTTCAAACTACAAAATTTTCTTTAACAAGTGAATAAACTTTGTTATGTCTAATAAATTTTCTTGAACTTGTCGAAAAATATTTACGTCTTTTTATGACATCGCACTACGGGCAGAAATTGAAAATTTGCGGCAAAAATTATTTACAATTGAATATTGATATTTCTTATCAAAATCAAATGTTACCAACAAAAAGGGAGTCAATCCCCTTATTCCAGGAGCGTTACTATAGAGGGGTCGAAATTGTAATTCCACTTGGAATACTATAGAATATACTCATATATGGAATTTAATTTATATTTGCTTATTTTCCTTATTAAGAAATTACATTTTCCCCAGAACTTGATATAAATAGTATAAACCAGTCATTTTATTAAATTTATGTTGTTAATTAAGACTAAACAAATATTAACCACCAAAATCACTTACTTCGGTATATATATATATATATATATATATATATATATATATATATATATATATATATATATATATATATATATATATATATATATATATATATATATATATATATATATATATATATATATATATATATATATATATATATATACCTGCAAAAAATCATCGAAATTGGTTCAGATTTTGATATAACTCCCATATATATGTATCGCCCAATTTTGCCCATAGGACCCTTATTGTGGTTATCTTGTGGCTTTCACACTTCCTTTTAATATAATTATTTGTGTTTTAATTCATTTGCTTAATTCTTCGTCTATTTTATGTGGTATTTAACCTTTCCAGGAAGTAAATATAGCATTTTTATGTATTTTTTTTAACAGCCAAAATGAGAATAATTCGCTATTTTTATCTTCACTATTTCTAGAAAAATTACATTTATTTTATTATGGGCAGACAAACTTTACAGCACGTAAAAGTATACTTCCTCACGAACAATAATAAGCAAAGATTTTGATTAACAATCGTTAACAAATCTAGTTCTATTCCTCGCAAATATACGTACCCAGCAAAAACTCTCATTACCCGGTAATCTTGTAGGTAAGCCTATTTAAAAATTAATAACCACTTATTAATTGGCATCGCTTCGGATTACATTTACATACGCATGTCCTAGGTGGAAAGTACTTCACCTCTGGCATACCTTCGGTCATGAAATAAATAGTGTATAAAGAGCATATGATCACCTAATATGTAATCAGTTGTTCGTAGTTTGTAAAAGAACTACTTATTTCTTCAGGTAACCAAATCTCGAAAATAAATACTTCTGTCACCGATTCTAATGGATCAATGATGTAAGATGGACACTACTTGAATAGGAACTTAAAAAGTAAATTAAATTAAACGAACATTGTATACACATACGTACATACAAGGATAGTTTTTGAATAGTATAGAACGTAGTTCTCTACGCTGAAAAAAGCTTTTCCGGTTCCAAGGATTTTGTATTTACACTAATTAATTTGGTATTGATTACGAGCCAAAGAAACGGAGAATTGAAGAGATACTAGGAGACGAATTTGGATCTTTCGGATTTTTTTTTCAGCACAATTATTTTTCATGTAATTATACCCATTTCTAAGTCGAATGAACTGTAAGTTTATCCACTCTTGGACCAGGCAAATAACGTTATGCGTATTCTATGCTAAGCAAAACTCGAAAAAAACTTTGGTCTCACAATATTTTCCTTCAGTATATGTTAAACCTTATGAAAATAATAAAAAGAATACAATGCATAATGCCGTTTATAACGAATCCATTAGGAGAGATATAAATTTGGATGTACATATAACTCAGAATGAATTGCTAATTAATTCCATTATTAAACTAGAAAACTTACTGAAACAACTAGTGAGTTAAATTCGTGATTACTACCTACATTCATTTAAATCACCATTATTATGAAATGCATGGAAAATCTTCAGAATCAACGTTAGATTAATTTTTTTTTTTTAATTTTTTAAGTAAATGCTCAATTCTGTTGATGTTTATAGTTAATTATGCCATGATTTATTCCATTTTATTAAGCCATTATCGGTCAACTGCATTACATTTGGAGAATAATCATCACAAATTACTGAGAAGTATTTATTATTGTCATTATAAGTTAGTCATTATAATTCATCGCAATGTAATGCAACGTGTAATGAGAGTTTTACTGCTGGTAATGCAAATTGTAATGAGTTGTAGTTACCTAGTTTTTGCTGGGTATGTACAAAACATTTCACAAATAAACAGCACTATTGAAACCACAAAATCAAGTTCAAAAACAAAAATATTTTTAAAGTGTTTACAACATTTCGACCTACTTATCCTCCTCTTAGAATCCACATTTAAAAGTTTTCTTTATTCGCTTTTATTGCAAAAAAAAATTAAGCACGAAATTGTTTAATTTTTGCTTTCCTTGAGTACGCGCAACTTGAATAAATTTTGGTAAACATTGGAATGCAGGGAGTATGTAAGGGTATTTGTTTTGTGTATTAAATGTCTCGAAAATGACGCCGAATGTACCTTTCTGTGCTTTGGAGTGGATGGGATTTCTTCTTACAAATGTTTATTGTACACGATGTTTAATTTTATTAAAAATATTGTTTGTTTTTTGTTACTTAAATATTTTTATTGCGCTAACACACAAATCAACAAATCCTAATTGCATGTAACCTTTTTTTGAATTGAAAACTTTTCATCATGTTTAGTCATTAGCTCTTTTTTCGTTTCATTTGGAGTTTACAAGGGCCTATCTATAAGCTATTTCTGTTTATAGTTTAGTACACTGAAGTTATATCTGTAGAAATAACTATGAGTTTAGAATATTTGATGAAGAATTTTGAGAAAGGAAACGTCTAAATCGCTGCATAAGACCTATCGATGTCTACATTCCAAAGTGCGCTAAGTCTAAAAAGTGAATTTTACAGGAAACAAGAAAAAAGTTTTGTTTTTTTTTCAAATTTCTCAAAACCCGTACTACTGTGGTACAGGGTATAAGCTTGTGGTACAGGATATAATAAGTTTGTGCATTTGTATTATGTAACGCCAAGAAGGAAAAGTCTGAGACCCATCGTTTAGTATACCGATCGTCTTAGAATTAAAAAAAAATAAAAAAAACTGAGTCGATATAGCGATGTCTGTCCCTCCGTCTGTCTGTATATGTAATTTTGTGTGCAAAGTACAGCTCACAGTTTAAGTCTGATCGTCCCCAAATTTGGCACAGAGGTTTACATTGGCTCAAAGACAATCGCTATTGATTTTGACAAAATTTAGATATAGCTGCCATATATATTTATCACCGATCTGGTCATAATTGACGTATTTATAAACGTATTTTCTCAAAATTTCTGGCAGCCAAATATTTTGGGGCTTTCGTACGATATGCAAAATATCAGCCAAATCGGTTCAGATTTAGATATAGCTCCCATATATATATTTCGCCCGATTTACACCCATATTATCACGGAGGCAAAAATTATTCTCCCATTTACGTTTTTTGTTGAGATAGCAGGATTATTATTCTAACTATGCATGTCAAATTTGGTCAATATCGGTTCATATTGAAATGAAGCTCCCATATATATGTACGCCAGAGTAGGGGAAATATGGTAGAATGTTTCATATTTTAGACCCATTTTCAATGGGAGTTTCCTCCAATTGACTCGATAGTTTCCACAGAGAATACATTTAATATGCCATTTAAGTATGTCATCTTAATCTAATATGGCCAAAATACCCATATTTTACACAAAATTCTGTGATGATTTCCCCATATCGTAGTCATATTCTACACACTGTAATGCCAAACTTTCCACAGAATGTTGGAATTTTAAATAAAGCTCCGACTTGTGGAAATATCGCCCGAATTGTCCAAATAATATATCACAACCCACAATTGACCACATATCTTGGCGTGATTGAACCAATATCCTTGTAAAATCGCCACTGCCAAGGCCGTATTCAGGGGGGGGAGGGGGGTGGATGAGGGGGATCAAACCCACCCCCCGAAATGAATGAATATTTTTATATAAATAAATATATATTTTTAGCTGCATAGAAAAATCTTATCGAAGATGTTGAAGAAAAGCTGGAGGTTTTATTTTGAAAAACGCTTACCTATAAAAGCGTTTTTCAAAAGAATACTAGTTGAAAAGCCCGTCAAACGACAGTCGAAAAAAAACAAATTGTTTTTCTTCTCGCACCACAAATTTCATTTTTGGAAAATGTATTTCTGCTTTTTATGTGTGTTTGTTGTTCTTTTTGTGAACATGACTCGCTTTGTTTGGCCATAGCAACAACAACGAAACAGCCAAACACCCATGTGTAAATGAAATGGCGCAAAACCTGCGAAAAGAACCTGCCTTGGAGAGTGCAATAAAGAGATATTTCCAAACGTGCATATTCTTTTAACAATTTTGGTCACTTTGCCAGTTACTCAGGGATGGAAAATACAATTTTTAAGAAAGTACAAAAAAGGTATTTTTTTGAGCGGAAAGGTACTTTTTGCTAAATTTCAACAAAAATTTCACTGGAAGATTATTGTCAAGAGACTAAATTTTAAAGAAAATAAAATTTTGACAAAATTTTCTATATAAATAAAATTTTGAAAAAATTGTCTATAGAAATAAAATTTTGCAAAAAAAATTCTGTAGAAAAAAAATGTTGCAAAATTTTTTCTATAGAAATAAAATTTTGCAAAAATTTCCTATAGAAATTAAATTTTTACAAAATTTTCAATTGAAATAAAATTTTGACAAAATTTTCTATAAAAATAAAATTTTGCAAAAATTCTATATAGAAATACAATTTTGACAACATTTTCTACCGAAATAAAAAATCGACAGTATAGAATCGCATACTTTTTTCGACTAAAACATTCTTGAGGTTCAATAAAATCCTGTTTTTGACTATGTCTTTTACAAAACCAAGATTTTCTTCCCACATGAACATGTCTGGTTTGCCATATTTGTAAAAGACTATTAGCAAATAAGGTTGATAAAGACTTTCTCAAAATATTAAAATATTTTGTCAAAGCTATTGTACCATAAATCTGATATCGACTCAAAAATGTCTACACAAAAGGTACTGAATCATTGGCGGGGGTACTACGGTACTGACCGGGGTGAAAAAGTATTGATAAAAGTACTATAGTACTGCATTTTCGATCCCTGCAGTTACTACGTGCTCATCCGAACGTTCATTTTCAACAATGAAGAGATTAAAGACGTATCTTAGAAATTCGACTAGCGAGAGTAGACTCAATGGATTGGCATTAATGTCGCCGAATAAATGTGCCGACTGAAGAAGTCATTGTTTTATTTGCTGCCCAAAAAGCCCGTCGGCTCAATTTAATATTATAAAACAAGTATATACAGCACTAAGTTCGGCCGGGCCGAATCTTAAATACCCACCACCATGAACCAAATATTAGGGTTTCCTTTGAAATTTCAGGAGGGCTTGAGGACACTTCCCGAAGATAAATTTAAAGATTTAACCTATGAGGACTATATCAGATTCTGGATTTATAAAAACCATTTTTGTTTGAGTTTTAGAGGAATCTCTTGTAAGTGTGCAAGAAAATTATAAAATAACGTCTTGATTTGAAATCTTAAATCTGTAGAAGTAAAATCTGGAAATTTTACATTGAGTTTCAAGCAATTTTCATGATCAGTGTGCCTTCTACACCCTCAAGAAGTGAAGTCAGTCTATATGGAGGCATTACCAAATGGACCAATAAAAACTTAATCCGATACACGTTTTTGTGAGCCTAAAATACCAGAATATTTACAATTTCAGGCAAATCAGATAAAAACTACGGTTTCTAGAAACCCAAAGAGTTAAATCGGGAGATCGTTCTTATACTAAAATATGGACCGATACTCACCGTTTTCAGCACACCTCTTTATGACCCGAAAATACCTCTAGATTTCCAATTTCAGACAAATTGGATAAAAACTACGGTTTCTATAAGCCCAAGACCCCAAATCGGGAGGTCGTTTTATATGGGGACCATACCAAAACATGGACCGATACTCACAATTTTTGGCACACGTATTTGTGGTCCTACAATACCTCTAGATTTCCAATTTCAGGTAAATTGAATAAAAACTGCGGTTTCTATAAGCCCAAGAAGTAAAATCGGGAGATCGGTCTATATGGGGGCTATACCAAAATATGGACCGATACTCACCATTTTCGGCACGCCTCTTTATGGTCCTAAAATACCTCTAGATTTCCAATTTCAGACAAATTGGATAAAAACTAAGGTTTCTATAAGCCCAAGACCCCAAATCGGGAAGTCGTTTTATATGGGGACCATACCAAAACATGGACAGATACTCACAATTTTTGGCACACGTATTTGTGGTTCTACAATACCTCTAGATTTCCACTTTCAGGTAAATTGAATAAAAACTGCGGTTTCTACAAGCTCAAGAAGTAAAATCGGGAGATCGGTCTATATGGGGGCTATACCAAAACATGGACCGATACTCACCATTTTCGGCACGCCTCTTTATGGTCCTAAAATACCTCTAGATTTCCAATTTCAGACAAATTGGATAAAAACTGCGGTTTCTATAAGCCCAAGACCCCAAATCGGGAGATCGGTCTATATGGGGGCTATACCAAAATATGGACCGATACTCACAATTTTTGGCACACGTATTTGTGGTCCTACAATACCTCTAGGTTTCCAATTTCAGGTAAATTGAATAAAAACTGCGGTTTCTACAAGCTCAAGAAGTAAAATCGGGAGATAGGTCTATATGGGGGCTATACCAAAACATGGACCGATACTCACCATTTTTGGCACACCTCTTTATGGTCATAAAATACCTCTAGATTTCAAATTTCAGGCAAATTGGGTAAAAACTACGGTTTCTATAAGCCCAAGACCCCAAATCGGGAGGTCGGTTTATATGGGGACTATATCAAAACCTGGACCGATATAGCCCATCTTCGAACTTGACCTGCCTGCAGACAAAAATGTGCAAAAATTCAGCACGATTGCTTCATTATTGAAGACTGTAGCGTGATTACAACAGACAGACAGACGGACAGACGGACATCGTTATATCGTCTTAGAATTTCTCCCTGATCAAGAATATATATACTTTATATAGTCGGAAATCGATATTTCGATGTGTTACAAACGGAATGACAAACTTATTATACCCCCGTCACCATTCTAGGGTGGTGGGTATAACAAGTAAGGAAAGTCTAAAGTCGGGCGGGGCCGACTATATTATACCCTGCACCACTTTGTAGATCTAAATTTTCGATACCATATCACATCCGTCAAATGTGTTGGGGGCTATATATAAAGGTTTGTCCCAAATACATACATTTAAATATCACTCGATCTGGACAGAATTTGATAGACTTCAACAAAATCTATAGACTCAAAATTTAAGTCGGCTGATGCACTAGGGTGGAACACAATGTTAGTAAAAAAATATGGGAAACGTTTAAATCTGAAGCAATTTTAAGGAAACTTCGAAAAAGTTTATTTATGATTTATCGCTCGATATATATGTATTAGAAGTTTAGGAAAATTAGAGTCATTTTTACAATTTTTCGACTAAGCTGTGGCGATTTTACAAGGAAAATGTCCATTTTTGTCGAAATCAGAAAAACATATATATGGGAGTTATATCTAAATCTGAACCGATTTCTACCAAATTTGGCACGCATAGCTACAATGCTAATTGTACTCCCTGTGCAAAATTTCAACTAAATCGGAGCAAAAAATTGGCCTCTGTGGTCATATGAGTGTAAATCGGGCGAACGATATATATGGGAGATATATCTAAATCTGAACCGATTTCAATAAAATTTGGCACACTAGACTACACTGCTAATTGAACTCGTAGTACAAAATTTCAACCAAATTGGGGTAAAACTCTGGCTTCTGGGACCGTACTAGTCCATATCGGGCGAAAGATATATATGGGAGCTATATCTAAATCTAAACCGATTTCTTCCAAAATCAATAGGTATCTATTCTGAGCCAAAACACATACTTGTTCCAAATTTGAAGTCGATTGGACTAAAACTGCGACCTAGACTTTGATTACAAAAATGTGTTCACGGACAGACGGACATGGTTATATCGACTCAGGAGCCCACCCTGAGCATTTTTGCCAAAGACACCATGTGTCTATCTCGTCTCCTTCTGGGTGTTGCAAACATATGCACTAACTTATAATACCCTGTTCCACAGTGTGGCGCAGGGTATAAATATTGTATACATACCTATGCATAAATAAAATTGTCTACACATGAGATTATATGAATATTTTTTTTTTTAGTTGAACCAAACTAAACTAAAACTAAAACTAACTAAAAATTACTTAGACCACTTTAGACCGAACAAACCTTTTTGCCATTTTTGGGTTGGACATTTTTTAAAACTTTAGTTAAAGGCTAAGTACAATATTAACCATAACTTTTGATAGAAATGTCCAATAAATTCGAACTTTTGACAGGATGCAATTCACATCAATCCGAATAAAAAGCAGCGAACTCCATCAAAACATGCTAGTCGACTTAGGGCACTCTGGAATGAGAGCATCGATATTAAAAAGTTTGTTTTTGATATTTACCAATATCGGAACAATAAATATCATATATTTTGAATGATACAGTCTTACTTTGTGACAGATGTTTTCTTGTCATAGTAACACATTCAAGTTATTATACATTCCACTCCCACGAAAAGTTCATGGGAAATATGAAACTTCGAAATGTGAAATAACAATCTCTTCGAATTAAATAAAAGAAAAAACTCCTTAAACAGTATGTTCACCATGACAGGATTAGTTGAGAAATAGTTTATTAAAAATATGGCATTAATAAAAATGTCTTAAGCCCCAAACAATAGTCAAAATGGGCTCATATTATTAACATTAGTAAAAGCTTTGTTGAATTTGTTTTCTTTTTTATTCATACGGTCTATAATATAGAAATTTAGCTAATTAAATAAATTAATTCGTTAACTAAAATTTTATTTTAGTTTTGTTTATAATTGTGCTAAACCATTTCACATAGGGCCTGTTCCAAACCGAAACTTTTTACTATAGTGAAATACCAATTTACTATGATGAGAAAAAAATGCTAGTTTGATGTACCCATTCCTTTAGCAAATAAAACTGATTTTTATTTATTTTGAGATAATCAAAATATGCCAAGCCGTGTGATGTAGTAAATGTCAAAAAATTTCAACAAATGTCAAATTTCTTACTAGCCTCCTGGCCTTTTGAAATTATACTCACCTCGATTTACATCAAATTTTTACCAATGATAGTAAAAAGTTTCGGTTTCGAACAGGCCCATAGCTTTAAATATTTAACGAATGTATTTAGCAGTCGTTTAACGGTTGCTCGATAAACGGAAAAAATTATATCCAAAGAGTACCATGTAAACGTTTCGACCTCTTTGTTTTTTGGTGGGGATTTCTCTATTTTTATTTGTTTTTTCCAATAACAAAATCTTCTCACCTGGTTGGTATCTGTCAATTCATTTAACAAAGTGTTCGTATATTTTTTCCATTGACAAATAAATAAATAAAAACACAAGTATAAAACAAATTATCCAATGTCATCTCAAAACTAAAAACAATTAAAACAAAAGTAAAAACACTAACACTAATTATAATTATAATGGTAACTAAAACTACTGTTTGTTTGTTTGTTTGTTTTGTGCTATGTTCATCTGAATAAATGAAACGGACAGTACGAGGGCAGTTCGGAAACTTCTTAGCCTAGCACATAAAGCGCGGTATAAACAGAAAAAAGTTAAGTGTTTTGGAAACTTCCATCTCTGTTATGAACACATTTAAATTTTGTTTCGATCTGGCAACTCCTTCATATAGAAACAGCAAAGATAATTGAGTATAACAAGATTGAGCATTGTGCTCTTATCAAGAGAATACAAATGTCAAGGTGTAGAGGGCTATGAGAAAAAATTGTTTTATTTGTCAATTATTTCCAAAGCAGCCCAAGAATAAATTTAAACGGCAATATTCACATAAAACCATAATGAATATTTGCTTTAAAATACACATACGTTTTATTTTAATTTTCTACAATCGTTTTGGTACTGCTTTTGTGGGTTTTTATTCAGAAATTTATGAAAAACACCAATGTTATGATATTTTCCGACGCAAACGGCAGTACATTTGAGAGACACGTCGACGCAAACTTTATGATATTTTGTTGGCAGAGTCCTCTGATGCTTCACTTTTGCTATGACAAGACTGCATCTTCTTCTCAATTATCTTTGGAAACAGGTTTTCAAAAAAGACTTATCCGCAATTTTTTACATTGGAAAAATTAGAAATGCGTACTGTCATTAAATATTTACATAAAAAAGGTTTATGGGGACAAGAAATTCACAATGATATGGTGAATGTGTTAGGTGAAAGTGATCCTTCATATGCAACAGTAAGGAATTGGGTTGCTGAATTTAAACGTTGTCGTACAAGCATTGAAGATGAACCACGTAGTGGACGTCCAAAAACAGCAACAACAACAGAAATTGTAGTCAAAGTGCATGATATGGTATTAAATGATCGACGAATAAAAGTGCGTGAAATTGCTAATATCATGGGCATCTCAAATGATCGAGTCCATTTAATTTTGCATGAAGAACTACAGATGAAAAAGCTTTCTGCAAGATGGGTGCCGCATTTGTTAACAGTCGATCAAAAACGCATACGAATGAACATTTCTCAAGCTTGTTTGGATCGTTTTAAGCGAAATAAAATGGATTTTAAGCGTCGTTTCATAACTGTTGATGAGACATGGATCCACCACTATACTCCAGAGACAACAGAACAATCCAAACAGTGGACTGAAGCTGGAGGAAGTGCCTCAAAGAAGGCAAAAACAATTCAATCGGCTGGTAAGATTAGGGCAACGGTTTTTTGGGACTTCAAAGGTATTTTATTGATTGACTATCTGCAAAAGCGTAAAGCAATAAATTCAGAGTACTGTTGCAACCTTTTGGATCAATTAATTGTACAAATTCGAGAAAAACGTCCTGGCTTACAACACAAAAAAATAATTTTTCATCAAGACAACGCACCAGCGCACAAGAGTGTTTTAGCAATTGCTAAAATCAACGAATTAAAGTACGAGTTGCTTGACCACCCACCTTATTCTTCTGATTTAGCTCCCAGTGACTTTTACTTGTTCCCAAATCTAAAAAAATTCCTTGCTGGCAAGCGTTTTACCTCAAATGAAGATGCAATTACAGTTGTAAACTACTATTTTGAAGACCTTGAGTAAAACTATTTTAATCAAGGGATAGAATTGCTAGAAAAGCGTTGGACTAAGTGTATTGAAGTTTCAGGAGATTATATTGAAAAATAAAAATATTTTTGAAAAACTAACTATTCTCTTTCATTGATAGGCTAAGAAGTTTCCGAACCGCCCTCGTACATAGAAATAACTATTTTAGTTATTTTGAAGTCCCATCTCTGCGTGTATTGTATTGCTAGAATGTTAACGAAATGATTTGACATAACTATAAATATTTATTTAATATGTTTCTGTTTATTATATTTTAATATATTTCTTGTCATTTCATCAAATTAGAAATATCTAAAGTATAATCCATACAGACAGAGGAAAAATACAGAATGATAAGTTCACGGCAAGCTTTGCTGTAGAACATTATCCACAAATAAACATGACTTCAAACAAATATTCTTACCTTTTAAAAGTACAAATCAAAGCCACAAAAAATTGAAAAAAAAACGAAAATATTATGGTCATTATCGAAAAAGCCTTCGAGAATTTATGATCCCTCAATTAAGTTATCTGTTTACTTTCTAAATGTACATAGAAAATAGTTTTGTTAAAATGAGCATGGTAAAATTTTAATAAGATTTCCCTCGAGCTCGAAGGAATGAGTTATGGTCTTACTATTGAATATAAAAGTTTAAAATTTGCATTTTCACACACCCAAAGAAAAAGTACTTTCCTCAGGAACGAAATTTTAGACAGAAGAAATTCCCCCTTCTTATAAAGCATTTTCTTTTAGACCAAACATACCAATATTTATGGTGTGCAATTCACCGATTGTCTCTAATTCTTTTTATTTGCCTTTAAAGATTCTTTCGTTCCTCAGAAAAGAAAACTCTTCTTTCTGTGAATTTTCCAAAATTATTAAATGCCGATGAAAAATAATATGAATTCAAATCCAAGCAGTTTCTGACACTTACAACTTATTTACTTGCCGAAATTGCTTTATTTATTTGCTAACGAAATAACAAGCAGATTCCAAAACGGAAAAATACTGCGATAAAAATATATGAAATTTCAAATGACAGGAAGATGTATTTCTCATAATGGATAACACTTGAATTTTACATTTTAATATATCTCTATGTAATGTTATACACATATTTTTGGTTATGTAATTTTAAATTATATATATGTTGTTTATATTCACTTCTTCATTTTTGCATTTTTACATATTGAAAATGTATGTGTATTATTTTTATCTAGAAAGTTTAAATATTAATAACAAATAAAATTTTCTTTTCTCGTTTTGAATTTACATTGAAACAACTAGGGTATTTAATTATTACAAAAAAAATAATAATAATATATACTGCAATTAGCTTTATTGGATTTGTGTGTTATCTCTGCGTAAACTGAGTTCGCATCTGTAGAGATATCAATGTAAGGATTTCACACTTTCCTCAAACTCATCACATTCTGTTGCTTTACTCGATTTTTATTTTTTCTCTCTTCAATAGAGGTAAATGCGAAAATACATAAAATTTTTTGAGTGAGAACATCTATATGAAAAAAGCTTAAACATAACAGGCGTTTAAATCAGAATTTGTTAAATGTAATATAAATAGTTATTTAATAAAAACATTGCGGTGTAGTGGGAACACATTCTACTGTTTATCGAAATCTTCTTTGGTATACCCACTGCAATACCGTTTGCTTAAGAATAATCGCTCGGGTTTAGTTTATTTCTCGTAAAATAAATCTGTTGCCATACTTACAATTGCGCTCTCGGTATTGTTGTTGAAAAGTACTTTTGAATACTGAAACGGGCTTCAAGATGGCCAAATATTTTTGGCGTGTCATTTACATTTATTTTGTAAGCCGCAATGACATATGGTATACCATTGACCCCTATCTTACAATTAGACAGCAGTTATTGATAAGAGAGAAGTTGTATATGTGGGTTTAACAACCATCTTGTTTAACCTATCTTACTGTCATCATAATAAATATACCCCTACCATAGAACCAAAGCAGATTTAGTAAAGTAGTTTTACTGTCTGTTCGTGGAATTTTCGTTCTCCTCGAGACGAACGATTCGTCAAAAATCCCATATTGATATCTCGAAAACCAGAGTCTGTGAAATCCTAATTGTTTCGGTGTTCGATAGTAAATCATAAATAATGAGTTCATGGCAAATTTCAGGATTTTCTAGCAAATGTATCTAAAGTTATTTTAGTTTCAATCTAGACGAACGATTCGTCTCGAGTCGTGTTTCCTGAACAGGCAGTTAGTATTACAAAAACAAAAATGTCAGTCGCCGTTTTGAAACTTTGATTAACTGACAATTGATTTAAATGTGATTTAAATGCTTCGAAATATGAGGAAATGTATTACGGTTCGCAAGAACAACACAAGGGAACAAAGTTGAACTTTTTTTGTGTTGATTGGAAATTTATAGCAAATTTTTACTAATTTGAGGTCGATCAGCTTCGAGATATACCAATATTCTCTTTAATCCGTGCTTACATTGTTTTTCAATTTTCCAAGTACTTTTAGAGATATCGTCGAAGTTTAGAAAAAATATTAAATTTTTAACATTACTTTAAAAAATAAATATGGGACAAAAATTTTTTGGAATAGAAACAGTTATCTAAATATATTTCGAATCAAATTAGCTTTATTTCATTACAATCGGTTCACAAGCCTAAGCTAATGGTCAATGACAATGCTGCCACAAATCTAGTATTGCCACGGTTCACTATTCTTTGCATTTAATGCCGACGGTTTTTAAAAAGGTCCATTAATTAGTAGAACTAAGGCTATTCTTGAAAATATAATTAAGACGCAAATTGATTTTACATCATGATGTAACCTGTGTTTTTACTAAAATTGTTTTTAAGTTAGATTGAGAATCTTTCAAAAAATACTCTATACAAATGCTTATATCCCACTGTACCTACTCAGCTTATATTTACCCAAGATTATACATTGTGTGTGCTATAGGTGTAATTGTCATTGTAATTACCATTGGTCGTTGTAATTGTCATTGGAACATAATCTAATTATGATGAATTGCGAAACTACATTTCTTATTCTCTTTTTTCTTGCCACCTTTCATTTTCATTTCATTTTCTTTTATCACATTTCTTTAGAAATTACTTAGCGATGCCGATCGTTGGGCTAGACTCATAGCCCGTGGCAGTTTCCGTTTATCTGATCTACGTAGAGAGTTTCGCGGTTGGAGTGGAAAACATGAGAAACATTGCATCCTTCATAGTGTTCTCTCACCCCTGCGCATTAAATAGGCATGTGGGCGGCCACCGACAGCATTTCTAGTGATGAAGATAACCAACAATGATGATCCATCATTCTCAACATCCATGGGCATATCCATGTGCAAACATATGTCAAAGAGAAAAACAGTCAATTCACCAAAACTGAGAAAGAAATGACCTGAATCAGACCACCGGACAATCAATCAATCGTGTGATTGACACAACGCCCTGTACCATTTACTTATTTCTCCGTAGTGCTCAAAAACTAAGAACTATAATGGATAATCTTCAATTGTAGATTTCTTCCATTCTCCTATGTTTCCAAACCAAATACCACTGAACTTCTGAATATTATGCTTGTTCAAAAACAAAACAAAAATTATATCGCCATTCCTCGGTCCCAACGAATTAAAAAAAAAAAAAAAACAATCCTCACATACGTGAATTTTAAAACCTTTTTCGTTTATAAAAAATTCTCTTTTACAGAAAGAATTAAAAGTAAGACCTATTGTTATTGTATGTCCATCTGTCTGGAAGTTACTCCAAAGGCGGATGGTTAAACAAACAACTACAAGAAGAAGCAAGACATTTTATCACGATCTATGCGAATTTTATTGCTATTTTATATTTTATATATATATATATATATATATATATATATATATATATATATATATATATATATATATATATATATATATATATATATATATATATATATATATATATACTATTTTTGTAAATGTTATACTATTACTTTATTATTATTATAGAACTATGAATATGTATACTCTTCAAAAGAAACGAAACACTACAAATAAAAAAATGTTAATAAAAAAATTACCAATGTGTTTTGCTGTTTTATTTCAATGGTATTTTCTAATCATGTTTTTCCTTACATTTTTTTTCTATCGCATGTGATCTCTGTTATGGACTTAGTTGAAGACGCGAATAGCTCTTTTGGAGCGCCAATTAAGTGAAGAACGTAAAAAAGCCGAAGATTTGCAGTTTTCTGTTGATGAGGCCACGTTTTGTGGTGATGAATTAAATGTAAGAGTCAGTGTTATTTTGCCCAGTAATTAGTAGTGGAAAGCTTTCCTATGGTACACTGATATTTTTGCATTAAATTGGTACAACCCTTGAACTAGAGTTCAAGATTTCATTATTCCTATTTCATATGTTTTTATATTATTTACAATTTTCACATCACAGTTTTATTTCAGCTTAAAACCATATATTAGCTAAGCTATAAGAAAAGCATAATTTGCAAGGGAAAAATATGTTTTTTATTTGTATTTTATTAATAGATTTTAAAGATATACAACAGAGTTTAAATGCAATTTACAAATGTTTATGCAAAAAAATCCATATCTGGCAAAGCATATATGCGGTTTGCCTTGTGCATGAAAAATAATACATTTTCCTTCTTAAAAGTTTGTCTTAATTATATTCAATATAAAGTTTCTGTACTTCAAACATATACAGCGATAAACATCATTATTGACACACCAAACAATTTTGGTAATGTTACACATGTTAACCCTACTCGTAGCCTAGGCACCACTGATTTTCTACATTATCTGCCACTATTTACATATGTAAATATTTTGTTTCCTTTTTATACCCACCACCATAGAATGGTGATGGGGGTATAATAAGTTTGTCATTCCGTTTGTAACACATCGAAATATCGATTTCCGACTATATAAAGTATATATATTCTTGATCAGGGAGAAATTCTAAGACGATATAACGATGTCCGTCTGTCCGTCTGTCTGTCTGTCTGTCTGTCTGTCTGTCTGTCTGTTGTAATCACGCTACAGTCTTCAATAATGAAGCAATCGTGCTGAAATTTTGCACAAACTCGTCTTTTGTCTGCAGGCAGGTCAAGTTCGAAGATGGGCTATATCGGTCCAGGTTTTTATATAGTCCCCATATAAACCGACCTCCCGATTTGGGGTCTTGGGCTTATAGAAATCGTAGTTTTTATCCAATTTGCCTGAAATTTGAAATCTAGAGGTATTTTATGACCGTAAAAAGGTGTGGCAAAAATGGTGAGTATCGGTCCATGTTTTGGTATAGCCCCCATATAGACCGATCTCCCGATTTTACTTCTTGGGCTTATAGAAACCGCAGTTTTTATTCAATTTACTTGAAATTGGAAATCTAGAGGTATTGTAGGACCACAAATACGTGTGCCAAAAATTGTGAGTATCGGTCCATGTTTTGGTATGGTCCCCATATAAAACGACCTCCCGATTTGGGGTCTTGGGCTTATAGAAATCGTAGTTTTTATCCAATTTGCCTGAAATTTGAAATCTAGAGGTATTTTATGACCATAAAGAGGTGTGCCAAAAATGGTGAGTATCGGTCCATGTTTTGGTATAGCCCCCATATAGACCGATCTCCCGATTTTACTTCTTGGGCTTATAGAAACCGCAGTTTTTATTCAATTTACTTGAAATTGGAAATCTAGAGGTATTGTAGGACCACAAAGACGTGTGCCAAAAATTGTGAGTATCGGTCCATGTTTTGGTATAGCCCCCATATAAAACGACCTCCCGATTTTGTGTCTTGGGCTTATAGAAACCGTAGTTTCTATCCAATTTGTCTGAAATTGGATATCTAGAGGTATTAAGAGGTGTGCCGAAAATGGTGAGTATCGGTCCATATTTTGGTATAGCCCCCATATAGACCGATTTCCCGATTTTACTTCTTGGGCTTCTAGAATCCGAAGTTTTTAACCTATTTGCCTGAAATTGGAAATCTAGAGGTATTTTCGGGTCATAAAGAGGTGTGCCGAAAACGGTGAGTATCGGTCCATATTTTAGTATAGCCCCCATAAGAACGATCTCCCGATTTAACTCCTTGGGTTTCTAGAAACCGTAGTTTTTATCTGATTTGCCTGAATTTGTAAATATTCTGATATTTTAGGCTCACAAAAACGTGTATCGGATTAAGTTTTTATCGGTCCATTTGATAATGCCTCTATATAGACCAACTTCACTTCTTGACGGTGTAGAAGGCGCACTGATCATGAAAATTGCTTGAAATTCAATGTAAAATTTCCAGATTTTACTTCCACAGATTTAAGATTTCAAATTAAGACGTTATTTTATAATTTTCTTGCACACTTACAAGAGATGTTAATGATTCCTCTAAAACTCAAACAAAAATGGTTCTTATAAATCCAGAATCTGATATAGTCCACATAGGTGAAATCTTTAAATTTATCTTCGGGAAGTGTCCCCAAGCCCTCCTGAAATTTCAAAGGAAACCCTAATATTTGGTTCATGGTGGTGGGTATTTAAGATTCGGCCCGGCCGAACTTACTGCTGTATATACTTGTTTTATTTTTAACTTCGTAACCGAAGTTATCTATGCGACATTATTGAAATCGGTTCAGAGTTAGATATAACTCCCATATATCTTTCACCCGATATACACCCATATTACCACAGATGCCAAAGTTTAACTACGATCTACGTGAAATTTTGCATAGGGAGTAGAATTAACATTTTTACAAATTTGGTTGAAGTCGGTTCAGATTTAGATATCACTTCCATATATAACTTTCGCCCGATTTATACAGATACGGGTACCGAGGCCTAAGTTTTACTCTGATTTACGTGAAATTTTGCACAGGGTGTAGACTTAACATTCTTACTATACATGCCAAATTTGGTTTAAATCGGTTCAGATTTAGATATAGCTCCCATTTATATATTTAGTCCGATTTATACACAATACCACAGAGGTCAAATTTTACTCTGATTTACATGAGAATGAATTGGGAGAATATCATATGGAAAACGACGGTGAACTATCTGAATTAGACAGGTAGCAATGGTTGGTAAAGATGGACTTAAATTGGATAAGAATCCTCAATGGATGCGAAAACATGAAATTTTTCGTGAATCTTGTTTTAACGGCTCTAAACCAATTACAAAAAATAAATTGAGCATTTCAAACACATTATCGGTGAACCTGTACAATCCTTGGCTATTTATTTTATACCTGATAAAGATGACAGAAGATATTCAAAAGCAAACCCGCTTGATATATGGACTACCATGATGAGAAAAAAAGGAAGCGTCCTACAAGAAAATATGTGGGCAATGTTAAAAAACCAGTTTGTGTGGAGCACAGCTGGGTGCAAACCAAATGCTACAGTTGCCCAAAATATATATATTTTGAATTTTTATTTCCTCTTATTTTATTTGCATTATTTTCATATGAAATAATTCAAATCAACTAAAAGTTTCTTAAACCAAAAATATTTACATTTGCAAATAGTGGCAGATTTTGAAGAAAAATACAAAAATGTATTGAAAGACTGCTATATTGTAAATATTGTTAAATATGCACGTATTAAGAAATAGCACGAAAAATTAAACTCTGAGTCCAAATTGCATAAAAATCGGATAAATATTGTTGAAATGGCAAGAAAAATGAAATATTTACACACCCAAAAAAAAGTGAACCCACCGTGGAAGAAAATGTAGGTTTATTTTAGAACGTTTTAACTAAAATAGTTTTCTAATTGCAACATGTTACAAATAAGTTAATAATTTTTGTAAAATTGAAGAAAATTTATTAAAAATAATTAATTTTTTCTCTTGTTTAAGAAAATTTCATATGTTGAAAGAAAAAATTGGATTTAAAAATTGTTAAAATGTCTTTAGCGCTTTACGAAGTTCATGACAGGTACAATTTTAGTAAAATTTACTCATTTGAGAGACTTATGAACTCAATTTAAGCAAACTTCTGCCATTTTAGGAAAATATGAACTATTTTATTTTTTAGTAAAATTGTGCACTATATTTGTATACAACTTTTTTTCTTATTTTGAGTTCACGTCATTTACTCATATTGTGCAAAATTTAACTAAAATCAACTAATCTTCATGAACTAAAATGAAGTTCAGTTGGCATTAGAGCCCCATTTTTCTGGGTGCATTTGTATATAGCGCCAAAGCTAGTGTTAAAAGTGATATGAAGCTATTTTAAATTAAAAAATATTTTAATTCGGATTGTAACTACATTAAGTTTTTATTTTAGCATTTTTTTGTTCTTTAAATTTTTAGATTATAACAAATTAAAAAAGTAAATTTTTTTTTTGGTAGGCATTCCTTTTTATTTGACAACAGCATCCAGCCGTCTAGACTTTGAATGGACTAACTTGTTTATGTTATCTGTACCTACGTATGGCGAAATATGGATTCTTATCACGGTTGGAAATAAAATTTGATAGAATTTTCTATAGAAGAAAACTGTTGACAAAATTTTCTAAAGCATTAAAATTTCGACAAAATTTATAGAATATAGAAATTTATTAAAATAAAATTTTGACAAAATTTTCTATAGAAATAAAATGTTGACAACATTTTCTATAGAAATAAAGGTTTGGAAAAATTTCCTTTAGAAATTTGTTGTGCCGGTATAAATAAGTTTATTATAATTTGGCTGATAAGTCCCCGGTCTGACACATAGATGGCGTCGCTAGTATTAAATGCATATAGATAGAGCGTCTTTTGTGAAGCAACTTTTGTTATTGTGAAAAAATGGAAAAAAGAAATTTCGTGTTTTGATGTAATACTGTTTTCTGAAGGGAAAAATACGGAGGAAGCAAAATCTTGGCTTGATAATGACTTTCCGGACTCTGCCCCAGGGAAATCAACAATAATTGATTGTTATGCAAAATTCAAGCGTGGTGAATGAGCACGGAGGACGGTGAAATCTACAAAATGATTTTGAATGGCCGTAAAATGAAGTTGATCGAGATAGCAGAGGCCTTAAAGATATCAAAGGAACGTGTTGGTCATATCATTCATCAATATTTGGATATGCGGAAGATCTGTGCAAAATGGGTGCCGCGCGAGCTCACATTTGACCAAAAACAACATGATGATTCTGAGTGGTGTTTGCAACTGTTAACTCGTAATACACCCGAGTTTTTCCGTCGATATGTGACAATGGATGAAACATGGCTCCATCACTACACTCCTGAGTCCAATCGACAGTCGGCTGAGTGGACAGCGACCGGTGAACCGTCTCCGAAGCGTGGAAAAAGTACGCTTGCAAAGTAATGGCCTCTGTTATTTGGGATGCGCATGAAATAATTTTTATCGATTATCCTGAGAAGGGAAAAACCATCGACAGTGACTATTATATGGCGTTATTGGAGCGTTTGAAGGTCAAAATCGCGGTAAAACGGCCCCATATGAAGAAGAAAAAAGTGTTGTTCCACCAAGACAACGCACCGTGCCACAAGTCATTGAGAACGATGGCAAAAATTATATATACCTATATATTCTCCTCAACATTAAATTAATATTTCTGATAGGCACTAAAATTAGGTTATTTCAGTTCATATTTTATCAATAATAAACAAAAAATCATATAATGGTTGAATTAATTTAACTTAAATTTATTATTTTCCAATCGACGAAACGTCGAAAATAAAATTAAGCGTCGTCATTTCAACGAAGGATGGTTGAGTAAGAGTTAATCATATCTGTTCTGGGTTCACCGCAGTGTACACCACACTATACACTTTCTTCCAGTGATACCAATTTGGTGCTTTTAGCACCAAATTTAGTGCTTTTTTATTTCCAAAAAGCACCAAATTGCCTTTATAGTGCCTTTTCAAAATGTACCAACCTGTTGCTTTCTGGCGTTTTCATTTAGTGCTTTTTTCAATTTGAACAATATTAAGTTTAATTGACGATATCTTTTCAAACAAAAATTCGGATTAGACTTTCGAAAGCGTAAACACAACTACATTGCCAAATGTAGAATAGAATGTTATTAAGGTGGTACAAATTCTTTTTTAATCAATATTGGTATTTAGGGTATTGTTTAGAACCAATTTGGCGCAGACATACTTATACTCATATCTGGTAATAGGCATTTTTGGTGGGAAATGTCTAGCGACGAGTTCCGACTTTTAGAAGATGTAATTAAAAACGTTTGTATTAAATTATCAAAAGCGCTCATAACTGAAATAAATATTTTTATTTTGTTAAAAATGTTTTTTGTATCTGAACATCTACGTATTGATCAAATTTACAGTTTTGTTTCGGATTTCACACCATTTTGCTTGGAAACTATTTGGAATAATATTGAAAAATAATGTTTGGTAGTGACGGCCCACATGAACAGAAAGATATAGGCGGCGTTAGCTTTTATTCATTAGCTCTGCCAAGGACACTTTGCAGAAGTAAAGATGCCATATTTTTCATGCAATAGATTTGATGAAATTCACTTTTATTAGACCTTGATTTTGTAGAAGTGCTACTGGAAGTGGCGTCTATTTTCATTAAGAAGCTAGGATTAGCTTAGTAAAGCAGACGGTATTCACAAAAATCAATCACAATTTATGTCCGTGAAGTTAAAGTTTACTTTATCTTAGCGGAGACACAAACCGAGCTATATTCAGTTGGTACAACAGCTCAGCTAATTAATGAGCATAGCTCAATTACGTACGCAGGAAAAATGAATATTAAATAAAATTATGATTTTTTAATACAAAAACTATTGTCAGCAGACGAAGGTAAAACAATAAAGGGTGATACGGTCAAAATTTGGTCAAGGAAAACGCGTGTAAATCGGTGAAATCGTTTATTTAAAAAATCAAATTAAATTTCTTTTTCAAGTTCAATTAGTATAAAATTCAGGAAAAATATTCAGTTAGGCTTTCGCTTTTCCAAATCCGAATTGCCGGGCCTCACGCTTGACACCTGCCATCAGATTTTGTACAGCCACCTTGTCCACCTTCTTCGAAATAGCTGCTACCTTTCCCCTTCCTTTTGCCGTATAAAACTCCTGTCCCGGAAGCTGCTTGTAGTCGGCTTTGACGTAGGTTTCGTCGTCCATTACCACGCAGTCAAACTTCGTCAGCATCGTCGTGTACAGCCTCCGGGATCGCGCTTTGGCCGTAGCATTTTGTTTATCATCCCGATTTGGAGTCACTACCTTCTTGTAAGTCGATAGTCCGGCTCGTTTTTTGGCTCGATGCACGGTTGTAGACGATACACCCAGCTTATTTGCGGCATCTCGGAGAGAGAGGTTAGGGTTTCGCTTGAAACTACCGGCAACTCTCTTTGTCGTCTCAGCGGCTTCCGGTTTTCGATTTCCCCCCTATCCAGACTTCCTGGCTGTCGACAAACGTTCCCCAAACACTTTAATTACATTTGTAACGATTGATTTGGCAACTTTTAGCGATTTCGCCAGCTTTGCGTGCGAGTAGCTCGGATTTTCGCGATGCGCGAGCAAAATTTTGATACGCTGCTCTTCTTGCTTGGACGGCGTTTTGACAACTGAAGAGTGAATTCCAAAATCAAAATAGGAGCAACATTCTACACACACACCTTCAAAATGAGGGGTGTTCAGGTTTTTTAAATGCAAAATTGAAAGAAATACGTCAAGTTTATATTGACCAAATTTTGACCGTATCACCCTTTATAATAGAAATATGATTTACTGAATATCTCAAAGATTTGGACAAAAATTGCATTATAAAACTGAAATTTTTGTAAGGATATGAATCACTCTGTACCAAATATAAGTAACGGATTTCATTCTGAATTTATCGAAAATCTATTGAAGGATGGTGTTTTTCAAGTCAACAACATTCTAAATAATAAGAATAAATTATTGGATGTGATTCTAATGAATGAACTAGAAGATGTATCCCTTTCATGCATCAACGCTATTATAAATCCAGAAGACCCTTATCATCCCACTATCTGGACCGCCCTGGAACAACAATAAATTAAGTAACTTAAAAACATGAAGAATAAACTTTACAAAAAGTATAAAAAATCTGGCACAGTTCTCAAACATCTCAGCAATTTGGTATTCTCTTATTTCGTACTCTCTCACTTCTCTTGAGTTAATGCCAACTGCTAGTAATTGTTGTTGTTGAGTGCAATCACACTTAAGTGCCAACCTCGTTTTTTGTTTACTGAGCGTTGTTACGATGTCGATTGGTTTAAGATTGCAAGACACTGCATACGTTGTTATATACTATTGGTGTTTTTATTCTCACATTTGTATCAATGTTGTTACTCACTGTCACCGACATTTTGTGGGTAAGATTGCAATACGAAAAAAGCCACCGGTTGCAGTTCTCTGCTCTCCACTCCTTTTATATCTCCTAATATTGTGTTGAGTTACATGGAAAAGATAAAATGTTCTTTTCGTCCGGGACCTGATGGTATCCCCAGTAACATACTAAAATATTGTGCTCATTCTCTATCGACTGCTCTTTCTATTCTATTTAACGAATCTTTGCGAACTGATATCTTTCCCACTCTGTGGAAGGGCTCATTTATCATTTCACTATTTAAAAGTGGAAACAAGTCTGGTATTACTAACTACAGAGGCATTGCTAAACTGAGTGCTATTCTAAAACTAATGGAGAATATTATATCTGGTTTTTTGGTTCATCTCCTCTTTTCTATCACCCAAACAACATGGCTTCCATAAATGTTGTTCAACCTTAACAAATGTCTTGGAACTGACCACAATGAAGGCTTTACAGTCTCATGTCGCCTATACTGATTTTAGTGAAGCGTTTGACAAAGTAAATCACTCACTTCTACTGTACAAATTACATCGCATGGGTTTCAGTGACTTATTGGTATCCTGGCTTGAAGGTTATCTGACAAATCGAACTCAATGTGTAGTATTTGATAACAGTATTTCGGAATCGATACATGTGCCTTCCGGTGTTCCTCACGGCAGTCATCTTGGACCTTTATTGTCCTGTTTATTTATAAATGACTTCCATCAGCAATTCGATTTGGTAATACACTTATGTATGCTGACGATGTTAAAATTATGAAAATTATCCGGAATAGTGATGACCAAGCATTACTTCAATCTGATCTAAATACCATGTACAACTGGTGTTCTCTAAATATGATGGAACTGAACATAAAAAATGCAAGCACATCTCTTTTAATAGATTGAACCACATTGATACAAATTACTATATTAATAACGACATGCTTGAAACTGTTGAATCCTTTAAGGATCTCAGAATACTGTTGGATCGGAGACTAGATTTTAGATCTCACATATCTATGACCGTCAATAAATCATATGGATCACTTGGATTTGCCAAACGCTGGAGTAAGGCGTTTTCTGACCCATTTGTAACAAGGAATTTGTACACTTCACTCGTGCGTCCACTCCTTGAATATGGATCTGTAATATGGGACCCACAGTATCAAATACACTGCAACCGTGTTGAATATGTACAAAAGCAATTTCTACTGTTTTGTTTACGTCGGAACAACTGGACTCCTCAAACCATGCCATCTTACAAGGAAAGACTTACACTTGTCAAATTGCCTACACTGAAAAGTAGACGTACTATGCTGAATATCGTTGATGTTATTAATGGTAGATTTAAATCTGAGTTCCTTCTTAACAGTATCTCATTCAATATACCGTCAAGACCTACTCGTAATTTTGAACTGCTTCGCATTCAGTACTTTCGCACAAACTTTGAACATAACGATCCTGTTTGATCTTTCAGAAGATAAATATACTATCAAAAGAATTATAACACTATTATTAAATACTTAGGCATAATATACCATTTGTAAATATTGTAGTATAGCATTGTTAGTCTGTAAGGATTACTCCATAGATGAATAATAATAAAAAAAAAGTCACATTTTAGTATTTGAGCCACTGTGCCAAAAAACGGCATGGGGGGAATATACCAAGCAATATTGGAGACGGCTCTCCACGAGTAGAATACGAATCTGAAATCAGTTTATAAAAAAGAAAATTGGGTCTTAAACTCAAAGTTAGATTTTAGTCCTATTTTAGTATTTGAGCCACTGTGCCAAAAATCGGCATGGGGGGAATATACCAAGCACTGGTGGTACTAAAATCTGAGTTAAATCTGACTTTCAGCCTTAGACCCAATTTTCTCAAAAACTGTTAACCAATCGGATAAACTGATTTTAGATTCGTATTCTACTCGTGGAGAGCTGTGCTCCATCAGTGCTTGGTATATGCCCCCCATGCCGAGTTTTGGTACAGTAGCTCAAATACTAAAATCTGACTTTCAGTTTTATAACGCAATTTTTGCCCAAATCTGTGAGATATTCAGTAAATCTTTCATTTTTTTCAGTGCCTCATACATACTTCTATTATATTGTTTTACCTTCCTCTGCAGACAATAGTTTTTGTATTAAAAAATCATCATTTTATTTAATATTCATGTTTCCTACGTACGTGACTGAGCTATGTTCACTATTTAGCTGAGCTGTTGTACCAACTGAACATAGCTCGGTGTGTGTCTCTGCTAAGATAAAGTTAACTTTAACTTCACGGACATTCACAATTTCGCCTAAACTCTTTGTGTTAAGTTTTAAAAATAGTGGCAACATTACAGTTTCGGACACACTGAAAGCCAGCTGACTAAAAACAACCCCCAATTTATACACCATTGAGAAGAAATTTGTTTCAAATTATAGATGGATTTTTAAAATCGTGTTTTGTGCCATATAAAGGGTGATTCTTTTGAGGTTAGGATTTTCATGCATTAGTATTTGACAGATCACGTGGGATTTCAGACATGGTGTCAAAGAGAAAGATGCTCAGTATGCTTTGACATTTCATCATGAATAGACTTACGATCTGCCACAACGTCGAATTTTCAGTGAATGGGCCCTAGAAAAGTTGGCAGAAAATCCGCTTTTTTATCGACAAATTTTGTTCAGCGATGAGGCTCATTTCTGGTTGAATGGCTACGTAAATAAGCAAAATTGCCGCATTTGGAGTGAAGAGCAACCAGAAGCCGTTCAAGAACTGCCCATGCATCCCGAAAAATGCACTGTTTGGTGTGGTTTGTACGCTGGTGGAATCATTGGACCGTATTTTTTCAAAGATGCTGTTGGACGCAACGTTACGGTGAATGGCGATCGCTATCGTTCGATGCTAACAAACTTTTTGTTGCCAAAAATGGAAGAACTGAACTTGGTTGACATGTGGTTTCAACAAGATGGCGCTACATGCCACACAGCTCGCGATTCTATGGCCATTTTGAGGGAAAACTTCGGAGAACAATTCATCTCAAGAAATGGACCGGTAAGTTGGCCACCAAGATCATGCGATTTGACGCCTTTAGACTATTTTTTGTGGGGCTACGTCAAGTCTAAAGTCTACAGAAATAAGCCAGCAACTATTCCAGCTTTGGAAGACAACATTTCCGAAGAAATTCGGGCTATTCCGGCCGAAATGCTCGAAAAAGTTGCCCAAAATTGGACTTTCCGAATGGACCACCTAAGACGCAGCCGCGGTCAACATTTAAATGAAATTATCTTCAAAAAGTAAATGTCATGGACCAATCTAACGTTTCAAATAAAGAACCGATGAGATTTTGCAAATTTTATGCGTTTTTTTAAAAAAAGTTATCAAGCTCTTAACAAATCACCCTTTATAAGTGATGTTGCTCAATAAAATTTGGAAAATATTTGCAAAACACATTGACATTTCAGAATCTGTTATTTATTTTCTATAAAAACCTTCTAAATTTCCATACGATCATCGTACACTAAGGCTACACTGAAAAACTATTTACGTGATATTAAAGATTACGCAAACTACATTTTAGGATGCACAATTTACAAAATATTAAGGTCAAAGTTCTTTAACATAAAATAATTAAATTTTAATTAAAATAAAGAATATAATCTTTGCTTAAAAAATTTTTTCATTAAATTTAGGACACAAACTTTTTAAATTTACGTCCCTTTGTTAAGGTCGGATGTCTTTGACCTAAGGCATTTTTTTAAAGTAAAGAAACACATTTTTGATTCAATCGTCCTTAAAAACGCTTCAAATATAGGCTAAGACTTATTTTGAGGATTTCAAACCTTCGCTTTAAAGTTTTATTTTGGAATTAAGAAAACATTTTTTACTTTGAAGTATCCGTTATAATTTGGATTTTTAAACTGGCATTCGTTTGTACGTGAATAGCTTTTATATTCGATAAATGAGATCTGTATCCTAATTTTAATTTTATTGATCCTAGAATTAAAGCCAGGCAGGTCGCTAATAAATGTCTTTATTTTAAAGAAGCCGTATCTTTGGCTCGGAATCAATTGAGTGTACGCAGAACAAATATTCGTATACATTTTTCAGGTCTGTGACGGTGTAAATTGTTGTCCAGATAGGGATGCCAGACGTGCTCTTTTAAATGTGCTATTTTTTAATAAATGTACTCTTAAAATAAGATAGGCCAAAAGAGCACGTGAAAGTGCTCTATTTTTATTTATGTGCTCTTTTTATGCATCACAACATATATTATTCCAACGCGATTCAACTAAATTGAACATACGTAAATGTCGCACTACGAGATTTTCCTACGCCGTTATTTTCTAATTAACTAGTGTTTTACTTTATATATCAGAGTCGAAGAAGAGCACGCCGATATTGCTTCTTCACTTTGTAATCTGTTCTAAATGTAAACAAACTTCTTTCAATAACATATTTCACAAAAACACCAAAAAATAATTTACAAAGTATTGCAAGAAAATTAATTATGTTATGAACTTTTTTGTTATGTTTTGTAATGTGCAACTTGTTATTTATGTACTTTATTTATTAAGTCTGTAGACTAAGTAGGCTAAGAAATGGAATTGATTTGGATAAAGGAAAAAAAAAAAGAATTTATCGACAGCAATATTAAAATTCAGGTGTGGGGTCGAAAAAAAAGTATATATAATGGAATTGCGCCAATCTCGACAGAAGATTATAGAAGCTTTGAAGGTAGCGAATGTCCCATTTCCGGACACTGCTTCAGTGGCTCAGCTAAGAGTTCTCTACGATTCATTACGTGCCAATCCTGAAGATGGAAGTTCAAATCAAACATTATCTGGTGAGGACAACATGGATAGAACTCAAAACCAATCGTTATCTAGTATAGCGGTTGGGGCTTCCGCAATTTCTGAGATGCCGCCCATACATTCTGATGGAACACAAAACTCGACAATATGTGATGCTATGGCAGACCTTTTAAACTGTAAGAATCTTCAGCAACCAAACACTTCCGTTCCTTCTTCCATAACCGCTACTTCCGTTCCTTCTTCCGTAACCACTACTTCCGTTCCTTCTTCCGTAACCGCTACTTCCGTTCTAGTAAACTTAGGATCACAAGAATTTCCTGAAACTTCCGTAACTATGCCAAATACAAGATTGGATGCCGTTTCCGTCAATCCTAATGTGTTTTCGAGAGAAGCTTTGGAGCTCGAAAATGAGATAAGAATTTTAAGAATGAAGCAAGAAATGTTGACTCTTCGCAACCAAATAGATATTCTAGAAAGAGATGCTGGAAACTCCCCACGACGTATTAATTACGAAGAACTTTCAAAGATGGTCCCCAAATATTCTGGTAGTGATGACCGTGATATTAGTAAATGGATTAATATATTCGAAACATATACTGAAAACATGAGGGAGCATGACAAATATTTGTGCATGAGATTTTTGTTGGTTGGTACAGCCCGAGAATTTATGGAAAACTCTAAACTCGTGGACTATCCAGAATTAAAAAAATCTCTCTTGGGTATATTTAAGAGAACAATTACGCGAGAAGAAATTTATCGCAGGTTACGATTGCGTAAATTAAAACCAACCGAATCTTGTGTCGCTTATATTGTCGCAATGCAAACTATAGCTGCGGATGCCGAAATCGACGAGCAAGAACTTATTGATATAATTATTGACGGAATGGAAGACAAATCTAATAATATAGCAATTCTCTATGGCTCAAACTCATTACAAGAATTATTGTGCAGAATCGAAAGATACGAGAAGCGTCGCTCAAATAAATCCTGTGATCCTGTATTTGCTAGCAACGCAAAAATCATACGTTGCTTCAATTGTTCTCAATTCGGTCACACGAAGAATGCCTGTCAGAAGCCCATACGACCTCCCGGATCCTGCTTTTATTGTTATCAAATGGGTCATTTTTTTAAAGATTGCCCCAAAAGAAGACACATTACTGCCCCAATATTCTCAAATAATGATATTGTAGATACAACACAAATGGTAAGTGTGGCTTTTAGACAACCTTGTGGAACCAAGTATACTAACGACATAAATATTTCATGTTTAATTGACTCTGGTAGTCCAATTAGCTTGATTAAGGAGTCTGTAGTGCCGGCTGGCGTGATTCAGTCGAGGGACTTAATACCGACCACATATGCTGGAGTCGGTAATTACAATTTGAAAATATTCGGAACTATTACTAGTTTAATAAAATTTAAGAACTTGTCCGAACACTTAGAATTACTGGTTGTTCCCAATAATTGTATTAATGTTCCACTCATTCTTGGTCGTAATTTCATGAATAAATTTAACGTAAAATTGTTACTATTACAAAATAAAGAAGATGATGTTCGTATAATTGACTCCACAAGAAATCAAAATTATAATAATAATTCTACGTCTTCGGTGTCATTGGCTCAGGCGGTAAATAAGGGCATTGAGAACACTACATTGTCAGAAAATAAAAACATTACCGATCTTGATCTAAATCCATTACTTAGTCCAAATCAGAAACGTGCTTTAAGCAATGTCATTCGGAATTGTTACTTTAGTCCAACCGGAGTTACTAGGAAAATATCCGACTACAAAATGCAAATTAAGTTATCTGACGACACCCCAATACATTGTTCTCCTCGCAGATTGTCGTTTCGAGATAGTGAAGAAGCACGAAAAATTGTTGGGGATCTGTTGAAAAGGAATATAATTCGCCCCAGTAATTCCCCATATACGTCTGCAATTGTATTGACAAAGAAAAAGTCGGGGGAGACACGAATGTGTGTTGATTATCGGGCTTTAAATAAAAAGACATATAGAGATAACTTTCCTTTGCCACTTATCGAGGACTGTATTGAAAATATTTCCGGCAAAAAATGGTTTACCCTGTTAGATTTAAAGGATGGATTTTTTCATTTAAATATGGACAAGGATTCAATCGCTTACACTTCGTTCGTAACACCGTTTGGTCAATATGAATATTTGAAAATGCCATTTGGGTTGAAAAATGCGCCGGCAAATTTTCAACGATTTATTAATGGTATATTTCGCGATTTGATAGAGCAACGTAAGCTAATTATTTATATGGATGACATATTGATTGCATCAACCGACTTCGAAACTCATTTGAACATATTATCTATTGTACTTTTACGCGCTTTCGAATATGGGCTAAGTCTAAAATTAAGTAAGTGCAGATTTGGATATCAGAGTCTAGAATATTTAGGGTATGTAATTAGCCCGGAAGGCATACGACCGTCAGATGACCATTTGCTGGCTGTAAAGAGAATACCGATGCCCACGAATTATAAAGAGTTACAAACATGTCTTGGTTTGTTCTCCTATTTTAGGAAGTTCGTACAATCATTCTCACACGTTGCCAGACCGTTGTTAAATTTGCTTCGGAAAGAGAAGAAGTTTATTTTTTCCAAGGAATGTGTAATTGCGTTCAATGAACTAAAAGATCGCTTACTTCAAGCCCCAGTGTTAGCCATATATAGTCCTAAAAGAGAGACTGAGTTGCATTGTGATGCAAGCTCTCATGGATTCGGTGCGATATTGATGCAACGTCAAGATGATGGCAAATTTCATCCCGTAGCGTTTTTCTCAAAGGCGACAACCGCCGCGGAATCGAGATATCACAGTTTTGAGTTAGAGACACTTGCGATTATTTATGCATTACGACGCTTCCGTGTATATTTGGAAGGATTACATTTTTCTATTGTGACAGATTGTAATTCTCTAACTATGACTCTCAATAAAAGACAGGTTAACCCACGGATATCACGTTGGGCATTGGAACTAGAGAATTACGATTACTCAATTGAACACCGAAAGGGTTCTTCGATGGGACATGTAGATATGCTTAGCAGATGTATTAAGGATGAAAAAACCCCTGAAACATACGGTAGTATGATTTGTTCAATAGATTCTAATCAACTGGATGTCCAGATTCAACTGACCCAAGCCAGAGATCCTATTATAAAAAATATAGGTGAACGCCTGCAAAGAGAGGATGTTAGTGGATTTGACTTGGTAGATGGCCTTGTATTTAAGAAGGTAGGTACCAGTCTTTGTTTGTACGTTCCGAAGGAAATGGAAGAGAATGTCGTGCGGATGATACATGAGAAGATTGGACATCTTGGAACAGAGAAATGTTACCATAAGATTCGGGAGAACTATTGGTTCCCTGATATGCGTAAAAAGATTGACGGTTACATAAAGAATTGCATAAAATGTATTATTTATGCAGCACCTGCTAGAATAAATCAACAAAATATCTTCAGCATTCCAAAAGTGGCGGAACCATTTGATACAATACATATTGATCATTTCGGGCCATTGCCATCATTGAAATCAAAACGTAAACATATTTTAGTAGTAGTTGACTCCTTTACCAAATTTGTACGTTTATATCCGGTGAATTCAACAAGCACTAAGGAAGTTTGTTGTTCTCTGGAAAAATACTTTAATTATTATAGTAGACCAAGAAGACTTATCTCGGACAGAGGATCATGTTTTACATCATTGGAATTTTCAGAGTTTGTTTTAAGGAATAATATTAAGCATGTCAAGGTTGCAGTTGCCTCCCCTCAAGCAAACGGACAAGTTGAACGCATAAACCGTATACTAAAGTCCATGTTGAGTAAGTTGAGTGATCCAATAGATCACTCTGATTGGTCGTCCAAACTATCCCAGGTGGAATATGCTTTAAACAACTGTATTCACTCGTCTACAAAAGAGACACCGTCGAAGCTACTATTTGGAATAAACCAGCGTGGAGAATTGGTGGATACGTTGTCTGAATATTTAGATGAGAAGATAGGTCACGTTGAAAAGGTGGATTTAGTAGATATGAGATTGAAGGCATTGAATTCCATACAAAAGTCGCAGAGCTACAACGAGATGTATTTTTCAAGACATCATGCACCGGCAAAGTGTTACAAAGAGGGAGATTATGTAGTCATTATGAACGTTGATAATACGGTTGGAAAGAATAAGAAATTTTGTGAAAGGTACCGAGGTCCGTACATTATTGAAAAGGTTTTAGATCATGATCGTTACGTTGTGCGGGATATCGATAATTGTCAATTAACGCAAATACCTTACAAAGGAATTATTGAAGCAAAAAGACTTCGAAGATGGGTGACACCTTAGTCGTCGATTATTTTCGGTAATCCAAAAAGCCACACTAGTAGATCGAATTTAGATTTAAATGATTGTGGGCAATCATGATGTCAGGTTGGCCGAACTGTAATGTGCAACTTGTTATTTATGTACTTTATTTATTAAGTCTGTAGACTAAGTAGGCTAAGAAATGGAATTGATTTGGATAAAGGAAAAAAAAAAAAGAATTTATCGACAGCAATATTAAAGTTTCAATAAATTTTATTTCAATAAATTAGAATTCATTGTTTCATATATTTGAAAAAGTGTGCTCTTTTTTATAAGAGGAATGTGCTCTTTTTGCCTCTTCAAAATCTGGCATCCTAAGTCCAGAACACCTCGTATCCTCAGACCTGAGCTGCATAAAACATTTGGGTCGAGAACAAGCGAGAACAATCTTGTCCCTAGCTGAAATTCAAGGAGGGTTCATAAATTTAGACCAAGTTGAACTCTTCGCGGCTGACAGTTTATTATGTTAATGTATTTTAAATGACAGGTTGCACGAGAGGTGAACTCTGAGATAAGTATAGTTGTTTACGACCTGTATATTCTCATTTCTGTAGAGACAATACAAATCAGCAGATATAAGTCTCTTCGATGAAGTTATTCGTATAAATTGTCATAGACCAAGGAAGGTATAGACATCTTAAGGGAATTCACAGTGCTTTAGTTTGTGTGCACACCGTAGATGCCACTTTTTCGTCTGCGAATGAGTGATTTTTTAATTTGGCTTTATTTTTGTTTTCTTTCCTTTGTTATTTTGATGAAACACCAAATATTGTAAAAGCATAAAAAATTATGTTTTATGTATGTTTTTTTCTTCGTTCGACACAACCAATCGTAACGTAGGACGAGTAAGTCAAAATATTCAAGCAAAGGAAATTAAAAAAAGGTGAAAAATATGAAAATTACAAAGGGATCTTCAGAAAAAAGGGTACTATACTCTTTTTAGAGTTGGGACAATAAAATGGAAAAAAGGGGAAACAGTGAACAATTAAACAAAATTAAACAATAAAAACAAAGTTTAGTAGTATCCGTAGTCCAAGAGGACTACGGATACTTTCAAAAATAAAAGCGGGATTAAGTTCAACTTTTGTCGCTAAAATTATTTTTAAATTTAGCGGCAAAGCTAAAAAACCACACTTTTTCCTCCGTGTGGGAACACAACAAATTTCTTTAATGGCGAATACAATTTACTTACCAAACATAATCTCCGTAATAAAAGAAACTTATGAAAATATATACACTTTACCAAAACACCACAAAACAATAATATCGAATTTCATATTCCCGTCTTGTTTGTGTTAAATTCGTTTAAAAAGATCTGCTTCGAAAGCGTTGACATTTGACGTAATGATATCAAGGTTTTTGTTAAGGAAGATGGGTCGTTCAGACCAGGCATGCAAAATAATATTTTTTAATTGTACTAAGGATAACAAAAAACTGTACTTGTGGCTTTCAAATTGTACCAACTTTAGTAATACTCACAAAAAAATTTTAGTATTAAAAAATTAAGTTTATATTGTTACACCTCACTTGGATCTTACACCAGGAAATAATTCGGCCAGAAGTTTTTGAAAGGTATTTGACATACATTTACGACGTATTTTACCATACGTCAAAAACATCGTAAACCTTCGTAAAATACTTAGGGCGTTTTCGTTTCGCAAAAAATATGTTGCCTTGGTGTTACACTACTTTTTCCCTCATTGTATTTTCGCCCAAATGGTAGTGTCATTCCAAAGTTATTATTAATTCATAACATTTTGAGGGACACAGGAACCAAAATTATTGACAGTGTCCTTCATATGTGGCAATCAATTTCGAGAATGTTTCACCTTTTTTCCCAATCGAAATCGCCATTAGTTTTTGACAATATACGAATTTGTACAGTATACTTTTTTAGAACCTTTTATTTCGTACTTTTTACAATGCCTTTTCATTATAAACAAAATCCCGTTCATTAAAAGAAAATACTAACCTTCGTAATATAAGTTTTTTTGTACAGTATACGTTTTTAAGAACCACTTTTGTCTTACTTGATTTGAGAGTGTCTTTTCCTTATAAAAAATTATATATGTGTAGTATTTATTTTAAAAATAAAGATAGGTGTAATACAACCACTTACATTTCACATATATGTATATAATGGGAGTTATTAATAAATTTAAATCTGCGTGGTTGGTATTTTGCATGTCCACACGCTGTACCTAAATCCGATTTTTGCCACAACAATTTTCAGTGTTTATGCAATTTGAAAACGAGTTGCATTCAAACGTTTATGCCAGCAAATCGTGCAAAATGCGTTTGAGTAAAAATTTCGGAATATTATTGTAAAAATTCTAAAATACTTCATGACTTAGGATATTAAAAACAGTTTTTGAAATCAAATCTAAGGATCCTGTATTGTAATATTTCCCTACGACTCAAAGTTTAACTTGCATGTAATTTAGTACGAAGGCTGAAAGGAAATTATTATCCAAGAAATACAAAAAGTTCCGTCAATTATGGTCTGGGGGTGTTTTTCTGGTCAAGTTATTGGCCCGATTTAGTCGAGTCCGATTTATACTGTCGGAAGTCTACAAACACATTTTGTCCGTCTTCATGGATTATTCAGCGCGATCATGACCTCCAGCACAAGTGTAAGGTATTAAAATTATGGATTTCCGATGAAAAATTGCGGGTGCTTGACTGGCCTGCTCAGTTGCCCAATGTAAAAGTCATAAAATAACCTTTAGAAAGTTGTAAAACGAAAAATTGGTATTAAGTTTTTGCAAAAGGCTTATGTTTACCTATTTGAACCTGAACCATAGGATATGATTGACCATTTAATCCTAACCGATGGCAAGAATTTGCGCAGACGTAATCAAACGGTATGGCTATAATATTACCTATTAACACAGAGAGAATGAAAATACAAGAAAGCGAAAAGTTCTCTTCTGCGAAGAAAACAAATGCGAACCGTATGCCTGCAGCTTTGGTAGTACCGACGTTGGGGTCGAAGCGCTGTTTTGATAAATTTTTTATAAAGGCATCGACAGTTATAATTTCAAGTTGTCTGCCAAAAATTTAATGGAATGAAAACATTTATAAAAAAGAACATTTGTTAATACAAAGTAGATTCTAAATCCTATTTTCCTTACGTTTCGTAAAGCCGGCAGAGAACTGAACTTGATGACGACGACGCAAACTGTATGATATTTAAGAGAAGCGCCGACAAAAACTTCATAATATTAGAGAAATTTTCCTCATGACTGCCACCTACTGACGCAGTTTCGCTTCACAATTTCGTTCCCTTGTGTTTTCATTCTCTCTGATAAAAATTTATCGTTAAAAGTTGCAAAAACTTTAATTATTTATAAATATATGTGACACTTTATATTAGTTGCAAATGTTTTGAACAGGTGAAAACTCTTATTTTTAAATAATTTTATAAATTATCAAAAAGTCATTGTCGATAGATCACTTATTTTCATAAATCTTTAAAATTGAAATAATATTTAAGCAACAACATTGCATTGAAAGTTAAAGTCCTAATATTTTTATTTTCATTATAATTACGGTTTATTTTCAACAAGGAATGTAGATGGGAGCTATATCTATATCTATCTGAGATTACACCAAAGAGCTCCAAAAAATGATATCTAGAGCCAAGTTCATTTCCAAAAGAAATAATAAAAAAAACTTGGTAGAAGTATGTCAAGACGAGTTAAAACCATAAATAGAAATAAAGGACTGTGGGCTAAATACTAAGACATTGGGTTTTAATTTATTATGCATAACGTGCAAAACTATATTCTGACTTACTTTTATTTTATTTTAATAAATGCATTAGTATAGGTATATAATTTATATAAATGTACAGTTTTGTTTATCAGGAAATAAAGTATAAATGAAATAAATTTTGTAGCAATTGGACTCAACAGATGGTTTTTATTAAGCAAATAAAGCATACTCCTAAGTGGTCAACATGCACTCGGTTTTGCTCCCCACTGTGCATATATATGGGAGCAATATCTAAATCGAAACCGATTTCTATCTAATTTTGCATACTTAAAAGGTGGCGAATTATATTACTTTATGCCAAATTTGAGGACCATCGGTTAAATTAGTTAGCGAAATGTCACTTGATTTGAATTCATTCCACATAGCGTTCGTCCTTGTGCATTAGCGTAGCTAGACAATTTTCCTAGGGGGGGCCTATAGGGGCCTAAAAGTAGTTCCACACTTTTCCCAGCAAAAAAATTGGGATTTGTTTTAAAGGCACAACTTTAAAAGCACTTCCAAAAATGTCCTCACAAAGAAGTTATTTATATTAACTACACAGGAAGTTTTTTACTTCAGTTTTTTCATATTTTAATGCGTAATTTTTGTTTTCTTTTTTCAAATAGTTTAAAAAAAGATTAAGAATAAATAAAATGGTAAAAATTATTCAAATTTTGCCACAAAAATGCTAATCCATTATAGAAAAATCGATAGTTTTTGAAAATATTCAAACAAACGTTAGAATGCATTAAAAATCATAACAAAATATAAAAATTATTATAAATTAATGTTTCTTGAAGCTCGAGGTCTTTATAAATATTTATATAATTCTAACAAAAGTTCGACCAAAAATCAAATAAAAAACGAATAAATAAAAATTATATATTTGGGAAAATATCACACAACGATATGGATCACGCCGTAAGAAGTGATGCAAATTTATTGCAACGGCTGTTGAAACGGTGGACATTCGTTCTATGACGAGTTCCTATTACATTCATCGCTTCTCCGCCAATATCGCACCACTTCCGGACCCAAAAAGAACATTTTCACTTCTTTTTTGGCGTCGCTTTTTTGCAGCAGTATTAATTTATGAAAGAATAGTTTTAATACCAATTACTATTTTTTAATTAAGATGACTAAACCAAACTAAACAATATAATAAAGGAGCTTTACAGCCTGTTTATGTATGTCGAATGAGCTCTGTGGATCGACTAAAATGGAAACAAACAGCTGAATTTATAACCAAAAAACAGCTGTTTCTATGCATTTCAGTCGATCGATTGAACTCGTTCGACATACAGAAACAGGCTGTTAGTTATTCAACTAAACCATAAGTTCAATCACAGCTCTATTTCATAAATATCAGACTTCAAACAATGCCATCGGCAACTGCTACCACAACCCAAGTAATTCGATTGTGCATGAAAGTCTTTAGCGGAACTTTGTGCGGTTTTATACACTTGTTTAATTTTTATAAAAATGTAAAATCGTAAATAGGTTTTCAAATTCTGGGGGGGTCTAAGCCCCCTCCCCAGAGGCCTTCCTACGCTTATGTCCTTGTGTCCTGTGCCAAATTTCATCAAAATCGGCTAATAATTGCGACCGAAATCCTGCGAACAAATTCCTTCATTTTAATGTCCAAGAAAGCAATTTAAATAATGTGTAGAATCTTTCATTTGATTTCATTTTTAGGCTTGTCTGTATTGATATCAGGGTAGTATAAAAAGAGAATTAATATGGGTATATCATACATTTAAGAATTGGAAACATTAAGATCTGTACACATTTGCGTGAGTTTGAACCAATTTGCGATGCACTATTGCCACTCGGTACCAAGTCAAGAGTATACGACGGATATCTCATCAAATCGATGTTTTGAGTGTTATACACATCTTTCGAAGCACCCCTATCGTATTTTTGCTCTGTCAAATGTTCAGCAATATTTCATATATGCTGGTCGCATTAATGCCTAAGGTTGTCTGAATCTCGCGATAGGTCACATGACGATCTTGCAATATCTGTTGGCGCACAGCATCCATAGTTTCCGGAACAACGATTGATTTTGAACGACGTTCACGAAATTCGTCGTGGAGTGAAGTTCATCGATGCACTCTTGTTGAGTTAATTCACGTTGAAAGTTGTAAAAAATAATCGCACGGGAGTGTTCACGATTTAACATCACAACTAATCTTACAATTAAATTTGCATGTCTTTCAAAATTTCTGAGCTATATTCTTGCAAAATTATTATAGAAATTTGATGCTGCTTTATTGTGGATGGAAGGTTCAACATTTTGGCAAAATATGTAACAATTATTAATAAATTTTTCTGATTTAAATCGATTTATTGGCGTCTGAATTTGAGTCGAGATGAGTCAACATATTCGGCGACGGCGTCGATTGGCAACAAATGGTCGGCGGCTAATAACGGCGCGATTCATTTGGCAGATTGCCACACTAGGGTTGCCCCATCCTGAAATTTAAAAGCAAACCTCGTATGCCCTCAACACCTAAAATCGAAATATTCCCATGTTAGACCTAAATACCTCTAGAATTCTGATTTCAGGGAAATGGGAGTCTATATGAAAATTTAGAACGACGCAAACTATATTTGACACATTTATTTGCGCACTCCGAACAATACCCCATTTCAAATGGGAGCGACACAAAACATGGAGCTAATAAATCAAAATTTAACGTTTCTTTTTAAGGAAACCCCACGTAGAGATGCTCAAGAGCCACCCTCCCGATATGGCCCATCCTCGAGCTTTACTCTGGACCTAATTTTAACACCATGGATTAATTATTGAAGGCTGTAACGTAATTACAGCAAACAGACGGACTAACAGTCCATTATTAGATCGTCTATGAATTACACCCAGATTTCAATTATATAAAACTTCTTTTCTCACATTTAGTACACGTCATTAAAGTAAGCAAAAATTAATTATAATAAGGAAAAAAGGCCGCACTTTTAAACAACCGGAATATTTTCCGAAACCGGTGAACGGTGTTTTTTTTTTGGAAAAAAATAACCGGTACAACCGGTAATTTTGGAAAGAAAATCTAATTTTATTGTTATGAAAAATAAAAAAAAATAATTAAAAGATGTACACAATTTTTTTATTCACATGTACGTTGAAAGACTCTTTGGTAGTCTTTTTATTGCAGGTTATTAAAATGCCCAAAAGTAGGGAACATTTGACATTAAATAGGTAATTTTACATTAAAAATACAAAACCGAAAATCGGTTATTATGAATTTGAAAACACCGGTCCACCGGATATGGGGTTTTCATTAAAACCTACAATCACTGTAAGAAGATAAAACAATACC
Organism: Haematobia irritans; assembly: GCF_050003625.1. Classification (NCBI taxonomy): domain Eukaryota; kingdom Metazoa; phylum Arthropoda; class Insecta; order Diptera; family Muscidae; genus Haematobia; species Haematobia irritans. The sequence goes on along the minus strand of NC_134398.1, from coordinate 111,644,658 downwards.
AAAATATGGAGCACTATTTCAGCAGGATTGTAAGGGTGAGAGGCAGTACCAACTGCTTACAAAACAACCGAATGAGTGCTGATTTTTGTGGGCGATGTACCGATTTCGAGCAACTTCTACATAGCGATATAAATGCTTATTTTAATAGAAATATTGCTCAGAAGTGATATATAATCTTGAGTATAGCATTGTTGGCGTGAAGGAAAACAGCACTACCCTTCATACATATATATTGCATGAATTGGTTGCAATAACGTAAACGAATGATTACTCGTTTACGTTATTGCTACCAGTTCATGCAATGTGGATGCACTGCCTACTTTATTGAATACCAAAAAGCGCAACTAAACTCTTACTGCTGAAGTAGTTTTTGCTGGGAACGAATAATTTTGTTAAAAGTACCAAATTTGTTCTTTTAGCGAAATTCGTCGTAGTTGTATGATAAAATTTCGTACCTTTTATGAAAAAGTAACATTCTTTTATATAGTTTATTGTTTGGAAAATGTCATCACCACTTTAAATTTTTTGAATAATTTTCAGTTTGGTTTACCTTTACACTCAAGCACATTATTAGAGGCAATTTTACATCTTCAATTTCGAAAATGTTTCGTACTTTTTATGAAGAAATTTTAACGCAGAATGTTTCGTAAAATATTCATAAATTCGTAAAAACGTCTTCACAAACTCATGAGACGTGAAGCAAGTTTCGTTACGTTTTAACGAAGAAAAGTTAATGTAGAATATTTCGTATATATTTGTAAAAATTTCTTCGAAAAATTTACGAAATTCAATGAAAACTCCCTTGTTTTAATGAGGAATTTACGAAGAGATTTCTTTCATTGTATACCTACACGCGAAGAAAAAACGTGTACCGAAAACGTTTTTCTTCTATTAGAGTTTTATAAATTTCTTCGAAAATTTCACAGTTTTATCATCAACAATTTTTTTTGTTACAAAATTTTTAATTTTGCAATAAAAAAATTATTTATGTTCCAAAAACGCAGTCCATGTATTTTATATCAATCACTGCTCTTTTCGTACTTTAAGTTTTTACTAAGACACATTTTGAAGTTTCATAGTAAAAATGTAATATTATAGGATGTAATATCAAATATATTTTCGGAAGACACATTTTGAAGTTTCATAGTAAAAGTGTAATATTATAGGATGTAATATCAAATATATTTTCGGAATTTTCCAAACTTTTTTGGAAAACATACACGCAAAGAAAAAAAAAACGTTTGGAAAACGTGTACCGATAACGTTTTTCTTTTGTTAGAGTTTTTTGAATTGCTTTGAAAAGTATACATTTTTATCACCAAAAAAATTCGTTTGTTACAAAATTTTTATTTTTTCAATAAAAAAAGTTATTTTTGAACCAACAACACAGTCCATTTCGTTTATATCAAACACTGTTCTTTTCTAAATGTAGGTCTTTAATAAGACACATTTTACAGTTCATAGTAAAAATTTTATATAGTAGAACGTAATGTTGAACATTTTTTCGGAATCTTCCGACCGTAGTTGGAATATATGTAAAAAAAAAAAACTTTGGTCGAAGCAGGGATCGAACCCACGACCCTTGGCATGCAAGTCGGACGTAGCAACCACTGCTCTAAGGTGCCCAACTAAATGTATTTTTCTGTTAAATAAACTTTGTTTAATCGGCTCGTGGGCGCCGCAAGCTATGCTATATAAATATAACTTATATGGGTAATTGTCTATTGATGACAACAACGGCTACATGGCTCAGTGGATAGTGTGTTGGCTTACAAATTGGATGGCCCGCGGTTCGATTCTCCGTCCAGGCGAAAGGTAAAAAAAAAAATTAAAAATTTATAAAATCGTATAATTTCTTCTACATTGCTTGTGTTACAGAAAAATGTGCTAAGAACTAAAAAACTTCGTGGAAGTGAGAAAAATGTGAGGGAAAATACAATTAGCCAGAAAAAAATTTTTTTGAGTTAGTCTTTATGGAATTGTTTTTACATCCTGGAAAAGAATAAACGTTTATCCCAAAAAGGATATACTTTTCTTCCAAATACACTTCCTTTCAACGAAAAGCAAATGCGAAACGAACTTTGTTTGTCTAAAATTTCGTTTGGGAGGAAAGAATTATTTTTTTGCGTGTATAGGTCGAAGCGGCCCAGCAAAACATAATTGTTAATTGGGAAGCAGTAAAATTATATTGTCCATACTGTAGGCACTACTTTACTTTATTTATTTGCAGTGTAGAATACAGCGCTTCCTTCTACACATATAAGGCGAACAACGTACTTCAAATATGTAAATAATGGTGGGGTTGAAATTAGCGCAACTGAGTTGCAATAGGGTAAGCGAGTGCTTCGTCTCTCACTTACATGGTTGCACTGCTGTAAATAAGAGTTGTTTGTGTATTTTATCTCGACTTCTTACGAACTATGTGGCAAGAAGCGCATTTAAGTGGGAAATTTCTTTATATATTCATCGATGAATTCCTTGCAAGGGTAAGTACTGCTTGACTTTTCTTCCTTTACAAAGCTGCTGAAAATTCAGCAAGTGTTTTGCTGGGAGGGATTGGACCCACTATCCTTTGTATGCAAGGCGGACATGCTAACCATTGCTTCACGGTGGCCAACTAAATGTACTTATATGTTAAATACAGCAAGTAAAAGTGTAGATTGTTGTGCAAACAATCATGATTGCTTATCGACTTTCATATTTGGAATATAAATGAATGTTGGGGTGTAATATTCATATAAATTATAAAGATATGTTTTTATTAGCATTTCAACACAATTATATTTGGTGCCTTAAAGAGGATATACCTCGGATGAAACATAACATTAGCCAAAAATAGACATTTTATAATCATCAAAAGATAAATCTGCGATGCCCGTGTATTTATGAAATCCCCTGTAATAAAAGCTACACAGATAAAAATAAGTTTGAAAACCAATAACTTTTGTTGGAAAACCAATAACAAAATTTGTTAATTTTCCTGCAACAAACTAATTTGTACTTTTAATAACCATTATTACAAAAAAGTTGTTAGCAATCGTTACCATCAGAAGGCAACAAATAATTTGTATTCTCAGTAACATAATTTGTAAGTAATTTGTTGAGCATCCAACAGTACAAAATATTTGTTGTTGAACCTTACGTTTAATCCTCAACAAATATTTTTGAATTTGAATGAAAAATTTTGTATGTGGTTTGTTGAAGTCTATCAATGACCTGTAACAAATTTATTGGTGTATTGACAAAAAATTAAATTGAAATTGACAGAATTATTGAACCAAAATGGCCGGAACAACTGTGGAGATATGGAGATATATAATATGGTTTTATTAATTATCTCATGCAACAAACACATTTAAGAAACTATCAACAAATTTGTCTATTGAATATCAGGCATTTGTTGTTGAAATGTGTTTGTAGATGCTTGACAGAGGAAATAATAGAAATATTCTGAATTTTCAACAAATTATTTTGTTGCGAAAATAGTTGACTGCTATCGATATGAAAACAAAAATACAAGACTGGTTACGCGCACATCGAGAACATGTACGAAAGCTAAAAGAAGTATGCGAAGAATACCGTTAGAACAAAATGAGTATGAGCACATGCACGTGTATGATAGCAAGCAAAGAGCTCATTCATCAGAGAATACAGAAAAGCATTTTTAAATGTCTGCGAAAAATTTATATTTTTCAATTTGGTAGTTTCTTAAATGTGTTTGTTGCATGAGATAATTAATAAAACCATATTATATATCTCCATATCTCCACAGTTGTTCCGGCAATTTTGGTTCAATAATTCTGTCAATTTCAATTTAATTTTTTGTCAATACACCAATAAATTTGTTACAGGTCATTGATAGACTTCAACAAACCACATACAAAATTTTTCATTCAAATTCAAAAATAAAGGGTGATTTGTTAAGAGCTTGATAACTTTTTTTTAAAAAAAACGCATAAAAGTTGCAAAATCTCATCGGTTCTTTATTTGAAACGTTAGATTGGTCCATGACATTTACTTTTTGAAGATAATTTCATTTAAATGTTGACCGCGGCTGCGTCTTAGGTGGTCCATTCGGAAAGTCCAATTTTGGGCAACTTTTTCGAGCATTTCGGCCGGAATAGCCCGAATTTCTTCGGAAATGTTGTCTTCCAAAGCTGGAATAGTTGCTGGCTTATTTCTGTAGACTTTAGACTTGACGTAGCCCCACAAAAAATAGTCTAAAGGCGTCAAATCGCATGATCTTGGTGGCCAACTTACCGGTCCATTTCTTGAGATGAATTGTTCTCCGAAGTTTTCCCTCAAAATGGCCATAGAATCGCGAGCTGTGTGGCATGTAGCGCCATCTTGTTGAAACCACATGTCAACCAAGTTCAGTTCTTCCATTTTTGGCAACAAAAAGTTTGTTAGCATCGAACGATAGCGATCGCCATTCACCGTAACGTTGCGTCCAACAGCATCTTTGAAAAAATACGGTCCAATGATTCCACCAGCGTACAAACCACACCAAACAGTGCATTTTTCGGGATGCATGGGCAGTTCTTGAACGGCTTCTGGTTGCTCTTCACTCCAAATGCGGCAATTTTGCTTATTTACGTAGCCATACAACCAGAAATGAGCCTCATCGCTGAACAAAATTTGTCGATAAAAAAGCGGATTTTCTGCCAACTTTTCTAGGGCCCATTCACTGAAAATTCGACGTTGTGGCTCGTTAGTAAGTCTATTCATGATGAAATGTCAAAGCATACTGAGCATCTTTCTCTTTGACACCATGTCTGAAATCCCACGTGATCTGTCAAATACTAATGCATGAAAATCCTAACCTCAAAAGAATCACCCTTTATTTTGTTAAGTACACACAGAGAAGGAATATGACCAAAATGCTATTTTTGGACGGGGAACATGTAACATTTTTGTGTCGAAAATCCTATACTCAGTTTTGTAAATATATGACGATTTTAAACTTGAGTAGTCCAAGGTCTAGCAAGCATTTTGACAACTTTTTGCCCAGTGATATATATTCTACTTAGTTAGAATTGTAAAACCTCTAATCCCGATATTAATATGGTTTTATTAATTATCTCATGCAACAAACACATTTAAGAAACTACCAAATTGAAAAATATAAATTTTTCGCAGACATTTAAAAATGCTTTTCTGTATTCTCTGATGAATGAGCTCTTTGCTTGCTATCATACACGTGCATGTGCTCATACTCATTTTGTTCTAACGGTATTCTTCGCATACTTCTTTTAGCTTTCGTACATGTTCTCGATGTGCGCGTAACCAGTCTTGTATTTTTGTTTTCATATCGATAGCAGTCAACTATTTTCGCAACAAAATAATTTGTTGAAAATTCAGAATATTTCTATTATTTCCTCTGTCAAGCATCTACAAACACATTTCAACAACAAATGCCTGATATTCAATAGACAAATTTGTTGATCATCAGCAGATTTAACATACAAATAAAGTTGTTAATATTTATTTCCAGTTATTTTTTTGTGTGTATACACAAAATTCATAAAAATGCATGAAATCATTATTTAAATCGATAGTAACTATTTCATGCTAATCTTAACCCCAACTGCGCCTCAAATCGTCCAACCGCTTAGTCCAACTTTCTGAATTCATTTTTTGCGCTTGCAATGCTTCTGGCTTATCTTCACTCCAAAATCGACAATTTTGCTTATTTACTGAAGCGCGCGATTTTCGCAGTTACTTTATTAAAACAGTTCAATATAAAGCAGATAAATTAGCTCAATTGATGGACAGTTTCCTCTTCCTCTAGATTTCGGGAAGACTTTACAGGAATATGTTTGTTTTCATTTATAATTTTTATTATTTAAGGAAAAGTAATCCCAAAAAGAAAGTGGTTTTCAACACGAAAATCAAACATAGTACCCACCTTTACTGAGAATTGCATCTGTAAAAAAAAAACTAATAATTTATATAAAACAAGTAAATAAAGTCTAAAGCCGGGTGGAGCCGACTATATTATACCCTTCACCACTATATAGACAAACATTTGTGTTACCATATCAACTACTTCAAATTTTCTGGGAGCATTATAAAGGTTTGCATTTCCAGATACAAATACTTTTAATGGAGACAATTTTTTTACTTTTACAAAAACTCTAGAATTAAAATTTAAATCGGCTAACGCCCTGGGATGAAACACAATGTTAGAAAAACAAACTTTTTATACCCTGTACCACAGTAGTGGAAACTGTCCAGTCAATTGGAGGAAAATCCCATTGAAAATGGGTCTAAAATATGAAACAGTCTACCATATTTCCCAGCTTTGGTGTACGTATTTATATATTAGAGCTATATATAATCTGAACCGATTTTGACTAAATTTGACATGCATACTCGTAGTTAGAATAATAATTCTGCAATTTCACGTAAATGGGAGTATAACTTTGGCCCTCGTGGTCATATGAGTGTAAATCGGGCGAAAGATATATATGGGAGATATATTTAAATCTGAAGCGATTTCAGCCAAATTTGGCACACTTACCGATACTATTAAATGTACTCCTTGTTCAAAATTTGAAGTAATTCACGGCAAAACTCTGGCTTTTGAGGACATATAAGTCCAAATCGGACGAAAGATATATATGGGAGCTATTGTAAATCTGAACAGATTTTAACCAAATTTGGCACACATAACGATACCGTTAAACGTACCTCTCGTGCAAAATTTGAAGCAAGTCAGGCAGTGTTGCCAGGTTAGGGATTTTCCCCCAAATTTAGAGGGTTTTTTCACGTTTAAGGGGATTTTTAGGGGTAAAAAATATCTTGGAACAATTCTGGCATGAAGTTAGAGAAAAAGGATACAGGAAATCAACCTAAGTTCCTAAATATTAACAAGCATGCATTACCATTATTTTCATTATACTTTTCAACTTCTTCTTTTGAAAGGGCATTTTTAATATTACACAGTTAAAAACAAATTAAGAAAGCATTTTAAGATTGTGGGTTTTAGAGAGCCACAGTGATACAATGGTTAGTATGCCCGCCTTGCATACACAAGGTCGCGGGTTCGATTCCTGCTTCGACCGAACACTAAAGAGTCTTTCAGCGGTGGATTATCCCACCTCAGTAATGCTGGTGACGCTTCTGTGTGTTTCAAAGCTTCTCTAAGTGGTTTCACTACAATGTGCCACCTAACCTAACCTATGGGTCTTATAATGTAACACCTACAATTTGTACACTGCTACGGCAGACGATTTAAAATTTTAGACTCTTTGTAACGAATAATGTATATATTTACTAAATTTCGTTTATTTTTCTATATATTTTTATTCAATTTAATTTTTAATTTTCTAGTTTTTACATCCTTAAATTTTTGGCGGTTTTTGAAAAAGCTCTAGACCAATTTAGGGGTTTTTTCTTACGATTTGGGGGGGAAGATTCAAAAGTCACCTGGCAACACTGAAGTCAGGGTAAAACTCTGGCTTTTGAGGCCATATAAGTGCAAATCGGACGAAAGATATGTATGGGAGCTATATATAGGTTAGGTTAGGTGGCAGCCCGATGTATCAGGCTCACTTAGACTATTCAGTCCATTGTGATACCACATTGGTGAACTTCTCTCTTATCACTGAGTGCTGCCCGATTCCATGTTAAGCTCAATGACAAGGGACCTCCTTTTTATAGCCGAGTCCGAACGGCGTTCCACATTGCAGAGAAACCACTTAGAGAAGTTTTGAAACCCTCAGAAATGTCACCAGCATTACTGAGGTGGGATAATCCACCGCTGAAAAACTTTTTGGTGTTCGGTCGAAACAGGAATCGAACCCACGACCTTCTGTATGCAAGGCGGGCATGCTAACCATTGCACCACGGTGGCTCCTATATCTAAATCTGAACCGATTTCAAGCATTGGTAGAATGTCAATACTACTCTCTGTGCAAAATTTCACGAAAATCGGTAGTAAACTTTGGCCTCTGTTGCTATATAAGTCTAAATCGGACGAAAGATATATATGGGAGCTATATCTAAATCTGAACCAATTTGGCTGATATTTTGCAAGGTTTTCGAGACTCATAAAATATTCGGATGTACGGAATTTCAATCAATAGCGATTGTCTTTGTTCCAAAAAACGACCCTATGCCAAATTTGAGGACGATCGGACTTAAACTGCGACCTGTACTTTGCGCACAAAAATACATGAACTGACAGACATACAAACATCGCTAAATCGACTCAGAATTTAATTCCAAGACGATCGGTATACTAAACGAAGGGTCTCAGACTTTTCCTTCTTGGCGTTACATACAAATGAACAAACTTATTATACCCTGTATCATAGTAGTGGTAAAGGGTACACGCAAAAAAATAATTCTTTCCTCCCAAACGAAATTTTAGACAAACAAAGTTCGTTTCTCATTTGCTTTTCGCTGTAAGGAAGTGTATTTGGGAGAAAAGTATATACTTTTTGTGATAAACGTTTATTCTTTTCCAGGATGTAAAAACAATTTCATAAGGACAAACTCAAAAAAAAAAAACATTGTTTTCTTGCTAATTGCATTTTCCCTCACATCTTTCTCACATCCACGAGGTTTTTTAGTTCTTAACACCTTTTCCTGTAATACCAACAATTTAGAAGAAATTATACGATTTTATAAATTTTTAAAATTTTTTTTACCTTTCGCCTGGACGGAGAATCGAACCGCGGACCATGCACTTTGTAAGCCAACACACTAACCACTGGGCTATGTACCTGTTATGGTCATCAATAGATAAATATCCATATAAGTTATATTTATATAGCATAGCTTGCGGCGCCCACGAACCGAATAAACAAAGTTTATTTAACAGAAACAAACATTTAGTTTGTCACCGTGGTGCAGTGGTAGCTACGTCCGACTTGCATGCCAAGGGTCGTGGGTTCGATCCCTGCTTCGACCAAAGTTTTTTTTTGTTTTGTTTTTTTTTTTTTTTTACATATATTCCAGATATGTTCGGAAGATTCCGAAAAAATGTTCAACATTCTATTGTAGTATATTAAATTTTGAAGTGTAAAATGTGTCTTATTAAAGACCTAAAGTGAGAAAAGAACAGTGTTTGATATAAACGAAATGGACTGTGTTGTTGTTTCAAAAATAACTTTTTTTATTGAAAAAATAAAAATTTTGTAACAAACGAATTTTTTTGGTGATAAAAGTTTAAAATTTTGGAAGCAATTCAAAAAACTCTAACAAAAGAAAAACGTTTTCGGTACACGTTTTCCAAACGTTTTTTTTCTTTGCGTGTATAAAGATGGCTTCTATTGAAAACAATCAAGATTTCATTTTTAAACTGAATTTTAGTTATACATTTTATTTAAATGTTTACTTACCGCGATCCATTAGAAAAATAAGGGATCGCGGATCCTGGTATTAAGTTCGCATTATCGGGCGAAAATAGTAATTGTTAATTTTCCTTAATACATAAGTTTAACGAAAATAAACTTTTTAATTGAATATTTCTTTCCCTTTCAATTTATACTATCGAACTTCTCTATATCTTGACGGGACCAAAAATTATATCAGAATACAAGATAATGGAAAGGAAACAGCAGTGTTTTTGAAAGTTTTTCATTATAGAAAGAGCTTCATTGTATATACACATGTGGACAGAAAAATATGTGTAAGTATTTTTTTTTTTAACGAGGTCATGGTTTTTCTATTTTATGTTTTTTATTGAATATTTCAGTATTATTTGTAAAGTAGGCATATTTTGTATATTTGAAAATTAGATTAGAATTCAGATAGGACAAATAATAAAATAAAGTAAATTCACAAAAATCGTCGAATATTATGTGGACAGTAAAATAGGTGTATATGAAAAAGCATGAAAATAATATAAGCATTTTGTTGCGATATATAATGGCATATAAACCACGTACAATGGTAATGACGATTTTTCTAAAACTTTATGGATTTTATAAATTATTAATGAAATGTTTAAGTTTCAATTGAAATGTATATGTTGTCATATATTATAACATGAAATCGTGTATGTAGAGCTTTTTCTTATTGGTGAAATTATCAGAGCTAAATTAAGTTATAAATATCTAAATATAAGTATAACAACATTAGCTATAGGATTTCATAATAATTAATTGAATAGTTAGAATTTGAATATAGAAATAAGCAAATCTGAACATAGCTTTTGTAACAGTCATGAACCAGTAATGACGATTAATAAATACACCATCTGCCTCAGCTGATTTTCGAAACATATGAGAGGTCTGACAGAAGACGAGTTTGAGGGAGTAGGTCCGATACATCTTATATAAATATAATGGATGGATTTGTGTACCAGAATATGTGGGAGACAGTTAAGGTAGAATTACATACCATGCGTTCAATGCGTACAATGCGTCCGATGATTGAAGAGTTGAAATTTCTCTTTGAAATCAAAAGCTCGAATAGTCTGCCACAAACAGAAAAAACAACCTTTCCTTCAACGCACGGAGTGACGAATGGTGTGTAATTCAACCTTTATGCACACATTCACTGAGGAAAATATTTCACTTGTTTGGAAATATCAGCAGGATAACGACCCGAAACTCTCATCAAAGTTGGTGAGTGAATGGTTTTGGGATCATAATTCGAACGTTGTTGAGTGGCCAAGTCAGTCCAAAGTTTTTCAATCCCATTGAAAAACTTTGGGGGCGAACTCAAGAGATACTTCTCTAAGCTTCCCTGCAGCTACAAAATACAAAATAAAATATTCAAAGAGTATGGTTTTGTTACTCATAGTACCAAAAATGTTTGCTAAAACAGCAGTTTTTGTTTGCTGAAAAAGGGACAGCAGTAGCATGTAGTTGTTTCAGCAAACATTCGTTAGTTGAAACAGCAAACATTTTTTACAGCTAAAATAGCAACCAAATGCTGCTGAATTAGCAAACGTGTTTGCTAAAAGTTTTTGACAAACATCGCTGCTAAAGTAGCAAACTGCTGAAATAGCTAACATTTTTACTGCTATAACAATTACAAATGTTTGTTGTCCCAGCAACACAATTTGTCATTTTTTAATGATATGTTGAAATGAAACCCGTAAATCATTTAATGCGTTAACTTCTACATTTATTAAATGTGTGAAATAAATTGAATTCCATCAAAGTATTGGAAGTTGAGTTGGATTGTTATCTAGGATTTATTTTCGTTTGTTTTTCTTCTTTGGCCTTATACACGCGAATAAAACATAACAATGTTAAGACAATCTGTAATGAAAAGCAAAAAAAAAAAACAATTAGTAATTACACTAGTTTACACTAAAATTTACATTTGATGAGAGTTTGCTTTTTATATGTTTTCATCTCCTGAATTCGAAAAAAGAGGTTAAAAATTTTTTTAATAAAGCAGTCTCTGAGATATCCTTAAATTTTTATAAGGATATCTCAGAAACATGACATAACAAAAATTTAATTTGTAAACTATTTTTATTTATAGGAATTATATTGAACGAAGTCATCAAAGTTGACCAATAAAATAGGTGCTTTAGCAAAAAATCAAATTGATTCATACACACAAATTTTTTTTTTTTATTTCAATCACGTAAATCGCGGATTCAATCATGTTTTTAATTGAAATGTCTTCAGTATCAATCACCCATTTTGATTGAAAATCAACACGATTTTCAATTAAAAATTTAATTGACTTTTGTCACGGAATCAATTAATTGTGTGATTGAATCACTTAAAAACGTGATTGATTTTTAACATAAAATTCAATCACAGTTTTAATTGAATCAATTAAAATTTTAATTAATTTTGCGACAAAAATCAATTAACTATTTGATTCATTCAATTAAATAATTAATTGAAATTGGCTATAAATTTCAATCAAAAAATGTATATATTGCGCCCCCAAAATCGTATTTAGTTTTATTTGAAATAAAAGAAAATATGTGTTTCTTATAAAACATATTTAGTATTTTATTATTTTTTGAATTATGCAATAGACAAATAAATTTGGTTCTTGTCATTTGTGTTTTGTTCTAACATAACTTACACATGCAATTACTATCAATAACAACTATAGGGTGCAAAAATAGACTATATAAATCATTATCTTCCTTTTCATAATAACCATGTCAGCATGTTCCTTCTAATATGTAAATGCGCCTATATTTCCAATAAATCAGCAGCCTGTAAGCTAAATTAGTTTTTCTGAAAGTAAACAGAATAATTCGAATTTAATTTTGTTCAATTAAAAGTTAATTTTGTTAAACATTACCTGTATAGAATATCAAGTTCAATTCTTAGTTCCAGGTTGCAGATTTATAATCTTCTTTTGCAGTTGTAGTCTTTTAGCATAAAAAGGTGTATTAAGGAGCTCGGTAATTTAATTTTAGTACAATTCGTTTCCAAAATTTCCACACATTGAATTCGTATATTAAAACTTGAACCAATCAAAGACAAAAAAATTGCAAAACAATGTAATATTTGGTATTATGTTGATGATACTTTGCAAATTCTGGAAATAGAAAAAAATAAATGGAAAATACATATTTTTATTATTTTCGGATATTTTTCATATTTTTAAATTCAAAAGAAAGAACCTTTTTACCATTACATAATTCAGCTCATTAGTTTATATATCAGGTATACTGCTCTCTACTTGGGTTCAAACTGAAAAAGGCAGGTAAAACAAAAATTCAATCTAATGCCGAAATTCAAGCTACTTCGCAACTTCAAGACCCATACCAACAAACCCATACCGCTCTTGGTTTTAAGAAAACTAGGAGTGAAAAAATTATAATTTTAAAAGATCAATATGGCACCCACCTTTTGATTGCAAACATATTCTTATATTCTTATATATTTGATAAAATGACGGAGTTGATAGATTGACCAATTTCATAAAATAAAATTGGTCACTAAAAGAAATGAATAAAAAATATATTATTTTAGTTTGTTTAATGTAAACAGGCTTCAATGCAAAACGGTATTCACATTTCACAATGTCTTACCTTCAATAAACGTCGATTGTTTTCAATTTTTACAATAAAGGGTAATAGGTCAAAATTTGGTCAATATAAACTTGACGTATTTCTTTCAATTTTGCATTTAAAAAACCTGAACACCCTCATTTTGAAGGTGTGTGTGTGTGTAGAATATTGATCCTATTTTGATTTTGGAATTCACTCTTCAGTTGTCAAAATGCCGTCCAAGCAAGAAGAGCAGCGTATCAAAATTTTGCTCGCGCATCGCGAAAATCTGAGCTACTCGCACGCAAAGCTGGCAAAATCGCTAAAAGTTGCCAAATCAACCGTTACAAATGTAATTAAAGTATTTGGGGAACGTTTGTCAGGAAGTCTGGATCGGGGGGAAATCGAAAACCGGAAGCCGCTGAGACGACAAAGAGAGTTGCCGGTAGTTTCAAGCGAAACCCTAACCTCTCTCTCCGAGATGCCGCAAATAAGCTGGGTGTATCGTCTACAACCGTGCATCGAGCCAAAAAACGAGCCGGACTATTGACTTACAAGAAGGTAGTGACTCCAAATCGGGATGATAAACAAAATGCGACGGCCAAAGCGCGATCCCGGAGGCTGTACACGACGATGCTGACGAAGTTTGACTGCGTGGTAACGGACGACGAAACCTACGTCAAAATTATTCAATTTCAATCACAAAGTTGATTGGATCAATCACATGTGTAATTAGAAACGGAAAAATGTTCAATAACGTTTGTAATTGAAAATTATTTCCGAATTGATTAACAAATTGATTGAATCAATTAATATTTTAATTTGATACGTAACAAATATCAATCATTTTTTAAATTGGTTTTTATTCGAATTTGATTAAATAATTAATTGAATCAATTAACATATTAATTGAATCCGTTTCCAAATTCAGTTAAATGTTTAATTGAAAACAGTTTGGTGATAATTTTTTGTGTGTACTAAAATCAGCAATAATTATCCAATAAAAACTAGCAAGAGAGTAAAGTGGCAGAGATTTTATTTTTTTAATGGAAATATAGCTGCGCTGCTCCCTTTGTTTTCGCGATTCAATAACATATGGAGGAGGTCAAAATAATTGTTGGTGTCACAGAATCCGGACTTTCATCGGAAAATCATCTTGACAAATGAGGCTCATTTCCACCTCAGCGTATATGTCAAAATGCAAAATTGTTTTATCTGATGGTCCTCTACTCTCAATGTACGACTGTTTAGTTTGGTTAGTGGCCTTGCAGAGTTACTTGATTTTTTCACAAATGAATATGTTTTATGGTTGGAGCTGGTTGGTGTTGAACGGTAACTTTTAAGAGTTACGTGTCACACAAGCGACTCTTTTGCAGGAATCGTTTCCAAGCTGGGCAATCATAATAAGCCACCAAGATATTGCGACTTTAAAACCTTACAGTCTCAACCATAGAATTCACATAAGTATATTTTTGGTTGAAATTGGAACTGCATACTTTTCGCTTTATTATGAAATAAACATCCGAACATTTATCTCAAAACATTAAATTTTTCTTCGAATACGGAAATACCAGCTCTTATTGGAAAATACTGTAGAAAAATATAGAGACCGTTTAGAAGATCTTCATCAAGTTGTTTTTCTGCGGCTGTTTTGTTAAAATTGTAGAACAGCCATATATCGACTATCGAAGTCATTGACATATTAGATTTGTCGTTCGGGACAAATATTTATGTTAGCCACATATTCATAGAAGTTAAGCGTATACAAATCCCATTTAATTAAAAAAATTTTGATGTTATATAATGAGTAACATTTTACTATTGTCCATTTGACCGGAATGAATTTATAATTTTATTCGTATCAGCAGAAAATTTCAGCAAACTGTAGTATGTTTGCAGTTCCAAAATAACAGATTGTTTGCTGTTTTAGCAAAAATACTGCTAAAACAGGAGCATTTTGTTTGCTGAAAAACAGCAGACAGCGTTTGCAATTAACAACAGACTTTTTTCTATGAGTGTACACGTAGAGATTTGCCGCAAGTTAATTTCATCCATGTCTAATGCGCTTTACAGACTATCAATTATTCCGGACGGAATTTTATTTATCTGTCGGTGTTTGTAAAGAATCTTACAGTGTGTCGGATCGATACAACTTGTCGGCGATGACTAAATAATCGGTAAATGTGTTATCGATCCCATAAACATGCAGCAGTATCGATTATGCCTTCGGACTTAACTTATAATGGGATATGTTCGACACGAGCACTGTCTTCCGGAATAACTGATAGTCTGTAAAGCGCTTAAGAGAATTGAAGCTGTCCTTAAAAATCCCGGTGAATATACAGGATATTAACGACCTAGCTTGATGCTTAATCACTAACTTTAATGTACAAATTTTTATATTATTTTCATGTTTTTTCATATACACCTATTTTATGTTACTGCCCACATAAAATTCGACGATTTTTTTTGAATTTACTTTATTTTAAGTTATTATTTAGTCATATCTGAATTCTAAACTAATTTTCAAATATGTCTACTTTATAAATAATTCCGAAATATTCAATAAAAACGTAAAATAGAAAAACCATGGCTCGTTAAAAAAAATACTTATAAATACCTATTTTTCTGTCCACATGTGTAAGTTCACTGTAGAGATGTCTGACTGTAATAAAATGTGCCAAAAATATATAATTTTATTCTGTTTTTGATTATTCATTATTGATTTTAGCGGATAAGCCCGAACTTAGTCCTTAAGGCAAAATACTACACTGAAATAAGAGTTTTCTTTTTTGAGGAGCGAAATTTCAAACAAGCAAAGTTTTCTTTGACGGTAAAATACTCTGCTCTAAAAAAATATAAGAGGAATTTCATTTGTCTAAAATTTTCCTCAGGTGAGAAGTATTGTACTTCCACTCTAGATATCACAAACCTATTTGCCCATATGTCACTGTGCCTCAGTCGCGGGTTCAACTCCCAAAAAATAATTTTGCATTTTCAAGAGGACGTTTTGTCCTATAGTGATTCGACTTAAAAATGGGTGTCACGTAAGAATATTTTGTTTGTCTAAGATCAACTTGGCTTTAATAATTCTGAAAAATTCTTAAAAATTAATCAAATCGTCTTTTGTTATTTCTGGTCTGAATTTGGAAATTAAAGTTTGTCGTTAACACGTTTTTAAAGAACACAAGAAGAAAAAACACAAAAACGAATAAACATTAAGTATTTAAGTCTATGATTACTTGAACTCGTTACTACCTCGTTACAATACCAAAATCATTACAATAAAGATAAAATTTTTGGAACCGCGCAATCTTGTTTTATGAAGTTATCTTTAGTAATGAAAATGGATTTATGTACGGCGAACATAAAAATGGTTGTAGCAAAAATATTGTATGTGAACATAGTTAGAACTTACATTACTTCCCCCTTTTAGCGTCTCCATTTCAAAAGAGATCATAAATACAATGCAATACTTATCAGTGTACCTCGAATATAACATTCCTTATGATGATAATGTCGTTTTCCTTTAAATGACCCTTACTTATATTTCCATCCACAGGCCCAGACTCAAGTATACAAAGAGAAAATTCATGAATTGGAAACAAAAATTAAGGACCTCTCATCAGGTATACATACTATGGCTTCATATTGTATTTAAATTCATTTTATACACGCATATCGACCCTTTCTGCCATAGGTAAAAATATCGCTGACGAAAATAATGATCAGTTAGCTGAGAAACTCTCTCAGCAATCGACGCTCTTCGACACACAGTTATCAGAGAATCAAGACGAACTACAGCGAATGCAGGAGAACATCCAGTATTTAAAGCAACAGAATGAGACGCTGCAACAGGAACTTGTGGCCAAGGATCAATCGCTGGAGAAATTTTCCCTTTCCGAATGTGGCATTGAAAATTTACGCAAAGAATTGACCATTGTCAAGGAAGAGTCTGAAAAAGAACGTGTTCAACTTCAGAGCGATTTCAAGCTCAAGTTGGAAGAAAAATCCAATGAGATTCACAGTTTGGTGGAACAAATAGCTTATCTCAAATCTTCAACAGACAGTGTAGACAATGAGCGCGCCAATTTGGAAGACGAGTGTCGTATATTACAGGAAGAGTGCAAGACACGCGATAGTCAAATCACCGAAATTACCAATCAATTAGCAAAGTTGACTGCTGAATTATCCATAAAATCTGCAGAGTGTGCCACACTCGATGAGTTAGTTAAATCACAACAGTTAGACAGCAATGAAGAAAAAAGCCAACTCGAAGAGAAAATGCTTGAAGTCGTTATGTTGAAAGAGGAAGTTGCTCACTTGCAAGAAGCAAAAAGCTCATTGGAAGCAAACTTGGAATTGGCGCACGGAGAGCTTAAGAAACAGGCCAATCTCCAAATGAATATCGAAACCAAATTAAAGGAAGCCCTAAGTCAAGATGAGGAGAAGAAATCGTCAATGGGTGCTCTGCAAAGTAGCATAAACGAATTGCGCCAAGATTGTGAAAGATTAGCAAATGAGAACCAGGATCTAAAAAATCAGATTCAGGTTCTTTCGAGAGACTTGGAGAAAGAAAAATCCGCTAGAGAAGCTTACGCTGCCCAAGTGGTAGAAAAAGACACATTACTGTCTGAAAGTGCCAGAAATCTGTCTACTGCTCAGGAAACCATTGGAGAACTTCAACACGATTTGGAAGAATCTGTGAAGAGCAATGAGCTGACTCTTGTTTCAAAGGAACAGGAAATTAAATCGCTAAAGGACGATATTGAGAAGATGCAAATCAAGGTCACTTCTTTGGAAGGAGAATCTTCCGTAGTTGTTCAGCAAATGAGTGCCATAATAAACAACGTGGAGAGCCAAAATAAAAGACTTGAAGACGACTTAAAGAATTCAAATGCCACAATTGAAGACCAACGTCTTAAATCTATACAAAAGGATGAGCTAATTGCTGCAAAATTATCCGAACTTAAGTCTACGACAACAGCTTTAGAGACTACAACCAAATTGCTGGAAAAACTGAGAAGCGATCACGGCACGCTACTCAATGGAAAACAGGCTTTAGAAGATGAACTCAAAAAAGCCGAAGACCGTTGTGCTCAACAACAATTGGATCTAGGTGATTTAACGCGAAAATTAGATAGTGCGAATAGTAAATGCGACAAACTCACACAACAAACCGAAACCCTACAACAGGAAATAATCGCTGCTCGAAACTCCAACAGCGCGGTCCATCACGAAATTAAGAAACTAAACGATGAAATACAACAGAAGCACAACGAGATTGCAACAAATGCCAGTTCTGCTGATCAAGAGCGCATTCGATTATCAGGTCAACTCGAAGAATTGCAACAGAAACTGACCAATGTCTCTAAAGACCACAGTGATCTGAAGGAAGTACTTCAGAAGTCTAAGAAGGACATTAGGAAAAAGTCGCAACAGATTACTGAGCTCGAGGAGAAAAATATTAAGCAAGAGCTCCAGATCAGTGACCAGCAACGGCAGCAGGAGAATTTGCAAAGTAAACACGACGCTTTACTCAAGCAAAATGAGTCGTTGCAAAACGATCTGATGGTACTGAGAACTACCACCACTGACTCCAACACCGAACTCGTAAAGCTCTCCCAAGAGTTGACCACCAACCAAAAAGATTTTGATGAGTTGATGGATAAAACTAGCTCGCAGCGGGCCTCCTTGGAAAGCCAGCTACAAGCAAGTCAACAAAGAATCGATGGGATGTGTAGTCAGGTGGAAGCACTGACAGAAGAATTGAAAAACGTCACAGAGGAAAGTTTCTCCCGCTATGAAGAACTCAAGAAAGAACAGGAGAAATGTGGCAAACAAGAGCTGGACATGGGAGATCTTCAAAGGAAGCTTGATAGTTTGATAGTTAAGTGCGACAACCTTGAAGAACAAAATAAGAATTTACAGAGTGACTTAAACACCGTACGCCAAGATTCGGCGGGCTCAAACGCCGAGATCGTGAAACTGTCTGAAGAGCTGTCCCTTAAGCAGAAGCAAATTCAAGAGTTGACAGACAAATTTAATGCAGACCGCCTCACGGTTGAATCCCAACTACAGGAGGCGAAGCAAACTCTTCAAACTCAGCAGAGTGAAATTGAAACTCTAAATTCTCAGAAAATATCCCTTGAATCTTCAAGAGCAGAAGAACTTACCACCTTCGAAAATATAAAGAGGGAATTAGAAGCAAAATTCCAAACAGAGATCAAGGAAATCAAAGAAATCGAGGCATCTAAACAAAAATCGATTGTTGAAAGTTTTGAGGCACAGCTTAAAAATTCAGAACAGTCAAAATCTTCTCTGGACGAAGCCATCTCGAGTCTCCAAAAGCAAATTCAGTTGTTGCAGGATGAGTTACTGAAATCTCAACTGGATTTCAAAGCAAAGGAATTTGATATGCAGAAACAAATTTCCATTTTCAAAACCGAAAAGGAGCAGATGCAATCCAACTTACAAAAGACTCAATCTGATGGTTCCTCAGCTGTATGGACTTTGCAGCAGGAAAATGCGCGACTGTCACAGGCTCTAGAAAAACTATCGCAAGACCTCAATGAAAAGGAAACCCTTGTGGCAAAAGCCACTAGCGAGACAGAACAACTACGCATCATGCAATCGAACACAAAGTCCGAATTAGAATTGGAGGTGCAAAAGCTTCGCAACGCTTTAGAGCTCGCCACGTCCGAATCGGAGCACAAGACAAAACTGGCCGAGGAAGATAAACGTAAAATCGAGGAACTGAAAGCTTTAATAGAATCCCTCAAGACGTCCAACGAAAATATTTCTGCCACAAATGCTGAACTTGCCGAAGCCTTGGAAATACTAGAACAAGAGAAATGTGAAACTGCTCATATATTTGAAATTTTCGAGATGGAATCCGATCAGAACATGGAGAAGTTCATAGAGAAACTTACCAACCTCAAGGAGGAGCTTGCTAATACACAGTTAAAGCTAAGCATAAAGGAGACTGAGCTCAAGGAGAAACAAGACAGTCTCTCAGCGGTAGATCTTGCCCTAAAACAAACCCAAGCATCTCTTCAGGAAGCACAATCAAACAGCCTACAGGCTTCGACGCAAATGTCCGAATTACAACAGGCCAACGAAGAACTTAAGCAGTTACACAATCAAATGGAAGAAAGGCTAAATGAGAAACAAGATTTTGAACAGAAACTTGAAGAAAACAAAAAAATAATCGATGAGATGGATGAAACATCCACAGAAAAGACAACAAAACTACAACAACTACAAACGCACCTTGCCCAAATCAAGCAAGAGCTATCTAAAGGTCAAGAGAGAGAACAAGCGCTGGGCATCGAATGTTCCAATCTTCAACGAAAACTCAAATTGCTCGAAATGGAGAAGACAACAGAAATCGTATCGTTAAAACAACGAATTAGCGATTTGCAATCTATAACCAATTTGAAACAAAATGGTGCTGCAAGCAGTATTGGTCTAAGGCAAGAGGTAATTATAATGACTATTTCCCCTCTTTTTCAGTCACACAATCTAATTGGATACTTTATTCTTAGGTCTCTGGCGATAGCGACAGCGCAGCTCAAATCGATTTCCTTAATTCAATAATAGCAGATATGCAAAAGAAAAACGATACCCTAAAGGCCAAAATAGAAGCTCTGGAAGCATTACCTACAGATTTTACTAAGTAAATATATTTAAAATTGCATCAGAAATCTCAAAAAACGCATAGCATCATCATATTAAGTCATAGTCCAAATCTTACTAACAAATACCTATTTTGAATATGGACTTGTTTTAAAATCCACCGAGGTTATTATTATGGTGAATTATTATAGTAAATGGGGTACATACTCGCACATCAGTTATTACCTATTGAAAATATAGTAACTATTTGATCTGAATGCCCTATATAAATAATTTAACTACATGGATATATTGGTCATTAAATTCAAAAATATGAAATTGCAACATTTACAAGTACTCATATTGAGCATTCAAAAACATAGTAAAATATTTTAGAAAAGAATCAAAAATAATATCTTTGACAGAAAATTAGCAAAACAAAGATAAATCGAAGCTTTAAACTGAAATTTAATTTATCAAATTAAAATTACACTGTGAATTACAGAATATAAATGGAATGTATTATTTGTGAAGTGTAGTGGGAGTATGGATATATATAGCGAATTCCTCAAACTCCGAATTTCGCAGTATATCTTAAACATAACTTGCAATATAAATAGAAGACATTGTTCCTTTTTCCATAGGATATTTTATGGGTACTGCAACAAGGCTGTTATTACCAAAGACATTTTCTAGAATTAACATTAATATTAATATTAAAATTTTTTAGTCGGCCCAGTAGAAACATCTACTGAAAAAGGGGAAAACAAACACAGTTTGCTAAAAAATAGCAGCCTACCCAATTTAAAATAAAGATTAATTCGCTTAATGTGTGTTTCTGAAAATAGGCGATACGATATTTTTTGAAACCAGGTCATGTGTCTATAAAATTTATTGTTGTTTCTCACTTCTCACCGCACTCTTCCATGAGGTATTATGTTTTCCATTGAGTTGTGATCAGGGTTGGCCTGTCACAAACTGTGACTTTTGCGACATACATTTGCGACGGTATAATACGTATGACGCAAAAGTCGTAAACCTGCTGTAGAAAACTAAATTTTGAATAGAAGAAATCCTGAACATTTTTTAATTTAGTGTGACAGCATTCGCTGTGAGTTTCTGACGAAATTTGTGAAAGTTTTCCCATGATCAAGCCTATTTTCTTAGGTGGTATCGAAATTCCCGTTGGTGAGTGTGGAGACTGAACTTAAAGCTAAGAAAGGACGAGAAAATCCACGGTTACCCTGAACTCGTGCAAAAGGCAATAGGGAAAATGTGGGGACTAAAACCGAAAATTGTGAACATTCCTAAGAATTGAAACTTCTTCGCACATACCATCGTCTTGGATATCATCGAATTCGCTGCCTAGCTGACGCGACTAAAGTATTTTCAGTTTGCGACTTTTGTTACTTTTTCTACATTTACGACGCGTATGTGACGTTTACGACGTTTACAACTTTGCGACAGTCGCAAACCTAAAACAGTTTGATACAGACCATCTCTGGTTGTGATCGTTTATGTATGCAAGTCCTCTAGTCCAGTTGTTTATAGAGCCGATCACTACTTTGCTTTTTTACTATTATTTTTGAATATTTTTTAATTTTATTGCAAAATTCATTCCATTATGTGGCAGTCATGAAGGAAAATACATTTTTCTATAGTCATGCATGGTTCTATATCCAATGTTTTTATAACCAATTTATCAAAGCAGCGCTTCGACTGCAACGCCGGTAATACCAAAGCGCTACGGTCATCAGAGTAGCCGGTATGGGGAATTTTTCCCCAAATCGGGGATATTTGTTCGTGGATGGGAGCGACATTTTTGAGTTGGGGACTTGGAGATTTGGTGAGGAATTTAAAAAATTTAGGGATTTTTGTATAATCATGTTTAGAGTTATGGTATATGAAACGCATTTCTACTAAAGCATGGTTAAATTGTAAGGGACGATGTTGAATGTGAACCACACCTAAACGCCAAGTTTTTTCCGAATTTTATTTGACATTTCTCTATTTCAGACTTACTCAATTTGAACCATGAAATACACAATCCAACAACGTGTTAAATGGTTCCAAGAAATGGCAACAGTGGATGATCAATTTTCGAAGGAAATCATCTTCAGTGATGAGGCACATTTTCACCTCAGTGCATTCGTCAATAAACAGAATTGTCGCATTTGGGCGAATGAGAATCCAAGAGTGATTGTCGAAAAACACACAAAGAGTGATTGTTTGGTGCGGTTTATGGGCAGGCGGCATCATCGGGCCGTATTTTTTCCAAAATGAGGCCGGTCATGCAGTTACTGTGAATGGTGTTCGCTATCGTGAGATGATAACGAACTTTTTATGGCCCGAATTGGAAGATGTGGATGTGGACGATATGTGGTTTCAGCAGGACGATGCCACTTGCCACACAGCTAACGAAACAATGGCTCTTTTGCGCAACAAATTCAATGGCCGTGTTATCTCACGTAATGGCGATGTCAATTGGCCGCCAAGATCATATGATTTGACACCGCTGACCTTTTTTCTTTGGGGTTATTGGAAAGAAAAGGTGTACATCGATAAGCCAGCAACAATTCAAGAGCTAAAGGATGAGATAATTCGGCACATTAACGGCATAGAACCTCCATTATGCCTCAGCATCATCGAAAATTTGGCCCATCGGATGAAGGTGTGCCACCGAGTTCGCGGCGCCCATTTGGCTGATAGTTTGTTCCATACATAATTGAGTAATACCAATATATCATAATAAAATAAAATTACAATAATTTCCTAAATAGTTTGTGTTTTATTCAAAATCAACATCGGCCCTTGAAATTTTAACCACCCTTTAATTTTGTGTGCAAAGTACAGATCGCAGTTTAAGTCTGATCGTCCTCAAATTTGGCACAGAGGTTTACATTGGCTCAAAGACAATCGCTATTGATTTTGACAAAAATCGGTTCAGATTTAGATATAGCTGCCATATATATTTATCACCGATCTGGTCATAATTGACGTATTTATAAACGTATTTTCTCAAAATTTCTGGCAGCCAAATATTTTGGGGCTTTCGTACGATATGCAAAATATCAGCCAAATCGGTTCAGATTTAGATATAGCTCCCATATATATCTTTCGTCCGATTTGAACTTATACGGCCTCAAAAGCCAGAGTTTTGCCCTGATTTGCTTCAAATTTTGCACAAGGAGTACGTTTAATAGTATCGTGCCAATTTGGTTGAAATCGGTTCAGATTTAGATATAGCTCCCATATATATTTCGCCCGATTTACACCCATATGATCACGGAGGCAAAAATTATTCTCCCATTTACGTTTTTTGTTGAGATAGCAGGATTATTATTCTAACTATGCATGTCAAATTTGGTCAATATCGGTTCATATTGAAATGAAGCTCCCATATACAGTTTGTCAAGAAAGTGTTTTGACAATGGGATAAAAATTATGTTTTGTTCCAAAATTAAATATAATGAAATTTTAAAAAAATATTTTATTATGTATTTTGCAAAGTATACATACGTACACAGAATTAAAAATTTAATAAAATATTTAATATTTCAATTATTTCTAGAATTTGAAATATTTGGCAATGTCAAAAGACTTTCTTGACATACTGTATATGTACGCCAGAGTAGGGGAAATATGGTAGAATGTTTCATATTTTAGACCCATTTTCAATGGGAGTTTCCTCCAATTGACTCGGTAGTTTCCACAGAGAATACATTTAATATGCCATTTAAGTATGTCATCTTAATCTAATATGGCCAAAATACCCATATTTTACACAAAATTCTGTGATGATTTCCCCATATCGTAGACATATTCTACACACTGTAATGCCAAACTTTCCACAGAATGGTGGAATTTTAAATAAAGCTCCGACTTGTGGAAATATCGCCCGAATTGGCCAAATAATATATCACAACCCACAATTGACCACATATCTTTGCGTGATTGAACCAATATCCTTGTAAAATCGCCACTGCTGAGTAGCAAAAATTTTAAATATTACTCAAATTGTCCTATATCTCGAATACATATGTATATGTATATGTTTCATCCCAGGGTGTTAGCCGATTTAATTTTTAATTCTAGCGATTTTGTAGAAGTACAACAAATTGTCTCCAAATCGTTTCAGATATAAATATTTGTATGTAAGAATATAAATTTTGATAATAACTCCCAACAAATTTGAAGGAGTTGATATGGTAACACAAATGTTGATCTACATAATGGTGAAGGGTATAATGTAGTCGGCCCCGCCCGACTTTAGACTTTACTTGCTTGTTTTTCTTTGTAGAAGAGCCATTTTCTTTCTCTTGTATTTCCTACTCTTTCACCGAATATTAAGAGATGTTGCTATGCTCTTCAATTCTTTCGCCCAAAAAAGATTCTGATTGAAGATTATTTTAGTTAAAATTTTAGGTAGTTGTCTTTGGAAATAGTGCACAATTATTATTTGAATATATTTAGGATGCAGTCTAAGGGTGTAAACTAACTCTCTTCTGCTGCGTTCTTTAGCATCAGAACGTAATTAGCGATGTTTTTGGGAAGTTTCAGAATTGTTTAGGATGAATCTTTGCAGCTTACCAAGTACACCGAAAGAATTTTCTTCGAAAAAAGAACAAAAATGTTCGTTAAAAGTGCGAAATTTGTCATTGTTATACAACCAAAGAAACATTTCATTAAAAGAACGTTCTTTTAATGAAATTTGTTTTTCATAGTTTTATGTAAAACTTTCGTACTTTTTATGAAACAGTTTCGTACTTTTATATGAAAAACTTTCGTACTTTTTGTGAAAAATGTTCGCACTTTTAGAAAAAAAATGTATAGTCCAATGTGCATTTGGTTGTAGTAACAAGTTTGAAAAATGTCATCACTACTTTACATCTTAAGTTTTTGAATAACTTTTAGTTTGGTTGCTTCACTTTTATTCATAGCATGCTGTCACCCAACTGAGAATTAGCATAGGCATGCATTAAAAAATTGAATAAAAGAGTACACCCAAGCACATTATCAAAGACAATTTTATGTCGCAAAAGGAAATTTTACAACTTCAAAGAAACTTCTTCCTTATTTCAAGGAATATGTTTTCGTATTTTTTATGAAGAGATTTTAACACAGAATGTTTCGTAAAATATACGTAACTTCGTAAAACTTCTTCACAAAAATCATGAAATTTGAAGAAAGTTTCGTTAAAAGTACGAACTTTTTACGAAGAAAAGTTAATGTAGAATCATAGGCGTAGGAAGGCCTCGGGGGAAGGGGCTTAGGCCCCCTGAAAATTTTAGCCCCCTTCCCCAGAATTTGAAAACCTATTCGATTTTCCATTGTTTTTATATAATATTAAACAAGTAAATACAACCGCACAGAGTTCCGCTAAATACTTTCATGCACAATCGAATTACTTGGGTTGTGGTAGCAGTTGCCGATGACAATATATAGTTTTATTTCCCATTAAAAAAGCGTCGCCAAAAAAGTAGTGAAAATGTTCTTGTCATAGGACGGATGTCCACCATTTCAACAGCCGTTGCATTGAATTTGCATCGCTTCTTACTCTGTTATTCGAATTCAGTGTTTTGAATATGAATTAAAAAATTTTATCATATTGACAAATAAATATTTTTTCTAATTTTTGATGATTTTTGAATACATTCTAACACTTGTATAAAATGTTTGAACTAAAATATTTTGAAAAATTTGCAATATTTCTTGAATGGATTTAGATTTTTTTCGACAAATTTTCAATAATTTGTACCATGTTTTTAATGCTTACTCTGTCTTTTACCTTTTTAACATATAACATATAACATTTTAACATATATAAACTAAATCATCATTATTACAGTTATAACATCACATAAAAAAATTTATTGAATTTAATTTAGTTTTAAAAAAATTGATGAAAACAAAATAAAAAGAAAAAATCAAAGTCAAATGTTTATATATCATATTTTTATAGTTTTTAGATTTGTTTCATTTATTGGATTATGTATTAATCAATCAATCAAAGCAAAGTGAGATTTCAAATTTCGCTTAAATTGAACAAAATTAAATATATTTCTCAGATTGGATGGTAGGTTGTTCCAAAGTCGTATTGTATGAACAAAAAATTGTCTGTCGGAGACTAAATATAGTCTTCTTCTGAAAATCTTAAAAAATACAAACTAAGTTTTTATTTACAAATAAACAATTTAATTTTAGTAAAGAATAGAGATATTTTTGCACTACGCAGTTTTTTACCAACATTACTTTCATCTCTGGTGAATATTATTTGACTTCTATTTTGTAGTTTTATGAATTTTTGGTCAACGTTTGATTTTTAATTTTGACTGCAGATTATTCAGAAGTATTCATATTTTTATAAATAGCGTTATTATGTATTAAATACAAAAAACTTGATTTCATAGAATTCGGTCAAAATTTTAAGACGTAAGATTTTTTTTCTGGTTGTATCTTAAAAGATACAGTACACATTTAATCGTTAACATTGTCTTCTAAATTGTAAGTTAGTTTCTTTATTATAAGTGAATGTTTGAAGTCTGATATTTATGAAACAAAACTGTGGTTGAACTTATGATTTAAGTTTAATTTAATAACTCCTTTATTATTTTTGTTCAAAGGTACACATTTAAAAGCACTTCGAAAAATGTCCTCCCAAAGATGTTCTCTATTTTAACTACACAGGAAGTTCTTTTAATACACATTTTTATAACTCGCTTTTTCATATTATTAATGGGTAGTTTTAACTTTTTTTTTAAAATAGGTTAAAAACAAAGTAAGAATTAATAGAATGGTACAAATTATTACAATTTTGTCGAAAAAAAGCTAAATCCAATCTACAAAAGTCATACGTTTCAAACAAGCGTTAGGATGCACTAAAAATTATAAAAAATATAAAAATTACACACGGGAACAAAATTGAACTTTTTTTGTGTTGATTTGAAATTTATAGCAAATTTTTAGTAATTCGATGGAACCGTTTTCTACACGCTCACAAAAAATCGCTTCTGTAACATATACTCCCAAACATATTTTGCTTCAAGCATATAAATTTTTGGGTATTGCCCAAACATTTATATGTTTGATCTCTTCCAATATATAATATGTTTGAAAGCATATTGGTGTAAACAATATATGTTTGGGTAGTCTAAGTTCCAAACATTTTGTATTTTTGCATCCAAATTCAATAATGTTGTCTTCCAAAACACAATATGTTATTATGTGAACATATAATATGTTTGGAAGCATTTTGCACCCAAAAATATTATATGCTTAAAAAAATTCTCCCAAACAATATTGTGCTCAAAATTTTATTTATTTATTTATATATTTACAATCATAATGAATTATGAAAATAAACAGGTAATATAGGTGCTAACAACATAGGTTTTCGACCTGAATGCTCAAAATTTTGTTTCTGCCCAATTGTATATTCCCCCACATCTTTCTCACTTCCACGAGATTTTTTAGTTCTTAGCACCTTTTTCTGTAATACAAACATTGTAGAAGAAATTATTCAATTGTATGATTTTTTTTTATTTTAATTTTACCTTTTGCCGGACGGGGATTCGAACAGCGGACCACACAGTTTGTAAGGATCAAAGAAGTAGCTGATCAATTGTCCAAGGAAAAATAAAATGTTAATTTTGTAATAACAAGCAACAACCACCAACTTAATTCAATAGCGCTCCCTGTTAAATAGCGCTCCAAGCTACTAAACACATATATGTTTATAGGCTATTTCTAAATTAATATATGTTTGCATCCAAGCATATTATATTTAAAAACATTTTATGTCCCAAACATAATATGTTCTAACATATTAACATATATGTCCCAAACATGTTATGCTAGTTTATGAACATTATATGCTTGCACTCAAAAATATTGTGTTTAAAATTTGTGTTCCAAACATATAATGTTTATAGCCAAACATATGAAAAACAGTCTTTTTTATCCGTGTAGTTATTCCAACATATGTAGCGGGAGTGCCTTAATTTTGAACATAACGGTATATCTCGAAAAGTCGAGCTGATAAAAAAACAAGTGCAGATTTGGATTCAGCGTCTCAAATAACCTTAAAAACAATATTCAGTTCTTAATCAACAGAACCATAAAAAAACTAACTAACTTGACAAAAACTAACTAAATTGAAATTGTCGTGACTCACGCTGATGGTAACGACGTGAGTGTGCGTGAGCGTGATTAACCAACCAAATGTCGTGCGTGAGCGTGAGTCACGAAAATAATATCTTCGTGAGTGTGCGTGAGTAACGAATTTCGGAAAAAACACGCTCACGAAAATAATCCCGCTTACGAACATAAAATGCTTACGAGTTCAATTCATTTATAATTTTAGTGACATCCTAAGTGTTAAAAGTTTTATAACGCTCTCGATTGTAATCATACTCATATTTTCAGCCAGGTTCTATAGGTAAATTACTCATAAAATGAATTTTTCGTGAGTCACAATATTTTTCGTGAGTCACGTCATTTAAAAGATTTTCGTGCGTGAATGTGCGTGAGTACAAATGTTCTTTTCGTGAGCGTGAGTCCTACCAAAAAATATCGTACCTGAGTGTCCGTGAATACGATTTCTCCGTCGTGAGTGTGCGTGAGTAAAATAAAGTTTAAATTACCCATTAAAAATATGAAAAAAGTGAGTTATAAAAAATTGATTCAAATGAACTTCCTGTGCAGTTAAAATAAAGAACATCTTTGGGAGGAAATTTTTGGAAGTGCTTTTAAAGCTGTGCCTTTAGAAGAACTTCCAATTTTTTTGCTAGGTTTAAATATGAAATGGAAAGTGCTTTTTACAAAGCTATTAGATCGATACAAAGTTATTGATGTACACCGAAAGAATTCTCTTCGTTAATTTTACGAAACATTCTTTATTAACTATTCTTCGTGAGTTCTTCATTAAAACAACGAACTTTTCATTCATTTTTGGCGACACTTTTTTGCAGCGTTTTTAGCTAGGCAAAACAAGCGTCACTAAAAAAGTAGTGAAAATGTTCTTTTTGGATCCGGAAGTGGTGCAAAATTGGCGCAGAAGCGATGAATCTAACATGGGCATGTCATAGGACGGATGTCCACCATTTCAACAGCAGTTGCTCTGAATTTGCATCACCTCTTAAGGTGTGATTCGAATTCAGTGTTTTGGGTGTGAATTAAAAAATTTGTAATATTTTGCCAAATAAATACGCTAATAGAAAAAATTACATTCCATAGTCGTGAACGGACGGTGACAAAATGAAACGGAAACGTTCACAAAAAATCAAAACGGAATGTTCACAATTTCTTCCACGGGCGTTCACGATTTCATGAACGGCATCCGTTTTTCTTTGGCCATGAGAAGTCTTAAAATAATCGTTAGACGTTATTATGGCAACTCCCTCGGCGGTGCAATGTGCTAAGGCGACTGTAGCAGAAAACACTGGTTCGAGTCACGCAAGCGGAAATCTTTTTTTAATTTTGTTTATAAAGTCGTAACCATAACGTTTTCAGTTCATGAACGCTGGTTGTTGTTTTTACAACGCATGGTGTAATTTTATCGTTGTCAGATTGACACCGCCTGTTCTCAGTTTGACACCACATGTGTGTTGATTCACTTTCATGAATGAATCGTTTTGAAATGAGCACGCCGTGCATGATTTTTTCCATGAGTGTAACACTGGGGAACAGTGGTTCCGTTGATTTAGAACTGAATATCGTTTTTAAGGTTATTTGGGACGCTGAATCCAAATCTGTACTAGGTTTTTTTTCTATCAGCTCGATTTTTCGAGATATACCGTTATGTTCAAAATTAAGTCACTTCCGCTACATATATTGGAATAACTTGAAAACAGTTCAACATATTAAATGAAAAAAATATCAGAAAATATCTAACAATATTCTCTTTAAGCCGTCTTTACATTGTTTTCCAATTTTCCAAATAGTCTTAGAGATATCGTTCAAGCTTTGAAAAAAAATTTAATTTTTAACAAAAAAAAAACACAGTAAGAAATAATATAAAATGGTACAATTTCTTTAAATTTTGTCGAAAAAATGCTAAATGCATTCTAGAAAAATTGCGCATTTTTGAAAATATTTGAGGTCAAACGTTCCAGACGAGCGTTAGAGTTCATTAAAAATCATACAAATTTTAAAAATTGTTTCTCAAAATATCACAAAATTTCTTAAATTAAGAACTGATGGAAATTCGGTGCAACGGTTGCTGAAATGGTTGACATTCGTCCTATGATAAGCCCATGTTAAATTCATGGCTTCTCCGCCAAGTTTGCACCACTTCCGGATCCAAATAGAACATTTTTGCGACGCTTTTTTTTGCTGGGAATGTGGATTATTCATAATAGATTCCCACGATGTATTCAGTTTTATTCCTCAGTTCTCACACCCTCAAAAAAAATCGCTTCTTTAACATATGTTCCAAACATATTTTGCAGGAAGCACATATATTATTGGATACTGCCGAAATATTAATATGTTTGTTTTTTGTGAAAATATTATATGTTTGGAAGCATTTTGAGCCCAAAAATATTATATGCTTGGAAGAATTTTCCCCAAAGAAGATTGTGATCATTCCCTCACATAATTTTCACTTCCACGAAATTTTTAGTTCTTGGCACCTTTTTCTGTAATACAAATAATGTTGAAGAAATTATTCAATTTTATAATTTTTTTTTTTAATTTTACCTTTCGCCTGGGCGGAGAATCGAACCGAGGTACATACAGTTTGTAAGCCAACACACTATCCACTGGGCTACGTAGTAGTTATAGTCACCAGTAGACAATTATCGTTACAAGTTACATTTATATAGCATACTTTGCAGCGCCCACGAGCCCATGCAAACATAACATTATTTAAAAGAAACATACATTTGTTGGCCACGTGGAGCAGTGGTTAGCATGTCTGCCTTGCATGCAAAGGGTCGTGGGTTCAATTCCTGCTCCGACCGAACCAATTTTTTTTGCAATTTAGACATTTATACTATATTAAATTTTTATAATGAAACTTCGAAATGTGGGTTATTAAAAATTTACAGTCCCCACATACATAAAATTCTCCTCTCAAGGCGAAAACACATGCTGTTTTTTTTTTAAATCTCTATGCTCTTGGTTCCGAATGTCTATTCTCTTTACTCCGAATACCCATTCTAATATTCAAATTAAATAATATTTAGACTTAAGCATATAAAATATTTGGCCTTATCATAAAGCAGTTTTCCGAAACAACATACAACCGTTTCACAGAAATTGTAAACATATATATGTTTGCTCGAAATTTGTAAATTTATATATGTTTACATTCACACATATTATTTTTATGAAACATTCATACCACAAACATAATATATTTTAACATATTAACATATGTGTCCCAAACATTTAGTGTTAGTTTAGGAACATTACATGTTTGCACTTAAATATATTGTGTTTAAAAATTGTGCCCGAAACACATTTTGTTTATATCGGAACATATGAAAAACATATTTTTCTAACAGTGCATGTTGTCCCATTCAGCCACTTTTTCTAAAAACCAATATTTCAGATTTCGTCATATTAACTTCTAGATTCCAATTGCTACATTACTTGTCGAGATTGTGCATCATATGGCGACTGTGTTCGAATTATCAGCTAATAGTACAATACGAGTAGTACATCATCAGTATCAACCAAACACATTAATTTGATTACAATCCACCTTGCTGTTCTTCGTGTATGTCATTGATATATAATGCAAATGGCAATGGAGAAAATAGACAGCCTTGCTTTAATCCATTAGTCGTTTTGAAATATTCTGTCCATACTTCATATTTGAATAAACTTTTTCAACAAATTTTACAAATTTGTACACCCTCAAAAAAAAATCGCTTCTTTAACATATGTTCCAAACATATTTTGCAGGAAGCACATATATTATTGGATACTGCCGAAACATTAATATGTTTGTTTTATGTGAACATATTATATGTTTAGAAGCATTTTGAGCCCAAAATATTATATGCTTGTAAGAATTTTTCCCAAAGACGATTGTGCTCATTGCCTAACATACTCGTAATTTTCACTTCCACGAAATATTTTAGTTCTTGGCACCTTTTCTGTAATACAAATAATGTTGAAGAAATTATTCACTTTTATAATTTTTTTAAATTTTACCTTTCGCCTGCACGGAGAATCGAACCGAGGACCATACAGTTTGTAAGCCAACACTCTATCCACTGGACTACGTAGCTGTTATAGTCACCAGTAGATAATTATCGTTATAAGTTACATTTATATAGCATAGTTTGCAGTGCCCACGAGCACATGCAAACATAACATTATTTAATAGAAACATACATTTGTCTGCCACGTGGAGCAGTGGTTAGCATGTCTGCCTTGCATGCAAAGGGTCGTGGGTTCAATCCCTGCTCCGACCGAACACTTGGTTTTTTTTTAATTTACACATTTATATTTATACAATATTAAGTTTTTATACTGAAACTTTCAAATGTGGGTTATTTAAGATTTATAGTCAGTAACAGTGCTTGATATAAACGAAATTAACTGATTTTTGGATAAAATATTATTTTTTATTGCAAAAATAACAATTTTGTAACAAAAAACTGTTTTTGGTACAAAACTTTAAAATGTGGAGGGAATTCAAAAACTCTAACAAAATAAGAACGTGGAGTCGAGTATAAACATACATAAATAATTTTATAATAAACATAAATTTATTTAGGCGTGAACAGTTTTTTACTAGCATTTAATACCATCGCTCTAAAATGCCTTTTATTTTTCATTTTAAAGCAAATAAACTTTTTAAATTGTTTTAGCTGCAAAACTCGAACTTAATGCCCGCATTTATATTTGAAGGTGTCCATCAACTCCTCGTGGACTACTTATTAATAAAGAGGAACTAAACTTTATTTTTATACATTTTACTGTGTAATTTTTCACTATTTCCTCCTTATTTCATTTTACTGTCCCAACTCTAAAAAGTGTAAAGTGCCCTTTCGTTATATTTATGAAGACCCCTGATTTCTTTTAACGAACCAAGAAAAAAATTGTGCCCATAATGCCAAAATGATAAACAAAACACATGTCCACACATACATAAAATGCTGCTCTCAAGGCGAAAACATATGCTGTTTGTTTTTCAAATGTCTATTCTCTTGGTTCCGAATGTCCATTCTCTTTATTCAAATTAAATAATATTTAGACTAAAGCATATCAAATTTTTGGCCTTATCATAAAACAGTTTTCCGAAACAACATACAAGCGGTTTCACAGAAATTATTCTCTTTTGATTCTTTCGCTGTGTTACGTTGATATCTGTTGTCAACTCTCCCGGTTTCCATCTCTATTTCTTTCTCTATACTCTCTCTGTCGCTTTGAATAAAATATCACAACGTGTGTATGTTTAGTCGAAATTTGTAAATTTATATATGTTTGCATTCACACATATGATTTTTATGAAACATTCATGCTCCAAACATAATATATTCTAACATATTAACATAGATGTCCCAAACATTTAGTGTTAGTTTAGGAGCATTACATGTTTGCACTTAAATATATTGTGTTTTAAAATTGTGCCCGAAACACATTTTGTTTATATCGGAACATATGAAAAACATATTTTTCTAACAGTGTATGATATTCCCATTGCAAATAATTTAGATATCAATGCTTGCCTTGATATTTTGTCTAATGCTGCCTTGGCTACAAAACAAGCATATCTCTTTTTCTTCTCTTGAAATTTGAGACTATTGATGAAATATTATCAATAGTTCAATATCCTCTCCTAAAACCAGCCTGGTATTCCGTTAAAATTTTCTGCGGCTCTACCCAGTTGAACAGTCTTTCATTGAGAATATCAATTAGTACTTTTACAACACAGTTCGAGAATGCAATTCCCCGGCAATTCATTGATATTTTATAGTTTTGGTAAAGAATTAATCTATTTCACAATTATTAAAAGTCATATTATACGATATGAGAAGCAACGTATGGAAGTTATCTGGAGTATTCTTTATAAATTCATAGGGGACTCTATCTTCTCCCGGAGCTTTGATCAGTTAATTTTTTTTAAATACTTTTCAATTCGACTTTGAGAAAGGTTGATTTAATAAAATTTCTAAGTATTTCGCACATTCTGTAGTTGTTATCCCAGCTCCAACATGAAGTGTCTTATTTCTTTAGCACAACTCCACCACTCTTTTTGGCTATCAATTCTATTTATTGTCGAAATAAGATTATTAAAATACTGGTGCTTGCTATTACTGCAAATGTGCTTATAGTTCTTCTGTGTTTTCCCATACCATTCTCTATCTTGCCGTTTACCCTTTTTTCTACACAATTAGAAAAATATGTTTTTCATATGTTCCGATGTAAACTAAATGTGTCTCGGGCTATATTTTTTAAACACAATATATTTAAGTACAAAACTATAATGTTCCAAAATTAGCATAAAATGTTTGTGACACATATGTTAGTATGTTAGAATATATTGTGTCCCAAACACAATATATTCTAACATATCAATGTTTCATAAACGTAATATGTGTGAATGTAAACATATATAAATTTAGAAATTTCGAGTAAACATATATATGTTACGATATTTTATTCAGAGAGTATAGAGAAAGAAATAGAGATGGAAACCGGGAGGGTTGACGAAAGATATCAGAGAGAAAATCAAAAGAGGTAAATTTGTGGTTGCTGTGAAAGTGCTTGTATGTTGTTTCGGAAAACTATGCTTAAATGAGTTCGTTTGTTTTGGCTATGCCTTGGCACGTTAATGAAGCTTGCCCAAAAATTTGATATGCTTAAGGGTCAATATTATTTTATTTAAATATTAAAATGAGTATTCGGAGTAAAGCGAAAAGACATTCGGAACAAAGAGAATATATATTTGAAAAAGAGCATGTGTTGGGGCTTTGACGTTTTTGGAAAATTATATTATAACAATTGAAAAAGATTATTTTATTTAAAATTAATTATCAAAGAGATAATTAATTTTACAATCCACACCTAAATAAATTTAGGTGTGGATTGTAAAATTATTGTATAGGATTTAAATATAATGTTCTTTTGAATGGTTATCGTTAAATAACTTTAGGATTCGATGGAAAATATTTGTGTTTATACCAGGGATCCGGAGCGGTCCATTTTTTGCGCTCCGCTCCGCTTCCGCTCCGGAGAAAAAAAAACCGCTCCGCTCCGAGAAAAAAAATCGCTCCGCTCCGCTCCTCTTCGAGAAAATTATAGTACAAACATTGTATTATTTGTTCAATTGAGTTTTATTTTATGGGGGCACAGCGTGACCCCATTTGTCGAAATCGGGCGATACATATATATGGGAGCTATATCTAAATTTGATCCGATTTCTTCCAAATTCAATAGCGTTCGTTCTTGTGCCCAAAAAACTCCCTGTGCCAAATTTCATCAAAATCGGTTAATAATTGCGACCGGAATCCTGTGAACAACAAATACATGAACAACAAATAATGAGTAGTCCAAGAGGAGTTGATGGATTCTTTCGAAAATAAAAGCGAGCATTGAGTTCGAGTTATGCCGCTAAAATTATTTCTCATTTTAGTGGCAAAACTCCAATCGGTAAAACCAAAATAACATTATAACTTTTTTCGGTAAATTGTTTTATAACATGGTGGGGATCCAAAGCAACAATTGAATAAGTTTATTTTCTTTAAAATAAATTAATAAAGAAAAGTAAAAGGGTAAACATGGCCATTTTAACGCGATAATGCCACCTTTATACCGGCCTTAAGAATTAAATTAAGTGCAAAATTATTCGTAAATAAAAATTCATATTTATTTGTATTTCTAAATTAATGGTGCTACATGCTAGCAAAAATTGTGCACACCAAAATAAATTTATGTGCTGGTTGTAAAATTAATGTTTAGAATTTAAATATAATGTGCTTTTGAATGGTTATCGTTAACCTTAGGATTCGATGGAAAAATATTTATATATATATACTCGACTTCACGTTCTTCTTTTTTAAGAGTTTTTGAATTTCTTCGAAAATTTCAAACATGTATACAAAAACCTTTTTTTGTTACAAAATTTTTATTTTTGCAATAAAAAAATAATATATGATTTGAACTCAGTCCATTTCGTTTATATCAAGCACTGTTCTTTTCTGACTTTAAGTCTTTTATAAGACACACTTTACAGTTTCGTAGTAAAAAATTAATATAATAGTATGTAATGTTGAACACCTTTTCGGGATATTCCGAACGTATTTGGAATATATATAAAAAAATAAAAATAGTAAAAAAAAAATGGTGTCGGTCGAAGCAGGGATCGAACCCAGGACCCTTGGCATGCAAGGCGGACGTACCAACCACTGATCCACGTCGCCAACAAATGTATGTTTAACTATGTTCTGTTGTTAAACAATGTTATGTTTGCAACGGCTCGTGGGCGCCGCATAATTATCTCTTGTTGACTATAACAGCTACATAGCCTAGTGGATAGTGTGCTGGCTTACAAACTGTGTGCTCCGCTGTTCGGGGATTCGAAAAAGGTAAAATTTAAAAAAAAAATTATAAAATTTAATAATTTCTTCTACAATGTTTGTATTGCAGAAAAAGGTGCTAAGAACTAAAAAAACTCGTGGAAGTGAGAAAAATGTGAGGGAATATACAATTAGGCAGAATCTTCTTTGGGAGAAAATTCTTCTAAGGATATAATATTTTTGGGTTCAAATGCTTCCAAACATATTATATGTTTACATAATAACATATAGTTTTTTGGAAGAAAACATTATTGAATTTGGATGGAAAAATACATAATGTTTGGAACTTAGACTACCCAAACATATTATATTGTTTAGACCAATATGCTTTCAAACATATTATATATTGGAAGAAATCAAACATATAAATGTTTGGGCAATACCCAAAAATTTATATGCTTGAAGCGAAATGTGTTTGGGAGTATATGTTACAGAAGCGATTATTTTTGAGGGTGTAGAGTCATATAGGTTCAAGAGTTATTGGCAATTAAACATTTTGCGTATTGTTATGGTTATATTTACACAATTAGATGATACCATAAACGACTACTTTATAGTAAAATTGAATGAGGTCAATATAACTATATATGAAAATCCAACCACAAATACACGGATGAAAAATACTGTTTTTCATATGTTTGGCTATAAACATTATATGTTTGGAACACAAATTTTTAAACACAATATTTTTAAGTGCAAGCATATAATGTTCATAAACTAGCATAACATGTTTGGGACATATATGTTAATATGTTAGAACATATTATGTTTGGGACATAAAATGTTTGTAAATATAATATGCTTGGATGCAAACATATATTAATTTAGAAATAGCCTATAAACATATATGTGTTTAGTAGCTTGGAGCGCTATTTAACGGAGCGATATTGAATTAAGTTGGTGGTTGTTGCTTGTTATTACAAAATTAACATTTTATTTTTCCTTGGGCAATTGATCAGCTACTTCTTTGATCCTTACACTGTTAGAAAAATATGTTTTTCATATGTTCCGATATAAACAAAATGTGTTTCGGGCACGATTTTAAACCACAATATTTTTAAGTGCGAACATGTAATGTTCCTAAACTAACACTAAATGTTTGGGACATCTATGTTAATATGTTAGAATATATTATGTTTGGGGCATCAATGTTTCATAAAAATCATATGTGTGAATACAAACATATATAAATTTACAAATTTCGACTAAACATACATATGTTGTGATATTTTATTCAAATCGACAGAGAGAGTATAGAGAGAAATAGAGATGGAAACCGGGAGAGTTGACGAAAGATATCAATATAACACAGCAAAAGAGTCAAAAGAGAACAATTTCTGTGAAACCGCTTGTATGTTGTTTCGGAAAACTGTTTTATGATAAGGCCAAAAATTTGATATGTTTAAGTCTAAATATTATTTAATTTGAATAAAGAGAATAGACATTCGGAACCAAGAGAATAGACATTTGAAAAACAAACAGCATATGTTTTCGCCTTGAGAGCAGCATTTTATGTATGTGTTTTGTTTATCATTTTGACATTATGGGCCCAATTTTTTTCTTGCTTCGTTAAAAGAAATCAGGGGTCTTCATAAAAATAACGAAAGGGCACTATACTCTTTTTAGAGTTGGGACAGTAAAATGAAATAAGGAGGAAATAGTGAAAAATTACACAGTAAAATGTAAAAAAACAAACTTTAGTTCCTCTTTATTAAAAAGTAGTCCACGAGGAGTTGACGGACACCATCAAATATAAAAGCGGGCATTAAGTTCGAGTTTTACAGCTAAAACAATTTAAAAAGTTTATTTTCTTTAAAATGAATTATTAAAGAAAAATAAAAGGAATTTTAGAGCGATGGTGTTAAATGTTAGTAAAAAACTGTTCACTCCTAAATAAATTTATGTTTATATTATAAAATTATGTATGTATGTTTATACTCGACTCCACGTTCTTCTTTTGTTAGTTTTTGAATTCCTTCCAAATTTTAAAGTTTTGTACAAAAACAGTTTTTTATTACAAGATTGTTATTTTTGCAATAAAAAATAATATTTTATCCAAAAATCAGTCAATTTCGTTTATATCAAGCACTGTTACTGACTATAAATCTTTAATAACACACATTTCGAAGTTTCATTTCAAAAAATTTAATATAGTATAAATATAAATGTGTAAATTAAAAAAAAAAAAAAAAAAAATGTTCGGTCGGAGCAGGGATTGAACCCACGACCCTTTGCATGCAAGGCAGACATGCTAACCACTGCTCCACGTGGCAAACAAATGTATGTTTCTGTTAAATAATGTTATGTTTGCATGGGCTCGTGGGCGCTGCAAACTATGCTATATAAATGTAACTTAAAACGATAATTATCTACTGGTGACTATAACAGCTACGTAGCCCAGTGGATAGTGTGTTGGCTTACAAACTGTATGGTCCTCGGTTCGATTCTCCGTGCAGGCGAAAGGTAAAATTTAAAAAATGTATAAAAGTGAATAATTTCTTCAACATTATTTGTATTACAGAGAAAGGTTCCAATAACTAAAAAATTTCGTGGAAGTGAAAATTACGAGTATGTTAGGGAATGAGCACAATCGTCTTTGGGAAAAATTCTTCCAAGCATATAATATTTTTGGCTCAAAATGCTTCCAAACATATAATATGTTCACATAAAACAAACATATTAATGTTTCGGCAGTATGCAATAATATATGTGCTTCCTGCAAAATATGTTTGGAACATATGTTAAAGAAGCGATTTTTTTTGAGGGTGTACAAACTGTGTGGTCCGCTGTTCGAATCCCCGTCCGGCAAAAGGTAAAATTAAAATAAAAAAAAATCATACAATTGAATAATTTCTTCTACAATGTTTGTATTACAGAAAAAGGTGCTAAGAACTAAAAAATCTCGTGGAAGTGAGAAGGTTAGGTTAGGTTAGTGAGAAAGATGTGGGAGAATATACAATTGGGCAGAAACAAAATTTTGAGCATTCAGGTCGAAAACCTATGTTGTTAGCACCTATATTATTACCTGTTTATTTTCATAATTCATTATGATTGTAAATATATAAATAAATAAATAAATAAAATTTTGAGCACAATATTGTTTGGGAGAATTTTTTTAAGCATATAATATTTTTGGGTGCAAAATGCTTCCAAACATATTATATGTTCACATAATAACATATTGTTTTTTGGAAGACAACATTATTGAATTTGGATGCAAAAATACAAAATGTTTGGAACTTAGACTACCCAAACATATATTGTTTAGACCAATATGCTTTCAAACATATTATATATTGGAAGAGATCAAACATATAAATGTTTGGGCAATACCCAAAAATGTATATGCTTGAAGCAAAATATGTTTGGGAGTATATGTTACAGAAGCGATTTTTTGTGAGCGTGTACATATTTGGTCTTAATATATAGATGAAATTAATGCATGTAATTTACATTTACATAACAAATACTTTGATGGAAGTAAATCGGACTGGGGGAATGAGGGTTCTGTAGGTGAACCGATTTCAACCATATTTGGCAGCTTTTGCGACATTATTATATTATTTGCAGTGCATTATATAATTGTATTCCCAAATAGCATTAATATTTAATCGACGGTATTGTTCAAGCCGTTACCGTTGAGAATTTCCAAATTAGTTACTGGTCGCTTCGTAATATAGAGCGAAAATGGTTTTCACACGGTTGCTTTTCTTTAATAATTCATTTTAACCTTTAACTGCCCACGTGGTGGTAACATTTACCCCCTCAACACAGGTTTTTTTGGTATTAAGAATAAGGCTTGTGAAATAAAGTGCCCTTTAATTTTGGAAAGTACATTTAATATTTCGAAATATTATTTTATTTTCATTAAGTATAATGTGTTCTAATCAATACTAAAATAATAAAAAGGTATTTTTTATAAACAAAAAATATTTATGTAAAAGGGGTCAAATTTACCCCTCGTGACAAAGTACGCACAAAAATTTCACCTCACCTGTTAAAGGTTAAATTATATAAACTTTGTATTGGAATTGGTTATTATTTAGAATCTTAACAAGGGTACTAAGTTCGAGTTTAGCCGACTCTTATATTAATTTCCTTTATTTCTTTCTCTACTAGAAATACATAGTGGACATTCGTATATATAGACGAGTGTTAAATGCTTAGAAATGTCGCCAGTATAGCCAAGGGGTTTGAATTGGTTGGTTGGTTCTCAAATTGCGGTAGACTGTGGCTTCTAATGTTCTATATTAATTTATACGGTTTCATAACATTTTTATTTTAAATGTTGTTTAAAACTTTTAACAAAATCTAAAACATTCTTCCAGGCCCAAAGCCTTCGAACTAATAACGAGAAGAAAGCCAGCGCCCCGTGTATTTTGTGATATATGCGATGAATTTGACAAGCATGAAACCGAAGATTGTCCCCTACAAGCTTCCGACGATAGAGACTACTCGCCCCCGCCAAGAGAGGATAGAAAAAATGGATCAAAGGAAAGAAAATTACCTGAACCTCGCAAGTATTGCGAATCATGTGAAGGTACAAAACACAAATATCAGATATTTATTAATTATCGGATAACAACTAATCTTTGCTTTTTGTTATTTCATTTCAGTATTTGGCCACGAAGCTGGAGAATGTGATGATGACTGTTATTAGTTTACTTTGTGTTAATTTATCTAAATCAGTTAGTGTAATATTTAACATAATTTATGTATTTGTAAAACGCCTCTTATATCTACATCGTCTACACACGCATATACGATTGTAATTATTGCTGTGATTTTATATACGCATATACCAGTAGATCAATATGTAAATGGATGACATGCAAATTATTAAATTCTTTAAGCACCGAATATAAATCCCAGCAAAAAATATTTCAGCAGTAAAATTTAGTTGCGCTTTTTGGTATACAATAAAGTAGGCAGTGCATCCACTCTGCATGTATCGGCGGCAATAACGTAAACGAGTAATCAAACCAGTTTAGGATCAATCGTTTACGTTATTGCAACCAATTCATGCAGTATAGATGCGCGAAAGGTAGTGCTGTTTTCTTTCATACAACTAATAATATTGCTCAGAAATGAGCAATATTGTTATTGAAATGAGCAATTATATCAGCGCTATGTTGAAGCTCCTATAAATCGCGACATCGCCCACTAAAATCAGCGCTGATTCGGTTGTTTTGTAAGCAGTTGGTACTGCCTCTCTCCCTTACAATCCTGCTGAAATAGTTCTCCATTTTTTGCTGGGATTTAATGTAATACGGCCAATTCGAATGTTATATGTTCTTATGCAGCATTTGTTTATTTGATAGAAACAAATTCTTTTTATTTATTAATAAACAATGGATTAAAATAAATACCAATCGAAAAAATAAATAAGATAAATTTAAAATCTGAAGCTCGGTTGTTTCATGGATTTGAGCTGTATTAAAGCGCACACTTCGATCTTTTCTGACCCATTATAAGGAAGGCATACACATGAACTATTTATTATTCGAGAGTTGAAAAATATTCCATCGACAAATAAAAATACATATGTAACTATAATTTCAAAAGTATTGTCAAATCATTACCCGAACACTCCAAAAGTCATTATAAGTGATTGATTAAACCAACGGTCATAATAACAGGTACACTACCAGACGTCATAGAGTAGACACAGAGTATTCAACCCTGTCCGAGGACTGCAGTCCTCCTATTGAAGTATACTTTTTCCCAATAAAAACTGATAATACAATAATAAATATATTAGTTGATGAGTTTAGTTCAA
Organism: Haematobia irritans; assembly: GCF_050003625.1. NCBI lineage: Eukaryota > Metazoa > Arthropoda > Insecta > Diptera > Muscidae > Haematobia > Haematobia irritans. The sequence continues at coordinate 111,601,796 of NC_134398.1, read as the reverse complement.
TGTGTAAAGAAGGTGGTCGCACATGCCGAAAATAAAGAGCTAATTGATTAAAGTGAAAAGAAAAATAAAAAAGTGAGTAAAAACAAAAAGACATGAAGTGTTATATTACCGCTTGCGTTACAAGAAGAAATAAAAAAAGAATTCGTTACTTTTTTAAGAACACAATAGAGTGTTCTAGCGATGATAACAAGTGTAATTTTAAATTTATTTCGGACAATTTATTGTTTTACAAAACATGTATTAGTTATATGTAAGTATTTCTAAATATGGAAGTAATTCTAAATTTACAGATAATTGCCGCAACGAATTTAATGAAAAACAAGTAAGGAAAGTAGAAAGTCGGACGGGCCGACTATATCATATCCTAAACCACCACTACTGAAATAGTAAACATTGTTTGTGGGGTACCAATGGTATAAGTTTGCATTTCCATATTTAAGAACATTACGGGGTACATGTTTATGGGAGTTTTATCACAATCAGAACAGAATTGTCTGATATTAGGAGCTATAGTTGATTCCGTACCTACAGAGTTAGTATGCCACTAATATTGAGTACATTATTAAAAAAGAGGTAATCGCTCAATTAGTGTGGGTAATAAATCCAAATTTGTGAATCTTGGGAAATAGATTTATGTAAGAGCTACATGTAAGTCTAGTTACGATCGGCTAATACTTCAAAATTTGAAATTTGAGTAACATTGGTTAATAATTAAAAGTATTATGACCAAATTTGGTATGCATATATATGGGTGCTATATCTAAATCTGATATAGCACCCATGTATGGTTGATACCGGAGAAGGTTACTTTGTGCTAAATTTGAGTAGGATCGGTTAATAAGTAAGTCTATTATGGTCAGAAATATAGTTATTAGGGGTAAATTTGGAAAATCGGGTGATACATATGTATATGAGCTATATCCCAACCGATTTCGATAATTTTTTGATTCCTATAGAAAATTAGATTTGGCCAACTTTGGGTAAGATCGGTTGATAAATAAGGGACTTATAGACAAATGTGGGAAAATCGGGCGATACAAGTATATCGGTTAATAATTGCTACCGGAATCCTGCGAACAAGAAATACATGGACGGTCAGCCAGACGGACGGACGGACACCAAGGGCTAGATCGACTCAGGATGTGATTCTGAGTCGATCGGTATATATTTTATGGGGTCTAAAATCAAAATTTCTGGTAGGCACATTTTTTGGCAGGTCAAAGTTATTATAGCCTAACCACTGGATGGTTTAGGGTGATAAAAATTCAAACGGAAAAGGAACAATTGGGCACAAAAAGTTAAAAAAAAGAAAATTAATAGTAAAAAACATCTCACGATATTACACTTCGCGCGGGATATTGACCGTGTACATTTTCTCGGGCTTTTATCCTTTAAAAATGGCTCGCGATTGTGTCTTTTAGAATTCGCTCGGGCACCAGTTATGATGGTTGGGTCCTTGAGTAGAAAAAAATAATTTCTTAGAGTCGCCTGGACTCTTTCAACTTTCCAACCAAAAATAAAAAACAAACTTTTTACTTTAGTTAACGACGCGTCGAGCGCCGGTCTACTTCTTTATTGGGTGAATAAAAATGAAGTGCAATGTTTCTTTGTATGTTACTTAGAACTAAGACTTAGTTTTAATAATAAAAATGCTTACTGGCTACTTTCTATTAAATCAGAGCATGCATTTAAATAAGAAGAAAAACCGAACAAATGTATCAATTGATGCGTTTGCATTTATTGGCGAGCTCTACGCGAGTTAGGTTAGGTTAGGTTATGTGGCAGCCCGATGTATCAGGCTCACATAGACTATTCAGTCCATTGTGACACCACAGTGGTGAACTTCTCTCTTATCACTGAGTGCTGCCCGATTCCATGTTAAGCTCAATGACAAGGGACCTCTTTTTTATAGCCGAGTCCTAACGGAGTTCCACATTCCAGTGAAACCACTTAGAGAAGCTTTGAAACCCTCAGAAATGTCACCAGCATTACCGATGTGGGAAATCCACCGCAGAAAAATTTCTTGGTGTTCGGTCGTAGCAGGAATCGAACCCACGACCTTGTGTATGCAAGGCGGGCATGCTAACCATTCCACCACGGTGGCTCCCGCAAAGTTAAAAAAGAAAGAAAATTAATAGTGAAAAACATTAAAAAAAAAAAAAAAAAAAATATATATATATATATATATATATATATATATATATATATATATATATATATATATATATATATATATATATATATATATATATATATATATATATTTTTTTTTTTTTTATATATATATATATATATATATATATATAGAACCAGCATTACCGATGTGGGAAATCCACCGCAGAAAAATTTCTTGGTGTTCGGTCGTAGCAGGAATCGAACCCACGACCTTGTGTACGCAAGGCGGGCATGCTAACCATTCCACCACGGTGGCTCCCGCAAAGTTAAAAAAGAAAGAAAATTAATAGTAAAAAACATTAAAAAAAAAAAAAAAAAAATATATATATATATATATATATATATATATATATATATATATATATATATATATATATATATATATATATATATATATATATATATATATATATATATATATATATATATATATATATATATATATATATATATATATATATATATATATATATATATATATATATATATATATATATATATATATATATATATATTTTTTTAAATGTTTTTTACTATTAATTTTCTTTCTTTTTTAACTTTGCGGGAGCCACCGTGGTGGAATGGTTAGCATGCCCGCCTTGCGTACACAAGGTCGTGGGTTCGATTCCTGCTACGACCGAACACCAAGAAATTTTTCTGCGGTGGATTTCCCACATCGGTAATGCTGGTTCTATATATATATATATATATATATATATATATATATATATATATATATATATATATATATATATATATATATATATATATATATATATATATATATATATATATATATATATATATATATATATATATATATATATATATATATATATATATATATATATATATATATATATTTATATGTTTTTTACTATTAATTTTCTTTCTTTTTTAACTTTGCGGGAGCCACCGTGGTGGAATGGTTAGCATGCCCGCCTTGCATACACAAGGTCGTGGGTTCGATTCCTGCTACGACAGAACACCAAGAAATTTTTCTGCGGTGGATTTCCCACCTCGGTAATGCTGGTGACACTTCTGAGGGTTTCAAAGCTTCTCTAAGTGCTTTCACTGGAATGTGGAACGCCGTTCGGACTCGGCTATAAAAAGGAGGTCCCTTGTCATTGAGCTTAACATGGAATCGGGCAGCACTCAGTGATAAGAGAGAAGTTCACCACTGTGGTGTCACAATGGACTGAATAGTCTAAGTGAGCCTGATACATCGGGCTGCCACATAACCTAACCTAACCTAACCTAACTCGCGTAGAACTCGCCAATAAATGCAAACGCATCAATTGATACATTTGTTCGGTTTTTCTTCTTATTTAAATGCATGCTCTGATTTAATAGAAAGTAGCCAGTAAGCATTTTTATTATTAAAACTAAGTCTTAGTTCTAAGTAACATACAAAGAAACATTGCACTTCATTTTTATTCACCCAATAAAGAAGTAGACAGGCGCTCGACGCGTCGTTAACTAAAGTAAAAAGTTTTTTTTTTATTTTTGGTTGGAAAGTTGAAAGAGTCCAGGCGACTCTAAGAAATTATATTTTTCTACTCAAGGACCCAACCATCATAACTGGCGCTGAGCGAATTCTAAAAGACACAATCCCGAGCCATTTTTAAAGGATAAAAGCCCGAGAAAATTTAAACGGTCAATATCCCGCGCGAAGTGTAATATCGTGAGATAATATTACCACGAAGAAATATTTTGTACAAGTGAATATAAAGTCATTATCGGTACAAACAAATTTACAAAACTTATCGTGATGAACATTAAATAAAACGATGAACATTACCGCGAAGTGAGTAAATATAAAAAGTTACTATTACCGTTTACCGTAAGAGCGAACAATAACGGAAGCAACCAAATTCTTAATAATCAACACAGACAACCACCCCCGCGTCCATCCGCACCAAAGCCACCAGAGGCAATGGATGTTGAAAGGAGTATCCGTTCTCAACAAGTTGACTATGCTAATAGGCCAACGCAACATCAGTTCTTAGGTAAAAGACCAAGGTCCAACGCAACTTTCACATTGGAACCGATGATAGCTCCCACTGTGGTAACATAGATGATGAGAAAGAGGATTACTATCAGACGGCA